>NW_017728936.1:10737746-10779451 GCF_001723895.1 Crocodylus porosus | reverse complement strand
GGAAGTTAGATGAGCACCTTGCCGGGGTCATCTGACCCCGGTGCTCTTTCCTGCCAAGGCAGGGGGTCGGGCTAGATGATCTACCTAGGTCCCTTCCGACTCTAGCTACTATGAAACTATGAGAGGGGTGGTGGGCGGGGGAGAGAAAACTGCTTTTCCGAGGTTTTGTCTTAGAAAGCAAACGTGCTTCTGGTTTTCATCGTTTGCAAGGGGATTCTGTTCCTGTTTGGGGATCTTAAAGAAAGTTTAGCAAAATATTTACCAAGTTCTGCAATTCACTTCTCATATTCAAACAGGGCCCCTGTTCTTCTTACCCTTGAGCATGACTAAGGAGCATGTAAACAGGTTCACATTTGAGTCACAGGCTAATGGGTCCAGCAGGGTTGCAACCTTTAGTCAGTCCTTCTACAAGAGCATGGCTGGGGACAGCATCTTTTGGTTAAAACAAAGGGGACCCGTTTTAGCTGAACAGCTGCAAGGTGAACTTCTCTGCATTGCCTTGCCTGCGAACTGAGCACTGACTGATATCAGTCTGTGTCTCTCCAATAAATACAGCACTGCAATCCCGGTGCCAAAACAGAGCCTGCCAAATGGCACCATTTCTCTGGCTGCCTCAGGACCATCATCATAAAGTACCAGGACACCAAAAAAACAACGAGAAACAAATGAAGAGTGAAAAGCATTAGGTTTGACAGGGCCATGAAGAATGCAAGGACCTCTTTGGTGCATCGTGATAATGACTATTTTACTTCAAGAGATTTGAGCTGTTTTCTCTGTCCTCTTCTATGCAAGCAGCATGCAGGGAAAGGCAACCATTGATCAAGAGCATGCATCTGCTGCAGCTCCCCTGCACAAGGCACATGGCTCATTCTCTTCCCCTCATGCTACTGACTCAGACTGTTCCTGCAGCCCTGTCAAGAATTTAAATCCTTAACTGGATTCAAACTCTTAGGGGAGAACGAATCACTGCTCAGGCCAAGAAGAGAGACGGGGGCAGCTATCTAGGTAACTACGTTCTCTCCTGCAGTGACTTTGTGTGTATCTGCAGTGTGACCCCAGGGCTTACCTAGAACTCAAAGTGACTTTACAAAGCAAGGTTTCGGGCTTCAAAACCGTAGTGCCACCTGGTTATTTTGTGGCTTTGTTTAGAGAAATAAATCTACAGAAGATCAGACCGTCTGTGGCCGAAAAGAAATTGAGGACTGACTTTGATGTTAGCAGGGTCTAAAAGGCGATTTTAACCTTGTGAAAAAGTAACTAAATCAAGATACCCAGATATCCAGCTGGGGTCCCTCGTACTGCTGCCCTTCGAAGACCTCAGGGGCTGCATAGGGTGGGCTTCCACACCAGGTGGTCAGAGGCTCCCCGCTTTTATAGAAGTTTCCAAACCCAAAATCTGTAGGGAAACAAATGTATATCAATCAGAGGTTGCTTTTAACTCTGGCACATTTTAAACCACCATCCATCAATGCCCTGGTGCTGATTTGCCCAGACTCTGAAGGTTGACTTTCTTTCATAGAAGGCTCTATTTGAAATGCTCTCACTGCAGCTCCTGCCAGATATGCTTACTGTTCATCTCAATGTGTGTAAGATGCTAAACCTTACAGCTACTGCAACACGGACAACCCCCTGATGAAACCTCCTCCCAGCCACTCTGGAAATACAACTTCTACTATTTGAGCACATTCGGATTTGTAAAAACAACCTCTAACAACACGACGGAGTTGCAGTCTTTGCATGCTCCCTGGATGTACTCCCTGGGAGCTCACCTATGGAGACTCAGGGCTGACCCTGTGATTTCCTGGATTTTCCCCAGGCTCTCATTAAGCCCCAGGCACACCCTGGGTACATGACAAATACTGATAGTGATGGCATCAATGTTGGGGGTGGGGAGAAGGAACTGCCAAAAGCAGCAAGCCTGGGAAATGCACTGCCCTAGGAAAGAAGCCGATCTGCCTAGGACCCGCTGGTACTAAAGGGAGCTCTGCAACGGGTGAGGAAAGGATTCAAATATAATCATTACAGTTCTAAAAACGATTCCAGGTTCTACATCATCTCCTGCTGCCCCCCTTCAGCACATGGCGTTTTAAAAAAAGGAGGAATGTGATAGTAAAGTAATGGAAAACAAACTGAGAAGCACCTCTAACAAGCAGGAAGACTGACTAGAATATCATTTTTATTACAGGGGCCCCTTGAGCCAGACACTGAGCATGCACAGAGTACATGGCAGTCCCCGCTTCCAAGGGCTCACCGTCCAGCCGAGGGGAAAAACAGGCGTTGAGAGGGAAAGTGCCCGCCTGAGTACACACAGCAATAGGTAGGACACACAAGTCCTGCTCTAAGGCTCGCCAAGGACACAGGCTTAACGGACTTCCTCAAATCCCTGGTAGGCACTGGAAGTAAATGGATGGGCAAAAACACTGGCATTTCTCTCTCTGATCTTTCTCAGCAGCACATAACCCCTAGTCTAACAGGAAGCACAGAAACATCCTGGGCAGTCCCTAAGGCATCGGTATTGCTTTCAGGCTCTGATGCCAATCTGGACTTTGAGGATGTCCCTAGAACGTTGCTTTGGCAATAGAGCTTAGCAGAGCAGTTGCGTGCCATCAGCTTATCTATACCGGTATCATCGGGGACATCCGGATCCTCATCTGGATTACTCACTGACACCCAAGGCAGGGCTGCAGGGATAAAGTGCACCTGTTCTCAGGAGACACACAAAGCAAAGCTACCAAACCATGGGGGGGGAGGGGGGGCTGCCAACTCTGGGTTCTGCTGTGGCTCTCTTCCCTTCCACACCTGGTTCCCCGCTGCACCCTTAAACTTCTGCATTGCTCTGCTCTGCTCTACTGCTCAGTTCCTCTGCTTTCCTGCCACCGTTCTTGCTCTCTTCCATTTGCAATTCTTATATACACCTGGGCTTTCTCCTCAACATCTGCCCCTGCCCGAACACATTCAGATTTTGCTTCTGAACACTCTCAGTTCCACAAACCTACTCAGTGCTGATCCACGCAGTGCTGTTAATTAGATATTAATACATTTTTAATTAATACAGGTTGCAGCACTGTGTTTATATCAATGCATCTGCTCATTGTTTGCTGCTCCACTGTTTTGCCTTTGCCTTCAGTGGGGCCAGGATGTCTCCCCGAGGTGCGTGGAGGGTCTGAACTGTTTAGCCTCCCTAACAGGGCCATAACTTCTGTAGATCGCAGACAGTCTTGCTTATTCCCTAAAGGCAAAAAACACTGCTCATACTCAGACAGGCAGAAGAAAACACTCACTGAAATGAAAGAGGTGCCTGGGTGGAACCAGATGTATTCTTCACGTCAAACCCTTCAAGCTCCAGCTTTAACTTTTTCAAACTAATTAGCTGTATTTATTTCCTGGGTCAGGCTGCATTACAGGCCATGCAGTCTATGACCCACAAACTCCTGTGCTTTGCAGAGGGAAGGTGAAGTTACACATTATACTTAGATCATAGTAAGGACACTTAAAACTTGAGCATCTGCACACTGAAGCTCTAACTCCTGCTACATGCTTTCTGAGCATCTTTAGGTCCTACAACTTCAGGTGAGGGTTAACTTTGGCCTGTGCTACCCAGCTTGCATTAGGGTAACTTCAGTCTGCTCCACAGAGGTAAAACAAGCAATTTGCAGTCCTCTAGCACCCTCCCTCCCCCTACTCCTGCTCTGTGGATGAATTTCCCACCCCCCTTGAAAATTACTGCGCAGGCAGGGCCTTGCCAGTGCCAGGAAGTGGGGATGCAGTGGCAGGAATGGAGCTGGGAGGCAGAGGCATGGCAGTGCCTTCCCTCTGCAAGCCTCCGCATTTCTGTCCTGGGGCGGGGGGTGATGGCTGTGCTGCAGGGAGCCCTCCAACAACCCCTGCCAATCCAGAACCAGTCCCCAGTTTTCCTCCGAGGGGGCTGTGCCTTTCACCTGGAACTGGGCAAATGCCACGGAAAAGTTCACTTAACCTCAATTACTTTTGCCTCCCCATGCAGAGATGGAGCCCAGACATCCTGGCTCCCAGCTACACCCCTGCACACCAACCTTCCTGGGGCAAGTCAGAGCAGTGCAGGCAAGAAACGGTATTACCCTTCACACGTGACTGCTCACAGCACGTTCTAGCTTTAACACTGCTTCATAGTCCACAGTTCGCATGGTCCCAGTGTAACGTGCATCTTCACCTGAATATCGTTTGTGCTCAGCATCAGCCTAACTCTGGGTTAGCTGCTTCTCTAAGTGGGGACCTGCCAGCTTTTCTACAGAATAACAAAGTTGTCCTGTGTAAGCTTGCAGCTTGTGATTTTTTTCAGATGGTAATGCTTTACTCTCCTAACTAGCTGAGCTCCTAACATTTCCCTGTTCCCTGGTGTGACTTGGGGGATCTTGTGAAAGTCAAGAGTGTTGCTATACAGTAATCAGGCTGCTGATTTAGCCCTATCAACCACTGAATACCTCATAGGCATGTGAATACCATGTGGCACTGATCAGCAGATAGTTGTGCTGATAAACACTGTGATTAGTAGACATTGTGCAGGCACCACTGATACTGCTTCATTTTGCTCTATTTGTGCACCCTGTATTACAGCTGCAAAGGACTCAGACCTTGCCGCACATGACCTGTGCTACAAAAGGAAAGAGCCTCAAAGTTGCAATCAAAGCGACACTGGGTTATTTCAATTAAAGGAATATACAATCTAACCCTCAACAAAAAGGAACCAATGGGCTAGGTAAAGCTAACCTGTCCTGGCTCTGGAGTGCCACATACCCAGAGCTGGAATCATGCTTTATTAACCATTTAGACTCATGGTGGGCGACCCTCCTTAACAAAAGGCTACAAGTTCTTGTTTTTCACTGCCTTGTTAGGCTGTGCTGTGTTAATCTGTGGTGTTCTCTTTAATTAAACACACCAGAGCCGGGTGCTGATGGAGTGAAGTCTTCACTGGTCCGTCACGGAGAACTTCAGCAGGATCCTTTAAAGACGCAGGTGGTCTCAAGCCTTTTCCCAGCATGAACTACATCCTAGTAGTGAGACTGGCTCCCCTCTCATTTCCAACTGCAAAGCACCAGCATGGAATCTATAGCAACTGCTTATGTGAGAAGTAATAGCAGGAAAATATTCAGGGCAGTTTTAGCTGTCTTTAATGAAATGTGCTAGCTAGGAACAAAGGGGAGGCAGTGTCATGCTGCCAGTTAAGCCTACAGGCCACAGCACGGAAACCTTTGCAGTAGAAAACACATGGTTTGAGGCAATGTAAACTTTCAGTCAATACCCAACCCAATAAGGAGGCTATTCAATGGGGACTCATCCCACAAGCTGACTTTCTAACAGGGCCCCGTTCCGCGGCCCATCTGGGTTCAGACAGACAAGTGGAGCTGGTAGGTCAGTCGCACTGCAGAAACACCATCCACGTCATTCCTTCCTTGCTTCTCCCCACTCTTTTCCAATGCTCCTGCTAACCCTGTGGGCTCCGGACACAGAGACACGACGCGAACCTCTAAACTGACATCACCCATTGACACGTGACCTTTAAGATGACTGCACCTGCTATAGCCGTGTCTTCCTTCCACAGACCTCAGAGCATTTAGTATGGCACTTGTTATGATGTTAAGTATTACCCCTATTTTACAGGAGAGGAGACTGGGACAAGGAGGCGAACTGACTCGCCCGAGGTCACACATTCAGTCAGTGGCAGAGCATCTCAAGCAGCCAGCACAGCCAGCAAGGGTCTGCCCCGACCCCTTGTGGGGACGTTCCCAAGCACAGCACCCAGCAATACGAACAGGCGCTCTGCTCCGCCTCCCTCACACGTACGCAGAGTTTCATTAAGAGTGGCGTGACCTCTCTGTCCCCCGCCCCGATTCGATCCACGCAATATGCTCTGGGAATGCTGCAGTGATGACTCCAAAACACGACAACCAAAGGGGAACTACCCAACTCCTGCTTCCTTTTAAAAACATGGGCCTTTGCTCAGCTGTGACAATACGGTCCAACAGTCCCCTTGCATTTATCAGTTCCATGCACCTGACAAACTGCCTTCTTTTACATAACCCAGCCAGCCGGCAAAGAGAGAGAGAGAGAGACATTATAGGGATGTCTCAACGTGCTGTCATGATAAGACCAACTATGGCTGGCAGGGCCTTTGAGGCTGGCTCGTGGGAAGCTAGATACAGGAACGAATCTTCAGCAGCAGCGTCTCCACGTGACCTTTCCACCTCCCTGAAATAGCACCACGCCTAAACCAAACTCTGACCTTGGGACCTGAAGGTTAGGTCAGCTCACCTCATAGGGGTGCAGGCTAGAGATGGGCCTTGCTGTTACTCAGGATTGAACCCTGCCGCCTTGCACATGCTAAATCTTTCCGTGCTGACAGTCCTCCAGAGCCACCCCCACAAGTCCCCAAGATGCTCCCGACACAGCGGACTGGGAAAGTCTCCTCGAATGTTTTAGCACTTGGAGTCAGAGGACGTGCCCCCAGGTCCTCATCGGCATGTGGAGAAAAAACACTGAAGACCCAGGGCCTGGTTCCCACCTCCAGGGTGGCCCGAACCGTGTGAACAACTGCTCGGTTAACTTTGCAGTGCAGATATAGCTTTGCAGAACGTCCCCGCTCTTCAGTCTGTGGCTGGAGACCTAGCAACCCCATGTCACAGCCGCCAGGAAGTCATTACGTAGGTGTGAAATTTCCCTAAGCAGGCAAGATGAGGCACAGTCCTGACATGATAATTATTGCAGCACCAGCTATATTTTTAAAAGACAGGAAAGTCTCAGGGAGGATTATTCCTCTGTGAAAAACACCTGCAAAGGCTCTGATCTTTAACACCACGCGCTTAACATGTTAGAAAAAATATTTCAGCCCTAGGAGGTGTCCATGTGGTGGCTTGTGTTAATGATAACCGAAAAACAGAGCCACCCCGGCACAGCTTTCAAGCTTCCCCCATTCCTAACTTATGGTATTCAACATATATCCTCCGACAGCCAGATGCAGTCGGATAAAAGGCAGATCCACGAACAGGTGGTGTTCGTGAACGAGTTGTCTGTGTGCACTGTACCCTACTGTCCCCGTCACTGGGATGCTCTCCTTTCATTAAGCTCAGTCCACACTTCATTCTTTCAGACCCACTCCCTATAATATGCCTCCAAACAGTTACCCACTTAACACTGGATAAGTCCAAGCAATAATTGAGGGTTAGCAATTTTTATTTGAGGGGGGAGAAAGATATGCATCCCCAGATGCTTTGTTCCTTTTGTGACATTGCTCAGCTCTTCAGATCACTAGCTTTTCAGAAGAGGATGTCTTCATTCTGGAAAGCCCCAACACATATTCAGTAATAATACAAATAATATGAATACAACGATTTCTGTAGTAACATACCAATTCTCCTTCAAAAACGTGAAGTCTCTGCAATGCTCCACTGGCCAAGGAAGCAGCAGACTCATTCGCCGTTCTTCAGAAGGCCCAAGGAGACAGGGCCCTTGCTCTTTGCTGGTATAGTTGTTTCTTAAAAGCTTGCATTTAGATGAGTACTACTCTGCTTTAGGTATACTACTTTAGGAGTACTACCAACTCCTGCACACTCGCTGCATGAGACTGACGGCACTCCTCAGAGACCAGAGCTGCCGGTACAGAAGTGGTGTCCGAGCTCCTAACATGATCTCAGTGAATTATAGGGATCTGAAACCCAGGGGAAGGGAGTGGAAGGATTTCACTACAAGATGGCTGGAGTCTTGAGACCTAAATGGAGTTAGGTCCTTGAGGAGACTGCAAAAGGGTCGGATGCAAGTGAAGTGGGAACTGCGACCTGCAGTTCGCAGCATGAACTGCCTGGGTTATAAATGAAAAGGAACATCTTGTAAAGCTAGAGATTAGCACCGGGGAGTCTCCCTCACTCGACATCCCCGAATCAAAATAAGACAGCTTTCTGAAAAGTTAGTCTAGAGCCAACACAACGTGACTGGGCTCAGGGCAGCAATTCCTGGGTCACATAATGGTCCTTGCAGTCCATAAACTCTGCAACTATGGGAGGGTTTTAGTTTTTCTTTCCGTCAGTCATCTCTGTGACTAGCACAGGATATTCAAAGGGACAGCTATCTGTGCAGGACTAGGGAAATTACTGCCGGACATTTTGGGATATAAATTGTGCGTGTGACTTGGCTGCTCCATTTACTTTTGTACCACAGCCCACTTAGTATGAAAGGGTTTATTTCTTTCTAGAGAAGAAGGAATAAACAGTGTACTGACTAAGTCACAGAGACATCTGGGCTGGTACAAATCGGCTATCAAGGACCGGCAAGGTGTGAATGTCTTGAAGACACTCTGGAGAATACCGACTGCTGTCCAAGAGGGAAGGGGGGCTCGTTAAATGTGGACGAACTGTCTGATCACAAGCCCTCCCCACTCTGAACTGGGAGGGCAGCACCCATAGGAGCACTGGGACTGGGACAAGGACTGAGGTGCTCCAAGGGGACGAGAGTCCTTCTGTCTCAGAGGATGGGGTGATTTAGCCTGGGAAGGCCAAGTAGGGCTAGGCAGGTTTGCTACCAGGAGGTAGTTTTCCTCCTACACCAGAGCAGAGAGGCCCACATCATCCAACAAGGAGAAGCTGGCACCGTAGAGGAGAGATGTGCACTTAGGCTTCCCTTTACTGCACCAGCCCCATGACCAGAAAAACTGTCCCGGTCAGCTAATGAGTCATGTTTTCTTCAGAAAGGCTGTCCCATGTTACGAAGAACATCTGCTGGAGGGGATGTTTGTACCAGGGGCTCAAGCTCATTTAAACGGGCAGGAAAAGGTCATGCTGGAAAACAGGAGGTGCTGAAGCCAGATGCCGCATCTCAGAGGAGCAGTCATGAGGCTCCCCTCAAGCGCACCGGAGGCTCAGCGTGATCACAAAGAAGGGAAACCTTCAGAGACACTGTAAAAGGGTCGGAGCAGAGCACACCCTCGGGATCCGGGACAATATTGTGCTCAGGAAACATGGAGGAAGCCAGGCAAGCTGGCCAGACAAGGCACCCTGCTCCTGTGGTCCATCCTCATCATCCGAACCGACACAGAGTCAAGACCAGCTCAGGTCCTGTCGCAGAGTGGAAAGCACACGGTCACCCTCACGGTGTCGTGCCCTTTCCTCTGTCCCCTACATCCAACACAAGTCATGATCAAATGGCGAAGAAAATCCCTTAAAATGAAAAACAAACAAACAAAAAACAACCCTCCCAAATCCCTCACTCCCTTTTTATCGCCTACCTTGTTCCTATCACAGCCAGGCTTGCGTTGTGAAATTTTTAATTCATGTCGACACAATTTTTCTTCGCACATTACTGGCTTAGCAACCTTGACAATACTTCAGGAGACACGAGGCAATTTCTTCCCTCACAAGCATGTTGCCATCTGTGCAGGTGCCATTAAGTCTGAACTTGCCCCACAGTTACCTTGAAAATGTTAGATCGGTTAAGACTCCCCCCGCCCCCACCAGCTATGTTTAAACGCAGCGAAAAGATACCAGGTTGTTGCCGAGAATTGTGGCCCTGCTCAGGTCCCACCACCACCTCACGAGTACGTTTGCAGAGAGGCAGAGTTTGAGTGACTAGACGCTGCAGAATAAATAAGACATGGATATTCAGCTTGCCATTTTGGGAACGCGCCTGGTGCTGTCTCAGTCCCTGAAAATGGCACATTTTGAACAGCTACTGTTTCACTATACTCCGATATATTCCCTCTTCCAACTCTGGATCGTTATCAGGGTACATTGTCATAATCACATAATTTTGACCTCTCTGGTGCCAAAGGCCTCCAGACATTAGTGCTGAAAAATGTAAATTAGCATTATATAACAATAACCTTGTTCCCCACGCAGCACACTTATATGCAGTGCCAACACATCACTCAGCACCTCCATGTTTTTTTGATAAGGGCAGAGCCATGTAAAGACACAGGCCGTTCAAATGAAATTCTCTCTCCTGTTACTGGGGCTCTGTAAGGTGGATTTTGCACATTCAGAGTCGTGGCTAAGCTGCGCCACTGACACATTTTGTAAGTGTGAACATGCAGAAACCGCTGGAGGAAGGAAGAAGGTTTTATTACTATTACATAAATCTGAACAAATGAAGAAAGAAGTGTGATCGGGCAGGTATTAAAAAGACTGAAAACAGACATTTTTTGTCTCCATCTTTACAATCTCTAAAAATATTTCTGCTTTGTAGCCAAAGAGTTGATGAGCTCGCTTAAGATGCACCCCAAGAACAAGCAGAGGCTAAACCTGGAGAGCCTGACCCTTGCAGAGGTGGCCAGTGACACCGACAGAACGTTTGTCCTGGCTCGACACAGACGGATGCCCTTCGACCGCATGAAGCAGCAGCAGACACCCTCTTCCACAACAGAGAAGACCAGGCTGGCGGTGTTGCATCCTTCCAGCTCCCACAGGGGCAGGGAGAGCAGAAGCCAGTCTCCGCCACCTCCTCCCCCTGCCCTTTGCTCCTACTTCCACTTGCTCCAGCATGTTGCTACCAACTGTTCTGGCCTCCCTCCTTAAGGTTGTTCTTAAGGTTTGCCTTCTTCTCCACCTACCAGTTGGTTTCCATTTCATACGTTTTGTGGCTGGTGTCTGGAGCATTTGCCCCATAAATGTCCAAACTCTTACTTCTTTCTGTGTTTTATCCATTATCCTACAATTTGGTTGCTTCTCTTTTCTAAGAGGAGCACTGACATCTTTCTGGATGTAAAGGAAAGGTTGAAAAACGACATGCCTTGGCAATAAAGATAACGGCCAAAGCCAGAAACCTATTAATTCAAAATTGGACATTTTCACGTACCATGAGTCTCAGATACTTAGGGATACATATGCCAGCAAATTGCACCAATCTTTACTAATCCAATTACATCCCATTGTTGGACAAAATGATTACCCATGCAGAGAGTTCAACATCAGTCGTTAGGCTCTATGACTAATGAAATGTTGCTCCTTTGCTTCCTTAATTTTCCCATACTTGCTTCTTCCACTTGTGTAAAACAAGTTTTTTTAAGGGCTCACAATATCACTGTTAAAAATGTACTTGGAATAAAAAGATCAACACTTGGATGGGGTGCAGCATGTGTTCCTGTATTTGAGGTGCTTAACTGGCCTGCTTTGCTGTTTTTTGGTTTTATTTTTATTTTGATTAGTTTGCTTTGTTACAAAGAGTTAGTTGTCAACACAAATTAGACCCCCCCCCCAACCCTAACGTCTATGTTCTTGTTTTGAAATTGTTGTTCCCTTCTAACCAAACTTCACCCGGATAAAAGGAGCTCCTTTTAACGTATTAGAACCTTTATTCATCATTTCTAGTTCCAGATCTATCAATCAGATTTGAAGAACACTAACACTACAGAGCAAAGCATGTCCTAGTCTTTATAGGGTATGTCCCAGTCTAAATATTTTGAAGATCTGCACCTGGACTTGCTATCTGAGGGCTGCTATCTTCATGGGAGCATCTGCACTTTAAAAATAAGATCATTTGTGGTCCTGTGTCTGGTTGAACAAACTGTAGTTTTTGCAGTCTACAAATATTGGCTGGAGGGTTCTCAGCATTTTGTTTCTCTACCTTTTTACCCCTTTCAAAAAAATTGTGAATCTCCACGAGGTAATTTTGCAATTACATAATTTAAAAGATTCTCTTTCCTTTTCTCTTTTCTTTTTTTTTTTTAAATCGAGGTTTCAAGCCAGTTCTCAAGCTGAGAAATGGAAGCTATTTCCCAGGAGTGAGAGAACCACTGTAATGTATGCCATGCACCCAACAATGAGGTGGTCTCTAATTTGTACCTTTAAAAAAAATTCCTCTTGCAGAAGAGCAAATGGCTTCAGGGTTAAGTTAATCCACTTTTCTAAAATTACCAACTAGATTCAACCTACCTGGCTTGGTGGAGACACACGGATCTTTTGTTATTATGGTAATATGAGTGAGGGAGATAATTGTGAGGAGAGAGGGACTGATAAAGGAAAGGTATGAGTGTGGCAGAAACAAACCTGACCCACTTCATGAACTGAATGCTGATCAGCCAGTTCTGACGTCAATGCATATTTTACTGTCCACCAGCAAGACGAGCCGGCAATGCGCCCTGCTTCAAAATAGCAGCCGCTCCTACCTGCTCTGGTTCGAACACAATAGGGCTGCAGTCGAGCCGGTGTGAGTCCTGTAAATGCCACCTATAACATCTCCGCATCCGAGCTGTGCTGGGCTGGAAGCACACACAAACCTTCCGGCGATATCACGCCTAGTTCACAGCTGTGCTTCTTGTTCACAGGCTTCTTGAGAAACAAAGATTTCCTTTGGTGAAGCCCGATCTGAACTCCGCAGATCCATCAGAAACCAACTACTATAACAAACAAAACAAAATACAGCTCATTTTCTCAGGCAACAGCTTCTGAAAAGAGCCACCGGGATTTGTCTTGTTAATGCTAAAAATAATGCAGCATAAAATCTGAAGGAGTCTGCAGATCAAAATAGTCTTTAGCCCCATCCTCCTCAGACAGAAAACGTATGTAGTCACCATGAGATGTTGTGTTTAGGATACAATTTGTGGGTGGACGCATGTGCTTTCAAAACAATTTCTGGAGGATAACAGCCTACTAAAATTGCCTTGGGAACTCTGTTCTGCTTAAAAATTACACTTTAATTGCTTTAAAGATAGACCCCCCCGTTACAAAAAAAATACCCTAGATCAACTCTCACCGTGCTCTGCCTAAGTAGCAAAGGTGATAATCTCACAAGTCCTTCAGCACGTGCTCTCAGGAACAATTCCTTTGGATCCAAGTTTGTTCACTAGTGAGCTGAAATGCATAAGGCAATTTTATGCATATTCCTGCACTTGACTGAGAACCAGTCTGCTATTAAAGTAGTAAAAGCTTCGATTTTATGCATATTTCTGCACTTGACTGAGAAGCAGTCTGCTTCTAAAAAAGTAAAAGCTTCAGAATAAAAGCCCTCGGAGACAGAAGCAGGCTCACCAGCCAGCAACATTAGGAAGCTGGGCGTGATGCACGGCGGGGGTACCTGCTTCGCTGCCTCCTCCGCGGCAGAACGGAAAGCCTGTTTGGATTTGACAGGCGGCTGAAGCGATCAGCAGAGGGAAGGCCTGACACTGACTTTTCAGTTTGGATCTCACCTGGATTCTGTTTTGCACCAACACTGCAGAACTTCCCTGCACGCTCGTTAATCGCTGTTTATAAAGAAACATGTTTATGAAGGAGCAGATCTAATAACTGGAGGTGGGAGCCTGGCTACCTTTGCTCGTCCACAACTTGGTGAATGAACACCACTGCCGGCTGCATCCATCAGAAGCCAGGTCAACTACCAGGAAAGGAAGATGGGGACAAGGACCTTTGTGCTACCAGATAACCAGACAGCGATAGGTAAAGCATCAGATAAACCCTACCACCCATGGCTGCAGAAAGTGAAACAGCTGCTTGGGCACCAATCACTGCACTGTTTCTGGAAGCTGTGACTGTCATTTGATGAGTTATCACCCAAGCTGGACAAAGGGACCCTCCTGGGTCTGACCAAGCTGCAAGCAAGAATCATAGCCTATGCGTTCGCGTGGAGAACGGAGCTTGTAGCCAGCATGGCTACTTATACAGAGGCCAGCGCAGCAACTAATGTTTGCACAGAACAGTAATATCGCTACAGAAGTGGAGAGATAATGAAATTAGCTCGAACTTTACCACTTAGCCTTGCTTTTGATTTATTTCTGAATCCTGGAGAACGTGCACTTTGAAATTCCCTGCGACAGAACAGCTCGTGTTACTAACCTTTCTTTGGCTAACAGGTCTCCCGGGACGCCTTTGAAACAGTACTTTTGTGAACCTTTGTTGTGTTTGCACTGGAATGCACAGGGAAGCGGGGAACCGGGCTCCCTGCCGTGCTAGGGACATTCATGAAAGGGAGACCTTCTGTGAATGCAGCACAGCTTCAAGGCAGTCGAGGCCCCCCGAGAAGGGAATCTGAAAAAAAATCCCTGGCCGAACGTGGCAAGTGATAGTACAGAAAGCTGCCATGAAGAAAGGAAAATGAAGAGGGACAGAAAGAGATGGCAGGGTGGTGATGGATGGCTGAATGGGAGAGGGGGGGGGAAGATCAAAGGAAGAGCAGGCCGAGATCCTCCCATAACCCGGTTCAGTCGCTGGTAAGAAGCAGGGCCTAGGTTTCTGCAGTTCCAAGTGGCAGGACCTGCCAACAGGCATGCTCCAAAATAACTTTTCCTCTAAAAGGAATCACAAGTCACAGTCACAAAACCTGAGCTTTTAGGTCTGCAAACAAAACCTTTCAAAACGTGACCCAACTGCGTAAACCCAATGGTCGTGACCAGTCCAGTTCAAAGTGTCAGAAACAACCCATCTCCCACCTCCGCTAGCAGGGATTCAGCTGGGTGAATGCTGGAGCAAAAAACGGAGAGAAAGAACAGCCTAAAATACCGAGCATCCGTTTGGGGGCTCATCACCGACTGCTCTCAGAGAATCTTGTCAGCTGCTCCATTAATTTTTATGGAGAAACGAGCCAAACTGATTCTCTACACAGTTAACTGTTTCACGCTGGACAATTAATTGCGACATCCAGCTAACGGGCCTCTCTCATAACCCCAAACTGCTTGCCTCACTTTCCAGTTGATCAAAAGTCCATATTGTGCCCCGGATCAAAACTGCACCTTTCCCGCAGCATTACTGCAAAATCTTCCTTTGCCCCTGGACCGCTTCAAGAACTATATGTCCTCACTACAAAACCCCGCAATATACAGACACTTGAACATTTAGGAGCAGCATAAAATAAACAGCGCTTGATTTCAAAGCAAATGACACAAGGGCTAATGTGAGGGCTCTGCTATTAGTTTTTATATCACATTACATTTGTATAATTTATCTGCAGCTGCTGCAGACTTTCCAGGCGGATGCACTATAATGCTGCAGAAGCCAGGGGTCTTGCCCTGAGGCGTACTGGATAAGATGATTCATTGTCACTTTGCTCCCAGGGTTCACAGCATTTGTTCTTCACACCATTTCTTGTCCCAAAAATGTCACCCACTACGTCCACTAGTTTGATGTCCTTCCAGCATGGAACAGGCTCTGTAACCACCATCTACCTGAAATTAAAACACGCCGCTTTCCCTTCCTTTCTGTTTGCCTGTTACCCAACTGCTCTGCATATTTTCAGTCTACAAAGGAAAAAAAACCCCCAGGAACGTTTCAATGAAAAGCAAGCAGAGATCACAATGAAGGAACGAAAGATCCAGGAGCTGGAGAAGTGATCCATACAGAAGGTGAGATGACAAGCCTTGCTGAACATTCCCCGGCTCGGATCCAGCAGCCTATACCATAAGAAACCTCAGACAAGAGCACTCAACCAGGGGCTGTGGTACCCGGCCATGCCTTGAGATCCTCTCAAGGGTGACAGGGGTGCAATACAATGTTAGGTGTGCAAACATGGTGCACAAGATAAATCCAGAGATTTCAAACAGGAATCTATAGCATCAAAATGTTCTGACCTGTTGTGGTTCCCGAGTTCTTTGCAACATAAGAATTGCTCTATTATTTTTCCGCAGTCAAAAAATGAGCAAAAACTCAGAGCTGGCATTTTCTGAGGGGTGCCTTGAATCTAACAAACCTGCGAACCATTGCTCTGAAGGATCTTTCCCCCTGTCTCCTGTTCTGAATAGAGTTCTTTATGCAGTGCTCCCTCCTTAAAAAAGTGCAATGCATTAGAAAAGGAGCTGGTTCCTTTTTCCATTTTTGGGATAAAGGAGGCTTGAGAGATTTTAGGGGATTTTCCTGGCTGTGTTTTTACCCTTGAAATAGCAGGGATGTCAAGTCTGGTCTTTGCTGCAGGATCTTACTGGGAGTGTCAACGCCTGAATTAAAGGAGGAGGGGCTGGAATCTTTAATAAAGGGGCTCCTTCACCCAAAATGCTAATTAGCCCATCACTGAAGTTAAACAAGCAATTAAATCAAAAAAATAAAATGCAGTTGGGTTAAAAACCACTTTCCTTCCGCATTCTTCAGCTTTCAGGCTTTTATAGTGCTTGGGAAGTTAATAGTTCACTCTTTCATATGGAAACAAACAGAATACCACTGACCCTTTCTGTTTCCCATCAAGATGCCCTCTTTACATATCAAAGCAAAAGGAACCCACTTCCAATTCAAACCTGCTGTGGATCACCTGTAAAAACCCTTAGCTGCAGCTTCACCCTTCTCGAAAACACTGGAAGTCAAAATGCATTTTCATCTTACCTCTGGTATCACAGCAATGCCTTTCAGTTCATTGCTGGAAAGCCAGGTAGGAAGCCCAACAATAAAGGGATGCAATCATGATTTATACCAGAAGAGTTTATCTCGGTGGCATTCTCTGCCATCTGAGAGTCTATTTGCACTTCCTTGTCAGAACCGGCACATGCACGTCATTGCAAACCGGCTCCTTCCCTGGTCCCATACTACTACCCATGACAAAAGTCCAATGGCTCTCCAAGTCTGGGTATCATCCAGCCATTCTCTATGCTACTCTCTCAGGCCTAAATCAGTATGGAAGGGTTCCTGGAATGGTAATGAGGTGACAAGCAGCAAAAATGATTTCACTGCAAACAACATCTGCTGCATCTAAATTTATCATTAAAATGAAATCAAGCATTCTAAAAGAAATCAATAAGTTCTCATCTTGAGCCTTTTTGATGTTGAAAGAAGTTATTTGATTAATTCGGCTTGAACCTGAACATCTGGCAGCATTACTGAAATGTCACGACACCACAAAAATGACAACTCGGCAAATTATTTCTGTTTACTTGGTAACAGGAAAGGAGCTAAACTTGGAATCATTTTTAGTTAAATGCTCATTGCCAACCCTGCACTGCAAACCGATTAACCATCCTGCTCGACTCTGACTTGCCATATCCGACTTTCAGGGGACTTTTTGAGCAGCAGCAATTGGTTTGCTGGAACAGACGAGGAATTGCCGCACGTACCAGGAAGGTTAGACTGGGTATCAAGGGCATGCTGGGTACCTGCTATTTTGATGTTCATGTTGTTATCGAGCAGGAGATTCTCCGCCTTGAGGTCACGATGCACTATCTTCCGGCTATGACAATACTCCACCGCAGAGAGGATTTGCCAGAATTTGCGCCTGGCTTCCGATTCACTCAAACGGCCGTGGTTGGCAAGATAATCTGCGCAAAGAAAGCAGGAGTTAGTCAGGAAGACTCAGCTGTGTCTCTCAAACATATACTGCTGGGAAAGAAAAAAGAATTTTAGTCCTGATTCAATGATTATTCATCCCAAGCCCCTCCTCGGGAGAGCAGGAGAGGAAGAAAAAGCCACCGTCCCATATAGCCCAAACCTCTCCTCCATCCTTTGCTGCTGTAAGACTGTTTCACTGTTTGTTACAACAGAAAACCTCTCTACAATGGGAGGACAGCTCCCAGTTTTGTGTCACCCTAGCCTTGCTTCAATGTTTAGTCACCTGAAGCAGTCATTTATACTTCCTCACAAGTCTCTCTTCTCCCAGGGGTCTTAACATATGGAGCCCTGCTAGGGAACAGAGACCAAATATCTGCAACGGAAGTGGCTTAAATCTGTTCTCTGTACCACTGAAATGAGGGGCAGTTTGCTCTTATAACTAATGATTGCATGAAAGTCATTCCAGTGCTAAAGATCGATAGAAAGTGAGGCCTATTTTGCTCCCTGAATGGACACCGCATAGGCAGTGGCAGTGAAAGCTCGCCATTACATGTCCCAAGCAGCAGTCAGCTTCCATTGCCAATTCAATCTTTTGCCTCTTTCTTCAAAGGAAAACAATAAAAGGGACCCTCATAAGGACTATTTTAGAATCGGGCCTGTTCCTCAAGCTTGGGATTCGAACAATTCATGTCAGAGATGCGCTAATAGGGCAGGTATTGTAGTTACAGGCAACTGTGAAACAAAGATGCATATGGGAATCTAAGAAGACCTGTAATAACCGGTTGTTAATGGTGAAATTAGAAGGGCTCAATGAACAAGAAATGCTACAGTGTTTGAGTTGGAAAAAACAAACAAACAAAAAAACAAACAAAAAAGGTGTTTTTTAGCAACACGACTAGAATCAGACCAAAAATAAATCTTTAGCGCTGATGAGCTCTGAGGCTGCCTGTCGTGAGCACCCCTGCTTCCTGACACAGGGCGATGCTTACTATGAGCTCTGAGGCGACATACAAGGTCTCACACCAGAACTGATTTCTCAGAAACATTTTAAAAGCTTTCTGAGCCACCAAATACAGCGTGACTTCTCTCTAAATTTTCACAGATAATGCTCATCTCTTAGCTACTCAAAAAAATAAGTGATCTTCCATATGCCTGTATACTCCAAAAGGCAATTTTTACGTATTACACCAAAAAGGTCTACTTTGAGTGAACATTTTTATGGGCGATATAAAATATTCAGTGTTTCCATCTCCTAACCCTGACCCCTTCATTATGATGCACAATCATCCCAGGGTTTATTAGCACCATACCGGGGTTATTAGCACTTGAGGTTATAGTAAGAGGAATGAAATCCAAATGGCACGGAGGGAAGCAAGTAGCTCAATAGGACGTCCATTGCTTTGCTGTCACAGTGAAGCATTTGCTTATTGCAACACATTTCGAAGCTTAGCTGTTTGTCTAAATGCAGTTTCTTCAGAGAGAGGAAGGGGGAGAAAAGGATATTAACTTTATCTGGACTGTGGTTCACTGCCTGACTGTCACATTTCCAGAGTAATTCATTTTGCCCGTAGCGGCACCTCAAAGGTTTTCCATTCCCTGGAGAGACTTTCTGAATATAGCACAAAACCAGAGGCACTGGGGATTAACACTGGGATGCGCAGCGAGTGCTCGTTCCACTTTCATTCCAGACAGCTGCCATCATGACTCGTACCCAAGCAGGCTGCTAACGGTTGGCATAATACCTGGTATAATGTTAATACGCTTCAAGTAAAACTCGCTGCTTCGTCTTTGCCAGCATCACACCAGATTGCGACTTCAGCAACATGTCAGACACACGCTTACTCTCATGCTCAGACCTGCTGCAGAGCAACTTTAAAATAAGACATCTAACTTTCTCAGACTATTGTGTTCTTGTCTTCTCTGACTAATTCCCAGGGAGACATTTAAAGTGCCAACATGTCATTCAGGGAACACACATATTAACACATTAGCTCAGAAATTTTATTTCCAAAGCCTCTGGAAACGCAGGCGACATGAGGAGCACCACTCCATGTGCAGCCCATTAGCCTGCAGGGCCAGACAAAGCTTGAGCAAGACCACCGTTTGCTTTGCTTCCTCCTTTTTAAAGGACTGACTGATGCCAACTACAAGGAAAAAAGACCCCCAAACGGGCAGAAAGACCGAACCCCTTCTGCCAACCCCCAGCCAAGATAATCATTCAGGACACGGTGTGAGATCCCAGCTCACCTTGCTACCATGGGAAAAATGAGGCAATTCAGACTCCTCCTCCTATTTGTACCTGTGGAACAGCCCATGAAGACAAGGAGTAAGTCTTACCAGCGAGCGCTGCTTTGATGTTTGCAACTTGGAGTCTACAGAAGCCAGGCAAAGGAACAACACAGGAATTGCGTCCTCGGTGAGCTCCCAGGATGCAAACCACTCCAAAGGAAGCAGCAAGAGAGCAGCAACTCCCTTACTGGCTAGAAGAGCAGGGAGGTACATGCCACAGCATGGCTTTAAGTTCCCAATTGGTGACAGACAGCTGTCAGTCCCGCTCCTGCAAACTGCTGACAGCTCTTTACAGCTCTGTGGTGTTGGTTAGTCAGCTCCAATAATAGCAGTCCAGCCATGGCAGCCTGGATCCGAATGTGTGGGTGCAAAATCCTGCTCTAGAGAGCATTACCAGGAGCTCAGTGGCTAGTCTAGAGCTAGTCCCAAAAGGACTAGCTTAAGCAGGGAGTGACTATGGTGTAAAGAATGACTATATCCACAATGATTAATGATTCCCGTGGGCTTAGAAGAAACTTGACTGTTCTCTGCTCGGATAAATTAGAGCCCACATGATGAAAAGCCCTAGCTTGTATTCTCAACCCATGCTAGGTTTCTGTATTAACCTGCAACCCCTTCCATCATTTCCACTGAAAACTTTGCTCCTCATCAGGAGGTAATAACTGACGCCTTGCTAGCTGCTACACAACGTATACAATTTCCCAAATGTTGAGGATGATGGAGACAGTCTGCTGGCATTTGGCTACGGTTCCTGTGTTATGGCTGGAGGGGAAATTTAGCAGCAAAGAAAACCTTTTACATCCTCCTGGTTGCATGAGGGAGCTTAATAGACAGAGAGAACAAACACTGCCAAACATTATCCTCTGGCAGTATTTCAGAAAAAAAAGAATTTGTAAAAAGGACAAATCTAATTTACAAGCCATCAATAACAGTTTAGCTGCTTGTTTACGGTGTGACATGGATCAGAGGATCATAGCTGGCAAAGGACCATCAAGAACTGGAGACACAGTCAAGGCCAAACTCTGTTCTCAATTACTTCACTCATAAAACCACAAACATTTCCCTGAACTTAGTGGAATTATTCTGGCTGTATGTCTGTGTAAGGGGTGTTGAATTTGGCCCTCAGTAAGTCAAGGGAGACTTCACCATGAAAGCTGAAAAGAAGGAAACAGCCCAAGGACAAAATATGAAGACCTGGAAGAAACCACCTGGGGCTGTAATTTAGAGAATGGCAAGCAGTCCTAACGAAGGAGTTGTCAAACTGGGAGCAGACCAACCAGCCAGGCACCAAGGTGAGGCGGAGACATTTGCAGCACCTGTGAGAGCATGGCCACCAGTTCCATGGAAAGTATGCATGACCTTGATTAGTTCTGGATACAAAACCCAATGGAAAGCTTTAATGGACACAGGAAACATGCAAAATACATAGAGAACCAAAATCGGATCATTAATGTCCACGAGACATTTATCACCACAGTGCAGCTGAAAATTTCATGAAGAGAACCTCCTGGTTCACAATTTTCTATTCGTTTATCTTGCCCTGCAAATTAATGGTATGCATTTCCTTAATATCTTCAACATTACCCTTAAAAGTTGTCTTATTCACCAATACAAATGGGTAATGTTAGAGTGATGTTAGACTCAAGGAAGAGTGCGCTGCATTCAAAAGGTTGTCTAACTTTATTGCAATCATGCAGTTGGTCCAATTAAAAAAAAACCTTCTCTCTTATACAAATTGGGGAAAAAAATTAAGCAACTGTCTGAAATCTCACTTCCCCCTTGCGAGCCCCCCTGCCCCAGTTTCACCCACTCAAGTAACTTGCCAACTTTTTCTTAAAACAAAGGTTCCTACAGGTAATTTGTACCTACACCTCAGTTCAATATGCAGAGGTAGAAAAAAACAAGGTTCAGACAGAAGGGATGATGGAGCCCAGCCCCAAGAAATGCAAGCATGGGTCACTACTATGAACAAGAGATGCCAAAAACACTGCATCAATACGAGGTTGGATTTAAAACCGGGGAGAAATAATGGGCAGCTCAGGAGAGCTCCTCAGCCTTCAAGGCACAGCGCTATGGGCTAGCACAAAGCTGGCCCCAAGGCACATCCGTGGTGCCTGGGAAGAGTGTAAGCAAGCATGTTCCAAGGAAACAAATGAGAACGGCCCCGGCTCCAGCGGCCAGGAAACTCAATTCACTTGCTGCTCTTGTTTTGGACCGAGACGTTCCCTCGATTCATGAAACGCGAGCTTCTAAGCCTACCCAGAAGTAACCCAGCTAGAGCACCCAGCTCCCACCAAACCGCTCCTGTGGTCCGGAATGGCAGTAAGGTGGCTCCTAAACTCTGCTAAAGTCCCCACGGGAGCTTGATCCACACTAACAGCTTTAAGCTCGGCACAAATTGCAACTGCCATGGCCATAATATCTCCGAATTGAAAGTTAGGTAAATGTCCTAACCCTCTGGCTATAGAACAGGCAGTACTTTCCCCTCTTCTGCTGAAAGTTGCATTGTGTGCCACAAAGACGCAAGAGAAGTGGGAAGCACAGGGCTCAGGGCATTCTCCTGGTTTGGAGGGTGGTGGGAAGACCCGGGCTCTGGTTCTTGCTCAGGACCTGAGGGAAAGCACTTCTCAGCTGTTCCCAAAAGCTGCAATGAAGAATGGAATCAGAGGTGGGAGGGCGGCTTCTCCAACTGGCATAAATACATGCGAGCGTGCTGATCTGCTAATGCTCAAGCTTTGACATTTTATTTTCATGCGAAGCACCTTAATCATTTCAAATTGTGTGTTTGACAAAAATGAGAGAAAGCTGTTGCCTGCCATATGCATTAGCAATTTCAAGGGACTGTCAGCGGTTTCCCTCTGTTTGCATCTGTTCTGCTGTGCGTCGGTACTTTGAGCTGCTTTGATTTCTTTAAGCAGGTCAAAACTTTTTAAGGCTGGGAGACCAAAAAAGGAAAAAACAAAACCTGTTTCATACTGTGAAACAAAGTTAACAACTGAGTGGTTAGAAAGACCATTTAATAAGTTTTTGAGAAAGACAGCAAAATGCACATACAACGATAAAGGAACTGTTAATACCACTATTTAAAAAGAGAAAAGTCCATTTAACTCCTAGCGCACATGTGTTGCTTTCCAGTTTTGGTTTGTTTTGTTAAGTGCTTTGCAAACGTTAGTTTGGGGACTGTGATGAGATCTGTTTAGTTATCCCACTGCTCATTACAATTTCTGCTCTCTCTACAAAGCTTGCCTTCTTGTTTCAACAAGTATCCTTAGGCCCATCATATTCTAGTTTCTGCCTAGCCATAGGTCCAGGACCGCATTAGCGCACAACCAACACCAGAAGCCCTGCTGCCTGGACTTGCCCTTCTACACGTCACTGCTTCAGTGCAAGCCTCTTTTCCCTAAGCGAGATAAAGACTTCCAAGGAAAACTCACAACCCAGCAGCAGGGTTCACCTTGAGCACGGTACAGTACAGCCTGGGGCTGCTGACTGACAGCTCAGCTTGATCACAAGCTTGCGTCAAACTGAAGGAGCCCGGCAGCAGCAGGGGAGAACGACTACTTTTCAGCAGGCTCAGAAAATGGATTTCATGGTTTTCTCGTTTACCAAAGTGCAGTGAAAGATGACTTACGGAATAACCCAAAATGAAAATAAATAAATAATCATACCCGCCCCCGCCCGCACCTCATTTACAATGGTCTTTAGCTAAAGGTCAAGGATAGCTGTTAGGAAACCCTGGGAAATGGGCATTGTCTCCACATTTGGGATCTGCATGTGAGAAGTGGTGAGAATGAAGACTGCCTGGAGGCTGCAGTTAAAGCAAGATGAAATTCCTTCTCGGGTGCTACTGACTTCCGTCCCCACGTTTTCACATGAGGTTTTTCAAACCATTTAACATTTCTGCAGCTTTCATTCTTTAAAGGATGTTGCAGCTCTTCAAAAGGAGACTGGACACGCACCTTGCTAGGGTTATTTGACCACAGCAGTCTTTCCTGCCCAGAGCAGGGGGGCCGGACCCGATGATCTCACGAGATCCCTTCCAGCCCTAAACTTCTGTGAATCTGCAGCATAGGCAGAGGAAACCCTTCAGCCCTTATCAACAGGAGTCCCACATCACCCCCCGCCTCCAATTAAGCTGCATACGCCATAAGCACCAAACTTCTCTCACTTGCAGAAAATGGGGTAAAAAGCAATAGGAGCCACTCCCAACCTTCCCACCTAGGCCACCCAGCTCCACCTACTGCACTGGGGAATCTCTTCCCCTTCTCTACTGGGCACTGCCACCAACGGGTGGTACAGCCCCCCGAAGCCCAGGGATAATACATCTGCACATTAAAAAGGTTGCAGTTCTGAGTCTCCTACTAGCAGAGCAGAGTTTCAAATTCTCTCTCTGTGAAAGCTACACATATTTTAGGGATCGTCATTCTGGTCCAACTGCAAATTTCTTCTCTAATTTCAGGAGCCTCTCCCAGGCAACATCGCAAATAAGGGTAATGATGCTGGCACTGGAACAAGATTCATCATTTGCAGAACAAGCCGGCACAAACTTCTCTTTTTGAAGTCACATAGCAAGTCAAAGCAGCTGCTTCTATGTGCAAGCCCATGGAGATGATGTAATGGAGGTGGGAAACACTGCTTCCGTTTATTTGCAATAAATCGCTCGGGGAGAGATGATTAATGGTTTTATTTATGGATTTTGGTCAAAGAAGTTATGTAACTGTCACAGCTCAACCTGTTTGTCTTAAGTAACGTAATGCCAAAACAGCAACATGTCTCACAAACCTTTAAGCTAATTGTACTGGGTTACCTTTCCAACACTGTTTTATAGGCAATTCACAAAAAGATCTGATTCATGCCCTTTTTTTTTTTTTTTTAGTTTCTATGTGATATACAGGGAAGATCTGAAGAACCAACTTTTATATACCCTGGAAACCTCCTAGGCTAGTGGAAAACTCTTAGTGAGCAAGTATAGGGAAAAGACACTTCTCCCTAATATTTTTTCAGTTCTGTAAGTTGCAAGTTTTATTAAGATCTAATTGAGCTCAAATGACTGATTAACGCTGCATCTTAAACACAGCTGTCTTTCTGTCCATAAACATCTCTGCACCCTTCATATGCAGAGTTCAAGCTCAGACAAAGCTCACTCTGACCCTCCAAGATATGCTTCCAACAAATGCAGGGAAAGTGAGACATGGCACTCCAGCCTTGTTATAATTAATGTAAAAGCAGAGAAAGAAAAGAGCCTGCTCCAGAAAAAAAACAACTCCAAACCTTCAGGGATATTTTAGTATATTATAAAGAAACAGAAGGTCACAAGCTTTTAAAAGATTATTTTAAGGTCAAATTTGTTTAGTAAAGCTCCCCGGCTGGTCTTTCTCCCTCCCACAGTGACGCCGTCATTTCCTACCTCCTTCTGCAGAATCAAGTAGGGAGTGGAGAAAAGTCACCAAAAAAAAAAAAAAAAAGAAAAAAAAAAAGAAAAAAATATTAGGTCACCAGAGAGATAAAGGAAACACTGCTACCAGAAACTGCTGAATAATGTTTCAGGCAGCAATATCAGCTGGACAAGCACTCCTGGCTGCTGACAGCATTTCAACTTGTGGCTTGGGAAGAGAAAGATGGTCTCAGCGATAAGTTTAGGGAAGGGTCTCTCTGTTCTAACAGAGAATGAAATCACGAGGCTCCGTTTCTTTTCTGTACGTCCAAACCTAAGATGCACATCTCAACTCAGAGGAGCAGAAGACCCAGAGCTTTAAGAGGAAAAAGCCAAAAAAATCCTTTAGGTTTTTCAGGTTTGTGCTAAACAAGTCTCCCAGCCCTTTCGTACGAGCTTCGCATGGCGAATTAAACTACGAGGGGCTCTCACCTGGGCACACAAGAAGAACAGAGACGCTTCCCCTCGTAACACCTTATTAACTGCTGGCCTGGTATGTATTAGCACCATTGTTTTACAATTGTGCAAATGGACACGGAGACAAAATGACTTGCACATGACTACATCGTCCGGCCTGGCGGAGCGAGGATTAGAACTCGGGAGTTCTGGATCCTCAGTCACATGCTCCGTCCACAAGACTGCAAACTTCCCCGTTCAGCTGACTGCCTGTGCTGTCCTCGTTCTTACATAAAAGGCTCCATCTGTAATGGCACTGTGCGTCCAGTGACCAGATGTCATAACGAGTTAAACCAGATAAGGCCTGCTCGGTACCTAAATGGCAGAGAGCGGTGCCAGCAAGTTGCATGTTCTTCAAGATTCAATACTGCATCAATGCTTTAGTGTTACTGCTAGGCACGGACCTCTTCAGGAAGACCCATCAATTCCTGACCGGGCATGGGCAAACGTGGACAGCTGTTCTGTGGCCCCCTGTGTGCAATCCCCAGTTTCAAGCGGGTACAGAATTCTTCTTTACCCCATTCTTATCTGAGCAATGAAACAGCATGGGCTGAAATGATTCATTACAGCGCTATCTTCCTACTATACGTATTTACTCAGTTTATGGCCTTAAAGTAATAAAAATTACAGTGCAATATAGTCATCCTGCTATCATGCTTTACACAGAAAATTAGTTTTCTTTTATAAATATTATATATACATATGCAGATATATATACACATATATGCTTCTTAATAATGCCTTGGAGATGCTTTCATTATACAGTATCCAGCATACTTGTGCAGTTTACAGTCTCAATCAGTGGTTCATGGCCATCGATACGCTGTGAATGCCATACTTCCTTCTGTCCACTGCAGTTATACCACTTCTGCTGGGAGAAATATGCCTGCATTAAGCACATCCCACTCAGTATAAACGACCCCTGATTTTAAAGGGGTTTCGATTAAAATAAATTAAGAAACATCAACATCAAGCTGAAACTTGATACAAATTTTCTGCCATAAATACTGAAAGAAGTGTTGTCTGCTTGGAACTAAGTATGTATAAAATGGCAGGGGGGAGGGAAATAGGATTTTTCCTACTGCCATAATTAATATAAAATGGAAATTTAAATGTCTTTGGGATTTCTATACATGGGAGATGTACATGTATAGAATATTCCCATTTAAAGTTTGACTTTGGTCAAGAGGTCAAGTCATCCAGGGACAGTTTCTCAGGTTATCTGCAGTGCAAAGTATCTACCCCCTACAAACCTCAGCATCCACTTTTGCTCCAAAAGAATCTAGTTAGATCTATTCAGAATAAGCCGGGATGTTAAGGAGTACGTTAATTAGGTGGATCCATGAGGCAGAAAGTGGACTATTAAATTCATTTCTAAATGATGAGATCTGTAAAATGGGGAAATTAGAAAACAGAAGAACGATGCGCCAGGGCCGCAGGCACCGAACGACCTCGTGCTATCTAGTGGCCTGAGCTAAGCAGCAGCTGGGAACTCGGATGTGCAAGGACGGGGCAGGGACGTTTTGGCTCTTGTAAGCTGTCTAGAGAAACAATTACAAGGATTTCAGTGAGCTGGAACGAAAGTGTTTTGTGTGCTGCTGCCGCTGCCTCACTAGTCGGTACCGTAGGCAGTAGGAGCCAGCAGCAGTCTCCCAGGAAGATGCAGGCTACTGGACTTCAGCTGGATTATGCAACCTCTTTGCTTCTCAAAAAAGATATTCGAATTAAACATTTGGTATCAGTCTCTAGAATCTATAGATTCAGAATAGCCACTAGGTGCCTCCAACCTTCCTCCCCGAGCCCTAATGCATTGGTGAGGCTGAACACAGCCAAGAACAAGAACAAACAGAAGCCTGGAGGTTACGCAATCTCCGATACTTGTGCGCCGAGTATCATCTTTATCATAACGACCGACAAATCACATGATCCTGAGGTGCAGAGAGATTTCCAAGACACAGACGTATAAACATTCAACACAGCCTCTTAACCCTTTAATAAGATGTGCAAGCTCATTTTTGTTAACAATTTAGCTTGGATATTAGGAACAACTCTCTCACTAGGAGGGTGGTGAAGCACTGCAATGAGTCACCTGGAGAGATGGGGGACTCTCCATCCTTGGAGGCTGTTAAGACCTGGCTTGACAAAGCCTTGGCTGGGATGATCTAGTCGGGGCTGGTCCTGAGCAGGGGGCTGGGCTAGATGTGACCTCCTGAGGTCCCTTCCAATCCTCATTTTCTATGATATAACAAGTTAATTTGAAATTCTCCAAATGGCACCATTTTATTTTACAGCTCTGGCCTATTAGGGTTTTGTTAAAGATTCCAGGCTAAAGTTACAGCTAGGTTTGCCCTTACACTCCCAGCAGGGCCCACAGATGTGTGCGTAAAAGAAACCCATTTAGCCATTTGTACCAAGAGACTCACTTCCTCCAACAAGCACCAAGTACCAGAGTATCAACATGAGTAAGAGTCAATGCCTGCAGAGGTGATGCTTGTGTTGGCCAGTGCTGAAATAGGATTAATTAGGATTTGAGCAATGCCAGCTCCTGGGTTATGGTGACCATTCTAAGAGAGCTAAAACTTACCCAGTAGGGCTGCGCGAAATTTCGCCAGCTGTTTCGTTTTGGCACTGTTTCGACTTGCTTCAAGCTCGAAACAGCGAAATCGAAATGAAACGAGGGCAGTTGAAGTGTTTTGAAACATTTTGAGTTTCGAAGCTGAAATTGGGAAACAGGAAGTTGGGGGGGGGGGGCAGAAGAGGGGGGAAGGACTGCTCTCATATGCACTGCGACTGTTTGGCTGCCTGAGATGCTGCTTGTGCTACTGTGTTGCTCACTAAGTTATTACCTGTTGTCATTGAAAGTGGTGAACCGAGCTGAGGCTGTAAGGGAGGAGGAGACCTCACTGGGGCACATTACCGTGTTGTGTAGAGGCCTCAGCACCAGTGAGGGCACACCTTCACACACGTCACGAGTTTTGCTTGTCAGCAGCCTGAGGTACAGTTTTCCAGAAACCCCTGTGCCTATCTCCTTGAAACTTGGCAGGCTTCATGCACTTAGAAAGGTCTACCATCCTTGCTGTTTTCATCCAAATTTGCCAAAAAATGACAAAGTTATAGGCAGTTTCGTGCTTCCCCATTATAGCCTATGGGCAAAACAGCTTTGATGGAACAAAACAGACTCTTGACATTAAATGAAACTCGAAATGAAACACTGTCCTGTCAAAACAGAAGCTGAAACAAAACAGTGCTATTTTGCACTGCCCTATTACCCAGGTCACCTTCCTGCAACATCCGGACTCTGCTGAAAGGAGATTTAGGGAGACTGCCTGCAACATAATAATATAAGCCATGGCTTTTCTTCAGAGCTTGCTGATGAGTTGGTTATATTAGCTATCGCAAGATACGGGGTCAAAGAAAGAACAGTTGCATACCGATGGTAATTGGTTTTTTGAGATGGTGTTCTCAGCCGCCACTACAGCAAAACCCACGCTGCGTGTAATGTGCTCCAGCTTCGAACCTTACATAAGGATCGCATGCCTCATGCCCCCCTTGAAATCCTGGAGAAGGGGATAAGGAAGTGGAGTGCCTGATGCCTTACCGCCCTTGTGCCTCAAAGCTGCTGAGGACTCAGAAAAGGCAACGGCGGAGCAGCCTGTTGGATTCACAATGACTGTATCCATCGCTTCAAAGGAAGTGCAGTTACTGTACATATTAGGGGCTTTCCCAGGACTTCCCAAATTCACTCTTTCCTGGCTGAGGGGATGGCCACAGGAGACCATTTTGACAGTGAGATGGGCTGATGGAGTGCTTAGCAGAGGATGGAGCAAGGAAGTTCTCCATCAGCTTTAGAAAGAGGTCCCATGCTGCTGGTTCTCTGACTGGTGGGGAAGCAAATATTAGAAAGGCTATCAGAGGAGGATCAGATACAATACTCGTGGATTGCTTAAGCAGAGATCATCAGGCTGAGGGTAAGAGAGAACAAAAGACGGAGCATTTGCTAGGGGTGCAGCCTTTCACGAGGCAGAACAGACATCTCCTGTGCCGTCTGGCTAAAGGCATAAGACAATTTCATGACAGACAGGATTCAAACCCTGTAGGCTGACTCCACCACAACGATGGCTGGTGAGAAGTGCCTCACTCAGCTCTACAAGGGGCCACCGGTGGGAGGGGTTCCCTGTTTTTGGAACTTCTATAATCAAAAGAATTAATGGATGGAGAGAAGAGGGACTTCCTCCAAGAATCAGAGAGGCACTGGAAGGCTATGAAGGTATAGGAGGTAAACACCTGCTGGGCTCCCTCTTGTTATCAGGGATAGTAGGGGAAAGCTGCGGCTGCTCTGCCCTTTGCATCTCCAGAAGGGAATGCAATAAGGCAGGCACGTGGCATCTTGTGGCCTGATGAATGCTGCTGCTTTAAAGAGATGCCAAGCTGATGTGCAAGGCATACCTGCACCTCAATGGGATCCACCCTGACACACGCTTGCAGTGCTGCTGTCTGCTGATGCACATGGTGCAAAGCAAAACCAGAGTGGCAAGTGCCTAAAGTTAACTGAATAGGGAAGACTGACTCAACTTGGCCAGCTCTAGGAAGATAACTCTGTCCCATCCAGGCAGAGAGCAATTCTCAACCTGTAGTTGACTTTCTATCCTACACTTTCACGGCAGGGACAATAGCTTCCTTGAATTGGGGAAAGTACTTAAACGCAAGCTGGACTCCAGTACAATCCAGGTAATAATCAGCATCTTCATCGGACAATTAATTACACGCATGTCAGAATTCTTCTATTAAACTGTTCTTCCAAAACCAATGCCAGCTCCTCGGTTCTGCAAAGCTGCTGAGAGCATGCACACACATTGCTCTCAGCATACAACGTCTCTACAATGCGATCCTAGCATTGTTTTCAAAGATGTCAGTCAGACCCAGGAAAGGGTACCAAGTTCTCCAGCCTAACCTGAATTGTTGCTTCTGTATCACACGCAATAGTTCAGAAGTTGCAAAGCTCTTTTCAATCCACCAGGGACACATGTTAAGTACAACACCCTTAAAAGAAAGCTTATCCTAGATTCCTTGATTGTAAGACTTGAACAAAGAAAAGGAAAGCTGATATTTCATATTTCTTGATAGAACTCATTTGAGACTGATTTTTTTAGATAAGCCTATTATACAAAGACTATGGCTTCATATATCATAGAGAGAGACAGACCCTGCCCTAAACAGCCAGCAGCCTGCAGTTATTAAATACAGCTTAAGAAGGAATTGCTCTGCCCCGGGGAATTCAGTGCAAAAGAGCAAGTGGAGAAGAGGAGACAATGCTGAAGAATGCTGCCCAATAGGAAGAATGGATTCTGGAAGAATAAGGTCGAAGCCATCTGACAATTTATCACCGAAAGCCTATTGGAAGCTCTCCTTTTTCCTACAGGTTAGGGCCACTAATAGTCAGGCAACTATAATACCGAGAACCTATTTTTCTTGGATCTGTGCCATTTTTGTGATAGGGAAACTTAGAGACGTCAACTTCTATCCTTTGCATGCCCTGATATAGATATCGCAGCAATAGGCAGCAGCAGAAAACAGTCAGAAATAGCTCTTGGCTGTTATTTCAAACTTACACCTTAGATATTTCATCCATCTTCCAACCAGACTGGGACAGGTGCTTGGTTCGGGGGGTTCTGAGAGGGCCTTCTACTGGATGGTCAGCTAATCAAGCCAAAACTGGAAGCCGCCTTAGATCAGAGTAGAACAATAGCTGCAATAAACAGGCCTTTCACTTGGAAGTGAGGCAGTGCTCATTTCAGCAACACGTTACTTATTTGGATGACTAAAGCACGTGGAAGTGTTTTGAAGAGGGCAGCATTTATTTCAAAGGTTGTGCTCTAACAGAAACCATGTCCAATGTAGCCAGTGATTAATGCATTTCACTGAAATGGCTGCCCTGGACATGTCTGCAGAATTCTTCTTGCGCATGCATATGAATAAGCAGGTTGGCACCTCCAATATAGTAAACGTATTGATGTGCAGGCCTTGCAAAGTTAATGTGGAATGGGAATGACTATATTCACATTCAGGGGAAGTCTTTTGTTTCTAATACAAAGAATATCCATTTACAAATGCCTCAGGACATGGCATTCAGATTTATGGGAGGATGGTCAAGACCCATTCCTATGCAAGACAGGACTCTGAGAAAGCTTCAAATGAGCCTTTTGGGGGGAAGCGGCACAGAAGTCAATCAATCAATCAATCAAACAAAATGTATGTAGCATACAAAAGGGTGGATAATTTAGCGCTCAGATCCTAGGAGACTTTGGAAGAGGACTGAAGAGATGCCAGCTATTTATGCTAATTTGTTAGGAGAACAGTCTCCAATCCAGACCTTCCCTTTATTCGTGGACTTCCTTGCCGTGTTAAGAATCCACTGTGAGATTACCATTTCAAGTCAAGATGCATGGAAAGATCCCTTGTGTAGTCAGGGAGGGAATTACTTATATTTTTCAGTATATAGTATCAACACATATTTCCTTTACTGTTTGCTCATCTGCTCCAAACTTTGCAATGTTCTAGGCAACTCCACGCCTTACTCTGGGAGCACTGGAACTGGTTACCAAGAAATCCTGTAGACTCTTCATCCTTGGAGGTTTTTAAGACTGGGCTAGACAAAGCTTTGGCTGGGATGATGTACTTGGGGCTGGTCCTGCTTGAAGCAGGGGTTGAACTAGATGCGACTTCCTGAGCTCCCTTCCCATCCTCATTTTCTACTATTCTATGATACTCCATTTTCCCAACCGGCATACACTCATATATCACTCAGGCGCTCCAAGTCTCCCCTATCAGCACACTGATTTCTTCTTGGTGTCCTCCAGGCTTTCTTGATTTCAGCAAAGTTTAATTTGAGGACAATGCAAATTTACCTGGGCTTCCCTGGTGAGTAGCACAATTTCTGGAGTAGAATTTAGGTCACTCCAATTTAGTTGTGCATGAATTACCACATTTTTCTAATAATCTGGAACAGAAGGGCTCAAAAAAAATAAAAAGAAAGGTCACTAGGCTAGTGATGTCACTGCTCTGCCTTCATTTGCATATTCATAAAGCACTATATAAGAATAGCCACCATTCCTTGTTACATTTAGGTGCTGACTGAGTTTTTACTTTGGCTCCTAGTTTTACTGGTTTCTCCTGGGAATTATTTTACAAACATTCATCAGCTTCTGTCCAACTCTGGTGGCATGCCAGTCAATAAATACACAGCTACCTGGCTGTTTCACGTGGAGCTTTCCGAGTCAGAGACTCATGTTAGGGAAGCACAAATAATAGCTGCACAGAGGCATTTGGCTTTTCGGTGCGTGTACTGGCAAAAGGTATTGGATCAAGAGTCCTTGGAGACACAAGAATAATCTGTTTTTCCATAGAACAGATAAAGCTATTACAGAGCATGCCATTGTGCTTTAAGACCCGAGGGACCTTTTCTAGGAGCAAGAGGTGAATGTAAAGGTCAGGCACAGGGCTGATACCAATAGCTCATTTTATATTTCCATGTGCGTTTTTAGTCTTCTACAAAAGGAACTGGGGGTGGGAGAGAGTTGGGCAGGAAGGTGAGCTGTTCGGAATACCCATGTGCCCCTTGGCTATGATTTTCAAAAGGAAACTACCAAAATTTAAAATGCCTAAATCCCAGCATGTCTACTGCACTTCTTTTGAACACCCCAGCCCTCAGGTATATTCGTACAGAGGCAATTTCCTTGGTCGCGGCTGACGATAGTAAAAACGCAGCATTCTGTTAAAAGGCTATCACAGCACAAGGAACAGGTTGGAAAGGGGCTGAGGTTTGGACGTCCTCAGTTTGTTGCCGATTTAAACTAAAGTAGATCAGCTGCACAGTAGTTGTTTGGACAAAAAAGAAAAGCAGCAGCCCCAAACACAATCCAGCTGCAGACCACGTGCAGAAGTTTGAGGACAAAGATGGAAATCCGTTCTCAACTTCAGCCAAAAGCAGCATGCTCCTGTCAATAGCGATTCTCATTCTGGAATTTATATGCCCGGTCGACCATAAATCAGCTGCAATATCCTATGGTATTTGGTCACATTTTCAGCCCTTCAACTGCACAATGAACTTTTCTGGTACTGGGGGAATGCGTAAGACTACTGACCACAACGAGCAAGACTGGATGAGCTACATTAGCAATAGTACAAACCACCACTTAACTGTGACCTCCGAGACTTACTCTTTTTTTCCCCTGCTCAATGGGTAGCTTATCTGAGGTTGAATAATCAGCCTTCACTTCAAGAGTCGGGATGCTAGAAAAACACAAGCAAAGCAACTGGCTGCTAATGAACACTGGTAGTGAATTAGTCTCTCCAAGACAGCTTCAGCTGAATGAGCAGTTTGACTGAAAATGATCTGCGTCTTAGTTGCTAAAAAAGATTTCAGATGTGGGTCTGGTGGAGGGTCAGGAGGAGGCAGCTATAAAAGTACCTCAAATATGCAGGAGAAGTGGCTGGTGAAAATAAACTTTGCAGGTCTGTAAAACATTAAGCACAAGTGCAGCCTTTTCCCTACATGTAAATCACTTTTACCCCCCCGCCCCCTTTAAAGACTCTCTAAGACCTGTTTATCTTTTACCGGCTTGTAAAATGTAGTAACACTTGAAGCGATGAGATTTACTCTGGAAGGACTTTTTGGAGCAGTGACGTGAACTGGTAAAGGCTGAATTCACAACTGCTGCTAAGCACAGGCTTTCTGAGCATCCGACGGGAGGGAAAGAGAAACCACCTTGGACGAAAGCTAAGATAACCTTCTCCCCAAGTTAGCGTTTAGCAACACTGTTTTTTAGCAGAGCTGCAAAGACCGGCAGGGCAATGCAGCCAACGGATATTCATGGAGAAGTTGCAATACTGACAAAGAACAAGCATGAGAATGCTTGCTAATTGCCAGCTGCTGACAAACACTTTTCAGACTTGGCTTTATATTCCTCATTCCAAAGGATGACTTAAAAAGGCTCTTGTGCAAAATCGCTCCGATTTGCAAAACAAAAGTCATCTGAAGTTACTTCGTTATTAATGCTGCAGCACGGAGAGTCAAGGGAATCACCTCTTGTCCACAAGACTCGACTGCGCTCTGCTTAGGCACGGCCGCAAAATGGCAAAGAGCAGAATAGGGTGGTTACAAGGCGATGCCAAAACGGACACATTAAGCTAAAGAAAAATGGGGCTAACGGGACTGCTGTTTGGTTTGGCCAAATGGCCACGGGAAAATGCTAGAAACCTGCAGGAGGCTACGGATCTCCCGCTTCAAGGGGGCTTTCCACTATAAACAGTAATCCAAGGGCATGAAAACCACCAGGATTCATTTCACATGCCATTAGGGTCGAAGCAGGGAACTCGCAGGCCAATAGAGCGCTTGGCGAAAGGAGGAGAAACCTTCACCTGCAAAGTGTGGTTTGACTTTCTCTGACATTTTTGTATAAACAGTAGTCATGGTTTTTTCCTCCTTGCTCTTACATAAGAGCCCGGCTGGACACATGACACCCTGGCACTGACATAAGCAGTCCAATGATAAGGATTTAAAGGTGAAAAGAGAATACAGCCGGGACAGGGGATGGAAATTTCTGAGTTCACTCTCAGTCAAACCCAAAAAACGAGACCATAAAAACCTCATTCAGCCTCCACCTCCTCTCCTCTCCAATCACCAGGGTTTTCGACATCAGTCGCTGAACTTTATTCTAATTGCCACCGGCTGAATTCTTTCCTGGCTGGTGATGTCAACTGACAACAGTTCTGCTTCGATGGAGCTGCTCTCACCATCCCCAGCTGTGTTATTGTGACCAAAAACTCATGTAAAGTTAGAAAATATCTAGGTGTTGAACATTCAAAAAAACAAAAGCCAACAACTTGAAGCAAGAACACCAGTGACAAGGACGCTTAGTGTTTCAGCTGCAGCAACTCAGCCGACAAGTGGTAACTAGGCCTGAGTTGTTCTAGATTTGAATCTTTCCTTTGATCCGCTTCTGTTCTGCTCCTCGGTTACCTTCAACACCATTATAATCTGCGTTTCCTTTGTTCCCTCAATAATTATTTGTACTGTAGCAGCACCTGCCAGACCCAGGCCTCCGTCAGGAACCCATTATGTAAGGCACCATGCAAACTTCCAGCAAAAATGCTTTTGGTATTAAGTGTTGCCATTAAGTCAATAATTAACCAACTCCCTTAACACAACTGATTGATCTAATAGTTTTCTGCATCTATCTGGCAGCCTGCAAAACTAACAGCAGGGACCTCTCCTCTCTCTCAAATTTCAGCCTATTTCTACAACCAGTTGCTTCCCTTTCCTGCCAAAACGAAAAGAAAAATAGTAACAAAAAATAGATTTCCAGCCTGCAGTGGAAAATCTTATTCCCATGTAGATGGCCTCAATAAATTCCTGGGTCATATTCATTACCCCCCCAAAATCAACCAATGTATCAAAACTGTATAAACAATATTAAACATTTAATAACATACTGAAAGGCATGTTTAAATGACTCTCTACCAGGGGTGTCGAAAATAGCCTGAGGGCTGTATCTGGCCTACAGAGCCCTGTCATCCAGCCCCCAGGGCTGTCCACGGGTCACCAAGCTGACCCACGGGCCGCATGTGGTGCTCAGTCCAGTCAGTCTATGGGTCTAATCTGGCCCCGCACCATTCATCTGACCCAGAGACTGGCCCACGGGGCCAAATGAGGTTGACCTCCCTGCTCTTTACAGGAAGCGGAAAACCCCCAGCTTTGACCATGCACAACTTATATTACATCAAATCAGACCATTTAGTGTCTTAAAGGATTTGTGAGTGGGGCAGTGTCTGGGAGGCCAAAAAAGGCTTTGTTTCACCATAATAAAACTACAGGGCTCATCTCTGCTAAATCTCAGTTTTGCAGGAAACAAGACAGACATTCAAACCCAGACAGAAGAAATATCAGAACGTAGCCCTCCCCTGTCCCAACTCCCTTCTGCAAGCTTACGTAGCCTTGGCCACATCAAGGAAACAGAAGAGATTCACTTGCTCTCTTGATCACTTTTTCCTGTATGCACCCATCTCTCCTGATCAGCTACATCTATAAAAACAACAATCAAAGGGGGTCACGCAGCTGCAACGGAGGAGAGAGTGGCAGATTCAAGTATCTGATGCATGAAGGGCAAACGCGAAGCAGAAGAATCTAATTTAATTTGCCAAACTAGAATAATTGGAGAGTGGTTCCTAGAGAAATCTCGGAGCAATGAGTAAAAATTGTTTGCGATTCCGATTTTCCGTCTGTGAGGCAGCTGCCAACGTCGCAGCTGCTTCCGCAAATTATTGGGGCAACGGAAAGATGTAAGACAACCTGCACTTCACGTGTTTTGGTAGCCCTTAGGATATCACGGGGGCTCCAGCAGACAGATCTAAAACTGGTCTGGAAAGGCCTCTGGGGCCATTAAGTCCAGCCCCTGCATTTGCAGGCAACCGTTTAACCAAGGAATCCCCAAAAATCACCACTTCAGATCTTCCCACGCGACCGCACGGCACCAAACCAGGAACACCCAGGGCACCACACAACATCCCAGAGGTAAAAGGCGAACAAAGAGAGTACTGCCAATGCCTTGCCAGCGTAATGATAGAGAACTAAGTGGTTAAAAGATGTCCAGAGAAACCTAGGAAGAGAACCACCCACTACAAAGCAAAGCAAAAAAACCCTCCCATACATCTTGCCAGCCTGACCCATGAGAAAAATTCCTTCCCAACTCCAAACTGAGCACTGTCTACTTATCTAGTTCCTTATACCAATGTTTGCCACCACATTAATGCGTTCCAGGAGGCAAGAACAGAAACAATATCACACACCAGTAATCCAATAAAGTGTGGTCTCTTTGAGGATATACAAGGAGACTAACGATAGCATTACCTAAGTGGTATTAAGACTAATGAGTGCAGCACTATTAAGCAAAAAGTCTATAAATCCTAGGGCAGGCCAGGTGGGACGCTCCCAAATCATCCTAAAAACCAATTAAGCTCCAAACACCACCTCAAATATTCCTAATATAACACTCAACATTTACAGATCCCCAAGAAGAGTAACCCAAGCAATCCAATAAATCAACCGGCACGATGCCGCACAAGTGACAAGTCCAAAAGGAGAAATCAGGCAGCATTATTAGTGGGGCAGCTTCAAAGGGGGAGTGGGCCTCACACATCCTTCCTTAAGCCCTGAAGACATCGTTTGAGAATAAAATGAAGAACTGGCTAGACAGCAGGCTCCAAGCAGCTTGAGCTTCTTATAAAAGTATACTAATTAGTCAGTCACCTGGGATATCTCTATAACAAAGAATTTAGGTCAATTCCTGTACTCCCCCTGCCCGCTATATGAAATAGAAAACCGGTTCCACTTACTATGCTGCAAGACTGAAAGATGCACAAGGCATCATCCTAATAGAAGAGATCGTCCTCCCTTTCTGTAATCAGAGGCACTTATAAGGAATGGTCTGGAACAAAATGATCTCAGGACTCAAATATCATAAACGCCGGGTAAGAAGAGAGTCGTGCAAGGGGCAGAAACAAACAGGGCTCTTTGCCTGACTTGCATCTGTCAGGAGAATATCTTTTTATCATTCTTCAATAACCTATAACCAAGAATGATCCTTTTATTAGACACTTCCTATTTCCCACCTATAGTCACATTGAGAAAAACGTAAAGAAAATATATTCAATTAAATTAAGAAAATAATTATTTACATTAAGAAAAGAAATGGTATACAAAGAGGCCAAAAAGAAATATCAAAGCTCAGTTCTTGTTACCTAGAGATCTGTCTTCTGGGTTTGCTAAGTGCCAGAAAAACACACACAGCTCTTATTGCAATTTCTGCAAGGCCCAGGGTGTCAAGTAATGTCTGCCTCCCTGCCTGTGATTCGGTGAGCTTCCTCTCTGGGTGGATAATGTGTGGGAAGGTAACAGGAATAATAATTGTAGAAAATTGCCATTAGTGAATGCAGTGCAGCTGACTGGAGTGTCTGGGCTCACTGAAATAAACAGCAGTTAGGGCTTCATTCAACCCATATTGTAAAGTCTCCCACTGCTTTCAGCAGAGCTGAATCAGGCCCTTCCACAGATGCTGTGAATTACCTGTTCTGCGCAAGTCCCATTTATTTATATGACTACTGCAGCTGCCAACAGCCCCACCAAACAACCAGTTCTTTTATGGATTAATTAAATAAAAGAATTTTTATTCAGAAATCACTTCACAGAATTACAGAGTGCCAGTAACTGGTTTGCAGGCAGGAGCGATCACTCCTCAGCTGCATGAGAGCTCCACACCTGCGCTTTGTAAGACTTGTACCAGACTTGGGGGCAGTGGGGCGAGAGCCCACCCTTTCTTTACTACCTGCTTCCAGAAGGTCATACATTCACGGCACAAAGTATACACTTCTTTTAGAGCAGCGGTGCCAAAGATACAGCTGTATAATCAGCCCCTAGTGCTGCCCGTGGGTCTCAGTGACTCGCAAAAGCATGAGATGTCCAAGCACGGTGCACACAGGGCCTGCTCCAGCTCATGTTCCAGAGTGATGGAGCAAATGGTGCATGCAGCACAACCCCCGAGCAGCCGCATGCGGCTTCAGGGCTATGTAGTGCAACTCTGGAGAGGCCGGAGCCCGCTCTGGCCGCTTGAGGACACGTGCTAGAACGTGCGACCGGTCTGTGAGTCTGGTCCAGCCCATGGACCAGCCCTGTGCTACTCAACTGGAGCTCTAGAGGACAGGTCTGAGATCAGACGACCTGAGAGTACGCAGACCTGTATTGGTGAACAGAGTATTTTGTTTGCATAAAAGGCACAGGTAGAATTAACTTGGGAAAAGGGTTCATTTTGATACTACCGGAGCAAACTACATCCCTGTCTTTTTGCCGTAAGAAGGGAGTATGGCTATGACAGCCTGGTTGCTGAAGGCTGGGGTCTCAACTTGAAGTACACACAGACAGTATTACTTGGGGTGTGTACATATGGTGTGGTGACAGAGGACAAAGTGACCCAGAGATAACTAGCTGCCAACAGTGCAGTAGTGTCCCGTGAGTGTGTCGTGCCTTCAAACTCTTACAACATGTATTGGGAGTAGATCTTAGAGGCTGCTATCCTAGGCACCCATAACCTAACACCCACCTTTAGCTCTCTCTGTAGCACTCACCACCGCAGTAAATACGCGCTATGACTGTTTGGGCCAAAAGAGGATCACTCTTGCCAACTTGGGCTTGTGCAGAACTCTGGGATCTCCTTCATTTCTCAGCTAGCAGCCCAAAGCCTGAACACCTACTCTATTTTTTTTTAAAAAGCTCTGGAGAAACTCAAGTGACGTGCAAGAATCTTGCCAGTTGCTCAGCTAAATCTGGTGCCTGCAAATCCCAGGATTTAACAAGGCCCCTCTTACCCGATCCGTTTCTGCTTAAGCTTCTACATCTACTTTGTGCTGTTGGAAGCAACAACGTAAGATGTGGTACAACAGAATCAGGCCTCCCACATATCCACAATGAATATTACTTGCACTAACAGGCTCTGCAAATAAGATTAGGACAGTGGCAAGCACTGGTGGCAGTTGAAGGGCAATTGGCACAGTGTTTATCAGAGACTCATAGAAAATGAGGGTTGAAGGGAGCTCAGGAGGTCACATCTAGTCCAACCCCCTGCTCAAAGCAGGACCAGCCCCAACTACATCACCCCAGACAAGGCTTTGTCAAGCCAGGTCTTAATTAAAAACCTCCAAGGATGGAAACTTCACCACCGCTCTAGGTAACCTGTTCCAGTGCTTTACTACCCTCCTAGTGAGAAAGTTTTTCCTAAAGCCCAACAACCCTCCCTTGCTGCAATTTCTTCTTGCTTAGTACTTCCCAGCCTCAAAGCATGACATGCTCTGCTCTGCTAGGGTTAACTTAAGACATAAATGTCTGCTGGTGGTGAAATACTGCATGGTCACCTGAAAATGTACAGAGTATAATTCATCTTCTGTGCTGAGTGGGAACTTTAACCTCACAATTGCTACCAGAAAGGAAGGGATGTTATTAAACCAAACCCTTTCTTGATAAAAGAAGAAAAAAAGCTTGGGAATAATCTAAGATGCTATTGCACAGCACTAATAGAAGACTAACAAAATGCTTAATTAACGGCAGGAGCCACCAACAGGTAGTAGTGGCTTCTCGCTCAAAGTCTGCAGCAGCCCTGCTGTTTCAAGATCTAAGCTGGGCTAATGCACTTCAACTTGACCCACTTCCCCAGTCCTTCTCCCTACTCTTTAAGCTCTGGACCTTCCTTGCGCCTTTAATAACACACCTAAATCCTGTCACATCACTCTCCTGGCTGCATCGGTCTTGTCCTGCTCTGTGGCACACAAGGTCAGACATGCTAAACCATGCTAATCATAAAGCCAACACGTGTTCGCCAGGGGCTGTGGTCCCTTTTCACTCTACCTCAAACAGGGTCAGGACCCCAGTTCCTACCAGTGCGGCACCACAAGCTACCACTAGCAGCCACTTAAATAGTTATAGAAAGATCTAAAATCTCTGCCCAAGGAATATCTAATTGAGTTTCTATATGCCCAGGAGCCTGCTTTACACATCTGCTTCATGCTCGACAATACAAAGACACTGTACTCCCCCATCCTATTCCCTGTTCTCATTAGGCATTAAAACTCAATCTCACATGAGTTACACAAAGACAACACACAGTGCCCAATTTACACCACAGGATGATATTCAAATAAATCATATCACAAGGAGAAACACTGTTTTTACCTTTACAGTCAATTCCACCTCTTGATCCCAGGTCCAGTGGCCTCTCCTATCCTGGGACTTAAGTGCCTCCCACATCTAACTAAAAATACCTCGATGTGGGCAAGGGCACTCTTAGTAGCTTATCTACTAGACACCGAGGGGTGATTAGGCCTCCTTTGGGCTAACAAAAGGTCGAACCAGAAACAAAAGCATCCCCACTGAATTGAGGAAGATGGATTTAAGGCTGGCTTCTGAGTCCAAGGACATCCTCCAGTAGCCTTAGCAAGGTCAAGGACAGGAAGGCAGCATGTCACCCTTTGTCTATAATCCCATCAGCTCAATGCACAGGTGAGTGTTAGACACTATAATTGCATTAGGCTTTCCATAACCCAGGCCAAACCCAAGTGGCCCAGCCTCTCTAGGTACCAATGGTATAGGCTCAAGGACTCCGACTTCTGAAGAGCCCTCAACTCTAGCAAGTCATAGTTTCATAGCTCCTAGGGTCGGAAGGGACCTGAGCAGATCATCTAGTCCGACCCCCTGCCATGGCAGGAAAGATTACTGGGGTCAAACGACCCCAGCA
>NW_017728936.1:10715429-10737646 GCF_001723895.1 Crocodylus porosus | reverse complement strand
TCAAGCTCTTCTCCCTGGTTGGGAGGTCTGTAGTAGACTCCCACTGTTAAGTCCCTTTCCCCTCGACTGCCTTGTACTCTAACCCAAAGCACTTCAGAGTGCCCCTCCCCCGACTCCTTGCTAATTGACGAGGATGAGTATTCCTCCTTAATATAGAGCGCCACGCCCCCACCTCTCCTTCCTATCCTGTCCCTCCTGTACAGCCGATAGCCCTTGACATTCACCCCCCAATCATGCGTTGCATCACACCGCGTTTCCGTAATCCCCGCTATGTCTGGGCTGGTGTCAGCCGGCAGGAGGGCGAGTTCCTCCTGCTTGTTGCCCATACTACGAGCGTTTGTGTAGAGGCATTTGAGGCCTCCTGTGGGTGTGTGTACTGCCCCCCTAGTCCCAGCGTTGTCCTGGCCCCTATGTCTTACCTGTTTATTCGCTTCACTCGCTCCCCAGTTTCTTTTTCCAGGATATTTTCCCAGTGATCTTAACTTGAATGGGTGTGGGTCCATGTCTTCTTCCTATTACCCCTTGCCCCTGGGAACACAGCTGTTACACATCAGGTTGCTGGAAAACACCTGTTCGTAAACCAGCAGCACCTCTCTGATCTCTGCAGAAATCAAGGCAGCAGAGAGAGATATCGATTGCAGCACACCATGGCTTCATTTCATTGAATCATTTCTACTATTTGATTTACCAGGGAGTCTTTCTTTCCCTCTTCCCACTGTCCAACCTGCTGGGATCAAGATCTGCCTGTCAAACCACTGCTTCACTATACTTACATGATGCATCTGTGACAACAGGAAGTCTGATGGCTCACCAATGGCTTTGTGAGCTGTCTGATGACAAAGTGCCCATTGCAGGCACGTTGCAGCCTATTCTGCCACACTGAGCACTATAACCTAGTCCCCATACACCACGTGGCCTGACACATGTAATATGCAATGTGGTTAGACCAGGCCTTTGGTCTCCCTTGAGCCTTCAACAGATTCTCCCAGGCAAAACCTATGAGGTTGTGTGAGGCTCTCTTTAAAATGAGACCACGTCATCAACTCTCCATTTGGCCTCATTAAGACCAGGGCTCACTTCATTCTCCTATCACACACAGCAAAAAAAGAGAATGGTATAATCCTTAGGGAATTTCCCTATAAGCAAAACAGCAGGAAAGGTAAGCACTAGCCCCCCTTGAGGAGGCTGGTATGCTGAGCTCCTCAGCTTCACTTCCCCAAGCCCCTTCACCACTGGCTTAAGGGAATCTATGCAGGTCCAAGAACATTTGCATCTTGTGCACAAAACACCAGAGAGATCAGGCATAACTTAGCACCTCGGTCTGTGAGGACTTCACCGAGGAAAACCCATTCTGCAGCACCTACTACCACGTCTTCCTTAGGGGAAGACACAGTAGTAAATCTACCAGTACCAATTCATTTTCAGTTCCTTCTCTAGCTAGTTGCCTTGCTAAAGGGTCCCACCATATCCATAACCACTCCTGGGAAGGATCTGCTATTGCAGGCAATGTTCTTGGACCCGCTTTACACTTTGCTGAAATTTAGCAGGAACTCCACAGATTCTAGGATCTGTGACCCGTATCAGACATGTGAGGCCAGGAGAAGCTCACATTGACCCTTACGTCCTGTCTTGTATTCCCCCATGTCCTAAGAAAATTCATATCACCAGCCAAGCACAACAACTTGTAGCAATGCCTCTGGGAAAGCACTATCTGCCTTCTCACCCCCAAGATTCAGCTTCCAGGAGACATCCCATTCCCTGTAAAGGAATATCTTTTCCCACAGGAATCCCTCCCTGTAGGGCCTTCAGCACTAGCAGTAGCTACAGCTTGGAGCATCTCTACAGGGCGATAGGGCTGCGATCACTGCAAAGTTCTGTTGGAAACTCTGCTGCCCCAAGGGGAAATGCAAAATTCACCGACTTGAATTTGAGAAACAGCAGTTATCAGCTGTGCTTCAATTTCCCCATGTCTAAATAGCATCTCTGCCCCAACAAGGATGATCTCCCAAGGCAGAGACGGCAGCTTGCTGTCCAAAGAGGATTCTCTGACTCTAGCACCTCTGAAGGCTGCCAGACCAATCCTCAAAATCATTTGCCATCCATACCTCCACAAAGCAACTGATCATCAACCCCAATCTCTCTGTCCCTTCCAGGTACCCAACTTCACCCTTCACTGGAAGGCCTGTGCACCCTCTTTAGGGTTAGATACTTGCTCAATACCCACTTAGCCAAGTCTACTATATCGGAGCATCAGCACTAGTGTCCCAGAACTGCTGAACCCTCCGCTGACCGACTTCTAGGGCACATGTCAGCTGCTTGTGCCCAATACACATGTACCGGTTTTGACCCGAGCACAGTGTGACAGTTTGCTATGCAGGAGCCTGGAGGTTGAACTCAGCAACCTGATCATCACACCCCCCAGGCGAGCGAGCTGGAAGATTCTCTCTCTCGAGCCTTGTTAATGTTGTAAGCACCAAAGACTTGGGAAGCCACCGTTCCCTCCAGCAGGTTAATGGTTTATTGGCCCAAGGGTTTGGCACTCTGCCCAATTATGCCCTAAACTCATACAATGGCTAACTCCATGAAGTCATATATGAAGTATCAACTCCCTCCTGTTCGCCCGTTTCTGTGGATACACCCCCTTTGGGTTGCAACATCCACATACATCGCCCCCTTCTTCTGCACACCACAAAAGTTCTTCCCCTAAGTTTAAGGTATCAGCCGAAACTTTCAGAACCACCCCCCCCCCACCGGCAAATGAGTCCTGTCTATCTGAACATAAGCCTCAATAGCTTTGCTGCTCGGTAAGCTAACAAATCAACAGAGCTGCAGGGGGGAATGAGGAGAGATTGAGAATGGGCCCCGTTTTGCAGTGGGGCTCTTCCAGAAAATCCAAAAACCTGAACTCCTGTAACAAATCTCCCCCCTTTGGGATCTAAGAAACCAGCTAACACTTGCAATATTAGTCAAAGCAGCTTATATCAGTCGATCCAGAATCCAGTATTTTAGGGTCTTGTGCCTTATATGAAAAGGCAAAGCTCCCACATGCACCTGTGCTGGCAGCCCGCTCTCTGGCCCCAAATGGCCACGGCTCCGCCCGTGCCCCTGGCCAAGACTTCTTATCAGTGTCCAGTCATCCACGCTCTTCATTTGAGATTCCTGTCACGGTGTTTGCACATGTTCTTTTCTCTCGGCTGCCTCTTCATTGCAAGTTCATGCGTAGTCACTCAACTTCAACAACCAGTGAACCTCTGAAGTGAAGCCGTTCTCAATAACTCATTTACATCAGACCAGACACGCCTATGCGGCCAATCCTTAATTCTTATTCCCTGGTCCCAGAGAAGACCCGTTTCCCTTCAGTCCCAGCAGAACACAACGCAAAAGTGAGTAGGTAAACTGAGTCACGCACACTTTTCATTAAAACTAAAAAAGCCATTTTCTGCATAACACTTAGAGGTATAAGAAAAGGCTTTTGCAGGGTAACAGCCACGTCCTTTTTTCTGCAAGAATAATCCTGGTTCTATCCGATAATTTAAGTTTGGCAAATCTAATCCCTCAATTATATTTAAAAAAAGTTGGCAGCAATCATTAGTAATGGAAAAACAAAGTCAGAACAACCAAATTCTGCCTTCGACAGCTTACACAGACCTCTGTTTCCAGAACCGTAGCTTGATTGTAAAAGCCATTTGTCACTACCCTACGACTGCTAAAGCCATTATAAAAGGAAAGAGAAATCTGCAAACTCCTTCTGCGAAGACACCACCATTTTGAGAACACAAAAAACCCAGGACTTCAAAGTGGCCTCTATTCAGCCTTTCCTTACAATTACAGCCTTCTAAAACCAGGCGCAGAGGGCTGTTTTCTGAAGTGTTACAACCAACAAAACACCAAATGTTACACTCATGTATTATGAAAATCCTGGATGCTCCGAACCAAATGCAAATTTGACTTTCATTAGTCAACTTAAAACTTTTAAATATTTCAATGCCTACTGCAGAGACTCTTGTAATGAACTCACGCACATTCCCCATAGGAACTATACTTAAAAAAGATAGGGTTTGAAGTGGGGGGGGGTGGAAAGATGGGGGAGGAAGAGGGGAATGATTCACCAAAACTACAGACACAAGAAACAAAGAAGCTTTGCCTTACCTGAAACAGCAAATCGCTTGGATTTTAACATGCGAAGCATAGGCTGAGCTTCTGAACTCTGGTGCAGTGGCCTAAAGCTGGTAATGTTTTCATCAGTGAAGTTACACCAGTGTAAAGGAAATCAGATTTTCACTGAAACTATTTTGCTTTTTACCATACAATCTTCTCTGCTAAAGGCCAACTAGATTTCTTTAAAAGATTTACCAAAGCAAATATTCGGCATATTTTCAAGGGGGGAAAATTAAACGCCTAAATTACGGAAAATAGTTTGACCTAGTTGTAGCTTTTCCTCAAGAGCTACAGCACAAGTGATCCTGAGGCTTGGACTTCTCTTGAAAAACCAAACTAAGTTGCAACAACAAACTGCAGAAATAAATATTTAACGTTAAAATGGACTCTTGCTTACCGAAAATTTCTCCATTTTTGGCATATTCTGTCACAAGGTACAACATGCTTTTGGTCTCCATCACCTGTTGATGGAGAAATTGCACATTAGTTTAGTTGGGGGAAGGGGAAAAGCGACATAACCACAGATTTTCCAGCCCTTCTCCCCTAATGGAAGTCACTCCGGGGCTCAAAACTACCAACATTTGTATGAGGTCATCGTTTTACCCGGTCTACTAGCCCCAATGACTTCACTAGACCTCCCCACATGCCAAAGTTCGGCCTTGCTATGTCGTCACCTGACCCCCCCCACCCCGCTGTCTTTCCTGCTTGGTGCAGGGGGCTGGACTCGTTGACCTTCCAAGGTCCCTTCCGGCCTTACAATCTATGACTCTAAAGGAGATGGGCTCGATTCTTGGCCACACATAGGAAGAAACGATATCTCCATACCTCAACTGAAATTATTGTCCTGACAGCTGCCGCTACTTACGTCACTGGGTTTGAGTGACTGCCGTAACAAATTTTTCTCCTGACTTATTTATTGAAGTAGGGTTAGCATCTGGGGACCGGAAAGGGGCCTGGAGCCCCTGCTGCCCTCACTCATCACAGTAGGAAAAAACAATACAATTAAGTGTGCTCATCGTCCCAAATTGGCCAAATTTCACCAAACGCTACAGGCCATGTGATCCCACTCCTACCATAATGCAGTACAGGACAGTTGCACCCCCAAATCTTTCAATTCTATGAGTAATTTTTCTCTTCAGAGATCGATAATCCTGCTGCTACTCGACCAGGCAGTTCTACAAAAACAGCCTGCCCTCTGTTCCAAAATACTGTGAAAATAAAATCACTACATTTCCAACTTTCATGTGAAAGTACTGCACTGCATGTCCTGATCATGAGAGAGGAATCAAGACATTGGCTTCCCATGCTAGCTACCCTGGAAGGGACAACTACCTCCATTACCCTGCAGTTTTCCTCCTAAGTGACACCCCCAGCCCACTCTTTTCAAACACTCCCTCAGGACTCATTTCATAAGCAGCAGGATCAAAGAGACTGAAAACCTGTGTTTTCAAATAAAAATAGTCATTTAGGATTTTCCCTCCAGCAGATTATAACAATTTGAATGTCAGTCACATTTTGGACCTAAACTATTTGAATGACCCAAGCATGGCAACTTGTTAAACACACAGATCAACTGAAAAACTTGTGGGTAAGCCTCCTTTCATTTTGAATTTCCTGTCTTTTATTTATTTACCACCTTGAAAACTATGGCACTACTTTCTTGTAAAATAACTGTTTTTAGGGAAATGTATTTAAAAAGCCCAAAGGAAACCAACTGTTAACAGAGAGTTATAAAAACATGCAATCCCCAGGAGGGCTGCAGAGAGCACACAATGGCTGATCCTCAGACGGTCCTACCCTGGCTGCATTCTTATTTAATTTAAGGCTCGGTGCGCATGATGACTGCAAATATTCTGGGCTGCAATACAAGCTGGCTTTGAGAGGCAGTACCTGGACGCAGAGGACATCAATATTCTCTGCATTATGAATACAAGAGTCCGGACCTAATCGAGCCTTCTGATGCAGCCCTGCCCCTTTACCCAGTACCGAGTCAAAAATGTCCTGACCCCCAGACAGACAGCCAAGACTCCTCCTGTGCATACAGTGAAGTGATGGGATCATTACAGACAGACTAGAAAGCTCCAATGTGGGAGATGCCTTTTTTTTTTTTTATAAATCTACTCTTAGTGAGTGTTCCTTTGATGTGCCCATCCCTATAATATTCAGGGGGTGAAAACAATAAACATCACATTTGTCTTGACGTGCCTCTACTTACCTCCACTCCAGAATTGTTCTTGCCTCCTCTTAAATTTTGTTTGTCATCCGCTTAAGAAAGATCACAGTCAATCTTACTTAAGGGAGTTAACAATTCTGTCCTTAACATTTGCCTCTACTCTATGAATCACCAGTTGATTTATAAGGAAGTGCTAGACTCTTTCCTGTAACATGAAATTAAAGCTGAACACGACTTCGCTAAATCAAGCCCTTTGTCTTTAAGGAGTGGAATAATCCTGTCACTGCAAGTCTGATCTTTACAGGAGCGAGCTCACTGCCAGGGGAAGGGTGTAGGATCAGAGCCCCTCCACCCTGGTTTGAATGCAAAGGGGTTTTCTTGCCTTTGTATTCTTTTATTGCAGCACCTAGAAGGCTTGGAATTAAACGCTCCCTGCATTTCTAATCCAAATGAGATTTTCATTCTTCTTTAGAATAAGGAAATGCTGTGCTTAGAAGCCCTCCTGACATACTTGGTGGACAAAGCACAACTTTTAGCCAACTTTTGGGAGAAGAGTGTGAGAAGAGACACAAAAAAGTCACAGGATTGCCCTGGGCACATACAGGACAGGCTCTCAGGGGCTAGAATGAAAATGCCCTACGAGCTATGCCTGACCTTGAAGCTCTTTAATAGGAGCCAAAAATTAGCAGTGTATGGGCTGAATGGCGCTTTGCTCCTTATGAAGGATGCCAGTGGCCACAACCATGATGCTCTGCACACTCAGCCCAGCACTCACAGACCTGCAGAGATCGATGCATCCATTCCTGCCCAAAAATGTTGTTGCCCAAAGCCAACTTTCAGCAACAACAGTTTGCAACCCTCCCCTGGATTTCAGAGGGCGTTTGGCCAGGAAGGGGGAGTACCCAATCCCAAGTTAAAGAATAACATTTAGCAAATGCAACTCAAGAATTTGCTATTCATAACTAGAATGACAAATAAGGCTATTCTCCAAAGAGATCCAATTTCTCTGGGTCCTGGTCTTTTGGTTGTCTTGAGGACTGCAGAAACCACGAAGGAATCTGGTGTTGCGTGGGTGTAAACGGCTCCACGCTCTTGGACTATGGGATTGATTCTTCCATTTTGTTCTTTTCGTGGCTGCTGGCAAAACTGCTGACGTCAGGCACCAAATCTGAGGCTGCTTCTAGGATGCCCTCTTTAATTGGCAAAGTTATTCTTGCAGGACTGGAGGAATGCAGTACATAGAAGAAAAAAAATAAATCTCATGGGCTCTTTTTTTCATTTCAGAGATTTCAACAGGCTTCTGCTCTCCCAGACAGCAGCTCTTGGAAAACTCTGAAGGCATAAGAGGTCAGAGTACAGGAACCAGCTAGGCTGCTTCAGCAGGCCAAAAGCAGTGACAAGCCTTTTGAAGGAGAATGATGTTTAAGAGTCTCAAGATCTTCCTGTTCCTCTTCTCCCCCTGGTTCAGTTTTCTTTTGAAATGCATGCAAAATAAATAGCGCAACCTGCATTTTCTTGAGTAGCAATAGGGGAACCAACTGCTGGATGTCCCAAAGGACATCTCCAGTATGTCCAGTAGGGTCAAGGTGGACATCGTAAGGACAAGGCTGGTTCTGGTAAGGTTGGCTAGGCCATTGCCAAGCCTGAGGCACGGGAGTCAGAGTTATGAAGAGGCAGTCTTGGTTGACTCTGAAGCACCTTCCCGTGACGTGTGCGACTGGAGGGAAGGTTCCTTGTTAGATGTCAAAAAAAGAAAGCCAGAGCCGAGGTGACAGGTAGGATACAAGAAGTAACCTTCTTCCAACCTGGAAGTAGCATAGTGCCTTAGCACAGTATCGCTGGTGCCAAGGACAGTGATGGAGACCTAGCAAACTCTCTTAACATCAACTTACTCGGAACCATTAAGGTTTTCATTGTCAGGACTGATCACGCTATCTGTTTAGGTGCTAATGCCAATGGTCACAAGTATTAACAGATGTTGGCACCTTACTCTGCCGGCATCAGTTGTGCCTATTAGCAAGCAGGCTTAGTACTCTGTTCCTAAGAAAAGTGCAAGTTGTTGAGTTTCTTCTTGCGCAAAGAGGCAGATCAGTGCTGGGGGCTGTGTCTAGTCTGGTGCTCACATTTCCCGAGCCTCGGTGTGACAGCGGTACCAGTTCTTGATGTCATGGTGGTAAAGTCAGTATCAAAAGTAGCTTTTGATGGTCCCCATTTCTTGCCTGATAGTACCATGTCAGGCACTGCCTGCCTGCTCCCTAAGGCACTGGGACCTGGAAAGCTGAGGAGCAAGGTTGTTCAACAACCTTCAGCCCAAGTCCCCGAACTTCCCATCCTAGCTGAAAAGGGAGGTTGGCACATGGCTTTCCTGAAGACAAAAAATACCAACAGCTGTAACTTTCTCTATGCAACAAACATGTCTCAGGATGGATCAGATTTGAATACCGATGGCTCTAAACCTATGTTTGTGCTGCAAAGAGCCTCAGAAAAAAATCAAAGTTTAAAATTGTGAAATTTTGGGGGCAAAAATATAGAAAAATGGAAAAAGATGGCTACAGCCACTTCTTTCTTTTTTTTAACATGCCTTTTGATAGGGGACACAGGGATGCTACAACGCAAATATTTCGAACTTGTACGCCAGGAGCACGTGCATCCAGAGGACGATGAACTCGGATGGAATGCAAACTATATATAAAGGTGCCTTAATGCCACTGTTTACACCTGATGCTTGTACACCCTTGTCATAAAGTACCTGCAGAGCCACTTGCACTATATCCTACTCTGTACCTGAAGTCAGAGCAGATGCACGCAGAATGGCAAGCTTGAAAGCAGTTACCAGATACTTGCCCTTTGACCAAGTACTACGCTGTGCTTTTACAATCTCCCTGCGTTAGCTGCTGCATGCAACTATAGGGAGCTAGAAGCAGCATAAAGAAGCCATGCCTCCAGGTGGGGTGCAATTTAATACTGGCACTTATCAAGAGTATACCACATTTCTTCAGAGCACTCTTTTCTTCAGCTTATTCCCCGCAAGTTCCTCCCTCTCTCCTTCCCACTTAACGAATTCTCCTCACTGCACACATGGAGAGCTCAGAAGTGTTATTAGATTTAAGAGCCAGGGGACAACTAACAAACCAAAGGCCTACAGGAAGATGGAGCTCCTTCATCCAGGGGAGAATGTCCACGTGAAAAGCCAATTATATGTAACACACCGATGATGAAAGAGGGTGCTCGGATTCCTACGACTAGTACTCCAAGCCCTTCTTGGAAGACACAAGCTTCAAATCAGTCTCCTGCTAGCAGACAAACATCTAGTAATCTATGGACCCAATCTAGTCTGTCTTCTCTCATTCTCAGAGACTCTCTCAACTTGTGGGCTTCTGTGGAGATGGATTTCTCTACTACTCTCTCTGCCCATGCTTTGATTTTTAGTAGTCCACCTCCCACGTGACTAAATCCAGGCCACCTCTACTGCTGCTCAGAGAAGAAAGACATGAGAATACCTATCGGGGAAGTTGCCCTTACAAGTCACTAGTGATTTGGGATCGATTCTGATCCAGACTAGGGGGAAATAACCAACAAATCTAACTAGTCCCTAAAGACAAAATACTGCATGCCTTGAAATTCTTGCCACATCAGACTAGGCGCCAATGACATGCTGACACCTGAAACACACTCAGGAGTATCTCTAACCTTGATTACAATGGGTAAGCGTGTTTGCTCAAGAACAAAGCAAGACATTTTGAAACCGAATGCCCCTTCTCACCTTTTCATGCCAAGGTCTGTTAGATTATCCAGACGTTGTCAGATGACTGAAGGGCAGATTCACCTTTATGTCTGAAATTATCTGATTTTCTGTGGTTTAGCAAGCCCTACACATCTGTTAACAGCAGTTAACAGATATAAAGTTGCAAGACAGAATGACACCAACAGATATCCAAACAATTTCTGCAGACAGGCCAAAGGCTTTGAGACTCATTGTGTATATCCAAATGTCAGGATAGGACTTTGAAACATGAAGATTTAAATCACTGTCATCCCACCTGGTGTAATTAGTTATATCAGTGGAGACTGGGAGTAAAAGGCTACCAGACAGGAATGGCAGCATCTTCCACCCACTTTATGATGATGTGACTTTACCAAGTACAAGACAAGTAACTGGGATCCTGCTGTTTAGAGGCACTGGATGGGTCAGTGGAGGTGGTTATAAAACTTTCCTCTGTTGATGGCCAGTGTGGTTTGAGGGTTGTTATCTGTTGGCAGCTCAGTACTTTATACTACAGAAGACTGGTGGTCTCAGTGGGCAAGCGCTTACACCACCACCACCACAGCATTCGACATCACTGCAGGTAGTTTCAGCAAAACAAGCCAAGAACTCAACGAAGCCATGGAAAGTGGCCTCTGAACTCAGCGTGTGCACAGCAGCAATGCCATGGGCTCAGTTCCTGATGATAAGGTAACTACTCTACAAAGCTGCAGGAGGTTTCAGTCACTAGGTATCGCAGTCTCTTATCTTTCACTATCACTAAATTACATCTTAACTTTTTCAAAAGAAGAATGCAGGCATCTTCAGGGTTCTGCAGCACACAGGCCAAATGTGGTTGAGAAGCTGCATATGCAACAGTGATTGCAGAATGACTAAAGAAAACCATAGCCACAGAAACTCACCCACCTAAAAGCTGAACATGAAAAAGCAGCCCCCAAAAACATCGCTGACATATAGGACTGGACACCGATAAAGGCTTTGCACAAGAACACATGGAGGAAGAGAGAAGAAGGAGAGCAGCAGGTAACTGTACCTGATAGAGCTTTATAATGTGGGGGTGGTCGAGCATTTTCATTATCTGCACTTCTCGATAGATTTTCTCCAGATTAACGGCATCCAGCTGGGATTTGTCAATGATTTTTATTGCCACCTGAAGCCAAGAGAAAAAAAAATAGGCTGTAATTTTTTTTTTTTAAATCAACTTTCTCGCTACTGGTTTACTTCACATTTGAAACAGAGCACCAACATTTCTAGCTCCTGGCAGGTTGTTCTGTTACTGCAGAAATACTAAGGTACAGCAAATGTGTGTGTTAAACAAAATGTTAATAAAAGGAAGGGAAATAAATGAATGCTCCTGGCAACCCAGAAGCATCAATGTCACACAAGATCTCTGAATCTGCCCCCTGTTCCTACCAATTAGGGACAGGTTTTCAAAGGTCGATGTCAGTGGGTCTTAGGAGCCTACCAGACAGCTGCTTTAAAAAAAAAAAATATATATTCATGAGGCACCTCTCTGCATCAGTATCTACCTGAAGACCACTCTGAATATAATTTGTGAATGGATACTGCTATCTTAAAAATAAAAAGCCGATATCTGCATTTCAGAAATGGTTATTGAGCACATGCAGCAACTTCTTCCTGCCGTTTCATGGGTCATGCCACGAGAGCCTGCATTTTGACACATGCAAGAAAAGTCCCCATGAAAATGTTTGGCACAAAAAACAGTGCAAAGTTTATTTCTACACAACCCAGGAGTTTCAGGTAATCACTGCTGGTCAGAGGCTGAACACAGCCTTCCTGTATTTATTTACAACAGAAGAGGTACATATTTATACACTTCAACAACATAGTAAAAGGGCACTTCCAAAAGGAGTGGCTGGGGTCTTTCAGCCAACCAGAAACGGCCTCATCAAGGTTTCTCTCTTGTGGTCCATTTTTATAGCTTCTTTAAACAAGACTAGTATTGTTTTGATTGACAATGGGCCATAAGAACAATTATAAGTGGCTTCCTTTGAGTCAGACTGTCAGATAGCACAGGTTCATGGAGATTTTATAAGACTTCCTATTAATGAGACTATTAAAGTGATTTTTAAACAAATTGGGGGGGGGGGGGAACTTTCTTCCCATTTGGACTGTAACAAACCCCTTAGGTTTCATGTTTTAAAGCATGGAAACCAGGAACTGGAACGGACTAGAAACTGAAGTGGGAACGACTGGTCTATTTTCACCGTGCAATCAACTGACATACAGAAAAGTACCCCCAAAAATATATGTTAAAGACGCGTAGCTTCTAAGCCCCCCGTTTTAGCTCTTAGATACCAGTGTTTTCAAAAACAACCCTGATTTGTTATTTTGGGGGAGTCAGTGTACTTTCTGGCTTGAGGATGGGCCCAAAGTCAGGAAGCTCCAATCTCTAATTTCAGCCCTTTCAGAAACTCATTGGGTAGCTGTGGTCCAAGTCCACCACTTGCCATACAAGTGAGAGGAAGGGGAGCGTTACAAAGGGAGCCTAACCAAATGTGTTTCTCAAGCTATCTGCCAAAGACAGAGATACAAGCCCATGACTAGGCAGTTCCAAGAATCTGTGAACTTGGCAGGGAGTACAGGGGATCCCTCTGCCCGGGACAACTGAGACGCCACCACAATCAAAATATCATTAGCAAAACCAAGACGGTATTTTCATTCACTTAAAATGGCAGTAGAATTAGGTTTTCTACCCTTCACTCGGAATGCACTGAAGTCAGCGAGGTCAGGATTTCATCCGTAAGTAAAATTTAAACTGAACTTCTTGGCTCAGTGAGTGCAATCAAAACATGCCTTACTAATGCAGCCTGTAATGGTACATATTTTTATTTTAACTGTGATTAATGTTCTGTACATAAAAAAATGGCAGTAATTAGCCTGTTGAGGAACAGGGATGTTCTCCAGGGATACTTCTGTCAATTAGAGTCCAAATAATTTAGAAGAGAGATCTGGTTCCTTCCGACTTTATTTTAGTCCGTATCAGAGAACTAAGCTGCACAGGGCTATAAGAAAGGGATTCCCCATTTTGTTTTAAACAGAAAGTTTAAAAAAAAAAAAAAGGAAATAACATGATAGTTAAAGAATGCATGAGAAAACAGGACTGAAAAAAAATATTAAATCAATCAGTGGTATGCCCTCGCCTTGAATACTATGTTAAGAATGCAGGGAGAGGCAACAAAAAACCACCACGGTCGTGCAAAAACGCACATATGAAAAGACTGGGTCCATTTTGATAAAATATCAGACAGGTTTATGACCAATGAACAACGTGCAAAAGGGAGATCGTTTCTGCTGTTCAAAGCCCTCCATGGAGTCGGGCCTGATGCCTTGAGAAATTGCTTCTGCCGCAATACATCATGACCCAACTACAGCTGTATTCCACAGAAACTGTGACACTGGGAAACTATGGGGGCCAGCTGGCAGGCAGAGGAGACCAAATCTGCAGAAGGACCTTGTTATCTGAATAAGGATGCTTAAGGGCTTCATTGCAGTCAGAACCACTGTGCTAGCTTGTTTTGGCTTTTCTTTGGTAACCCCATCACATGTACACACACCTGCCCTCACCACCCGCCCACAAAAAAAGACAGAAATAAAGCAAAAACACCATGAACCGATGAAGTGATTTAGCTTTTTGAGTGGGGGGAGACAGCGAGCCTTATTTCTATTTTTAAAGACCGTTTGTGCTCAGTTGTTGCCTGGCGGAGATGGCATACGAGCACAGGCTGCGAGAGATGGGCTTGAACAGAAGCACTATTTTGATCTCTCACTGGGGGCTTACCATTGCTGTCAAACCCAAAGGTAAATGAAACAATTCATTGCCTTTGAAAAACTGAATGATCTGGAACTCCTTGCCAAAAATCAGAATGGAGTCCAAGAGCTTGGTGTAATTAAAAAAAAAAAAAAAGGCAATGAAATATTCATATGAACTCTGACAGCCATTATCATTAGATGGGGCAGAAGGTCCATCAAGGAACATGGACCCAGGCTTCAGAACATATTCCCAGTATTACAGAAAAGGTTTGTCCATACTGTTCCACTTCTAGAATTCTGGATTTTTCCTCTAAAAACATAGGGAAACAGCCACTGCTGGAGACATGACACTCTTTAAACCTCCCCAGGTTGAATGCAAGTATGCCAACCTCCTCCTGCATCTCACTGCAGTGCCCTACCGCCTCACCAACCCAGCCAGCCTTGTTTGGCTGCTCGGCCACTTCTTCCACATGCACCGGGGATGCTTCTTCCTCAACAGCCCGTAAGCACCGACTGCTCCCCCTGAATACGTTTCCATGATGCTTCTGCAGGGAAGGATAAGAAGACTCAAGTCCCAATTCCACTGCGAGGCCCATGGAAAGGAGTAACCGATAGCAAGGAAGACAGCTGCTTGGGATTGCTGATCTCTGTTTTCATCTTGTAATTCAAAAACAAAATAGAAGTGATGCAAATCTAAACACGTATGCAGCCAGTCCACGCAGCCACGTGTTCCCATTTATGTTACCTTTACCCGCCCCTTCTCCCATCCCTCCAGTGGTTCATTATGTTGGATTGCCTTAAATTAGACCCTGAGCCCGAATGATGTTTATACGTGCAAGCTGGCCCCCTGCTCCAAGCACAAAGGAGGAAGATGAAAGGAAATTCATTCCAATTCCATCCAAGTCAAACACAACTGCCTAAGTCTGAAATTAAGCACCCATGTCCATCTTTGCCAAAACAGGGCCTAGGCTGCGCTCGACGCTATTTGCCTCTGCTTTCGGCAGTTCACTTTTTTGTCATCTGTGATCTCAGAGAGGCAAGCAACTCCCCTCTCCGGGATGATTAAAGCCCACATGGGAACAGGGGATGCAAACACACATTCGGACGCTTACAAACAAAACTGGAACACAAATCCAGAAGCTTCGGACTCCTTCCTCCTCCCTTTCTCTTTACTGCTCAGGAAACTTGACAGCTGCTCAAGTTTTATGCAAGCACAAGCTACTAAGGCTATAAAATGAGTTTCTTGGGAAATTGCAAGACATTAAGGCAACCGAAAAACAAACATTTAAATAAACCCTAATCCCTAAATACACAGTAGGCAAAGGTTACTGAAAAAAAATGGAGGCTGGGGGGGAGGAGGTGGAGGAGTAACCTTTGCGGGTCAGATTTCCTCCCTACTTCCTCTCATTTGCTTTCTACCGGCTCACTGCAAAAGCAGCAGCAGCCAGAAGCACGCCTGGCCTTTCTGAACAGGAGCAGGTGTGGGCTGGGTGCAGTGCTGTTATCTCAGATACCTCCAGCCCAATACGATTTCACTGACACCCTCCTCTCCCCAAGTTAGTCAGGACTGTTCTTATTATTTCACTCACCACTAGCCTTCTAAGAGAGGAGGGGTGTCTTAGATAAGACAGTTTGTGTTCAAATTTCTTAGCGATACAAATCCCAAACGTGCACTCACCAAGAAAATTTAATGCAAGAATCCAACCGTCATTGCCGGTCACTTTTTAGTGTTGCCATCGTCTGCTCTTCAACAGGAGTCTAATCCATGCAGGCTTGCTCTGGAGGGGGCAGCTCGTCTCTCCCACTGCCCTCTTAGGCTCCCCATGGGTTTTTACCTTGTCTTAAGCAACTGCACAGTTTTTTCTCACTTCCCTCCTTTCTGAGATTGCTTTAACTGAAGCAGCTTTTATTGCTTCCCTGCAGTTCTCATGTAAAAGAAAACTAATGCACAGAAAAGGCCCACAACCAAGTTGTGCAAAGCCTCTGAGGGAAGGAGATGGTGCTTAGGGCTGACGCAGAAAAGGAAGCCAGTGAAGGGCGGTGGAAAGCAGGAGAATGAGCAAGGAGGCTTTTGGCAGCCTTTTAAGACACCCTGGAGGAGGCAGGAACAGAGCTGTTCCTTGCTTCAGCCTGTGCCTTGTGCAACCCTGAGCTCTTGCTTCATCTTTATCAATTCATCCCAACTGCTGTCATGTCATGAATGCAAACTTCTGCGTTTTAGTTTCCATCCCTCCCTTCTCCCTGCCCCAGGAAAAGTCTCTCAGACTTGCAGTTACAAGTTGCTGAACCAAAGCTGGTTAAGCTGTTTGGCTGGGAAAAAAATAATGAACTTAAGAGCGTACACGCTCTGCCAGTCCTTCCAACAGGGTTAGCGCTTGCACAGTCGGCTCTTGCGTTTTCATAGTGAAACATTTCTGTTTTTAAATTCATCTGGTACGGTTTCCAGTAAAGAAACATTTCCCTATGGATATCAGGCACAACATTTGGCATTGCACAAGCCACTAGCTAGCTCCCAATGTCAGCAAAAGTGCACTCAGTTCTTTCTTTTTTCAAACCTCCTATTCCTCTAAGCTCTTGATAAACTGAACATTTACCAAGGCAGAGAGACAAACTGTAAAACAGCTTCTATTTTCCAGCAATAATTTCTTCATCAATTAAAACTTTAAAAGATGCTCCTTGTGTGTACTCCATTAGGTTTATAACCATAGTGGTGTCGATTTCAGCCAAAAAAGGGGGAAAGAAATTATGAAAAAAAATTATTATGGAGAGTGGAAGAGGTACTTGTATTTTTTAAACCTATACTGAGTCCCAATGGCTGAAGAGCTTTTGCTCACTGAAAAGCAAGAATTATCACTAGGCTGAAAAAAACCCAAAACGAACCACAGAACGGATTCTTTATGATAGCACAGCACAGAAGTTGGGAAGTGGAGATACAAATCATGCTATAAATATCGATCCCGTTTCACGTTAACATGGTCTCTCTATATCCTACTCAGCTGCATGCATTTAAAAGTCCAACAACGTAACCTGTCTTGAAGACTGGCAAAAAAGCGTGAAAACAACTCCTTCATCTGACAGCCAAACCATTAAACTGGAGCTCCACAGTCCCCGCACTATCAAACGCTGCAAAAATTATGTTGCTAAAACTTATTGTTGGTTTAAATACTGTGTAGGTAACTTGCAGACACCTGCGTTCAGTCTGCTTGCAGTGCATCCACATACAGGAGTGGGTCAAAGACCCTGACAAGCCAATGCTTGTTCTGAAATCTGAGGATATCTTCCGAAGAGCTTAATCACCTTAATGAGAGCAAGAATCTCATTTCAGTATTACTCAGCACCGAAACGCTGTAGATGAGCCTGATTGTCATACCTCCGTATTTAATCAAGTAAGAGGTAATCCAAACAAAATCAGTGTTGGGCACTTCGGATGTCAATGGCCTTCCAGCTCTCTTTTGAAAATCTAGAGATGCGCTACAGTTCTTTTTAACTGCAAATAATTCAGCTTACGGTGCAATTTAAAAGAACCCTGAATGGGACACGCTTATCAAGAGCCCTCACTCTGCGCAGCTCCCCCGCGACACCTGAAAGCACTTCCTTCCTCTGGTCTAATGCTTATTAGTAACAGACGGCAAAGCTCCAGTTTCAAGTTGTGTTGCCTGCCTTCTTGGGATGAGCTGTCCCTGGGGTTTCCCTCCGCTGGCCTACTGCAATGGCTACACTCTGTCAAGCCTAGACAGAGTCAGCGAGTCATCCTGTCCAAAGGATTTAACTGACTTCCAGCAGCATTCTCCCACCAGCTACATAGATGGGTCAGCAGATAAAGTATGATATCCACAGACTTCTTTCTGGGAAAGGTTGAAATACTGCAAGTTTCAGGATGGCTCATTCACAATGCCAGCTGTCACTCGCCTAGCACTTTGACCCAAAACATAATTCTACAGGTGTGGACATTTCATTTAGCTTTGTGTTAGCTCACTCGCCTGAATGTCTGAAACAATCCCAAACATGGTACTCTGCTGACCAAGAGTAGCTGCTTTTTGGCAATACAAAGAGTTCAGATCAAATAAAACGTCAATCAAAAATTATTAACGGCTTCTTATTTCTAATGAATCAAGGGACTCTATACAAATACTTATTATAATGAATAGAGTAAAATCCAATGCGCACAAGTGGCAGGATTTTTTCAGAGCAAAAAGTGCAGCAAAACATGTTGGTATCTATACCGTAAGACAGATGGAAGTTTTGTATTAGAATATAACTGAATGCGTAGTTGCAGACAATATATGGCTTTCATTTGAAAGAGAGAAGAGCAGCAGCTGGCTCCCCTGCTCCAATCCTTAAAAACAGATTAGACACCTCAGTCCATTCTGATGCCTTACTTCTCTTTCCTGCCCTTTGCTAGATCTGCAGAAAGTTTAAGAGAAAAAAAAAATCACTGGGAAATATTGTAAAACTGCAAATGTAAATTCTGTCCTGGGCAGAAACCGCTCACTTCCATGTGCAACCTTGGCAGGGTCCCATCAGTGGGGGAGAGGGAAGGGGAGGGGAAGTGTGTTAAAATCTTTTTTTTTTTTTTTTTTTTAATTCAAACCAGATACGTTGCTTCAGACTGGAGCTAACTTTCCTATTTTACATACTTGCACGACAAAGTTTGAATGACGAAATAGTCCCGCTCCATGAAGGATGCACATGCAGCTTGGTAGCTGGTAATGACTAGCCTTCCCAGAGAAATGTCGTAATGCAGCACTAACCTTGTCAAAACAGCACATAAAGGCTTACGTGATGCACAAGTGAATTCTCATTTCTCTAGCATGGCCAACATGTACAAGCCACCACCCAGAGCACACATCCGATTCAGGACAACGATGCAAGTCTCTTGATTCCTGCAGACTGCTCTTGTTCAGGCTACAAATCACATTTGATTGCAGAAGTCATTCCCCCAGTATCACAAGAACTTCAGGATTTAGGGTAACGAGGGGCTTTAAAACAACCTGAAAGGTGACTTCAAAAGGCAAAAAACACTGCTGCATTGCACCCTTATTTTTCTGTTTAGAGAGGTCTAAAAGCTTGAAGGCCTTTTGAAATATTTCTTGCTTTTTAAACTTAGAAATATCAGGTTCACCGTTTCCTACCTTGTTCTCACTGGAGGCTTAGAGAATTGGGGTGGGAGCTGCCTTCACCCTGGACAGGAGGGGCAGGCATCTAGCTTTAAAGAGATGTCAAACCAAAGTGCTAGTCCTGGATTTGAACTCTGGTTGCTCCACAACCTTTTAGCTTCCCTTTAGTCCGGACGCTATCCTTCTAGCTCTCCAGCCATCCAGTCTTTCAGAAAAAATGAGCCCTGAAACTACTCATGCACAGAATATTCTGAAAACCCTTCAGGGCCTTATGACACACAGAAAAAAAGCCCCCAGTTTCTCTTATTAGCAGGTGACGTGTGGGTTGCATATGCCAGCCAAAAGCCTGAGGCCCCATCCCTTAACTAGGTTATGCCTAGTATAGTTAACCTGATACAAATCTCTATTAAAAATGCGCCACATTAGAGTAAAGACTTATTCATGCCTGGACTAAGTCATGCTGGTGCACGCCCATTTTGCAATGCTGCAGCAGTTCTGCATTAAGGGTTTGCACAAAGGCAGGTACATCAGTTCTAGGCTATTTCGGATCAATTTGATCTGGATAGAAACCAAACTGAGAGGCACAGCAAAGGTAGGAAAAAAGGTGCTATCCTTCCACATGCCGAGTAGCACACCGCTATGCATTCAGAAGTATGGTGGACGGCCCAACTCATCTTGTATCCCATCTCCTACAGAAGCCATCACCAGATGCTTCACTAGAAGGTGCAAACCACAGCCAACCCACAGTTAGGTACCACATGCCTAGTGGAGAAGTTTTTCCAAGTTCTGGCAGCTGGTGGCTGGCTTATATCCTGAACCCAGAGAACTGATTAGTCAGAAGTGTTTATTCTCCTGCACCAAGCGATAGCTAATGTTACCATGTGCTCATCCTTAGGCAGCTTTCAGACTCAGCCTTTGGGGAGACAGTTCCACAGGTTAGTTATACTTTTAAGTACCGTGGACTCTATTTAAAGTGCATAACCTAGGGATTAATAATAATAAAAAAAACCCCAACAGTTTCTGCACTTACCTGAACTCATTGCACACCATGCTCATTAACTGCAGCAGCAGCCTACCCTAAGCTTCTTAGATCTCATTAAGGACCCGTACTTTGTTTCTCAGAATGCCTTTTGCCTCTAACAGCGGCCTCAAAATTGACAAGACCCAGTCAGTGCAGGGCTTCTTCAAAATTGACAGCTCCTGGTCCAAGTTTCACCAAGTATGCACTTAAACAGAGTACAACAGAAGCACAGGTAGGTTACAGGGTAGGCACCGGGGCCTAAGAGTGCCTGTACACTTAACCCAAATGAAGATAAGCGGCATGCAAGAAGTGTATCGCTCATATTCCAGCTGGTGCCTGCTTCCTCTAAGGAAATAGTAAACCAGAGGAGACTGGTTTTTACCTATTATTTTACAGTTCTTGTCACCACTTACTGTCCTCGAGAAGTAAGTAGCTCTAATCTTTCTAAACGTCCCTCTCATGGGCGTTTTTTCTCTGTGTCTCGGCTATTTTGGTTTCCTCCAGTGGACTTATTTTCGCCTCTGTCCTGAGCATACCATAAGTTGTGCTCTTTGGTGGATACTTCATTAGCCAACTCATCCTCTGATCACAGAAACATCCTGTGATACAACACAGGCCGCATGAAAGGACCTGTTACAAACTTCAGAGCCTAAGAAGTACAGACGATAAGCAGAACAAAAGGTTGCGAATGCAAGGGGCGGCCTCGTCCAACGATCCTGCTCGAGAAGGGCGCTGAACTACCTGCTGTTGTTACAAATGCAACTCCTTCATCCCCGCCAATTTACATTTCTTCCCTCAAGTGCTTAATTACCCATGATTAAGTGCTGTATTAATATAGTTTCACATTTAACGCAAAACTCATTTGCACATCTACCTTCTAGCCTACTTTCCCTTCTAATGCACCCATTCCGGTTCAGTTTGCATTTCACTTTTATCTGGCGCTAGCGATACAGTTTTTGGTTTATGGCTGAGGTTTGCAAGGCACAAATCCGGCGTGCAGGTTCTCAAGCACAGGCCGGATTTTGCACGGCAGTCAGGTCTCAGGTACTCCCCACGTCTGGAGCTCGCTAAAAACTGGACTGGAAAATAAGCTTGGGTTTGCCAGACCTGTTGACTTGCTGGAAGTGAAGACAAAGTGCACAAACAAACGAAGCGACTGCCTCCAGTAAACGGGCAGCCTCAAGGTGCCTAGGCTGCAAGGACGGGAACCCGGTGCATAATGCTGGGAGCCGGGGCCGGAAAACAGAGGAGACTCTCACATCAGGAAAGATTTTTCTAAAATGATTTTTCCAAACGAGTTTGAACAGAAACAGAGTGCAGCATTTCCTGCAGTGCAGACATGCAAGGAAAATGTTGATACAAGCCTCATATAAGCTATATTTCCTCCACCGCCAGTTTAACGGAGACCAGCTGCCTGTGCAAGGGGGCGATTCGGGGAGCAAAGGACTCCAGGAGACACGAGGACAACAGTCACCCGCTAGCTTGGGGCGGGCTGGAAATCGGAGCGTCTTCCCATCAGGAAGAGCCGCTCAGCCAGCACGCCGCCCGGTTTCTTTTGTGCGGGCCCCAGCGCTGCTAAACCAACTCGTGCCGGGCTCAGGTGGGAGGTCCCTTCGCCCTCACTAAAAAGTTCTGTTCCTCTCCTCCCCGCTCGACCCACCCCACGAGCCGGGCCCCACTTCACCCAGGCGCCCGCCTCTCCCTGCGGGACCAACCCGCGCCCCACATCCATCTCCCCGCTGAAAAGAGGAAACAAAACACCCAAACCACCCAATTCAATAAGTCTTTAGATGCAAAACTTTGCCACCGCAGAAAACCAAGCCCCGCTGGGGACGGAGGGTGCACAACGGAGAGCCTGCCCCTGCCCCTGCCCCTGCCCCGGGGGGCAGCAACCCCCCGCGTCCCTCCCCAGCGGAGCGACAGGTCCCTCCGGCCACGGGCCAGGGCGCCACCCAGCGCTGCCCCAGCAGACACAGCGACCCCCAAGCCTCGGGGCTCCGGCTGCCCCGGGGGCTGGCGCTTCGCCGGCTGCAGGGGACGGCCCGCAGGAGCCCCGGGGCCACTCGGGGGGTGGGGGGGTCGGAGCCGTTGGGGCTGACCTCGCTGCGCGTGATGCGGTGCCGCGCCAGCTTGACCACGGCGAAGTTGCCCTTGCCCAGCGTGCCCTCGATGTCGTAGAAGCCGACGCGCACGGGCCCGGGCCCGCGGGGC
>NW_017728936.1:10689565-10715329 GCF_001723895.1 Crocodylus porosus | reverse complement strand
GCTCCCCGCCCCGCCCCGGGGCCCGGGGGGGCACGCCGGCCCCCCTCCGGGGCTTGCACGCCTGCGCCCTCCCCGGGGCTCTGCAGAGGGGGCTTGCACACGCAGGCGTCCCCCCTCCGGGGCTGGGGCAGAGGGGCCTTGCACACATGCGCCCCCAGGGTTCTGCAGCGGGGCCTTGCACACTTGCTTGCACGCATACACACACACACGTTCCCCATCCAGGGCCAGTGCAAAGAGGGCTCGCACCCTTGCTTGCACGCATCGCCCCCCCCGGAGTTCTGCAAAGGGGGGCTTGCACACTTGCTTGCACACACACACACATCCCACCTCCAGGGCTACTGCAAAGGAGGCTCGCACCCTTGCTTGCATGCATGCACGCACACTCGCACGCATCCCCGCTCCAGGGCTGATGCAAAGGGTGCTCACACACTTGCTTGCACACATGCACGCACACACGTGCCCCCCTCCAGGGCTGGTGCAAAGGGGACCTGCACAATTGCTTGCGCACATCCCCCCTTCAGGGCTGGTGTGGAGGGTTCCCTGCCCTGCCCCGACCACGCTCACAGCACCCAGATGCCGCGCAGACAGGAGCAGGACACAGGCCACCGGCACACGAGGGTCTTTGGGTAAATCTGATCTCTTTTATTAAACCAATGCCAATAGTTGGAAAAATTCTTTGCAAGCTTTCAGGCACAAACGCCCTTCGTCTGCAGCTGGTGCACGCTTGTCCTGGATGGAGCGAAGAGTAAAGAAGCCCGAGGCCCTCCCCCACCTCCATGGCCGCCTCCGAGCGCGAACGTTGGCACGGATCCGGTGCGCCAGTGCCTCCGTTGGGAAATCGCTCCTTCGTGGAAGACCCCACGGCCAGAGGAAACGCTACAAGGCCGTCCCGATGGCAGACCTCAAGCACGCGGGTGCTGATGTCGCGAGTAGGGAGGAGCTGGCTGCCGACCAGCTCCAGCGGTGCCGCAACCTCAACCAAGCGGCATCCCGTTTTGAGGTAAAGCATCTCATCCTCGAAGCAGAGGAAGAACGGAGGAAGGGAAAGCAGAGAAATCCTAGCCTACAGCCTGCCCTTCCCTGGAGGAAGACCTGTAATGTCTGCAGCCGGGTCTCTGGCTCGAATATTGGACTCGCCTCAAGACCCATCTATGAACCACGGCAGAGATCATCCTCGAACCGAGGGACTGCTGACTACGACAAAAGAGCTGTCCTTTACTGGGTGAGACCGCAGGTCCATCTAGCCCAGCTTTTCTTTCCACAGGGGCAGCATCCCTTCAGAGTGAAATCGCATCGGCCTTGGCAGGCAAGGTCCAGGCTAAAGCTGAGGCTGGATCTTCCCCGGGCAGGGCTGCAGTCCCTCGTAGACCGTGTGCACCCACCGCCTGCTCTGCTGAGCAAGTGGAAGTGGGGGTGCCACACAGGTTGGCTCCAGGGAGGGGGTACCCGGCGGCTGAAACACTTCCCAGGACAAGGAAACTCGCATCAGCTTCCCCCACCACCAGCGAGCCGCCTGCAATCATGAGGAACTGAACAAGCTGCTGGGGGGGGGGGTCGCCATCGCCCGCGGTGGGGTCTGGCCCCATGTGCAAGCGGTGCTGCTGCCTAAGAAAACTGAGCCACAAAACCAAGGGGAAGTGAGATCTGCACATTTGGACCAAGACTCAGAAACATTCGTAACATAAAAACCCCACATCGCGCAGTAGCAGAAAGCAGATGCTGAAAGGGAGAGTGAACAGGCTGTGGCCCAGGTTGTGTTTTCCCCTTCCTCTCTCACTTGCAGGCTCCAGCATGTAAGATCTAGGAAGCTCTGATTCAGAGGCTGTGTCTGAACTCTGGGGCTCGCTAGCAACTGATGCCCCTTTCCGCCAAGGACAGCAAGCGAGGCGGGAGCGGGGGCCCAGGTGGAAATCATGTCACCACGCTCCAGGCAGGAGGGAGCTTCTTCAAACCCAAAGCAAATGCCATTGCTGAACATCAGGCACGATGCCCATGTGCCCAGGCACAGGGCAAATCTGCAGGCCTAGGCCATACGTGCGAGTCTGGCAGATGAAATGGTTTGGGATCCACTCCCAGAGGAACCAGTCTACCTCGCCTCACAGGGCACTTTCTACTCGGGTAAGAAGGCCATAATCCTCTCCGGTTACATTAACAGCAATGGGGCAAGGCACAGCAAGAACCAGCCCAGCCAGGCAGCTGCTGCCGACTCAAGGGGAAGGGAGGTAAAGCAGGATGGGCATGGGAATCCCACGGCAGTACAGTCAAGCCACAACCTCACAAACTCCAGCTGCTCCAGGGCAACGATGGGGTTGCTAGCAGTGTGCACGGCCCTGCCAAAGATACAGAATGAAAACCATGACCCCATACAGCCGGTATGACCCCCCCACTTACCACTCTGTGAGAGGCTGGATGCAAAAGTTCAAACAACTGGAACAAAATGACATAATTGAAGAAACAATGTGCTGAGCGGGTCCCACCCATCGTAACAGGAAACGAAGACTGGAGGTATTCTTGCTGCCTGCACTTCAGATAAAGCCTGCGGCGCTGACAGTCCTGTGCTTCCACATAGAGATGAAGGTGTTTGGAGAACCTGATGGAGCAAAGGTGTATTCAGATCTCAATCTACAGCATGTACACCGCTGGCAATGTTATGTCATGGCATTTATCACAGAGATGGACTTTTGTGCTAAAAGTGAGGACCAGGCAGGCTGGCCTCATCAGCCAGCGCTCTTCAGGGAATGGTGTCGGTGGTTCTCGATGACCGGTCTGGAGTTCGGTATTATCTGGATGGCATCGGCGTGTTTGGAAAGACACCAGAAGAGCATGATGCACACTTACAGGCCGTATGAGAACGCGTCACTGTGGCAGGCCTGCAATCAAGCTGTCTACATGGTGTATTTCTTGGGCAAATCATTTCACAAAATGCACCAAAACGTTCCCTAGGTTGGGCTGCTGCAATTACAAAGGTATTAGCAGAGCAAGACATTCAACCATTGCATTTTTTTTTTTTTTTTTTTTTAAGGTCTTTTTTTTTTAAGGTCTTCCATCAAGGCATGCAAGGTTTGTTTCAAACTATGCTTCAGCTGTAGAATAGACTTTCGTGACGTATTACTTCCGGCCATTTGCTAAAGTAGTCTATCAGGGTGATGGCATAACGGCCTCAACTGGAACAGTGTTAAATGAACCCATGAAGTCAATCACAAGCTTTTTCCATGCTGAATCAGGAGAAAATGCAGGTTGTAATGGTGATGTGTGGATCACCGAGTGCATCCCTGACTGTTATGGACCTCACGTTTATCTTGGACAGCTGCTGGGCAAGCCAGTTTTGAAATGGCAAAAGCTTTGGTCAGTACCCTAGCACTCCTGCATTACCTTCTGTAATGACTATTCATGTCTCAAACTGCAGATCTGGAGCCAAACTTAGCCAGATCCATGATGACAACACTGAACAGACTGTTCAGTTGCTTTCAGAGAACTTGCTGGAGCTGAGAAAGTCACCCAAAGGGAAACACTTACTTTGCATATAGGCTACAGAAAAATGTGGGGCTTGCCTTTGGACCACAGCTTTAAACTGTGCACAGAGCACACATAAAGCAAAAGGGCTCGGCCAAATAGGAATGCGCATTGCCGGGCGGGCGGTGGGATTGCATAGGAGGAGCACAGGCCAGGAACCAGAAGTGTGACAGCGCTGCGCTCCTCTCGCCTCTTTGTCACCAGATTCCTGCTTGGAAGTAACTGCAGTTCTCACAAGTATGATTTCTGCATCGACCAAAGGAGTATTCAAAGCTTCTTGCTCAACAAATACTGAGAATTACTGACAACGCAACAGTCAAATAATGCCAAATGCCTAGACCCAGCTTAGCTGGTATGTGTTAGGCTACAGAGCCATTTTTCCCTAGTTGGATGTGTGCTATGTGGGGCACACCAACTTTTTATTGCGGAGGAGCTACAGGCGAAACACAGACACCTTGCTTTTGATATGATCTAGAACAAACCAACAGCCATGAGCTCTATAACTATGGCCAGCAATGGATGCTTAGATGGAGGTTGCTCTAAAATCTTGTGTTACCTGTCAATCACTTAACAAGACCTCTGTGATCCACACACCATCATCACCACATTTTTCCCCAGTTCAGCGTGGAAAAAGTATGTGACTGACTTCATGGGACCATTTAACAATGTCCCCCTTGAGCCCATGATGCCGTGGCCCTGATTGACTCTCTCAGCAAATGGCCAGAAGTGCTCACACCACAAGTTGTTGCTGGTACTGCAGTCACTGTCTTCAGCAGAGAAGGAAAACTGAATGTTTGGTAACAGATCACAGACCATCTCCTGAGAGCTGGAAACTTTCCTAACACAGAGGAAAAGCATGCAGAAAAGGTCACTGGTGCCTTGCCCTCAAGCCAACAGGGAACCTGAACTCTTCAAGAGGCCTCTGACAGAGTTCACAGACAGTGCATGTGGGAGAAAAAGCGTGGGAAGTGTTCACCAAGAACATACAGAGCTGTGGAGGTATGCCATGCTCTGCCTCACCCCAGCCCATCCGTAGCAGAACAGAGATGCTACAGATAATTTATCGATAACCCATTACTTCCTTTTACTTTCCCCAGTATAAGACACCTACCACAGAGGCTGTGTCTGATAGACGCGCTACCAAAGTCAGAGACCACCTGTGTGGACTAGGGAGTTCATTATGCCTGACCCGTGTCGCCACAGGTGACCCTCCTCTCTCAGCCCCTGCCCTCTTCCAGACAGTCAAGGTCAGCCGAAGGGAGCCACAGGCTTACGAAGCCCGTCATTGAGAGGATACAGCTGCAGCCCTTAGACCCATCTAGGTGTGTGGGGTGAAGCAATTTAAGGCAGACTCAGACCAAGAGGATGCCTGATCAGGAAAGAGGAGGGCATGAGCCGATAAAGCACACTGCTGCAATGCACGTCATGCAGCGAATCATACCCCAGCGGTTAAATCAAACAGCCACTCGGTGCCCAGGCGGCTGTGGGAACAGAAGCACACGGCAGATAAAGGGAAGGTTTGGCCACCTCCTGGATGCTATTTGCAGAATCTTTGCTGTGGGGTTTGTTGCTGGGCTGACACGACTGACTCGGCCTGCCTTGGATAGCAGCCGGGTGTTGCTGCTTTATCTCCCCGAAAGCTGCTAGAAGTTCCGGCGCATGACTAATGGACGGCTCCGCTTAGTCAGACTGCCACCCTCTCCGATGACTGATGCGAGCTAACTATAGCCCCGCTCCAGAGAAACATGCTGCCAGCCAGGCCTTTCACTCTGTCTAGCTCAGACTTCCCTTTCTCCTTCCTGCACTTTCCGATGAATGAAGAACTGCAGCATCCTAAACCGGTTCTCTCTGATGAATTCTCTTCCACTACAAAACACCCAGCAGGCTAAAGATTGCAAAACACTTACCCTAAGGTTCAGACCAAACATTGCCCAATAGGTGTTCTAGGTCAGAGAATCTGCTTGGTTATATATGTAGATACGTTTGGGTAGCAAAGGATTTCAGTGGCCTCTTTCCTGCTTTTATCACTGCAAAACCTTAATAAATGTGCCCCAAATCAAGTATTCGGTAGGTTAGATTGTGTGCTTGCAACAGGAACCTTCACTTGCATAAAACTCATGATGCAGCAAGGGACAATTTTGTGTTGATGAACAGGCTAAAAGTAAATGCCTTCAAATCACATCCAAGGAAAAAAATGCAACCGAGAAAGCATCTCCCCGCCGTTTCTGTTTGCCACCCTTTACTACCTTGTCTTCTTCATGCAGAATGAGACAAGTGCTTTTAAGAGGTATTTTTTTACATTTGGAGTAATCTCCAACAAAATGCTGAGCAACTGTTCACAGGAGTCCAATAAGGATCCAGAAGCCATAAAACATGGAGCACACGTGCCCTCTAGCGGTCAAGGTTCGTGAATGTTTCCACCCCTCGGAAGATGTATTATCCTAAGGACATCAAGGAAGAATATTCGATTATCTTGTCCTCTGGTCGCTCTCTCCACTCCGCCCCCAATTACAAACATGGGTACGTCCAACCTTGAGAGAGCAACTGTTGTACGTGAAAAACGTGACACCCAGGAGGAGTGCGGCTGGCAGGATAAGAGCAGGTAGGCACAGCTCTCCCTAGGTTCAGCACTCCCCCTAAAAGACTTGTCAGCAGCACCAAGCCAGAAGGAAACCGATAAACCCAAAGCCCCTACCTGATCGCCTTTGCCACCCCAACCTACAGTAAGGGGCAGTCAACCATTATCACAGCAGATGCTGCATTCAAGGCTAAAGTCAGAGGACATGCACCACCTCCTTAGCCCTGCAGATGCTTTTTGGTTGCACGTCTGAGGTGGGGTCGGCCAGGAACGGCTCGGGGAATCTGACAGCAGAGCCCGTACGCCGCAAGAGGTGGAAGCACCAATGCAGCAACCTTAGCAGGGTGCACACTGGACTGCTCTTCCATCACCATCACATACTGCATTACCAGCCCCACTGTTCAAATGAAAGAAGCTAGTGGGGGCCGGGGGGGCGGTGGGGCTGGGGACAGCCCAGTTAATCAAGGCTGAAAACCACAGTGGGGAGGAGTTTTTAGTCTGGCGCCATGCTGCAAGCGTAGGAGTGACGGGATGCCGGTGAGGGACCCTCTTGCTAGTCATCAGCTGCACTGATGCGACATCCACCCTGTGGAGCAGTCTCTTCCTGAGCACCGGGGAAGCGTCACTCCTTGATGCTTTAAAATAAGACCGAAATAGCGCATTTTCCAAAGCTCTCGGTGACACGAGTCTTGTGCCGCCCCCAGAGATAGGGACTGTGTGAGCTCATGCTTCCTTCTCATCGTACTTCCGATCATTTTTAGCTTGGCCTTTCTTTGCCGGTGAAACAATCTGGAGCAGATTTTATTTATGCTGCGTTTGCCTGCTCTTGGTGGATCACGTAGACGCACAAGCAAGAGGGTATTTTTAGGCTGATTGGCAGGCTGGCTGGGGCCTGACTCCTTCCAGATGGCGAGGGCTGCTGGTCCAGAGGCAACGGAAAAACCTCCCATCTACTAGAAATGTGTTTGGCTTCAATAAGCGTTTGTTTTGTTCTCGCCCAGCGCCAGTCCAAGATGACAGCGCTCCTGCTCCTACAAGGCGCAGTGCGGAGGTACGCACATGTATCACAGATGCTTAATAGCTTCCAAATGACACTTCCTGTCTTTGACATAAGCACCTGGCCCCCGGATGGTCTCAGACTTGCAGGGCTTGTCTACACCGAGTGGTTTGGCATCCAAACATTTAATGTGGCCCTGCAGCAACAGCTGCGAGACCTCCAGGAGCAGAGGCCTTGACAAGGACGTAGAAATTCATGGATCTGCATTTCTACCAGCGAAATGCCTAGAGCCAGGCTCAGACTGGGACTGCCGAGCTTGCCAGGCAATGGCACTATCCTGTGTGCCACTGCAACCTGCCTCTGGATTATGTCAGGTGAGGGCCTCCTCAGCTCTTGGATCTCCCTCCAGGTGCTGGGGGTTATCGTGAAGCCATCAGCACAGACATCGGGGCAAAGAGAGCTTCTGCCACATAGGGTACAATCCGAGCATCCAACAACATTTAGGGCTGGATCCTGTTCCACCCATTAGGCATCTAAGTGGTACTTGGGTATCTAGGGGCATGTGTCCTCCCCTGAGAACGTAAAACATTTGATGCATCTGTTTTGGAAGCCAACTTCTTTGCCTTAAAATTAAGCTCCAAGAATCAGCAGAGAGGAGGAGGAGGAGGAGGAGGAAGAAGACCTGCCTTGTGTGTGGCAAGTGTTTCAAGGACTTGGGCAGGGTGGAAGAGAATCGCACAGAAACCCCCAGTCAATGGACTAAGTGCCCTTTCTCTTTAAAAGTGACATTTCCCAAGCTCTGATGCTGATCGTCTCTGCCACTCCAACCAACTGTAAGGGGGAGTGAACCACTTATCACAACAGATGCAGCGTTCAAGGAACGGCTGTTTATTACAAGTTGCTACATGACAAACAAAGGCAAAGTTGCTCCAGAAGGAAAAAACATACAACAAAATGGAAAGGCTTAAGGTAAAAGGCAGTGTCATTGTTGAAGGCGTTTTTCTCCCTCCATCGATGCAATGGGCAGTTTAGTGCCCAAGTACCGTGGTAATTTCCCAAGTGTTAAATGAAGTACATTAAAAAAAAGAGAGCAGGAAATGCTGCAAAATGACCTCAATCCTTTGGTTTTCAAACCACACAAAGGCTCAGAAAACACCACACCCCCTAAGCTCCCTGGCCATCCATTTCCAGAGGGTTATGCTAGTATGGTTGATACCACCTCCTCGGTCAGCCGAGGCCACTACATAGAGCATCACATCCCTGTCCCACACGTGCGCTGCCATCAGATCAACAAGGGGAGGACCGGCTGTGCACGCATTAACAACAGCCCTTTTGGGAAAGCCAGCCTGGTGCGTGCTCAGTTCCCTTGTGAACCTCAAGTGGCCTCCTTTAAGAATTTGGATTAAAAAAAAAATCCATGTTAGAGTAGCTGCTCCTTGCAGAGATCCAGTTCTTAGCACAAATTAAAGCAAGAGGGAGAGGATGTGTACGTGCATCATGAGACTGCTTTGCTGTTCTTTGGGTAGGGGGAAAAAAATGTGTTCCTTCTCCAAGATCATGACTGTTGACTTCCAAGCCCAGCACAGCCAGCCAGGAGGCTCTGGAGTGGAGGGAACAGAACTAAGGCATGAGCAGAGTGGAACATTATCCAGCCCAGCCGAACATAAACGGAGGGAGCTGGAGAAGTTTAACACCGCAGGCACTTAGGCAGCATTTCAATTCCCGCACAAAAGTTAACCACTTAGAACCAGATTTTGACAGTCAAATAAGCATCCGGACTTGTGGCAGGGCTGATTACCAGGAGGCAAGTACCGCTGACTTCAAACAGGGCATGCAGAGGACTGCGACCGCAGAAAGTCAGGATACTTATTGACTTGCCAAAATAGACCTTTAAGTGCTTGCATCCTTATGCTGAGATATTTGGCTTGAGATCTAGGCTCTTCATTCCTGGAAAAAAACCCAGGAGTCAAAAGGTGCTGATAGGCTGCCTAGAACGAGCACAGGGTCAAGCTGTGGATGAAGCGCACACGTATATCCAACTGCTTACCGAAAGACACTAATTGCTATAATGAGTCCCAGGAAGCCAGCCAACACAAGTCTGTGAATGCTCCCTTCCTAGTGCTAGTTGGCCAGTCAGATGACTACCAGGAGGATAACATTAGGCTGTGGCTTTTCTTCACCAGGCTAGGTTTGCTCCTCAAGGGCTCCATCCTGCACCACAGACTTAACCAGGAGGAGGCATGGGTTAGGAGACAGGCTCTCAGATGGCTAGGTATGAACAGCAGAACCAGAGGGCCTGTCATCCCACCCCCTAACACCCAGAGCGAGGCAGCCGAACCAAGTGACAAATATCGCAGTGTTTGCAAAGCACAATGATGGCGCACAGCCCCCGAGCTGGCTCCTGCCGTGTTTGTATTGGCAGATCGAACTCCCAGCCACGTCCTGCACTCACTTCTGTTGTTTTTTTTCTCCCACATAAACACCTTCTGCCAAAGCCCTTGGCACATCTTTGCTTCCTGGTGGCTTCTGCGAATGGATTTTGCTTCAATTCCATGTTTGGGGATTTTTCTCTTTTTTTGTGTGGTTTTTTTTTTCAAATAGGAGAAAAAACAAACTTTGCACAAACTTTGTCAGCTGCAGAAGACATTTTAGACCCCTCGTGGTCGGTCTCACTCCATTGCCATATGTAACACATGGGTTATTTAGTTTGTCCTCATGCAGCCAGGGAGACTTACCTGGGGAGCTGTAAATACCCAGTTAGCAACTCTTCCCACATTTTTTCTTTCTCCCCTTCTCTTGCCTGGTTTCAATCTCAGTGGATCAATGACCTGACATCCAGGTCCCCAAAAGGCTTCTAAGTGCAAACAGGGTATAGAGTAGGTGCAGTTTTCAGACTGCTCAGACGTCTTCCAGTTGCAGTCACTGCACCATAGCATCTGTGCTGCTTCAGCCTGCTAGTTTTCCATGCATCTAGGGCAGTGGTTTTCAGACTTTTTTCAGGTTGAAAACATTTCAAATGGAGGTGTGGACCCCTCTGAATTGTAAGTGCAGGTATTCACATATCTTGGATTCATCTTTTGCAGACCCCTTGCACATAGTCTGTGGACCCTCTGGGGTTGAAAACCACTCTTCTATGGTATAATGGTCACTGTGCCAGGAGTCTGGCAGCAGACTCCCACAACACCCCTACTGTACAGCATGTGCAGACTATTAGGAACATGGGAAATCTTCTTAATTAATCCCTCTCACCAGGGGAAACCTCTCCCCGTGACACTAGCACAGACTCCTAATTAGTAACAGTCGTCTGGGGAATGAATGACAGTCATAAGGCATTCCTGGATGAGAGGGGGCTGTTAAGTAATTCTCACCTGAGAGTCGCTGGAGAAGCCCAAGCTGTCTCCATGATTCTGGAGACTCCGGTCTAACTGTATCTACTGGCAGTGAAACCATCACTCGGCACCTGCTTTCCAGCATACATCCTTCTGGGTTCAGCCGTCAGAAGCTTCATCAGGGAAGGCACATATTGCACCGAGCAAGAGAGACACTGGCTTATATGCTACATTGAAATTATGGATGGAAAGTGCTGCAAGAACTCAACGGAACTGCAACCAGTGCAGAATATCAGGCCTTGGCGTTTATGCATAAATAGGCATTTCACCATTTTTTTATTGCATTTCAAAAAGGATGAACGAGATCCAACAGCTTATAAATAAGAAACATCATTTGCTTTGAGTAGTGGCAGGCACCAAAATTGCTCAACCCGACCATGTGTGGAGTCAGACTCCTGGCCAAAACTTGATGTAATGACCGACTTTCAGCAGGCTTCCAGATGTTCTCAAAGCCTGAGTGGACAACACAATTAACACGCCGGGCTATTACATGGCCCTGGCACCCAGATTCTGAGCATCTCACAATCTTTAATGCATTCAGCCTCACAAAACCCCCGTGAGGAAAGGACATGCTAGAGATACCAGGCTGAGATAGCTTAAGAGACTTGCCCAGATCAGACTGTGGCAAAGAGAGGATTTGGACACTGTGTTTCTAGTTTCATGATAACACTGATAGCACTAGTCCTTCCTCCCCCTCCCTTGGATAGACCATATCCAGCTCCATACCAAGGAGCTGCCATCTGACACCCCAACCTTGCTATTAGACCAGTTGTGAACATTCAAACTCAATATGTCTGTATGTGCAATTAATCCAAAGCAATAAATTTTAGTGAGTTTATTACTCTTGGAGGTTGCATTTGCATGTGCACCTGGGATGGCAGTACATTGAGTTGGGGCAGATCAGCCCCAGCTGGCAGGGGGCTGGGGGATCAACCTGCTAGCCCTGGGCTGCCCACACCCTGGCTCAACGTGCTGCAGAGGGGCTGGCTGGGGTATGTGGGTGCTCCAGTGCGAGGCTAGCTGGTAGGCAGCCCTGCACTGAAGCACCCTCTGCCCCAGCCAGCCCGGTCAGTGCCTACACACGTGTTGCTGCACATGCAAAAACTCCGGAGAAGGGTAGTACTTGTATTAGCACTATGTGATGCTGAGTTTATTAGTTTACTGCAGCCTAATAGGACTGAACGTGTAGATGCTGAGACGTTTACTGCAGAACGAACGAGGCAGCTCTGCAGTAAACATCTCATGATGATGTGCCCCATGCCACGTTTAGGAATCAGCTCCATGTCTGGAATAAGAAAACCATTTGTGTGGAGCTAAGATAAAGTGCGGTGGACTCCTCTCAGGAACTGGACACAAGAACATAAAACAAGCAGCTCAAGCCTCCAGGACTGAGCGGAGATGAGAGTCAGAATGACCTAACCCCACGCTGCAGCAGCCTGCTTGCTAGACACACTTGGACAGAGCGAACGCAAAAGCTCCCAGAGGGCACTGGAAACCGGCCCAATGAACACGCTCCCAGCTGGAGTGTTAATGGCAGGGCTCACCTCATCCAGAAGTCTAGCTCTTCCTAGAAATGCTCCTCTCCCTGTCTCCAAAGCCACAGGAGCTGCCCCATGCTGTAGGGATGTGCTCTGAATCCACACTCCCACGTAAAGTCTAAACATCTTCAAGCACTTGAGACAGCAAGGAAAACTGAAGGTGAATGGCGTGCACACCAGGGCAGTGCTGCGTCTGCTCAAGTCTGCAAGGCCTGAAACAACAGCTCCAAACTGGACTGTGTCTTACCGTCTCGTTGGGGTGTCAGTAACGTATTCCACATTATGCGCCTCTCAGTGACACCATTAAGCACTGCATTAATGGCCATTACTTCTGCATCCAGCTCAGGCACTGATCTCCCAAACCCAAACTGCCTCTCTCAGCTGTCTAGCAGCCTAAACACCTGGCCTGGCTCCAGCGTCCTGCTGCCAACTCTTCTAGACAGGCAAGTCCAATAAAAACCGCCTCTCTGCAGTCCTCCGACTATGCACAGTGGGGCCAGCCCCGAAGAAATGGAATCAAGTATCCAGTTCCTGGGGGAGGGGACGCTGCTCAGAGCATACGTATTTCTAGATTTAATTCAGTAGGAATCTTAGTTTTCAGGACCGTCTGGCTTTGACACTGGAGCCCCTCTCTGCAGCCCTAACATGCAGTACAGGGACCTTGCCACATGGTTTAGCTCATGTTTCCTATGGAGCACACTAGACCTTGCTTACCGATCCACACATTGTGACTATGCACAAACCCTCACAAACAGAAAACAGATGGTCAAACCCTAAACAGTAAGCCAGTTAATAGTAAACCCAAATATCAGTGTTTTCTCCCTGGTCCCACCCTGCCTTACTCACGGGCTTCTCAGCAGAGCGCACCTCACCCAACAGCTATAGATAAGGTTGCTGTACAGGACTGGTTAGCGTGATGACGCCTGGCTGCTAGAAATGAGCTGGTATTTGGGAAGATGCCCCTCTGCCGGCACGTGGAACAGAGCTTGCTTCAGGGCTGACACTGCCTCTTAAGGACGCACAGGAAAAAAAAGTGATTCCTTGGTCCCTACCCTTCTGGGGTGTCACAAATTCAAACTCACAGGCCAGCCGTTCTCAGCAAATCCCTGCCTGCTGACAGACCCACAAGGTTTGCACACTGTTGGTCTTGGTTTCAGCAGTTTCCGAGAAAGGCTGCCTGATGCTCCAGCTCATGTTAGGTAGCCACCCACATGACTGTTGGATTTGCATTATTCTTCTGGACAAAGAAGAGGAGACGAGATGCTAAAAGTGAAGGGATATGAGTGTGGTGGGGGGGAGGTGTGTGTAAGGGGTGTCCCTCCATTGTGAGACCTAAATCTCATTCCCATGATTCAGGGGCTGTCTCACATTGTGCTTCAAAAGGTGTCAGAACACACCAGGCGCTGACTAAAATAGGTACCAGACATCTCTGCTCATCGTCTCGTAGCCTGTTTCAGTGCTTAACATAGCAACAAAGGTCTCATGCCACATCCCTGTGGCTCAACTGTACAATGTTATTCCCTTCTCTGCTCCAGGTAGGAATCCAGTTCAACCACAGACCTGCCACAGCTCCTTTATATTCACGCATAGATCCCAATATGGTTTGGCGGAGATTTGGATGCAAACTCCAGCCTCGGGTGATTTCTTGCAGACTCTTGGCATATCTCTGGATGTCCAGGGATGACAGACCCTTGCACCATCTCTCTGGACTGTGTGTGCCCTGGAGTTCCTCCACATGCTTAGAAACCCCATGAAACATTCTGCAAACAACGGAGAAACAGAGACAACGATAAGGAAAGCAGCCAAGTGTGAAAGGACCCGGCTCTACCCATCCCAGATTCAAGCAGTGATAAATTCATTCCTGTACATGAATGACCATCTTGCTTCACTCATTTACTTCCAGCTTTTGATAACAGAGGTTGGCTAACTCTCGTCTCTCCTGTTTCCATATTCGGGGTTTGTTGGCATATAGCTTGGGCCACATTCGCAGTTACGATGCAGCTATGTAAAGGGGCCTTGCACCGGGTCATCTCCTGACATCTGTAATCCTTTACATAAGAATGAGCTCTTGCAGAAATGCAAATCCAACACAAAATCTTTACTTGGTCTCTTAGGACTGGATTCACCTTCTCTGCACATGGTTCAGTCAAAGCCCTGCCTCACAGAAACATCTGGTGCTTCGCCTTACATGGTACTTTATGAAATACAGGGACTTTGGCATATATTTTCACTTAAGAGAAAGCTGGACTGGAATTGAAAGAGAAGCACATAGCAGCCCCAGATGCCAATGTGGAAGAAGTTCATGGCCATAACAGGCAGAACCAAACTCACAGCTTGGATCACCCCCAGCTCTGGTGAAGTTTCCTGCCAAGTTTTGACATCCAGCTCAGCCCCTTGCCTATCTAACCCATGTCCCTCTTCCCTTGTTGAGGAAGCAGCATCCCATCCACTCCAACTGAATGGATTCAGCTGGTCCAGTCAGGACCGCAGGCCTCTTTAATCGAGCATGTGAGCACGCTCTCGATTGAACATGGGGCAGCAGTGAAGTTCACTGCCAGTATTTCAGGGTAGGTTCAGATCTATATGGCGAGGCAAACTTTTGCTGAATTTAACCGAATGGTTTCTGAAAACAAAGTTTTGGGGAATTAAGAAATCCAGAAATGTATGATTGGATGCTGAATTCAAAGCCTGGAGACAGGCCAGGAAACATTGCTACTAGAGCACAAAAGCTGCTCCAAAGATGGAATTTAAACAAAAAATGGACCCATACCATCGCCTTCAAGCCCAGAAGCAGACACCCAACCTGGGCCTGTCTTTTCTCCCTGACATATCTCTAACCCCGGTGTATGGGTAGCTGTGGTTACTCTGACAACAGGTCAACAGAGCTGTTTCCATCACCAGTTACTGCACAGTGTCACGTTATACTTCACAATGAGATTTTGAGTCCGGTTTCATTCCCTCACCTTGTCTCGTAACCCCGCTCACGCTGAGATGAGCAGCCCCAGACAGTCTTCGTGGAGCCCAGGACAGCTCCCCGGCAGAAGGGGGAATCTAGACTATGACAGCACCAGGACATTTAATCTACAGGAACCAGGTGTTAGTTGGTCACAGAGGGCATGTTACATATCTCTAGATGTCCAGGTATGACACAGACTCAACACCCCGCCACATTCAGTTGCTATAACTTCTAAGGTCATTTAAACATGCTTTGCAATGACCCATTCATCATGTGCAACAATGAGGTGTTTCTTGCATTCTCGTTTTGCCATTGTCTTGCCAGAAGAATAAGAGCAGTGGAAGGATCAGCTGTATGAATCCAGAGCATCTGCTGAGACTTGTGAAATGATTCATTTCTCTAGCTACTTCAAAAAATTAAGCCTTATGCCTGGCACAGTGGTAAGTGCTGGGTCTGAGATGTCTCAGGTTGCATGAAACTAGGAGGGAGGGAATGGAGCACAGGCTACACTATCAAGTCCCGTACAAGTGCCTGAGCGTCACGGCTGCAAACCAGCCAGCAGAGAAACTCTCTCACTAAACCACCATTGCAGTGGAAACAACGACCAACTCTGAACCACAGCAGCAGTCTCAGAAGCAGCTGTGAGAAAGCAAGGATGGCTCAGCAAGTGACATACAACTTCCTTAGGGGGAGGTCCGTTTAAACCATACAAAAATGGGATGTGGATTGTGTTTTCTGTTGCAAACACATAGAAAAACGTCAGGTCTGGAGCTCAGGAAATTTGTATGTCCAACAGAAAAAGCAACCAAAACTCTGAAAGAACAGGGCGTTGGATGCAAAGCGAGACAGATGCGTTGAGTTTGACTGTTTGAAAAAAGTTGTGTCCCTAGAAAAAAAGGAAGGAGAGAGCAGAAGGAAGATCTGAAACTAGGATGCTCTTTCATGCCCATTATCACTGCATAACTCTGATTTCTATTTCCTGCATCATCCACATCCAAGGGTTTCCAGTCTCCTTAGTAACCATATATTTCATTTTCTACCCAGGTCGACTCCTTGCTTCTCCCCACCCGGTCACTGCACAGCTCGTAGATCTCGTTGGTCACAAAGCCACTCTCAGTACTGGCCAATGTCACAAAGCCGCTCTCAGAAGTGTTCACAGCCACGTTCTCATAATCCCCAGAGAGGTTGTCCAGCATATTGTCTCCAGGCGAATGGAAGGAGGAAATCTTAGTGTCAGGCCTGGTTCCAGCCAGATCTGCTTCTGATTGTTTCTTAATTACATTGTAAATCTCCAGATTGGGACTGTTTGGCCTTTGGGGAGAGAGCCAGACATCCTGCTCCTTTGGACTTGCATCTACTCGGTCTTGTCTCCTTAGTGAAGGAGGAGGGACGTAGGGGGGAAAGAAAAAAAAAAGACAGTTCCTTATCTGTTCTTCTAAGGGACAGGTCACAGAACAGTATTGCACATCTCTAACAATATGCTGAATGGTGGCATGTCAGGATCGTTACCACCATCAGCCTGGAGTCAAGGACACATCATTTCTTATTTGCAGCTGCAACAAAGGCATTACTGGTCTGATAATTTCCCTATCATACTTTGCTCATATGACTTACTCATTCTGACCTCACGTGAGTGGGACAAGAGAGAAGTGGGACTGTGAGGTACCAGGTTTCAGCTCCAACACGATGGGATCCTGCTCTGGATCTACATCTCTACGAGCACCAGGAAGGAGGATACCGATGGCATGAGCTCATCGGGTGCCCATGGGTATTGCAGCAACTGGGTGCTGGCCAAGGTGCTGAAGTATCTGAGCATGTGACTACCCACTCGAACAATCCCCCCCCGATTCTCTAGTTGGTCTGAAATGGGGCGCCAGGTGCTGACCAGTCAAACAATGTTAGGGCAGTTTAAGAGCATCTCCATGTACCTTCACACAATTTGTTAAGATCCATGAATGCAAGGAGCTGGGGAAATCAACTACCGGCCACTCCTGTTTCCTTTTCCTACTCTTTTGCTCACCCATTTAATCTGCCCTTATATTTGAATGCCGCCACCCCCGCAACAGCCTTGCCCAGTTTCCTCCTGAAAACTCCCTGATGCAGCAGTTGGTCCACAGAACAAACAGTGCTTTAACTGTATTCTCTGTTCCTGTCTTTTCAGCTCGACTCCGAAAAGAAATGGGACTCTGAGGCCCATTCACTCCTTCGTTTCTGTTGATGTGGGTACTAATTTCAGTGTGGGTCATGCCATCTCACCTGGCCAGTAGGAATAGGGCATTTTTACATGGCCCAGTAAACAGTTTCATTCACTAACACTTTGGCCCATGTTTGAATTAGCGACCTACAATTCCCTGCTCTTCAACAAAGAATAGCCTGGCATCGCCTGTGAGTGGACCAGGGTAGGAGGCAGAGTTTAAATACATTTTCAGTAAAAGATATAGCATTACACACATTAACAGTAAGTAGCAACACAAGAAGCCTTTAGCTGTTTTCATCTCATTCAGTAACACCGCTGGGAAAACAGTGGATGTTGTTCTGGGAGTCTCATGTGCACCTTCTTCATAACATTTTAATTTGAGTACAGTCCTCATCTTGATTTAAAGACTGAGCAGTGATAAGGGTAGAGTGACTCTGTGCAGTTGTGTGGGGAAAGCAAAGAGAAGATACAGGAAAATAAAATGCTATAGGTACAATCTGGACAAATAATATTTGGTAATTCTAGGGAGAAACTCCCAAACTATCATTTTATGTACATGTTTGTGCGATGCCAGAAATACTGCATGGTTATAATCTGAAAAAAACTAACAGATTTACTATATCAGCACTGCAACATGCAAAGCCCATACTGCTTTTGTAAGCGTTATTCAGACAAGCTGCACATTTCTGAACTCTCCTGCTTGCACTGATTGGGCTTGCTTGTAAAGTCTACAGCTAACTGCAACAAGGTTTCTTGGGCCAAACAAGACACAAAAGGTTCATTTTTTGCTCAACAATATCACTTGCCTCTTTGAGAAAAGCCAAAAACAGAAGATGGCTGTAACGACCATCAGGAGGAGGAGCAGAGGGATGCTGGGGATTAAGATATAGGCAAGACTCAAAACAGGTTCTGGAGGGAAAAATATGAAATTACAACTTTTATCCAGGTTGCAATGCATTTTGCATGCACAGAGTATTACAGAGACATCAACAGGTGTCTAAGGCAGTGCTGCTTAATGTTAGAAAAAATTTCCCAGTCCTACTCAGAGCTATCAGCAGCTATCCCCCCCATCTCACAGTGACAGTTCACCTACAGAACGATCTCCCAACTCAAGCATAGCAAGTCAGACCAAACTGAGCTACATGAATATGAGCTATATTAATTACTGTATGTTATTATATTAACTATACTACAGTATTAATTATTATATATTAAATAACCACAACAACTGTTTAGGTTTGGAGCTGTAAAGATGCCAAACAAAATTTTCTATCATGGGTGTCTAGATTCAAACTTCTACATTCATGTTTAGATACCCGAATACGCAGCTCAACATTCAAGGTCAGGGGAAGCTGCAGCCATGTCTACAGGAAGAAGGTATGACTAGCCATTGAACGTGCTGCCTACCTTTGGCTTCTTTAAGTGTTACATTAGCCTCCTCCCTGATCGTTTTTTCTGGCGATGTTGGTTTCAGGGATCCTATGACAACATCTTGGATAAAAGACCTTGGTTAATATTGTACATATTTATTAAGTACTGGAGGATATATTAATCTCCCAGCTGGGAATACAGGAACCTCATTTTTCCTTTTTGCATGAATACTGGAACATAGGAATTGCCTGACTGGGTCAGAATCATGTCTAATCTCCAAATATATTTAGTACAAGTTATGTCAGCAGTACTGAAGAAGGATAACTTGTCTTCCAGCAGGATGTGAGAGATAACAGGAAGGGGAAAGGGCAGTATTTAAGCCAAACTGTAAATGCCCTAATTTGTTAGACATATTCCCAGAGTTGGACAACTGGGTGTCATTTCACTCAATCTAATCTTGTGAAGGTAATGATGGATTTAAGGCATGAGACCTGGTGTCTTCTGAAAGGTCTAAGCATCCATCAGAAGCAATTTCAGAGTGGGAAGTATTGTTAAATGACCAAGTAACAAATTTCCTTCTGCCTCTACTCAGCAATAGGCAGGCTAATGTTTGAACTTTCGATACATCCAACTTCAGTCCTCTTCTCCCCTCACGCAGCAAAAGGGATGAAGTCAGTCCACTAGCACCAAATTGATGCCTTTGACCTTTCAAATGCAAATTACTAATTTAAAGGTCATACTTGCAGGTCCAAACTACTTTGTACAGCTTTGGCATTGATTTGTCTGGCAGCCACAACCACCAGTTTAGGTTTGAAGCTATGAAGACGCCAGACAAAGTTTTCAGTCATGAGTGTCTAGATTCAGACTTCTACGTTTATGGTTAGATACCCGAATAATCAGCTCAACATTCAAGGTTAGTGGAAGCTGCAGGCATGTCTACAGGGAGAGGGTACGACTAGCCATTGAACGTGCTGCCTACCTTTTACATGAGTCTCCTCTTTGATCGGTTCTTCTGGGGACGTTGGTTTCAGAGACCCTAAGACAACACAAGGTAAAAGACCACGGTTAATATTGTATATATTCATTAAGTACTGGAGAAACTCAAGAAGTTGTCATGAAGAAAGGAGAACAAAGGATTCAGACACTGCCATCTGCAAACAGGATGTTTTAATCTTTTCTTCTTTGGATGCGAGCTCCACAGCACGGCGATGGGCTCCAAATCCAGCACCAACACCATGTCAAGCCAGGCTGCTGCCTATCGGGTTTAGGAGCCAACCAGAAGGAAACGCTAAAAGGAGGAAACCCTCTTTGTGCAGTGGCTTTTCAGTCTCTCGAGATCTATGCATTTAGGAATGGAAGTGAATATTTTTACCAATTCCCTGCCCCAAACACAAGCATCTGGGACTTACCCACATGAGAGTCCTCTTCCGGGGCACTTGTAGGCTTGTCTAAAGAAAAAACAATACACGTTTACATGCTTGACTAGAATCACCCAGTCTAGTAAATCCAGTGAGAGAACCTTGTGTTGGCCTTTGTAAAGGCGTGCTCTGCCCTCAGGCCACAGTTCATAGATTCATAGATGTTTGGGTCAGAAGGGATCTCAGTAGATCATCAAGTCTGACCCCCTGCCCTGGGCAGGAAAGAGTGCTGGGGTTAGATGATCCCAGCCAGGTGTATGTCTAGCCTCCTGTTAAAGACCCCCAAGGTAGTGGAGAGCACCACCTCCCTTGGGAGTCCATAAACAACTCTGAACATTTACAAAGTCCTTGGAAAAACTCTTGGAGTCTCTAAGTCTGTCCATTCTCACAAGGCCACTAACTAAGGCAGTATTGAGACCCTCCTGTTGAAAGGACTTTATTCATGTAAATGCATTTGTCTCCCTGTACTGAGGAGATAAGCTGGGACAATGTCATCTGGTTGGAATATGCCCTCCCTTGGGAACAAGACTGCAGTCATTTTTACACAACGCGGGGTAGCTCCTTACCAAGAGGATATTTGCAAATGAAGTTATTCTTCACGTTGCATCTGTCATCGTTCCACTGAAACATATAAGGACCTCCGACACCAGGTGGGGCAGAGGGCTGGTGATACATCACAACGCAGATTTCGCTCCCACAGGAGGGCTCATCTTCATACCAGTTCCTAGGAAAACCAACCAAACATTGTGTCAGATAGGACGCGGCTTCCTACAAACCTGGAACATAGCATAGGACCCTAAGCATCAGCGATAGCATAACTACAGCTGTATACGGCTTGACATGCATGCTCTCATCCGCTGGAGTCATGCTAATGCTAATAATAAGAACGGTGTGTTGTTTCACACCAAATTTGCAGGTTCAATCCCCGGTTGGACCAGATGATCTCGAGGTCCTTTAGAGCTGGGAAAGGACATTTTCACAGGACGGGAGCTCCGAAGCAGAGCCGGTTAACAAAATGACTTTTTGCTGTCAAGAGAGTGTTTGAATACCACTTAGAGATCTCAGAGCTGGAAGAGAAAGGGAGGTCAAAGGACATAAGGGAGTTAGGTACTAAAGCCCAGGGGAATCCGATGTGGGCTGAGAATCTCACTCCCTTACTCACAGTAAAACCAACGTAAACTCAAGGTTTACTGCAATTTTAGGGCAAAAACAGCTGAGGCCAGAGATCATAAATCTTCATTGCCTACACAATTTTAACTTCTGTTTTCCAAGGAAGTGAAGAAGCTGATGCAGAATCTCTTTTCCTCTGGCTAGAAATGCACGAAAATGAAAAACCCGTCTTGAGAGTGAGGCTTTTTCCAGCAATAAGAAAATACTGCAGCTGGAAAAAGGACAGCGCCTTCCAAATGGAGCACTGGCAGCCTTCCTTTGTTATTTAGCACCTCCATTATGTACCAATTACTGTGCCGGCATTTTAGCGCTTACACTGTTAGAAGAGTAAAACTTTTAAGTTTATATAGCCGGACTTTGGCAAAACGCTCATTCAAGAGTTCAGTATCCAAGAGCTCCTAAGAGACATTAGGCAAGTCTTGTAGCCACAAGACTTATGCTCGCTGGCCTCAATCTTTTTTGTCTTAAAAATATACAGAATCGGTCAGAGTTTACCTCCGTCTCACTCGCTGCGAGTAAGGGAGAAAGGAGCTGGCACATGTGGAAACCTGGCCCCTAAAACAGAAACAATTCCAGATCTGTCAGATTATTTCACAAGGGAAACTACTGGACAGATGTCAAACCAAAAGGCTTGCATTCATTATAAGGCATTCTTTCCAATTCTGGTTTCCAGCATATGCAACTTTGCTCATTGTATTACAGGTTTCTCGATGGAAAAAAACAACCTACGTGAATCCCAGTGTTCTAATACAAACGGTGATTTTATAGAGGAAATACTAGTTAATTGAGAAAAAAAAAAAAAGTGTCGACCTACCACGTTGGGCCACATCCCCTGGAAATAAGTTGGCACAGCCCAGGTCCTGCAACTGAAGTCAACTGAGCATTGCCCATTCGTAACTGCAGGGGGTCTAGCCCCAAATTGCCACCATCTACTTGCAGGGATTCGGACCAGAAAGGGTACAGGAGAACGACCCCTGAGACAGGGTCTCTTTGGAGCCCAGGACAGAAGCTGCACAGAAGCCGCAGCCACAGATCCGGCCCATCTCTTGACCTGCAGTTCACAGGGGGAGCCGTAGAGGCCGGTTCTCACATCTGGCTTTGCTGCGACCTAAAGGGTGAGCATTTTCTCCAACGATTCGCCTCACCTTGATCTCAATATGCACATGCACCACGCTCCTCTCCGCTTGCTGGAAGATACCAACATCTGCTTTTCCTCCACTCTCTCAACAAACTCATCTTAAGAAGTCGAGAAAAAAAGAGCAGGCCTTTTCCCTTACTGTGGCTTATCGATCTTGCAATAATCAACAAGATATTTTAATGCACACAGAAGAACTCCGATTAAGACTTTGCCGTATATACCCAGTTAAGTGATGCCATAAAATATTTAATTACCGTTGGGCTATTTAATGAAGTAGATGATTCGATCGCTATAAAAGCTGCAAAACTTGCCAGATAATGAAGGGAATAGTTCCCATGCGTTCACCTTTTTTTTTTTTTAAGTAACTTTAATTAGCAGTTCTGCAGTAACTGCCTCTTTGGCAAAACTTTCTTGAACCAGCAAATTCACTGCAGTATTGGCCTCCTGTTGCTCAGGCTTTCAGGGATCTGGCAGCATTTGGAGTATAAATTATTCTCTCTCTATACCCAGAAAACACAAACTGCTGATGGGTTCATTCTTACTGATCTCCTAGAAAGCTGGGCCTTACAGGCAGGCCTGGCTTTTAAGGCTAAACACATTCTGGTTCGATAAGAACTAAACAGTGTGTGGAAGCTAGGAATGTATCAGGATCGTGTTCTGTAGCACAGTATTACAAGGGCATAATTACAGAAATATTCATGGACCCCCTTGCTTCAAGGCAAAAAATCCTACCAAGCCCTGTAAGGATCTCCATTTCCTCTGTATTTCTTAAGCCTTGTCCACTTGCTTCAAGGCAAAACACATATCAAGCCCTGTAAGGATTTCCATGAACTCTGTATTTCTCAAGCCCTGTTTTCTCTTGCTGTAATCAGAGGGTATGACCCGCCGTGCAGGGGAGCAAAGGGGTCCTGCCACTTAGGATCAAACACCACTTTGTACATGCTTTGGATAGGACCTTGGCATGCTCCAGATCTTGGATAAGACAACACAGCACAGCCCCTAGCGCGCACCTTGGGTGTGTTTATTGGTGCGCTAAGGCAGTGACATGGCCTCATCCTGGATTTGGTGTGTTGTGCTTCTCTGTAGCACTCTGGGGCTCAACACAGAAGCAGCGTACAGAAGACTACTACCATTACCGAAATCCGGACGAGCTGCCATCAGACCATGCGTACAGGTCCTGACAGTCTGTGCTGTTATCCACGTCTTCCCCTTTCCTCCTCAGGCCTATCCAAAAGTCTCCATCCGAAGCCAAGAGCCCCTCAATAAATTTTTCAATCAGTCTCTGCTCCGCTTCTGATTCAATGCTGACGAGGTGCCCGCCGTCCCTTCTGCAGGCCTCATGAGCTTCGGCAAAGCTGATCCTCCGCGAGGCGTCGTGGAAGTACACTATCTTGTAGCAGGGGCGTTGAGTTCCACCCCGGCAAACTGTCTGTCCTGCAGCGAGGAAAATAAGCTAGTTACAGAGACGCTGGGCATTAGCACAGAGAGCAAGCAGGTACCATCCCTTCTCACGCCGGGTGACGTTTGCACGCTGCAGCAGTTTGTATAAAAATCTCTCGGTCCCCCTCCTTATACATAAATGAGGCACAACTGGGCATTTTCAGACTTTGCTTACTGCACACCCTAGTCTAGACCGGTCTGCACAGTGCTGCTTTCTCTGATGCGGGACTCCCCTGCTTCACCAGGTGCTCTCTGCAATACAAGACCTTTTGCACTTCCCTACACAGAGGGAATGCCTGGCCAGTGAGCAAATGTGACCCAAAATCTTTTTACAAAAAGAGAGAGATGCTCCATTATGTGCCATTTGATAGGAATTTAACTGGTTAAAAACTCACCAAGACAGTTGCAGGCCCAGGAATAATAATTATTTACCCCCTGGGAGGTGCAGAATAAGTTTGGGGAGCTGGACACACACGCATGCAGTCTGACATGGTAAGACTGTTGCAGACTGCCGTGCCGTTCACTTCTGAGGAAGTAAACAGTGACTGTTTTCAGATGGCCACAAGCCAACGTCTTGCTCATGCATGGAGCAGCGAGGCTTATTTTGATTGTAAAAGGAGGAAAGTGCAGATCAAAGCCAGCAGACACGCTTAGGCTATAAATGGTGTCCTCGAACTTTTCATAACCAAACACTCCAACATATTCAAACAGTGGAAACAAATTTTGTTTTACAGAACAAATATTTCTTCTCGAGCATGTGATGTACACAACCTGGTAAGCTAGGGGGAAAACATTTAGCAGTCGCAGAAGAAAAAGCAGCAATGGCAGTGTAAATAGAAATGCATCAAGGATGGGTTGCTCTTAACTTCTGCATCATAATCCAATGTTTCTAAAAAAAAGCCTGCCTGCCTTTTTCCGACCCTACACCCTTCAGCTGGGCCACTAATATAATGAGAACTGAAATGCTTTCTGCATTGGAGATTTAAATCCAGTAAAGAGCGGGATGTTTGAAACTGTAGCGACAGCTAACGCGTCCCAAAGCAGTTACGCGGGTGGGTGCTATAAAAGCTTCATTTAAAGTGCATCTCTACACAGACTGCATTTTCGACGGACAGTTTCCCAGACATGCAGCATTGGTGGAAAAGACAAGATACTCTACCTCCTCTGAGGAACAGGTCCGCTGCTGTCAGGCAAGCAACAGGGGAAATACAGATAGCAAATCGTTATCAATCTGCAGGAACTGTATAGGAATAGCATCAATGCCTAACTACCGAGCTATTCCCACAAGCTGGCAGAACATCCGCGTCTGCGCGGCCAAACTCGCCATTGCTTTTAGCTAAGAAAGAAATCGAATGCAGCCGATCACTTCCCAGATGCCCCTACAAGTGAGCTGTCCAAATAGTGACTTTGCTGTGTGGCGAGTTATCGATTAGGCAACGGAGAGTTGCTCCATACCCAATTTTTGTCAATACGAAACAACAGTCCTTTGCTTGGGTCTCCCCCCAGCTTTAATCCCTGCCTCCTCACCACCTGCGAAGTGCCGGATCCAAAACTTCAAGGAGCTTCGGGTAAGGCTCAGAGTCGGCAGGCCACGGAGCCGCCCCAGCCCGACAGAGAGCTGCCCGCAAGGTCCGGCTGCCCCGAGACCAGAGGGGAGCCGGCCAGTTGAAGGGGGGGCCAGAAAGTACGTGTCGCCCATCTCTGGAGCTCGCTGCTCCCAACCCTGGCCGAGTCCGGAAAGGGCTCGGGGCGCAGGCACCGCCACCGCCACCGCGGCACGCTCCATGCAGGCTGCCCCTTGCACTCCCCTTGCACACCCGGCTGCCGAGGGAACAAGCCCCGGGTCCCTGCATGTCGCTCAGCGTTAGACGGCCGTGACCCCGCTGCAAGACCCGGCTCCGAGCCCACCGACGGGGTCTTGCTCAAACCCCGTTTCCCACTTGTTTTTAAGTTGGGCAAAATCAAAGGGATCCGCTTCGTCTCCAGGGGCTGCGGCCGGGCAGACTCACCGCTCAGCAGCCTGGCCCCGCCGGCCCGGCCGCAGCCCAGCAGCGCGGCG
>NW_017728936.1:10598283-10689465 GCF_001723895.1 Crocodylus porosus | reverse complement strand
CACCTGCTCGCCGCCGCGGCCTGCTCCGCGCCCGCAGCCGGCGCCTTTTACCTCACGACGCGCGCCGGGGCCGTGAGGCGACCCTCCTCGGCACCCCGACCGCCGCCTGGGAACAAGGGGGCGGTCGCTCCCGTCACCGCCGTTACACAGCTGGAGCAAGCGTGCGGGTTTTCTTATTAGACCCGCTCAGGAACCGGAGCAGTGCTTACTAGCTCACCTGGAGCAGCGAAATGGTGGAAACAACGGTTTATTGCAGCAAAGACATGGAGCAGTGATGCCGTCTCTTTCTATTAGACCAACTCAATAGTTGGAGCAGGGGGGTGAGCCCTTTTTATCAGGCCAAGTAAATAGCTGCAAAAATTGGCCTTTGCAAGCTTTCAAGTCACGCTTCGTGATTCCCAAACAGCGGCGAGCCCCGTCCGGTGCCGCGTGACAGCAAAAAGCGGGCTTCCTACAGCCGGTTGCACTCACGGCCTGTCACTCCCCTCGTTTCCGGGGGGACAAACGCTGCAGCACAGAGGGGAAACGGCGTGCCTGGGCTCACCTGGCGGAGCAGCGAGTGCGGGCCACCTGAATCACAGCCCCACGCTGTGCCCTCTGAGCTACATCCCAAAAAAGGAAGCTTATAAGAAGTGGAAACTCGGACAAATAACTGGGGAAGAATATAAGCGCATTCCAGCTATTTAGTCGGTCTAATAAAAGATCTACCCAAAGAACCTCGTCTGCCTGTGGCCTTAGACCACCACCGCTACAACCAGCAGCCCTTCAAAGGGAACCAGCCTAAGGGGGTTGCCGGAGCTCTGCTCCCTTCTTGACCCAGAAAAGAAGGGGGTGACTTCGTTAAAAGACAAAAGGAGCTGATTTTAACAAAGACTGGAAGTAGAAAGCAGGCTCTGTAGGCTCCTTTGTGTGAAGTCAGACAGAGAAGCTTTTTCCAAATCGAAGCATTTAATTAAGAAAAAAAAAAATCTTTACAAAACATGAAAGCTTCAGGCTTGGACTCACCAGGCGTCAGGAAATGCAGAAGCCAGGGTCCCAGCTGTGTGAACACTACTGCTCACAGGCTGTATAATTGTATGGACATCAAATGTACGCCATAAAACGATACAAGATACAAAATGCAGCAGAGTGAATGTGCTCTGAAAAACCTCCACTTGTGCATTTCCTGCCTCTTGCTGAATGAACCCAAATCCAGCAAACACCTAAGCACATGTGGTGCAACTTCGCTCACATGAGCCATTTTATAGATTTTACGGGCTTGTGTTTTCCCCAGGACTGGGGTCTCTACAGTATGTTAGAACAGTTTTGAAGGGCAGGGGGTCCTGCATTTAATTGAATGATTTTTTCTGAAAAATCCCATAAATCCCTTGAACTTTCAAGATCCTTTAAAAACCCTTAAAGCAAGAAGTGTCATTGAAACGGCATAAGCCTCTAACCACCTCATATCTTTTAACCGGTATAATTTTTTTTCAATGACTCTGAACGTATGAAAAAGCAGAGCATTTAAATTGCCACGACCTGGGCTCTGACCCCGAAATCAGGCAAGCCAGCCAAAGCCTTGCTTCTCTGGGGCTCCCTTAGTGCATGTGCTCTTTGAAACACATTTTGACACACCCAAGGCAATCCTGTTGCAGATGATTTTTGTGAGCAACAAAGTCACTGAAATAATTATAGCGTTTCAAGAAACCAAAGACAAGCCTTCACTTCACTGGAAGATGTTGGATATTTTCACATTAGGGGTAAAATAAGCTCTAGCAAGCTATTTCTCTAGAGTCTCTGTAGTAGTTTCTTGGAAGTTGCTCTGTAAGGGCTCCAAGAGGGAAAGTTAAAAATATCCCTGTCTCCATTGCGTGAAGTGTCAGCATTTTCAAGACATTTTTCCTTAAATTATTCAAGTGAACGTATACTGCACTGCTCACTCCGAGCCCCTCCCAAACCAGATCCGAGACTCACGATTGCACTGCAGTAGCAGAAATTATCATTAAAATTCTGCTGAATTGGACACAAAAATGGCAACAGGAGCTGCAGCACTCATCAGTTTTTGGAGCTATGAAGAAGTATGTGTATATAAATGTCTCATGTCATGCCCACCTTATAACAGATGTTGTGGGGGGAGGGTGGGGGTTAAACATATTGTTACCCAAACTTCCCTAGCAAGTTAATTCTTATGAGTGCATTCATTATCTGTGTGCTCCTCCTCTTTACCTAGCATCTGTTTAAATAAGATATTATGTAGCATAGCTGAAGCTTTTGGTTCCTTTAGGTTTGGAGTGAATTCAGGGCTGACAGACATTGTCAGATTTATTTAATTAAAAAAAAAAATCCATCAGGCTTCAGTAGACAAGGGATCCATGGAAGCTGACTAGCAAGGCTCACAGGACTGAAAAACCCTTGGATAAGTCATTAATTGCATGCCCTAGCAATAGTCACAGAACACTGCAGACTCGCATAGCCAGGGCTTTTTCAGCTCTTTGGAGTCATGTTTCTCTGTTGTGTGTATCTATCATGTTCAGTTTGCATCTGTTCTGTTCAGGTTTTTCTACCAAGCCCGGCTCTGTGGCATGCAAGCCTCATCCTCTTTTTTATTTCTAATGTTCGCACTTCCATATAGGACGTTTCATGACCAGAAACTGTCAGGGCTTAGCTCAGCGCTGATGCAGATAGATTGGTGCTTCCTAACTCAACCTTCAGATTCGCTTCCTGCAACAGCTGGGTTTCTCTCCTCCTTTCCTGTTCAGGTACTGGGCAAATTAAAGCTGAGAATTAATATTTCCAAGCCAAAAGATGCTTGACATTTGATAGTAGCAACTGCTGGATAAAGCTGTGCTGGAAATAAGGTGGTACATATTTTCTGCACCAGACTGTGTCCTCAGAGCAATGCACAATTGCACATCAACACTGACCCATTCACAGCACAGGCTCTAAAGAAACTATAAAACCTGCCTTTGCTTCTGGCAGTAAGATCCTGCAAGTGCTAGAGGAGTGTGAAATGACTCCCGTCTGGATGACCCGCGAGGGCAAATGCTCAGAGGTCTGCAGTTCACTGCCTCCAAAATGCTTTGCTAGCATTTTTTTGTGTAGTAGTTACACGCACATTTTTTATGCTGACAGCTTTGGAAAAGAGCTCATTACAACAAGCAATTTTGTTTCCTGCATGCTGAGAAAAAGGGGGCGAGCTAAGTCCCTATGACATGTCTGCACTACATTAGAAGATGCCAAGAGAGCAGAAAAAACTCCAAGAGCCATTTTGTGCTGTCACAGAAGTGTGCTAGCTAGTGTAACTAGGATTTGCTAATTCAATGAGTTTATGCACTGAATTTAATTGCAATCCAGTTCTGAATGATCAAGGCCCAAACTCAGGAAGGATTACATGTTTTTAAGCATTAGGAAAGATAACACACCTTGGAGGCTTTTATGCTTTCTGTGACGGTAAAACTAGTAACACTATGTTATTGTGTCATGCCACACAGTAACCTTATGCAGCAGCTCCGACATGGGCTCCAGTGACTCAGAGGCAGACGACATGTGCTGTCTGTTGGCCAAGACCAAGGAAAATATGAGTCTGATTTAAAAATAAAATCTTAGCGTTTGTCAAATCACAGTGCCACGTGATGACCTAAAAAGCAATTCACTAAGAAAATAAAGTGTTTGCTCTTACAAATAATTTATTTGGATTAAATGTTTATAGCTTTGACTTTTTACAAAACAAAGTACAAAAGAAATTTATGGAGGCACTGAAGAGTTGCTCGAACTCCATCTGTAGCTTTTGGCAGAGTTGTGCACGTCTCAGTAGGAAGAACTCAAAATGTAATCAAAGGAGGAATTCACATGGCTAAAAGTCAAAGCAGAACTGGCCTGTTAGAAGGATATTCTTTCTGAAGCAAAGAGACAAATTCTTTTTTTCTTCCAGTCAGTCAATTTAGCTGAACTAGTCAAGAGCCTTTACTGTTTCTTGATCATTAACATCAGAATCAGATGTCATTGCCCTGTTGGAAATAACAGAGCCAGGTTAGATGCAGAAAATTGTTGATGCAGCCCTTGAATACTGGCTGCAGTAACAGCCATTATTTACTGATCACTGATTGCTTGAGAACACCCCACTTTTCGCTTTTTTGTCCAATTCTGCAAAGCAAGCAAAAGCCAAAGGGAGCTGTCAATGCCAAGTAGTATTTTTTCATTCCAAACATTTTTTTTTCTAATGCTTTGCTAAGTCCCAGACCAAAAGCTTCACGTTAAAATGGAGTTGTGCAGAGTTGCTCTTTACTATGAACCCAGTTATGCAAAGATACACACCCCAGCTCACCTTCACACAGGGCACAGTCCCAACCAGACTTCTTTGTGTGCATAACAAACTAGATGCAGGCAGCTCTAAGCCAAAGTCAGGCATGAATCTGCAGGCCAGGAGCCTACATGCAGCTACTTTAAACTTGGAAGGCAAAGGAAGAAGAGACATAAAAGTGCAACTCTGAGAAGCAACCAAGTCACTTAGAAGAATGAGGCATGAGACAGGTCAAAGGAATTTGTGCTTCTAACTCAGTTAGGCTCTTGTCTAAGTCTCACCCTACAGCTCTGGGTTTGCGGAATAGCTATTTCCAGAATCTCTGTGAAACGTCCAATCAAGTTGATCAGCTTGTCTGTACCAATGTGAAAAGCAAAATTAGACACACACATACAAATCCACAAATATTACAGGCAGCTACTGAGACTCCAAACTCAAATGGAAAGCCTGTTTTGTTGTTATGTCTCCACTCCAACCTTTCTATAGGGTCTGTTCCCAATATTCGGCATAGGCCACTGCTTCTGGTGTTGCCAGATCGTATGGGGTGCATTGTGGTGCACCCCACGAGAGTGGGGTGGAAATGGAAAGTGGTCTGAAGTCACCTTAGCATACTTCTCTTCTTCGACCACTCAGCTTTCAGGCTGCAGCACTAAGAGGGGCTGTTTAGACCAGCAAAGGCTAAACATCAATAAATACTGTCCTGCAGTGCTTAAGCCTGTGGTAGGGGACACATTTTCCTTGCTTAGAGATATTTATGTCCAACACCAAGTGCTGTTTTAATATCTGTTTCTTGACTTCCGTTGGTATAATTATCATCAACCCCAAAATTACAAGCTTGAGTGGCAGGAAAGATGCTGGACTTTGCAAAATTGCTGAAGAAATGGGCTGGCAGGAAATGTGAGAAGTTCACTTGTTACCATGTTTAGCTGAAGGAAGTGATGTAGCATCTATGAGAAGCTGCTCAGGCAGGAAGAGAAGCAAGCTGAGACAAAGGGGAAGAGTCACAACTTACAGGGGATGAGAACAGAATAAAGAGCCAATTGAATGCATGAGTCCTACTCAAGTTCGCGGTCCTGAAAAGCAAACCCTTACAAGCAGCTGAACCGGAGAGAACAAATCATTCTTTTCAGTTGCAACAGCCACAACCGATTGCAGCTACAAAACCAGTTGACTGATGTCAGAGACTCATGACCACGGCAGGACCAGAGCAGGGCCCAAGCTGTCTAAGTGCCAGATACTTTATGTGTGAATATCTAACTGCTCATAAGACTCATTCATACAAGACCAAACAGCTGCGGGCCTCACCACATTTACATCTCTCCTTGACTTGGCTGCCCTTCAAAAAACTCTAAACATACACACGCAAAAAATTCTAACCAAATATGATCTGATCCACAGATTGTGTGTGTGTGTGTGTGCATCTGATCTACAGATTGTGTGTGTGTATATTTGGTGCAACTATGCCAGGGCTGTGATTTTGTTGGTGAAATAATAATTATGCCATTAAAACCTTTAGCATGCAATCATGCCAGTATGTAAATGTGTAGTTTATTTTCCCTTTCCCATATGGGAATATACACTTTTACATTGTCCTTATAAGCACCTTATTCCGTCTACTTCAAGAGGTGGATGTTATAGTTAATGATAATAGGAAAATGAAAATGATACAGCTTGTGTACCTAGACAAGTCCTTATGTAAATAAACCCAAAATAAACTCATTCAGTGTTGTGAACTATTCAAGCTATTTCCCTTGCAGGCTGGGGAGGAAGACAGATTTCTGTTTTTTTAATTCTCGGGAGGTGAAGGTCAATGGAAACACATAGATGGGCGAACCATGGAGTCGGTGAGGTCAGGAATAGCGTGAATGGGGGGAGTGGGAAAAGGGAATCTACTAAAGATAGAAAGAGATGAGAATGATTCTGCCCAGTTAGAGGCATCGCATTCAGACACAGAAGAAATTCCCTGCAAATAGATATTTCCTTAGCCTTTCATCTGAGCTGTCACTGGAAACAGGGATCATCTCAGCCAATAAAGGCTATAAATATTTTACAAGACATTAGCAAAATTGATAGGATCCTATCATTTCTCCAGAGGCCATTTAAAAAAAACAACCCACAGTTATTCTAATGAAAGATTTCACAAATCAATAGCTTCTGCTCTGGGTGAGCTTACTGAAATCACTACAAATGGCAGCTCCATGTGTGCTCTGGTGGCAGATGTAAGGCAAATGTTTTTAAAAAGGCCTGAATACAGGAATATACTGAACTATAGGTCAGCTTTCTTTAAGCAGCTGCTTAAGACAAATATGAATGTAAAGGCTTCTTGCACTATCAAACAGGGTGTGAACAAGGCGCCATCACCCCTGCCCACATGGGGCTGTACTCTGCATATCCTTTGTGTTGTTCAGTCCCCCGAGTTTTCCCCCTCCAAGGACTGTGCGACTCGGGGAGGGATCATCTCCATCATTTGCCCCTTCCTCTACCTGCCCAATGGCAAACGTCCTGGCTTCATCCTTAATACCCCGCCTGCTATTTCCTTCATCTTTTCTCGTTAGTTCTCGACATAGGCAGGCGGCAAAATTGCTCACAAATCATGGCATTGGTTATCATTTCGCTACATGTAATAGCTAGTGTTTTTTTCTGAAGGCTTTACTTTCAGTGCTATTGAGGCTACCTTCTGTGCCTCTGGCTGTTTCTCAGTTTTTACATCCCAATGTCAAGGTGGGAATGACACCCAAGTGGAAAAAATCCATAGTTTGGCCTTTCATTTGTATATTTTCAACAGCTGAACCTTCTTGAAGGTGGAGAAGGGTGTGAGAAAAATGATGCTCTTACTGAACTATTCACAGCTTTTAAAAGGGAGAAATGCCCAGCCAAATGCTGTGAACTAATTATCAGGCCAGCGGTTTCAAAGATGATAACTTCAGGCTGCTTAGAGGTGTGTATAGACAGAGACAGACAAATGATACCGAGTTAAAACAGGGATAAATACTTACTGTGCACCGCCAGGTCCTTACCAATTGTTGCGTGTGTCCATTTTGTCCTGCACTAAAGCGGGAGCTGAACTGGGGCAGTTTCTCTCTGAATGCAACAGCTGCAGAATCACCACGGCTCAGCGTCCACTTAGTGCAGCATGGAGCAGACACACAAAATAGTTATTGCAGATCAACTGGTGAATGTAAATCTTTCCCCTTTTAACTCGATATAATTTCTTGGTCTGTCCCTATCCATAAAGAACTACTTTGCAGCAAATGCACTCCCCCCCCCACCTTATGGGCTTGGAGCTGCCCAACTTTCTCAGTATCTGGGGCAAAACTATCAGTGCAACTGGCCCTCTCCACCACAGAAATAAAAGAGCATGAGTAATATTACCAAAAGGAAAAAATGCAAGGAACTGAAATCCCAGGGGTCTCTTGCAGTACTACTTGCCCTGGAGATGCTGTTGTGCTGGGAAGAGGTGGAAAGAGCCGCCAAGAGGAAGCATAGCCGCACACTCCAAAACCTTTTAGTTTCTTAGACAAAATGACTTATTTAGTTACATCAGTGAACCAGCTCTGATTTACTGCTGAGATGAACATCTCAGATATACTTTGTAGAAAGAGCTACCTAGATAGATGCCATCTGTGTTGTCCTGCAAGAAGCAGGGCTTTTTAATGCCGGCTCAAGTCTCCCCTTGGGTACATGAACACGTATCGCAGCAGCCCTGCAACTAAAACTACACACGTTGCCTCATCAGGACAGAGCCAGGTTCACAGTACAACTCGACAAGGGCAGTCTCAGGGAAGCAGCTGCACAACAGTTTGAAACAGCAGTGACTTTCATTTTTAATCTACAGGCATCATTTGTGTTTCAAGGCCACATCTGTAAACCGCTTTTTATTATCTAGTCAAGTAACATTTCCTTTTACCCAGACAGATTCAGAGAGAAATGCATGCATTATACTGTTCCTGTCCAGCACAGCCCCATAGCCAAGCCGTGACAACCAATTCAATTGTGGGAGTTTTATAACCTTTTCCAATTGCCAAGGTCTGAAAGTAACAGTGCTATGACCTTAAACTTGGGCTTCTACTCGCACCATAAATCAAATCACCCACTCCCTATCGGATATTTGTTGGGATCCTGTTTGTTTTTACAGGTGCTCGCTGACAATGGGAAAGAACAGAATTTACATCATCAGTGAGGCCGTGTCCAAGTGCCCAAGAGGAAGCTGTTCAGCAGAACATAAATCAGATCAGCAATCTCACTCCCAACATTAATCACAAGCCCCAGGATCCCTCGGTACCTTCAAAAATTCCCCTACTGGATCAGATCATTTAGTGCAGTATTTCATCTTGAGAAGCAGCCTACTCAAAGTCCGCATATTCTTTGGGTGCTGCAGTTTTCAGACTATGCCTCGCACACACATCTGCCTAGGTGCAGAGCTACTCTTACTTCGACAAGGCTCTGCAGAAGTCCACTCAGGCAGGTGCATCTGCAGGAGCAGGCCCTCCCGCTTCTGCGAACACAGCAGAGCATGAATGATTTTACTGACCCAAGATGTCCTACTCAAGGCAACAGGCGGTCCCCTGTGCATGTATTGGCAGCCTTCAGATCAATTTGACAGGGTATGACATGACAATGTATATTTATAGTGGCCAAACCCTTAGCAGGACATGAAAAAAAGGAAGCTTCTGAAGATTTGCAAAAATGCTGCATTTTGTGGCTGGTGTCTTTGGTTGGATAAGTCATTTGGATAGAATGAAATCCTTATAAAAAATTTTTTTGCATGCATTACCTTTCCTGGCATGCTCGGGTCTTTGGTTTATGCAGACGAGCGATCAATTCTTTCTGAAAAATAGAGATTTAGACACCACTTTAATCCATTCTAAGCTTAGACGGCTAATCTTAGAGGAGAGGGCAGTTTTACACAAACACAGAGCCAAAAAAAACTAATTTTGAAGTAGATCAGGTGTTTCTGTAATTTAGTAGTATACTTAGTCCACATATAGCAGCACATAAAATTCATGCATAAAAAACAAGCAACAAATATGAGAAGAATTACAGACTATTATTGGCGGACATGCTTGTAGCAATTTAGCTTCTAAATACAAGAAATATCACCAGGCCTTTGGATTATGCTTTCATTGCTAGCACTTGGAAAGAGTCTTATACAACAGACATTTTTTGGCCCAGATTTGAACAAACTCTCAGAAAAGGAAGGACTTATTATGAAGCCCTTTACAACTGTGGAATAAATGGAAGAAAAAAAGAACACTTTTGATATTAACACCATATTTTTCTTTTAAAATAAAGGCTTTGTCTTATGACATCTTGCTTTCCAAGTCACCATTTCAAATAGTTGTATTTATCTGCCTGAAAAAAACTATAGCATTGCTCCCTTCTATTAGTTGGTACTTATTTCTATCAAGTAGGGTGTGTGGCTCTTCGGCAAGACGTGTTTTGGTTTATACGATGTACCTTACTGAATGCCTCTGCAGGAAGGGAATGCCTTTATTCAGGCAAACAGGACCTCAGCGAGTTTTGCAGCTTCCCTATAAAGCTTTGGCGACAGGATGTTAAAGTGGAAAAGCTGACAGGGGGAAATGCAAAACTGAGGTCTGAAAAAAAGCCAAGAGGCTGCAAAGTCTCCTCTGCTGCATTTAATTGAGAATTGTATCTACTCCCATTGAGTTGTATTAAAAAGTCGTTAACTAAAATGAACGGAAGTGTTTCTTCTGTTACTGATGCTCATACAAGTTTTTCAGTTAATTTTATCCTTATTTTGCCTTGCATTTATATTTCCATTCTCATTATTTATAGGCTAGTACTTACAACAAAACAGAACGACCATGGGTCCTGCAACATTTTCTTGTTTCTCACCTCCTCCCTATCGATGATGCCAGCCTCAGCCCCCGTCTGCCTCTCCCATCGACAGCTCTACATCTTCCACCCCACGCTAAGGCAAGAAATGTCAGACCTGGGCTTCTCTACAAGGTCACATTTTAGTCCTTCCTCAGGTCCCTCTTCTATCGCAACATCTCACAAGAAAGTAGCTGCCTGATTATGGCTGCTGTGGTGGTCTTTTGGTATAACCTACGCAATCTTAAAAATAAAAGCCAGCCCAAGACATAGCCAGTTACACCCTTGGTCACTTTGCCTATATGCTGTATTACTTCCCTGTATCCATGGACCCTTCTCTACATCCACTGTCCAGATTAGAAGGAAAGATGGAGGCATTGTGCTTCCTTTTTTCAATGTCCATTAACATCCAAACTAATGTGCATCTTACTCGCAAGATGCTTCTCAGACTAGAAATCACCTACTAGTAGCACCAGCAGGCTCAGCAGGGTAGCTTGGTAGTCCATGCTGTGTTACAGAACAGGCTAAGGAAAGACTGCCTTGAGACAGACACGTCAGACACTAATCTAAAAAGCAAGCAGCCTCACCGTGATCCGTTCTTCTCGTTGCTTCCTCAGCAGAGCTAGTATTTCATCTCTTCTCTTGGCCTGGGAGGAAGCATATTTACCATGTCAAGTGCAAGGGGATTTAATTGAATTCAACTGCAGTTTGCAGATTCAAAAGAAACCCTCCCTTTCTCAGAGCTGAAAACTAGAAGGAATGCATAATAAGAGCAGAAGAAACTGCTTAATAGACAACACATTTTTTTGCCAGAATCCACAAGAGCACAATGTTTTAAGACATGTTTTGGGGGGGGAGGGGGGAGTTGGTTGTTGGTCTCAGGACACAGGCAGACAAGGTTCTTTGGGTAAATGTAATATCTTTTATTAGACCAACTAAATAGTTGGACAAATTGTTCTTTGCAAGCTTTTAGGTACAACCCCCCTTCTTCAGACAGAGGGAGACTCCTGAAAGCTTGCAAAGAACAATTTGTCCAACCATTTAGTTGGTCTAATAAAAGATATCACATCTACCCAAAGACCCTTGTCTGCCTATGTTTTAAGACATGAGGTTTTTCTCCTAGGACTCTGCAGAGAGCTCTGATAAGACCAATCTTCCTTGATTCGGGATCAAGCGCACAGAGATAAACCTATTTACAAATAGTGAGCTAACAATATGTAAAACTACAAAAAGAAGGAGTATATAGGTTTTTCATCCACAACTTTTAATCATATAAAAATTGCTCAGCTAGAGTCCTTGAGTGGATGGGCCCTTTCGTCCTGATTATATTTTTCCTGGAAACCCATTCTCTCCTGATCTATAAAAATGAATTAAAGTCAGAGCGTGAGATCCTGGTTCCACTGACATCGAGGTCAAGAGACCTGGTGGTTTCAGAGGCCAGGATTCCCCCCCAGAACGTCGAACCATGTAATACTTTCAGATGCTTTTTCAATGAATGCTCTTTGGTCTTCTGGCTTATGAAAAGGTAAATGAATGTCCCATTTGCCTTCAAAACTACTCTCTCTACACCAGAGGTTCTCAACCTGTGGCCCACAGGCCACTCCTCATCCACAAGCTCCATCCAAGTGGGCCACAGAAAGGTTGTGGAACAAATTAAGAATATCTGTACTTGTAAGGCAAGACTACTGATCTTAAAATGAGCGGTGTGCTTTGGTTTGTAGAACAACAACAAAAACAGTTTAAGTGGTCCACTGAGACCCTCAGCAATTTTCAAGTGGTCTGACCAAAAAAAAAAGGTTTGAGAACCACCACTCCACACAATCTCAGTTTGAAAAGTAGAGTGACTGCGTGAGAAACAGTGCTTTGATTACTATTCACATCAGTTTGCCAGTACTTTTGTTTCCATGCCCTGATATCAATCAAACTACTTGCAAGTACCATGCTGGACTTTTGCTAGCTGGAAAAAAACAGCAACATGGGGAAAAGCTATCTGCTTAAGCTGGAGAACGGCATATACAGTCATTCTGAAAAGTAGTTTGACATTCCAGTAAGTATCCTGGGAAATCCCTACAACCAGTACAAGAGAAAAAACAAACCTCGGCAGATGAAAAATCCCAAGGTAGTCTCACTTTGTAAGTATTTTGGCATTTAAACCCAATGATTACCAAATGAAGGAAATAACCAGACTTGCAAACCCCTTTCTTTAACCAGGACCCACATCATTCACCAATTTTCCAGCACTTGAATTGAGGTGAACAAGGAATTCTAAGAAATTTCACCTGCCCTGGTTAATGCAGTGGTAAAAGCACAGAAATCAGCCTCCTACAGCATTCACCAGGCCGCTAATGGAAACAAGCAAGCCAAAGTGGTAACTGTTGCAGCGGGGCAAAATGAAAAAGGATTAGCTGGCACCGGACACGTTCCAGCAGTTAAGCCACGATGCTCAGCACTGATTTAGGATTTAATACAAACAAATCTGCTAGCGGTTATCAATGGGGAGTGAAAAAAAAAAAAATACAGCGAGAGGAGAGAAAGAGACACTCAAAACCCTTTAACAAACCATTGAGGATATATATCTAGATCTATACATCTCCACTGCGGAGCTAACCCAGGCGTAAGGAGCAAAGCTCTGCATACGTTATTGTGTCCTCACAGATGCTGCGCTGACCTCTGTGAGCTGTTAGACTTTCTGGGGTATAATCCATGGGTGCAGCAAACTGAGCCACTCAATTATTACTTTTCCAGTGAACTGTGAGAGTATGCATCTGCCCTGAAGATAGATCCTCCGAGGTTTCTGTGATGGGCTCGTCAAAGTCTTGCAAGAGTTTTGTAGCGTGATAATCATCAGTACCATGCCTGAATAAATATTTGATGTGATCTACACTCTGAGCACTAATTCAGAGATAAGGAGCTGTGGAAGACAGACGGCCGAGACAAACATGGAAAGAAGAGGAAGTGGCTAGAGCAAAAAGCACTGTACAGCAATATTCTGATCTATTCAGACAGGCCTTACATTAGCCACACTGATGTAGGCTGATTTCTTGGCGTGGCTGTGCCTGTCATTTCGTAGTTAATCACACAATACTCTATCCTTGTGGGAATGAACGAATTATAGATAAATCCACTGCAATGAATGTTAGAAAGATACCAGCTATGTTTCTGCACGTTACTCTAGGTTCATATAAGCTAACTGGCTAATTAGAACAACCATTTATAATACATTACCCTCTGAGTTTGAGAAATTACAGTATTATAATTAACATCATTTAGCTTGCTCTTTTGAAAATACTGACTCTCTTCCCTACTCAGGGCAGACCGCCCTTTGCAGAGCTAAAACTTCCATCCTTTGCTCTCCCCACACAGGAAGAGTGACCATGTAGATGTGAAAAGAAAATGCTACAATTGTCTAGCAATATCTTTATTAGATTCTTCTTCTTCCATTTAGTGCGTTCATCATCATTTCCCTGGACTTACTTGAGGCCGGTAACCTGTCTTGTAGGTGTGTAAAGTAACTGTTTCACTGAAATGAATTGGCTCTGCTTATGACTGAGTGACATGCAAAGCTGTGCAATCCTGATTTCATCTATTGTTGGAGAATTTAAATTAAAAAAAAATGAACTGAGTAATCAGCAAAAAGGCCTGCTACTCTGTTAATCCCATTTTCAGAAGAAAGGCCTAATGGCTGCTAATGGATGAAACGCATTACAGGGTTATTAATTGGAAAGAGCAGGACTGCTGACTTGCTTCAAAGAAACAGCAGAGCTCAGCACCTTTATGCACCTACCACAGATTGCTTTCTTCTGGCCTCCTTCCCAGGCCTAGAATATAAGCTTTTCATTAAAAAACAAAACAAAAAAACAAACAAACCAAACAAACCCACCAAACATTTTACTAAAATGAGGAAAATATACTGTAATTACAGAGTAAGACTGGCAACCTTATCACAGTATTTAATGTTCGCCTTTGATTTAGATGCCTGGGATCAGCTACGTGGGAAATATATGCAATATTAATTCGCCAGTCATATTGCCGCCAACTGCAAGAAAAGTTTCCTTTTGCAGAATGTATCAGCATCTAGAAAGCCAAAGCCTAGTCGGCTTTTAGTCAATATATGCAAGTGGTGTGTGCTCCCATGTGACAAGTGCCTGAATAATTTTCTAATATGGCAGCGTGACTGAATCGCATAATCCCGGAGTGTATAATTAACCATTTAGAAAAGGGTTATTTTAACTGATTAAAAACCCAAATGAGGGAGATGACTTGATGCAGAGTTGCTAATTGTTAACGCCTTGCATTCCAGTGGTCTCCGAAGTGCGGTGCGTAAGACAATCAATTGAGGTGCGGGAAGAAAATATTAGAACTTCTATTTATATAAATATACATAGATTGGGGGTGCGTGCTCAAAAATGTTTTACTGATAGGGGTGCACGATCAAAAAAGTTTGGAGACCGCTGCTCCTGAGAACCAAGGAGCCCTGTAAAAACCCAAGGTGGGGCTGGGCCTGAATAATGCAAAAATACACAAGATACAGCCTCTGCTATGTGACGCCCCCTCCCTGTGGGCACAGTCAGGAGGGCAGGTGTGCCAGCGCTCAGCTTCACGGGGTAAGAAACAGCAGCAGGACCTGGGGCATCCTGCACCTTGGCTTTCCAGCACAACTTAAAGCAGTCTCAGGGATGCTCTAAGCCCCACTGGATAGGGATGACCCCCAAAAGGCTGGTTCAGAGGCAGGCTTGCTGGAGCAGCGAGGTCACGAGCAGGTGGTGCTGAGCCACCTATAATGCCTCTGCATTACTGGAGCATGCAAAGTGAATCCCTCCCTGTCCATCCTTGCCCATGCCAACCCTTTTCCACCAGGCAAGCAGGGGCAAAGGTTTCCCCTTACTTTGTTGCTTAATCCATAATATTTAGTATCTTGGTTACAGCAGCATTCCCTATAACATGCTGCCTTGCCTACCTCAAATGTCCTACTCTGCATAACCTATAGTGTATCCTACCTAATCCAGTTGTGCTTTCAGGTGCAGAGACATTTGCATGTCACATGCTTTTCGTGCAATTTGCAGCCCTCACACACACTCTTTGAAACATAAAAGCCTATTAAAGCAGAGCTGAAAGTTTTCTAACTTGTCTGAATACTTTTAAAACGTACCTCTAACCTTGCAGTTTGTACTCATTTCACTTTCCCCAACTGTACTTCACCAAGTGCTACACATTTGATGGTAGTGTTGCAAACCCCATCTTGAAACAATGGTGTTACTGCAGCAGGATAATTAGTTTTTAAACTCGGATGAATGTTGCCTCAGAACTCTAAAAAAGGCGGAAGTGCTTCATTATTTGCAAATTTATGCTTTTAATAAAATGCGCTATTTGTCTTCCACGCTCCCAGATTTACTATGTAATTTCATTATCCCAGCTCCCCCCTTGAGGGGATAATCAGATAAAAAGCCTTCTATGGGGATGATAATACTATATTGGTTTTATGGCTCCAAAACAGACTTACAAACTGCATACATCTCATGGGAGTGTGCAAAGTTATGTGGCCGCACATGCAGCAGAGTAATTTTTCCTCGAGATACCATGGGATTTCCTTCACGCACAAAATAAAAGAGTTGATTTGGGATGAATACAAGCTGCCTTTTGCCACAGGCTGTTATCAGAGCAACAGCAGTGACTATATATATTAAAAAAAAAGACATCACTATACAAATTTTACTGCTTTCACTCTGGTATCAAAGCCTTCAAATATAGTAGGAGATAAGTGTAATGCTGGGAAATAATGGTGGGGACCTGCTGAGTTGAGACCACCATTGAAGACCTACACGGGCATACACGTTGTCTTTACTGAGGTGAACGTGGTTCGTACTTGGTGTCTTAGCAGTAACGAAGGAAAGACCTGGAATGAATTATACTTAAACATTCAAGAGACTCTGTCAACCTAAATATTGCGTCAGCCTTACTGGCTGTTTCTGGGTTCATTTCCAAATTCCCAAACCCCAGCACATCAAACAAACATACAACAGGAAAAGATTTCCCTCTCCAAGAACAACTATATTGAGTAGGGTTTGGAGACATTTCTGATAGCCACAGAATATGAAAAAAAACCCAACCTGTTTTCACAAAATGTTCATGTTTGGCCCTCCTGAGAGGTGCAGGACCTCTCTACCCAAACACCTTGTTTCTTTATATCACAATGTTAGCAGCTCAGCTCCAGCAATGCAGATCTGTAGTTTATTACAAACCTATCCTCTCTGATTTGCTGGGCATGAGGGCAGGCTCTGTTTTGTGCAGAAACAACAAAGCAGCCTAATCCACACAGGATTGCCATTCTGTGGTTGGTGGAGAGGAAGAGGACACAGTATTGATATGACCACCCAGCCAAACGTGACAATTGCTAGCAGAGTCTGGGGTATTCTGCATCCTTACATCCTCCCTTGCCATCAGATCCCATTGATATGCCCAGCACCCTTCTGAAGATTTTACCTTCTGAAGATACTTTTCCTTTTCTTCAGCTTTCTGGGCTTTCTGGGCTTCCAGGAGGATTTGGTCCAGCTCTAGGTAAAACAACACAGTCAAATGACTACACGGTGCAGAATCAAGCCAGTGATGACGCAGCGCGACTCCCGTACCCGAGCACTGTAACGGTCATCTGGATCACAGCTAGCTCACTCTGAGCTCCACTCCTCTGGTGCCCTGCTCTTCACCTTGTTTTACAGAGGGGTGGAAAGGAGATACAGGGTAATTTGGAGTCAAGGACTGGCCCACAGGTGCCTGCTATCAAGTATCAAGACAGCCCAGCATCTCATGAGGCTTAATTAGGATAAGTGCAAAGTCCTGCACATAGGATGGAATAATCCCCTGCATCAGTACAGGCTGGGGACTAGCAGCAGCTCTGCAGAAAAGGACCTGGGGGTGACAGTGGACAATAAACTGAACATGACCCAGCAGTGCGCCCTTGTTGCCAAGAAGGGTAACAGCATCCTGGGCTGCATTGCTAGGAGCGATGCCAGCAGATCGAGGGCAGCGATTCCTCCCCTCTATTCTGCACTGGGGAGGCCACATCTGGAGTCCTGCGTCCAGTTTTGAGCCCCCCACTACAGAAAGGATGTGGACAAATTGGAGAGAGTCCAGTTAAGGGAATGAAAATGGTTGGGGGCTGGGGACGTGACTGGTGAGGAGAGGCTGAGGGAACTGGGATGATCAAGTCTGCAGAAGAGAAGACCGAGGGGGATCGAATAGCAGCCTTCAGCTCCCTGCCGGGGGGCTGCAAAAAGGACGGAGCCGGGCTGTTCTCAGTGGGGGCAGATGACAGGACAAGGAGCAATGGGCTCAAGTTGCAGCAAGGGAGGTTCAGGTTGGATATTAGGGAAAACTTTCCCACTGGGAGGGTGGTGAAGCACAGGAACAGGTTACCTAGAGAAGAGGTGCGTCTCCACCCCACGGGGTGTTTCAGACCCGGCTCCACAGGCCCTGGCTGGGAGGATGGAGCTGGGGCTAGTCCCGCTTGGAGCAGATGCCCTGCCCGCCCCCGTTCAAGTGCTCTCCCAGGCACCTAGCCACGCTCGCCCAGGTGTAGCCCGGGACTCCCGCCCCCCGCAGCCGGGCACTCACCGTGCCGGGGCGCCGAGGCAACCACCTTCCTCCCTGCAAGGCAAGATGGCGTTAGCTTGGCTTCCTGCCCCGAGCCCCCCACCTCGGCTCTGGGCCCCATCCCCAGCGCCTCCGGGGCACGCGCTCACGGGGCTCCTGGGGCACCACCGGGCCCACGTGGGACTCGAGCAGCGGCTGCAGGGTCACGGAGCTCCAGAAGGCCTTGGCCAGGCCGACGTCGCGCTCTGCCGAGCCTGCGAACACCAGTGGCCCAGCCGCGGGCCGGCTCTGAGCTGCGGGCCACCGTGTTGCCATGGGAGTTGCCCAGCCCAGCCCAGGCTCCGCCCCCTTCCGTGGAGGCCCCTCCCCTCAGACCCTGGCTCCCTGCATGCCCAGCAGCTCTTGGTCACACTCAAGGGACACTGCCGACCCTCCAGGCCTGCCCTGGAGTCCCCAGGAATGAGATATCAAGCTCCAAGGGACTGCTGAGAGTCACTTTGGGGATAAACGATAGGGCATTGGGTAAAATAAATATGAAACGTTGAATCCAATCCATGCAATGTGCCTTTGGCCTCTTGACAGCCTATGCACCATCATCCCTAACTGATCTATGCTGGCACATGGGCACGTTCGTGCTGTGTTGTGGGCACACTGGTGTTTTGGAAACCTCCAAGAACAGAGTCAGAGTTCGCAGCCTCAGCCCTGAACCTCCCAGGCCGCACGTGCCAGAGCCTGCCGTGGGCTCCTGGGGCCTGGGCACAGATTTGCCCCTGTGGGCAGCAAGTGCTGGGAGGAGCTGGCTGCCGGCGGACTCCATTGGTGCCGTAACCTCACCCAAGTGGCAGCCGGGGTCAAGGGAAAGTCTCTCACCCTCCAAGCGGAGAACAGGGGAAGGAAAAGGAGAGGAAGCCTCACTTACGCCCTACTTTTCCCTACAGAAAGCCCTGCAACTTCTGCAGCTAGGTCTGCAGCTCCAGGATAGGACTCTTACCTCTTTTGGCGTTTTGGTCGATTTGGGAGCTCTTGGCCACCAGAGATGTTACCAGGGATTGCTGCGTGGAATTGCTCTCGTCCATCCCCATAGTCAACTCAAGACCCATCAGAGAGCCGTGGTAGAAATCACCCTTGAATGGAGGGATTGCCACAGCCTCTGAGCAGCACAAAAACACTTGCTCTGCCTGATCTACTCACACTTCACCCCAAATTAGGCAACGAATCTGCCCAAGTGACCCTGAGTCTGTGCCCAGGAGCCTGCCCAAGACAGTCTGACCGTGGCTGTGGGTACACGCTGGGCTCTGTTCATAAGCAGCTGCCATGCCTTGTTCTGCAGACTTGGCAAGAGCAAGTAGGCAGGTTGTGCTTCCCGTCAGCACTGCCAGGCTGGCTACAAAGCCAGTGTAGACAAGCCCTGAGGGTACAGATGCACACAGCATGTGGGAGCACAGGTTTCTGCCACATGCAACGTGGGGGCATTCATGTATTGCTGCTGGAAGCAGAACTTTAGATCTCACTCGGGTGTCGCGGAGCCAGCAGCTACTCTCAGCTTTCCGCAGCTGCCAGCACAGGAGTCTGATTTAAACCAGTGAATTACAGCCGAGATGCTCCATGTGCATTACCAACCCCATGAGCCAGCCAGCTCCTCACAAAGCTGACACTTAGCTGAACTACACTTCGGGAGCAGCAGCAAACCTGAATCACATTGGGGGATTATAAAATAAAAATCCAGGTTTCTAATGAAGTGTCAGGCTTCCTTGAAGCCATAAAAGAGCCAAAGGCTCACTGAAGTCAGCAAGAGGTTTAGTTGAGTGAGGAACGTCAGATCTGGCCCAGAGCAGACAGGAAATCAGGCCCCGGGGCTCCTGGCTCTCCTCTCGGTGCTCCTCTGGAACAGCTATCGATCTAGCCTGCACCAGGTTATTGCTTCCACTGAAAAATTATTTCCTGCAGCTTTTATTGGGCTGCTTCTTTCTTTCCTTCTGGAAAGTTGATTTCCATCAGTCCATCTGCTTCAAATAAAAGTAGAAACGTTTTCATATAGCTTTGAATTTGAGAGGAGCATTTTTATTAGATACAAGTCTCACACACGGCTCTAGGCAAGTGAAACAGTGTCATACAAAGGGAAGGGGAGAATCAAATTCACTAGTTACCGAAAGACCAAGGAGAGAGCAACAGACTCGGGCTAGCAGGTGTATTTATATTCAACATCGGGTAGGGACACAAGTAAACAACAGGCTTCGTAGGACCCAGGAGCTCAGCACCACATGCCCATGGTGAGCTTTGCTACCATCCTTCCATATAAAGCCCCTCAATAGGGAACAAAAGCCTGCGAGGCCATTCATATGCTTGATTGTAAGCTCTTTGTGGCAGGGACTGTCCTTGTGATCTATTTTCAGGCAGCCCAAGCACCAAGCAATCCTGGTCCTATGTAACTCAGACAGTACATAACAACAGCCAGCCCCCTGAAAGGATTTCAAGCTGGATTCCAGTGTCACTTCAACGGGTGTAAATGGGGAGTAACGCGCGTGAAGCAGAAGAGGTGGGAGGTAGCAGCGAGATCAGAATCGGACCGTACACCAGCAGACACGCTGCCTTCTGTTTTGCATTTTCTTTCTGCATCCAAATGTTGCAACGCACCTTCAGATGTAAGCACGTGCCTTCCTTTTGGGAGCAGTGAAACAGCTACGCCACGTTGGCTTGACGGGGAGAGTGACAGCAGGTGCGTGGTTAAAGGCAACTCCAGCCTGCCCCCATGCTGGTCAAGATGCCACTTGTGCAGCTAAATCCCTTTTGTATTCCTGGCTTCCAGCTAGCTAGATGCAGGACAGACCTTTTTACCTGGCTGTGTGGTTAGTGATTGTTGCCTTTTGCAATCAGCTAACTACACTGCCTAGCAACTAGGCTGAGGTACGAGATAGCTCTGTTCCAACATTTTGCAATTGTTTTTTTAAACTAAGAATGGGTCTTGTAATTAAAATATGGCACCAGGTAGTCCTAGTAAGCTGAGCTGAGCTTTCTTCCTTATTAATCCTTAGAAGTTCAGCAAAGTAGATCAGATGGCATATTGCTAAGGTGGTAAAGGCAACCCTTTTTTTTTTTTTTTTAAAGTGTATTCAAGAGTATGTATATCCTTTAATATTTTTTGGTTTCTTAAATAAGAACCAATGCCTGCATGGAAGCAATCTTCCTATTAACACACAAAGAAAGAGAAACGGTGAGGAGTCCAGCACAAATGTTCAGGGCTTCAAGACAATCTTTAAGGTCAAATGAACCGGACTTGAGTTTTTTGCTCTTAAGATGCTCCTTGGCCCAGGCTGAGAGCACAAAGGACCCTATGTCTGAAGTATTTTCATCAAGCCAAAACCCCTGAACACCAGTGACATCTTTGCTCCACTGAAACCAATGGGAATTTGTCCATCCTTTGCTGGACTATGGACATTTCAGAAAATTAAGCGGCAACCCCCCCCCACAAATGCCCATTTCAAGCGGGGCACCAGGAAGTCACCAAGGGAGGCAGGTCTCCATGCTGGCACCGGAAAGCAAGGAATTCTGTGCCTTGTTTTGATGGCAGTGAAGTCAGTGATTGCCACGGGACTGACACAATCAGCTAACTACACTGCCTACAAACCAAACACTACTTTGGTGATGGGAGGTCAGCAGCCAGACCTAGCAAAAGAAAAACATCTCTAATCATTATTCAGTCACTTGCTGAATTCCATTCAGTTGCTCCTGTAATGCAAACAGTTGCACATTTTTAGGATTATATTGCTAATTACACCCGGCCCCCAAAAATTACACCAGGAGTAAGTTAGTGTTGATAACTGCAACGTGCAGCGGGTGCAACGCGTGGATACTGTAAGAGGCCAACAGAATCAGTGGAATATCATCCACAGAAGAATATACAAGGTGGAAGGTACAGACAATAAGGGCCAGATCCCAACCAACCTTGTAGGCATGTCTTCTTCCCTTGAATTTAGAGGCCTGTCCTGGGAGGCTGATGCAAAAGGCAAGGATTTGGCCCTTAGGCCTTCCTATACAATGACCTCAGTGATTTCTATGTGCAATCCAGATCTCAGCAGAGGGGACCTACAGCCAGCCAGAAGGAAATGCTCAGTATAGGGCCGTGTCTGAACTCCTACTCCCTCCAATTCAGAGCTGCAAAGGATGTACTTTCATCGTCTCAGGACAGAGACTGCTCACAGGGGTGGTGTCTCTCCGAGTCAGGTGTGCATAAAGCAGGGGCAGCACTTCCAGTGCCTGCTTGAGTGCAGGTATTGAGTGGGGCAGGGCAGGGAAGGGGGTCTTCTTCTACCCAACAGCCCTCTCTGCCCAAGAAGCCCAACTCATCCTGTAGAGAATCAGACCCGCATCTCTGACTTCCCAGCAAGATGTTCTGACCCCCAGGTTGGCCAAGTGGGCATCAAGAAAACAAGGTTCCCAAAGCAAAAGGGAGTGTGACTGTAGCCCAGTGGTTAGGGCACTCCCTTAGGACAGGGTCTGTTCCCCTCTGCCAGGCCTGGCAAAATTTGGGCTCCTCCAAACACTGATCTGCACTGCAACAGAGTTTAGACAGGAGGCTGGTCTAGACTGCTTCTGAGACTGTGCATGGTTGATCTTGGGTTGCTCTTTATGACTTAAGGGCTTACGTTCTACTTAAACCCTGTTTAAGGATCTACACAGTTAACGTGGACCTGACCTGAAAAGCCTGACTGCAAAACCCTTACACATGTTGGTCAATCTCTGACTCTAAGGGGAGTGCATGCACCCACAGTGGGAGAAAGCCTCAAAAGTGGGGCCAAGATCAAATGTTTGAATACAAGGACCAGCCTACATGCTTATGACAAAGGGGTAGTAAATTCTTATAAATCAATGGGTTGTAGCCATCCGTGTATTTCTGCTGGGGCCTGTGGAGTTAATAAAGCTAGCTCAGTGTATTCAAATTGTCTAGTTCCCTGTTAAGGGCTCTTAGATCACATTCTCAAACGCAGTACTTATGTCTTTTTTAATATGGGCAGAACTGCCGCAGTTTTTTACTTTGCCAAATCTTTCAACTTCCTAGAACCTCTACTGATCTCCCCACTTTTCCAAAACGTTGCAAAAAAACAGACACTGCGCTTGAAGTAAAACCTCAGGCTTCAAAGACTTCATTAAAACAGCACATTTTCTAGCAGAGCAGGAAGGATCTTAAATAATTAAAACTAAATTATGCTCATCAAATAAATGAACAAATTCTATGCAAAGTGCATGAGGCGGGGTACCTCGGCTGATTGAACAGGCATGAGCAAATGCATGTGCATTTTCCTAGGTTGCTAATTTCTGCAACCAGGTAATTTATAACGTGTTCCTTGATTTGTAACGCAAGTTCCACACAACCCATACGCTCTCTGAGCTGCACATATAAAGTCCATATTTAAAAGGTATTCTATTCGGCTGTGCCTTTTATAGAAATCTATACAGCTAATAATGCAGTAAAGGATATTAGGTCTCTGACTCTTCTTAATTTTACAGTAAGACAAGACACAGAGCCAGGGGAATTATACCAGGCACGATTTGGCCCGCCAAGGGTGAACCTTGACAAGTTATCACCCCTAAACACATCAGGCTTGTATGGAGCTTACCTTGCAGTAATCCTGATGCTGAGGCTTGCATTTCTAACAAAACGCTTCTTGGAAGCATTTCAAACGCTTGCACTGGGAGGAAAAGATGTATCGGTCAGTCCTACTTTATTTCCCCATTTTAAGTTTCTCTCCCTTTTTCAGCCACTAGCACAGGCAGCCATCCATCCTCAGTCTTGTAAAGGCCAGCTGGAGGTCTTGGGATGACCCCAAGGCCAAAACGCCCCGTCTCTACCCTTACGTCTCCCAGGCTAGACTGTCCGCAGGCGTGGTTGTGGGTCAGCCCCAGGCCTGCACCTTTGTATACGCTCTGTTGTCATGGCCACTCAGGTGGGGCTTGCGAGTGGAGGATAGGTCGCTGCTCGGAAATGGATGGCTTGAGTTTACAGCAAGAGGTTTTATTGTGCAAGGAGTTTCCATGGATAAAACAAATACAGAATGCAGACAGAGCCAAGAGAGCTCACCTTCAGTGCCCTGGCCTCTCCTCAGGGGTCATGTACCTTTAGCATATTCTGGGCCTCAGTAACATACATTAGGTACATTCACCATTGCTCCCATGGCCAGGGTCTTGTTTCCTTCTGTCCGGGATAACACCCGGATCCGGGCACTTCCCTATTGCCCATCTCAGTCCCTTTTGTTCACCCTTTTGCTTTCCCACATTTAGCTTCCTAGTCTATCAAGCCCTGTTCTCCAGCCTGCTGGGGCCTGGCTCCATGGGACGGTGCAGAGCCATGCAGAGATACCCAAGATTGCTCTGACCAAGCCTGCTCAGATATCGGAGGCAGTACAAAATACCCCTCCCTGCCGTCACTGCTCCCTGGAGTCCCCCTTCCTCCGCCTCTGCCAGCAGCATTTTCACTCTTCCTCTCCCTTCTCAAACCTAACCTCCTCCCCAGCCTCCTTCTGTCTCCATCACAGTCTGCCCATCTCCAGGTCCTACCTACCCCACATTTCCACTGGCCCTGGCATCACTCATTGCCCCTTGGCATGTCCTACCCACTCCATGGCCCCATCTCCTAACAGACCCTCTCTCCCTCCTCCTTCCCAGCACTCTTTCCCCCCTCCTGTCATCCCATACCCCCAACCTGAGATTGCAGCAGAGGCGTCCAGGACAGGAGGGTGAAGCCACCTTGCAGGACCATGGCACTAATCATACCCCTTTTCTTCCCTTGCAGCATCCTTCATCCTTCAGACTGACAGCAAGGGAGCCAGAGCAGGGCTTCCTGCTCCGCATCTCCCCTTAGTACAAGGGAGGAAGCACTGCAGAAGGGAAGAAACATGCTCCTTGCTGCTGAATTTGGGGAAGAGAGCTAGGGGGTGTTGTGCTTGGCAGATGGACATCCCAGGGGCAGGCTGGGGTTGGGGACACTCAGGGTAAAGAAGGACTAAAGCTTTTAGGCACCTCATTGTGTTCAGGGCTGCACCAGAGATGATCTGCAGGGGCTCGATTTCCCAGGAGCGCTGAACACATCCCTCTGAGCAGCAGGCTTTTGCAAAAATCACAGCTGGGAAACATTTAATAGATCTCAGCAAATTGTTACATTACTCTAGCAGGCTAAAATATGGCACAAAGCCCCTTTCTAGATTAGGCTGACTGGGCAAACATTGCATGTGTTTCTTGACTGTTCAACACAGGCTGCATCAAACCTCACATTTCCAGTTTCCAGAGACACCAGGCCACAACAGAAGTCTTAGCATCTCTTGGTATCTAAAGGATTAAGAGCCTCCATCAAGCAAGCAGTGCTTGCTCCCTATTTTGTACCATGACTGCAATTAATGTTATAAGAGGCCATTCAAGGCTGCAACAAGCTTCGTGAACAAGTCCAGTAAGAGCCCCTCTAAACCAGGAAAGACAACAGTTCCCAGAGATGAAGATACAACTGAGTCTCAACGCCGAAGGGCAGGGAACTGGGTCACAGCACCCTGGGACAGGACATACACCCTTGAAACAAGGTGGACTCAGTTATACCTTTTCTTGCACCATCTCTGTCTCATGCTGACTGAAACCTGCTCTCATCCCTTGCATTAAATGCTTTCCTGTGCAATCTGAGCGGCCCCACAGAGCTGGAATCAAAGGGCACCTGAGTCAATGGGGGTCTCTCCTTTGAGTGCAAAGGGCTTTGCATCAGGCCTGCTGTGATAGGTATAACGAGCCTGGGCACACCACCATCTTCCTAGATCATAGAGTCCAGCACTCATGATAAAATGTGTATCTAAGAAAATCACCTGCCATACCCCTCACTCATCAAATTACTGCCTAAGCATTAAGCATGCAGGATTTAATGGGAAATTGTGATTAATTTCTGAAATAAATACCCACAAAACTCACTGAAGTGAGCAGGCCCAGGCAGTACCTATTAGTATATTCTCAGAGGAAAAAAAAACCCTGTCATTGATCAGCACATTAAAATACTCAGTTTATAGCTTTGATTGAACATTAGTTTCTATGCTGGCTTCAGCCAGGAAGATTTTTGCAACAAGATCATCTCCTTAAATGAATTTGTCCTGCTAACATCACACTACCCAACACCATCACCTTACCTCATCGCATCAGAACACACCTAACCCAGCAGCTCCCTTTTGAACCTGTAGCAATTAGTATTATTGCACATTTTTGTACCTCAAGAACTGCCTGAATAATAGGCTGAAATGCAGCCAGGGCTGATGATTGCAAAGCCCTCTTCTCTAGCAGGGTTTCATTCATTCCTCACCAAGGAGGGTTCTTCCTGCAGGACGGCTCATGCCAATTGGCTGGAGATGCAGATAATTAGTGTTAGTTCAGACACCTTACCTGCAGTGGGGAAGCTCCCATTCATCCCACTTGTATGGGCAGACGCCCCAATAAACCAATGGCAAAGGCTTGATCCCAAAGAAGAGATGTTTTCTTTTGAACAAAGTGTGTAGAACAGGCAGGAGGAAGGCTATTTCAGGCAAAGCGGTGCCTGCTCTATAGTTTAGCAAGAGAGCTGGGAAAAGAGCAGAACTGCAACATCCTACTAACCAGCAATGTGGTTAGCAAAACAGTTCTTGTTCTTGGTTTGGCCTGCAGTTACTAGAGAAACTGAGCGACTCTTTTCCCTCTCTGGTTCATGCCTAGGCTTGCCTGGTAATCAGGGAGACCCGTATTTTAATCTAAGTAAGAATGCTTGGGCTGAGTTAGGGACCCAATCCAAAGCCCATCAAAGTCAATGGACAGATTCCCACTGATTTACATGGGCTCTGAGTTAGGCCCTTTGTGCCCAGGCATTGGAATGCAGATTTTTCTTTTTGACATCAATTCAAGAAATCAAGGAGCAAATGACTCCCCTTTACCTCGTATAACTTGTGAATCAAAATATCTGGCTATTCATCACATTCTTCCTCTTTGCAAAAGCCCTTGGATTTAGTGGTTTCTGCTCGGGTGTGGACGGAGCATGTCAGGTGTCGGAGAATATTTAAGGCCATTGCCCAGTCCATCTTCTGTTGGGAAATTCCTTTCAAGCTTTCTCCCTGAAGCTTGTTTTCTTAGGTTTTCAATTATCCAAATAAATAGGCATCTCCCAGAAGTCAGTCATGACAAATAGCTTCATTAGAAATCATTAGCAGTCAATCAGTTTGACTAATTAGAAAATGGAGGTTTTCCTTGTCAATGAAATGGGAAGCCTGAAAGCTGGAAACCCTATACTTTTACAGTTCCTATTCACTGGCCTCATGAACAAAACCATTTTTGTATTCCTGTGTTAGGGAATCATATTAAAGGAATTTGGTCACAGAACTTTTATTGCTTCGTATCTAAATCAGCCATGACCTCAGTATCTATAGTCATCTCGATGAGTAGGAAGTTGCTTCGTCATTTCTGTTGGACGTATGCTGTATGAAGCGGCTGAGTTCAGCTATTAATCTGGGTCCAAGTCCTGCCTTGTGGGCTGCCACTGAATAGGACCTTATCCCATGAACGGTCTCATTGCTGCGAGTCCTCAGTCTGGTTTCTCCGGTGAAGGGTTTGTTTACAGCTGAGTTACGGTTGTACGTTAGCTATCAGCAGAAATCGCTGAACAAAGGGAGGTGGCGTGGGGACTCAGCTGCCTGTTGGATTGTCTTTTGTAGGACTCAGGCACTTGATTATTCTGCTGCACTATTTCATAACTCCCAGGGCTTGCCTAGACATGTTGAAGAAAGTAATAGCCAGGAGACGGTTCAAAGTCCCATCAGCTGATATGCTTCACCAGCCGGCATGGAACTGCACTCAGCAGGGAAGTGGGAAAAAAGCAACTGAGGGATTCCCAAAACCTAAGATCAGCCCAGGCACTGAAACCAGTGGCAAAACCTCTACTGACCGCAGTGATGCAGGGCTGAAGCCTGTACTATCATGCAATATCCGTCTTTTTTAGGAGGTAAATTTAACTTTCCTTTTAATACTCACTTTCAGTTCAAATAGTGTTAAATGTAACCTAACCTATCCTGATGATACTCAGTTTTATCCATTTGTGCTCCCCCAAAATCCCATCTCCTTGGCAGGGCAAGTGTTTTCCCACTGGATTGACCTGATCAGCAACGATTATTACCTTGTTAATCACTACTGCACAATGGCAAAATGTACTTAACAAGTAGTAATCTTGTTCCAAAGCATTTACAGTGAACAAGTAGGAAAGAGCCATTGAGGGCAAATACCAGGGGTGAGATATGCATTAGCATTGTTTCTGCCCTGCACGCTAATGCGCAGCAGAATTAGGCCACTGCACAGTTAGCGTCTCGTGTAGATGCACCCTCTGTTCCCAGTGGGGACCTGTGCTGCCCGTTGGTACTCATGTGACCAAGCGAGGCAGAGAGAAATGAGTTAAGGTAATTCTCTTCTGCCACAGTCATCGCTGCTCTTGTTCTATGCATCAGCCTGCGGAGTGACACCTCCACAGTGGGCCTGACTTAAAGCCCATTGGAGTCCATGGAAATCTTTCCGTTGATCTCTGTCAACTTTGGATCAGGCCTGGTGTAGCCAGGCAGTAATAATCTTCAGAGATGGGCATGAATAATATGAGAATAGAGAGGGATCACAAATAAAAGGCACGTAGAGCATACATCTATTATGCCCACAGCACCTCTGTAACAGCTCCAAAGCTCCAGTTGTGAACTTTAGTGTCCTGTACTGTAAAGTCTTTAGGATGAAACAGTGCTGGAAATGACAGGTCATAAATGATCCTGGATATTTCTCTTGTGACATCTGCTGAGCATTAACGTCAAGTCCTAGAATACTTTGTCAGGAAAGTGAATAAGAAATCAGCGCTTCGCGCAGGTTAAGCTCTGAGCTGCAAATACCAGCTGAGCATATACAACTGAATTTCTCCTGTGATAGAAGTAACAGGAAGAGGTTGAGTCCTGCGACTAGTAAACTAGTACAGTCCACTCATACTTTTGCATCTGCCTATGATGTGGTGCTCTGCAATGCCTTGGGACCTTTAATCAGAACCAACCCACTATAATCCAGCTTTAGGGGTGGGAGATAATGATCCTATTTGTTTAAATCACTTCTCCAGCAGGTTCCATTAGTGTAAGTACCAAAGAAATATAGCAGCAATTTTCCAACAATTCTTTCTTGTTTGTGAAATGTTTCCTAAATGATGACTGTTGTTAACAATGCAAGCACTATATTCCCATGAGTAAAAGTTCCAATATATGATAATACATTAGCAGGATTTAACAATTATATCTTCCTGCAGCAGTCCATTGGAAAAATGCTGAGTGAGTTAGCTTTCAATCTCTTCCTGTGGAACAACAAACTTGAAGAGACTGAGGTTGAAATAAGTGCCTTCTCATGAGAAGTGCTATGTAGGGGCTTGCGATTTGCCCAGCTGAGAGTGCTAAATCCAAGCTTGAACAGCACTGGCAGAGCTGCCTGTGGGTACAGTGGGACTGGAATAGCAGAAGCATTGCCATTCAAGTTCACAAGTCATTGCAGTGCTATTCACAGGGGGGCAGCAATAAATATCGAGGTCAAGAGTGAGTTTGTGGATACCTGAGGCTTGGCTCTGGCTCATATGGTCAGCCTTATTAGCATTTATACCAGTCACTGATAACATTTTTAAAAAGTGACTATTTCCATAATAGCAGTTTCCACGAGGAACCTTTTCTGTGACATATCATGAAACAAAAGATGTTTAAGAACAAGGAGAAGCTGATGAGGTCATAAGTTGTGTCTGCAGGATTTACGAAGGGAGCCATTCAAACCAGAAAATTAAATTACCCATCAGAGGCTTGCCATTTTAAAGCTATTTTTAATCTTCAGAATCCAGTTCAGCCCTCGGGCACGGACGTCCCGCTTGTGACAGACAATTGGGCATAAAGGTGCGTGTTCGTGAATTCTTCCCTATTGCGCATTTAGGTTTGCAACATGCCCAGGGCTCAGTAGAAAATGAAATTCCTTACAGATTTTGCAGCTAAAGACTAATACCCCCCCCTAAAGAATCCTGTAGGGAATGAGAGGTGTTCTACATAGTAACGCATTGCAATAATTTCATGCAGTCTAACCCCAACTCTCTAGCAAGCCTTGCACTGATATCTCTTGCCCTTTTATGCTGGAAGTAAAAAGGGAAGAATGACTCATGCCTTGCCTATGCAACAAGCACAATCTCTGTTTGTCATTACATGCTGTTGTGTGCATTGTGGGATGTGCACTAGGGAAAATTATAATTAAGATGTGGGCCTAGGACACGAGAGAGGGGTTCAATACCTGTATTTCCCAGAGATGATTTTTTGGGAAGACTTACTTCACCTTGCTGTCCTTTGGTTTCTCTGTCTGTAAAATGAAGAGACCACATACCTGTCCAAAAAGGTATTAGGAGCTTTCATGGTGATGGAAGCCTAGCCACTGTGGGGAATAGCAAATGGGGGAGTAGAAGCTTATCTCCCCAAACTTTTTCCCCCACTCTTTTTTTTTTTTTTTTTTGCTGCTACATGCTTGATCAGACTTTGTAGTGGTGCAAAAGGAGACTGACAGAAAGCAAGGAAATGCTTGGGACAGATGGGGCAAAAGGAATTCAAAAGAACAAAGCTGGGCACATAATGCAGATCTAGGCCCCAGTCCCTTAAAAGTGTTTGTACACTTGCACAGATCACCTATCCCACTGATATAAATGGAAATATTCACATGTGTGAAGGTAAGCGTGCCCATAGACCCACAGGACTGGGCTCTCAATTCTTCCAGTTACTATACCTTTCCAAATTAAATCTAGACAAAGAATATGCTAGCTGCTGATCTGTGACTGTTTTTTTTACTTGGATTGTACCCGGTGTCTGACAGTGCCAAGGTAGTTTCTGGAGATGTTAGTACATCTCAGAAGGATCAAAAGAATCAGCCACCTTCTCCGTAAGGCACTGGCTAATTATTGCCCCAGTCCTCAAACAGTGAAGAACTTACATTTCAGAAAGTGCCTTCTTCAAAATGAACCTTCAGTGATCTCCACCAAATTTATGAAAATGTTTTAGAAAAATCAGCAATATAAAAGTGTATTAAAAAATACAAATGATGACACAAGCACTAGTAATGATAAAAAACCCCAGTAGTTTAATTTTCAAAGACAGGATGATTAATTTGCAAGCTATCTAAAAGACAAGCAGCTATGCTGTTTTAATTCTTTAGCAAGTAGGAAGGATAACTCCAATGATTAATTATTGATACTGGTATTGCTTTCTTTCATGATGTAAGAAATTCACCTAAACTCTAAATAAATGTGTATAAGAGCACTAGATTAACATGCCTAAAATAAAATGTAGCATTTTAAGTACTTTAAAAACAGGACCTAATATATACTGAAAAGAAGCAAATTGAAATCAGCTAGCTGTCTTCCCCTAATGGAACGCACCTGCGCTGCTGTTAAGCTCCCTTAATTGCTAGGTGATTTGTAATTCTACATAAACCTGAAGCCAAAGCTCTTAGAGAAGAAATAAGGAAGGGATTGACTTTATAAGGGTAGGTGGTGTTCCTAAGTGGGATAATGGTATGTTTTTGAAAATGGTCAAACAGTTTTAAGTATGTATTGTAGTTTCAGTGCATCTAAAAGTATGGCACTTTTTATGATGGTTGCAGTTCTGCTTGCTCTGATTTGAAAGGCTCTTACTTTAGATCTAATCTCCACCCTTTGGCTTTATTGTATGAACTCAATTGCTATAAGGTCCTTGCTGCCTGGAGACGAATGAAGCTTGTTTCAAGTCACAAGCTTCTCATCCTTGATTGTAATGTTCTCTTGTACTTTCTCTATTCTGTGCATCTTTCAATAAAGATGCGTTCACTACTCTAGTATGTATCCGAGCACTGTGCTAGCAAGGTGACCAACAGCTTTGCAATGGTAGACTTACAAGTCTGGTATTGTCTACTTAATTCTATCTCCATAGGGTAGAAGTCTCTGAAGAGGCTTGTAAATGGGCTCCACCAGTATCTCAAGATGGTACTCCAGGAAGGCAAGAAGCTAGTCTAGAGTACAGATACTGTAGTGTGAACCCCTAAGTGCTAGCCATAATATTTATGATGTTTTTTGTTTTGCTTTTTTATAGCAAGTCAGATTTAGAAACTGCTTCACTGCAATCTTTCTTTTTTCAGAAAACTTGTTGCTGCATGTATAACTCCTGAATTGTAGGGGCAAAAAAACACTTGACTTAAGATGCATAAATTCTGAGTGTTTCAATTAATCCTTAGAAAAGGGAGAGGCTTAACTTATGATTCCTGATATGGGGTGGCAATGGTATAACTAACTGAAGACGGAGAGCCAATGAGTTGTTGAAATATGGTTTCTCTAACTAATGGGACTCTCAGTTTCCCTGCTCTTCTAGGGTGGCTAAGATCTTCTTGCTATAACTTGCCTAGACCATCTTTCCTTAGTAAAGTTTTGACTTTTTAATGTTAAGGTCTTTGTATATGAGAGAAAATGGATACTCTACTTATCTCCATCCACAGTGATGGTCTAACAACTGGAATATCCTCTACTCTCCATTTAAACAAACAAAAAAAATGAAAGATGAAATTGCTGCCACAGTTGTTTTCATCACAAGGTTGGTGAAAAAACAAGACAAACTGAGCAAGCATACAACTGAGAAATTTGCTGCTAAGTTGACGACAATTCTGTTTGAAAAGTACAAGAACCACTGGTACCTAGACAACCCATCTAAAGGACAAGCCTTCAGGTAAATGACTCTGGCCTGTTTCCTGCTACAGAGGAGGAAGCAGGCCTGGGATCTAGCAAAGTAACCGGGACTAGATAAGACCTAGATACTGGTAGTGTGCACACGGCTCCTAGACTATCCAGCCTAAGAAATGGATAGACCCGATACCAGGGGAAGCAAAGCGAATGTTGCAAACCCTGAAAATATTATTGTTGGTGGTGGTGTTGCTCATAAAAAAAACAAAAACAAAATAATAATAATAATAATAATAATAACATTTCCTGTTGAACTTGAGAGGAATGAGTGATTTGGAGAACAGGGAAGAGCCACTAACCTGTGCCTGGGTGCACAACAGGCTATACCTACACCTTGTGCATGGGCAGAAGAGCTTTACTTGAATGGCCAAGAGATACCGTAGTGTGAACCCCTAAGTGCTTACTCTCCTTAAGGAGTACAGTAACCCTGGATCACTCTGGTGCATGTAATCCCCAAGGTGTACTGGGTCTGCAATGATGACCAAGCATGTGTGAATAGCCACAGTGTAATATCTGTGCTGATACAGATCACGGCCCCTGCACAGTCTGCAACCTTGAGCTAAAATAGCCATCAAGTCTGCCTGAAAGGTGTCTTCTGCATGAACAAGATTAACTCTGCAATGAGTACCAGTGCTACAACCTACCACGCTCCCTTCTTCACTCCTGTGCTTTCCTCTCTAGGTGTATAAGGATAAACCAACACCAGTCAAGAGATCCCGTCCTGGAACAGGCTTGTGCTGAGAGCAATGTGGACTTTGAGAAGCTCTGCTTGCCACCAGAAATGACCATATGGGTTGATCCATTTGATGTGTGCTGCAGGTGTGGCCTGAACTGGGTGACCAGTTGTAGGATAGCTTGTCTGTCCCTCTGTTTTAATGTATGGCTTTTGGGGGCTAGCGGACTTGGACGCAAGTACTTTCTCAGGCTAAACTAAGAATGGGGTCTCCAAACTTCTGGAGTTCCACAAGCCTGAGCAACTCTCGAGCAGAAGTTGTCCTCCAACTAGTAATATATTACTGGTGTATTGGTGTTTTGCTTTAACAGAGAGCCTGCTGATATACCAGTAGACAACACCCTTTGTCTCGGTGCTGTCATGGTGCTTCAGTAGGAAAGACAACTTTGAGGGTCTAGTGCAAAGGTGGCCCCATACATGGCTGTCAGTAGGTCTCAAAGTCTTACGCTTAGGAGAAATTGGGCAAATGCTTCCTCTCGCTCCTAGGTATGGTGAGAAAAATCTGCCTTTCACAATTGCTCACTTTGAAGGAGAGGAGGACCGAGAACTCTCCCAGCGCATCAGCCAGGCTGTTGATCGAGCAACACCTGAATATCCTTCTGGTGCCTCCTCGGATGAGGAGGGCTATCGCAAGGAGCCCAAAGCCATCCCTATGGTCAGCAATCCAAACAGTGTCTACCAGGTAACATGGAGGGTTGGGATGTGCCAACATGGTGTCCTGAGAGAGGAAGTGGCTAGTCTGCTCAAAATGACTTGCTGGGGGAAGGGATGTTAGAGGCTGTGGAGATTTGCTTTATGCCTTTCCCCTTCCTGGTGGTCTCCCTTATCAGAGTGGTAGGCTTCCCATGTTCATTGATGCACTGCCACCCTCACTTTAGTACACAAATAGATCACTAACTTGGCCTGGGAGTCTCTTGACACCTGCTCTGCTGCTGTTCTTAGTTCAGTGACTACTGCAAGCTACCCATGCAGTCATGGTCCCAGTATCTCCGTAGGAAGACCTACGTGACCGACAGCCTTCATCTGGCAAGTGCTTGCTTCCCCCAACACAAGGGCTACAAAGACTACAAGCCAATGGCTGCCTTTGCCGGACCGCGTGTGGATCGGTATCACTGGGTCAACACCAAGCGATAACGCAATTGCTGCAACGCTTGTGGGCCATAATGACGGACTGGGCAGTGTATGGGAGGAAGCCTGCCTCGATGAAACCTGCATGAGCTGAAAAGCACTCCGCTTTCTTTATCTTCTTCTGTCTCTCTCGCTCTCTTTTATACTTCTCCCTTTTTTTTTATAGGCTGAGACTCGAAGATTTTTTTTTTTTTTTACAATTTAAGCTAAGATTTTTAATGTATTTTTTTTATAATGTCAAGAGATCCTGAAAACTAACTTGCAAAACTCCATTTGTAACTTTAAAAAGGAAATGCCAATACCAATAAATAAACTTAGCTATGCTTTTAAAAAAGTATTGTCTGACTTGCCACCAAATGTCTAAAGGGTGAAAGCCAAAAGAAAAAAAGCAAGCAACAGCAGCTCTCGGCTAGAACATGCTAACACATCTCCTGTCTTTTGTATTGAAGGCAACCTAGAGGATCTTTGTAGGCTAGAGAGAGGCAACACTGAGTTGTATTGAATGACTTTGTTTTTCTTCTGGCAGGGCAAAGTGGATGCAGCTGTCTAACGCTCATTCATGTACCCAGAGCCAAATAAACTTGTTTTCTGTCTGAAAGTCTCCTACAACTCATGACTTCTTGAAGGGGCTTGAATGTAACTTAATAAACTATGAAGAACACTGCTCTGTAGTTCAGCCTGTTCTCTTATAAAGGGAAAACATCCCAAATAACTCCAAGAAACATGGCCAAAGATGCAGCAGATAGAAGGCCAGTTATTTCCATAAATGTTATTGGAATAACTTTATGTGGCAAACATCTTTGCCTGTAGCACAGGGCTACTCTCCTAAACAAGAGTGTAGTCCAGGCTTGTAGGGAGGGGCTCCTCTAAATGCGGGGACAAGTCATGGAATCAATATGCTCTTTAAGATCTGGTTCCCCCAAGAGCAACTTTTCTTCCCAACCTGAGCTACTTTTGGGAAGTATTTTGCAGCGAGACTGGGGGCTTTAAGCCAGCAGCAAGTAGTAGCTATTGCTAGAAAAGCTGTCTGTCAGATTTATAGATGGGTTTCTCCCCCTTCCCCAAGGAAAATAAGCCTTTACCTAATCTTTAACCACATGTAAAAAGGCCTTTTAAGGAAGGAAAATATACCTCTTAAACTTTACAGCCCATTAGAAGACAATGTATGCTTCAACTGCTGGCCAGGCATAAATCCCACTGTAGTGAAGCGATTGTTTGTTTGTTTGGTTTTTTTTGTTTTTAAACATACATTTATTAGTCTAAATGCAGCTATAACAAGACAGCTGGTTATGGTTATTCTCGCCCAATCCCATCTTAATTCATGAGCAAACATCAAGCAATTCAGTAAATTCTAGAAACGTCACTCAGAAGTATGCTAGAGAAGATGCTATTGTCCACAGCGTCCTAATAATTTCTGTTGCAGAAATCAACATAATCTTCCACCCCCCTCACCTCCCATTATACAATGTGCAAGTGTATGACAGCTGTAGATTACTCATGTAATTGGAGTTAAAATGGCGTGAAAGACTGTTTTAAATTAAGTTGAAATCCAGTCCATCTAGATTTCAGATGAAGGCCGGCAAAAGGCCTGAGGAAGGAGAGGAAAGGCTCCTTTCCCTGACATTAGGCAACAGCAGAGAAGAGCAATGGGAGGACGTAGGACTTCATCCACCTTAATCTTGCTGCATCAGTTGTATTAACCAGTGCATGCTTCATAAATTGTACCCCAGCTTACCTTAACTGCGCTGCAAGGTTCTCAGTGGGGTGCCCAGGGTTCTCAGTGGGGTGAAAGCCACAGTTCAGCATTGAACATCTGATTCGGGCAGCCTTGCCTCACCACTGGATTGACCCGTGTTTCTTTTCAGCACAGATCTACATCACTGACTCACATCCATGCATAAATTCATTTTTTTAAACACATGTAATCATACCACCCTTCTTGAAATAAATTTGCTATTAATAGATTCCAGTAGATCCTTCATGAAAGGCAGGTAGAAACTAACACTTTCTTTTTGTCATGACTTGTACAGTATTTCCATTTAAAAGTCTTCACTCTAAAAGCTTGCAGAGTATGTTAATAGCAATGGGATGGAGGGATTTTGTGGGACTAGCGGAGAAGTTAAGAGTCCCTTGCGGTTGGTGTCTTCACTCCTCGCACTAGCAGAACTCAGAAGCACTGCTGCCTTACGGCTTCTCAGCACGCCCATAGCCTGGACACCTGCCACGTCAGCTTTGATCTGCATTTTTTTTTAAACCACTTATTTGTGCAAACAGATGTAGCTTATTGATTAGAGTTTCAACTGGTCTCTGAACTCTCACACCATGTTGTGAGTACATCCTTCACGAGGACACTAATCAAATCAGCCTTATGAAGAACATGAAAGAAATCAAATCGCTGACGCTGATTTAATTGCACTGAAGTCATTCGCGACAGACAATCACCTTCAAATCTATATGCAGGGCTCGTCTTTCATCTCCCCTTGCATTGTTAAGGTCAGAGATAACATCACCTCTCCTAGAGCAAGGAACAGGGAGCATTTCAGCTCCTGTGGACATCAGTGAGAAAGGCCCAGTAGTTTCTGAAACTGGGCCCTGAAATTTGGGCAAGAAACCGGCTTTGAACAATTTTAAGGGTCAAGAGTGAACATAGGGGTTGCCCAGCTATATCATTTAATGCTGTTGAGACATTTTTGTAAGCTGGATTGATGTGAATTTTTATTTCTAAATCCCCACGTGGTTCCTCTTTGATAATCAGTGCAATGATGATGTCCAAGATTCGTCAACTGGTTATTTAGCATTGATTAAGCAGCATTGCTGAAGACGTCTCAGAACCATTTGGGCAGAGGTCCTGGCTTTTTCAATGATACCAGACGAGCTTTTTTAATAAGCAGCTGGGAGAAAGGACACCCACAGTGGAACAACACGAGATGTTTATTCAGTGCAGGGTCTGCAGGGGAGTGCACGGAGCCACGTTAGGTTCACACTGCCAAACTATCCTCTGCGGTTTTAATTTGCTGTGATAACGTTACCATAACCCCCCTCTGCCTTCTGCTATTTTCCCCTCTAACATTTCTATTTGCTTTACCAGACACTCTTTCTCCAAACCAATTATTTCTAGCTGATCGAAAGGCAAATCATCATTGGCAGCACTGCTTAAAAAGCGATGCTCCTCTTTCATGATTTTCACCAGCTCTTCGGTTAATGCATCCAGCTTCTCTTCCATTTCCGCAGGACTGAAGGAAGAACAGTTTTCCTCTCGCAAGCTGAAGAAATGGGAGCAAAGATGTAAGACTTACTCAGACAGTAGGAGAGCTGCACCTATAGAAATATGTCTGCTTGTGCTACAGAGCGAGCAGGGTCCAGATGAGAGCTGGTTTGTGTACCACTGAGTGAGGATGGTGGCTTGGGGGGAAGCAAAAAGAAAGATTAATAATTATGGTAGCTTTGTTCTCAAGGGAATTTTGCAATTCCCTGTGGCATAGCCGTGTCATTCAGAGGCCAAACACTGCTGCAGCATGTCCGCTATGAAGTCAGTGGAGTTGTATTAATGAGGGATGTGACCTGTTGTGCCTTTTTTTTATTCCAACATGTCTTTGACCATCTGATTATGCTGCCAGGCTCCACATTGGAAACCGGGACCAAAGGAAGGGCCTGGAAATGTACTTGTTTCATATCAGAGATTATTTTGATGCTTATTTTACATACCACTTAATACCTCCAGGCAATAATTCTCACCTTGTCCTCCCAGAAGAGCTCTTTTCTTTGCAGTCAGCTGAGATGGGGAGGAAACATCCCTTTTTCTTTTCGGACAGTGTATTCTTCAGCAAGTCCTCAAGATTTGCATGGAGCAAGAGGTTCCTCTTACACTGTGTGACCAGAGAGCACAGGTAAAAAAAGGAGGACACAGGTCATCTTTGGCTTTAAAAACCTAGCCTCTGCCTCGAATGTGTTTCCAAAAACCTCACTTTCTCCAATGCCCTGGTATGATTTGTGTGGGACTAGAGATTTCCTCCCAGCTCAAAGTATTTCCCAGTTAAGAGAGTCAGCGTTTGAAGACGTTTGATCAGAACTTATACTGAAAACGATGGCCCTCTCTTTGTAGCTGTGCCACGTACCTCATGCTAAAGAAACATCTCTAAATGACGTTCCTCTAGGTTACCGGTGTTGTCAAGATGGCAAGCAAGCAGACAACGCGTATTATTGTTCCGCTTACCCAAACAGGAGAGCCCCGGCAGGTGCGTCAGTGAGGCTCCATTGATCAAGCCTGCTGGGGATCTGCCCCTTGGTGCTTTTAATAAGCATATATCCCTGTCAAGGAAGTCAAGAGCACTCAACTGCCTCCCCAGCTGAAGACTCGCCCCTTCGCTCTGTGGAGCGGATGTTTTGGCTGAGAGACTATCAGGAGGGGTCAGTCCTGCAACCTACCTCTTGGCAGGGCAAGCGAAAGGCAGCTGCTGAGGTTAGAGGCTTAGCTGCTTTACAGCCTATTTAATGTTAAATTACACAGCCAGAGTACTACTGTGTCATAGAGGTGTAGGTTGTAGCATCAAAATACTGTGTCATAGACACTTGTTAAACTATGAGTGCAGCAGAGATTTGCCCACCTTGGTGGTGGTGCTGCTGCTTCAGTTCTGGAGCTCAGCATGGGAAGAGACCTTCTGCATCCTTGGGTCCAGCCCCTGCTCTTGCAAACCCTGCATCATGCAACCCCATTCCTATAACCATTCACTTCCATCTTAAAAGCCCTGGCCCACCCACCACTACTTCTAGTGAAAGCCTGTTCGATCCCCTTACTTCTCTGGGGGATGGGTTAGAAGCTGCATTCTCAGTCCCAGCCTCAATTTATTCACGGTCCTGTTTAAGCCAGCATGGTCCTGGAGCAAATTTGCTTTTCTCCCTGTGCTTTACTGGTGCTTGCCCTTCCAAGATATTTGTAGAGAGCAATCATGTCCCTTCTCAAACTTCATTTTGCTCTTCTGAACACATTGAGATCTTCTAGGCTCATCTTCTAGACAGCTCTGCTCATCATCCTGGTAGCCCTTTCATGTATTTGTTTCAGTTTGTCAGTGGGTTAAATAAACCTACTGTGCAGACTGGATAATCATTTAGTTCCAATATTGCCCACACAAACCCTAGCCAGTCCTGTGATGAGTGGGCTTTTAGCTGTACTGCCTAAGCACACTAATTGGGACAAAATCCACCTGTGGGCAGTAAGCCAGCAGCAGCCTACTGCCATGTCTACATCCCACCTATGAGGCAGAGCACTTGCACTGGTCTTGTGCACAAGGCTGACCTAACAGATGGGGGAAATGGGAGTGCAGAATCCATTGTATGGAGCAATAAGATGGATAGGGGCATTCAAATGCACCAGGGTTCATCCACCTTCTAGTTACCTCCTCAGAGGTCTCAGTCTCTGTGGATGATTCCACTTTTGCATCAAAAAGCTGAGAGAGAAGATTTATGTTCCCTTCCATGAGTGGTTCTCCCTTCAGCAGAATCTCACTTATCCTCTCAGAGGATTTATTGTCCTGCAGAAGTGCTGACATCTGGAGTCTGAGAGAGAAGGTTTCACTGAGACAGGCCTTTAGTGCCTAGGAATGGAGATAATTCATTTAAAAAACTTGAAAGCATTTATTTAAAGCTAACTCTTTAATAAAGGCAATAGCTAATTAGAAGGGAGAGTGAATGGGCAGCGAGTTAGAACGATTGCTTTTCAGCTCTGGAAGCCCAGATTCATGTCACAGAAGAAATGGGTCTATTGGCCTGGAGGTATTCTCTTGGGAGAAGGGTACAGATCCCACATGAACCAGGTTGCATGGGTTAATATGATTCTGCTGCTCTGAGGAGGCCAAGACCAGGACAGCAGGCTAGCTACCAGCAGCATGGGCAGCAGAGCTCTGTGCATGTCTGCAAGTCCTCCCCTGTTATGAGCACCATTGAACACGAACAGCCATCTGCCAGCAGTGCAAGACTGAGGAGACATACCCGTGACCCAGTGGGTAAGGGGAGCATCTCCAGAGACCCAAGAGTCACAGAGCTGTTCAACTATCTGGAGAAAAAAAAATATTAATTTACTATGCTCCTCCAAGCACAGATCTTTAAATATGCTTCCCCAACAACTTTATACTCCTCTAGAGTGGGCAATAGATTGCTAGAACAGGCCTGTCCTTTCTTTCTTCTTTCCACACCCTACAGTCCAGCTGCAAAAGAGTGTAGCAAGTATTTCTATATCAGCTTTGTTCATCGACAGGAGATTATGCACCCATTGCTCTGGACCTTCAGGCTGTTTTCCAACAGGCTGGCAACAGTCAGCATGAAGCGGTGTTCTTTCACTGCGTGACCGGTGTCCTGATGACACACTTGCCACCCTGCTAGGTTATCAGTGTCGAGTCATGTGAAAACAATAAGCGGTTTGCATTAATGGGCAAGCATCTTATCCCACCTCCCCTCTTGCTGCTTATTAATTACAAGCAAAGGCAGGAGGTGCCAAGAAGGTAAATCTCTGTGCAGAACAAGTCAACTTCATGCAGCTGGATACCCAGGGTGTTTTGATACCTGATAAAACAATCTCAGAAAGGCTGGGCTGGAGTCCTGGCTGAGGTCCGCGGCAGCGATGTGAGCCAGACAATGCACCAGCAGAAGGAGGAAGCTGCCCACAGAGCCCAGACACTCTCTTAAAACAAATAATTTCTTCTCGAAATTCTGAGAAGGAAAGGAAAAGAGTCCAGAGCAGGTAGAGATAACAAGGCAGCACTAACCCAGGTGCAATGTGTTGCTTTTATGGACACTGGGTAAATTCTGCTTAGAGTCCCTGGGGTACGTGCCTATGCCCAAGTGCAAAAAATTGTGGTTTTGGAAGGTTTTATTCAGGACATAGTAATGTGCAACCTTACTATTTTTCCCCGCTCGTGAAAAAGCCCATTTTTGGATTCATTTGCAGAGTGCAAAGGCTACATTTCTGGCACTCTGCGCTTGTATGAAATATTCTCTCTTCTTTCTCATGTATCCCAAATGTTACAATGCTACACAGCTTCCTCTCTTGCTATGGTGCTATAGAAATAAACACCCCTGGATCACCTAGTGTGCTTACTCCCCTGACTTGAAAGGAGGCCACTCAGAGTAAGGCACCACTCCGTGTGAGCAACAGCATTGGAATTTGGACCTAAAAGATTTCTTTGGAAACAGGGAGCCACTGATTTTACTACCCCTCAGACTTTCAGTAGGTCCCATCTACGTCACAGCTTGAAAATATCCATCAGATTTATGGCCAGAACTCTCTGGGCTATGTTAATAATCTCTGGCAGAACAGAGATTGCTCTTTCACAGTGACATTTATTGTTCCTTTGCTTAACAGTCTTTTCCTAGAAGGGAGTGCATGCACCATGTCTTTATAAATATGAAATCTCTTTCCATTTCACTCCTTAATCCAAAAAAAATCAATAAATAGGAGAATATTGAGGAGGTTGCCTCAAGTCTTAAATGACATACCTGGTAAAAGAAGGAGTTTCGGAAAGCGTTGCCCACAGCATTACTGCGAGGTATGCTGGTGGCAATGCAGAGGTTAATTTCCGGAGCCTACAGGGAAAAAAAATAGCTTCTATGAATTTTTTTACATGCTTTAAATCTGCAAAGTAAGACATATTAATGGAATATAAATGTATTTAAATGACAGCTTTGATTTGCAGGGGAAACACAGAGCCAACAAATACCACATGACAATGGAGAGTGTTTAAAAAGTCCCCAGCAGATCACAGGGGTTCATCCTGCTAGCCTTCTAATTGCATAAATGAAAGCACACTTCAGCCCAGGGGCCCTGGTGGTTGCTGCTCTTTTGGTATTATAATTTATTGATTGAGTTACAGGAGCCCCCAGAGGCCTCTACCTACAGCCAGGCTTCAATGTGCTAAGTGCTGAACAGACGGAGTGTAAAAGACTCCCCGCATCAAAGTTTAAAAAGCAGGCAGATCAAGGTGGTGTTATTATTGCCACTTTGCAGCTGAACTGAGGCACAGGAAGAGCGAGTGACTTGTTTAAGGTCATGCCGAGAGGCCGAGGCAGGAGACAAAATGAATTCATATCTTGAGAAATACCATCTGGACATCTAATCCAAGACGATTCTCCCATGCTGCTCTAGATGAAGCTGTTCCAGTGTCATCTTTCACTCACTCTCTAGTCTTTCTTCACCCACAGCTGGGAAGTTTTCTGCAGCCTGTTGCATTTTATCGGTGCTTTTCTATAAATGTCTACTTCCTTATGAGAGTGGATGTAGTTTCCAATAGGATATTAGTGTTTTAAACTTACATTGATGTGAAGTTGTAGAAACTGTAGGATGGAGATGCCATACTGGTATATGACAAACTCTCTTGCAGAAAGGGCTTCAGGATGAACTGGTTTAAGTTCCCCTTTATGAGTCATCAGAACGTCTGATATGTCCCGGAAAGAACTTCCTGTGCCTACAAAAGTCAGCAGCATTTCAACAGACGGGTTGACTTCATTTTACTTCTGAGTTAGTACAAGTACAAATTGACTTCTATTATAAAATACTAAGAGATGAGAAGACTGGGTAAGATGCATTTAATTGCAGAGACTTATACGTGAGAACTAACCGCTTCCTGGCCTATTTCTTGGCTGCTCAGTAGAGAAACAAAAAAACACCCAGTTATCTGGTCTTTTAATTACGGTTATATTTGCCCAGTCAAATTATGCTGCAAAGTGCATTTGTGCTTTTTTAATCCCATGCAATGAACTTCTTTTGTATCAGTTACAGAGAAACCAGGATCATTTCTAAGAGGCACAGAAACAAGAGGACTGCACATGTGGTCCATTATAAAGAAAAGAAGAGCGCTAGATCTGTGTTAGGCCTTGTGTTAGTTAAAACACAACCAGACTTAACCATGTTAGTCAGAAAAATATGTACGAAACCTCTCATCATGGTTATAAACCTCACAGGGTAGCAGGAACAAGACCACCCTGATGTACCATGCTTTCCTTTCAAAGAACTCAAAGTGCCGAACAATTTTACAGATGACAAGCAAAACCTCATCCCACCAGTGAGATGGGCATTATTGCACAGGTGCACTGACAGGTTAAAGTGGCTTGCTCAAGGCATCACAGCAAGTCAGTGGCAAAGGCATGTATTCTGCTGACTCTGTTCTCTTTCCCCAACTACTTTTGCTATTAGATGCTACACCCTCCATAGAGGAAAATACCTCCAGGACACCTCAACAGTTAATTAAATAGCATCCACATCTGAGACCTGATAGAGTATTTCCAGTCTTACAGTGAAGTGTCCTGAAAAGTTGCCTCAAAATCAGAGGGGAAGAAAAGCTTACCTTTCTCCTGCTGGCTTTCCAGCAGCCCTGCTGCCTTTGCATGAGTTTGGAGCCGGTCATTCACATCTCTCAAGAGTGTGAGGAGCGGAGAGGTATTTAGGCATTTGCTCTTATTCCTGTCTACACAAAAGAATAGAAAAATGTAACGGTCTGAAATAACTGTCCCTGACAGGGTTTGCATAAGGCAAATGGGAAGCATGCATCTTAAAAGGAAAGTCATTTTCACGTGTAATTAGGATTTTCAAACAGCCCTTTTCGTTGTTTAGTTACTGTAATTTTGCACAAAGACATTTTAAAATTACCAAGAGGAGTATTTTCTTCTCCCCAATACTGCGGATAACACCTAACCCACTGGACTTTCTATTTTGCATCTGTCTCATCTATTATTCAAACTTCTTTGTTCAAAAACAAAAATTGAAAGAATAAATTGGATCAAATGAAAACTTTTTCTCCTTGCTCCTGTGTGGAGTACTTGGAAATTACAACAAGCAGCCATAGGCAACTCTTAATTAGAAGTAGTGTTTGCAAATGATGCATTTGTTAGTGATGAGAAAAGAAGAAATTTCATTAAAAAAATTTAAATCCATAAAATGTGATTGCCTAAGAGGCTGCTAAATTCTGCACCCTGGCATAGCCAGTGGGAGTTTTGCTCAGTTAAAGAAATCAACATTTAACTGTGTGCATTTCTGGCATTGTTCAAAGCACAGCTACTATTTCATGTGGTCTGCACTGCAGCAACTGCACAGGTAGTGAAGCCTCCGACAAGGGACAGAATGATGCAGCAGATAGAGCTGTCTGGGAAGGAAGCCTCTGCAAGGGGACATTTCATGGAGATCCACGGACAGAAAAGTGGTCAGCTGTTATTAGCTTAAAAGCCTTACCACACCGGAACTGAGGATTCAGAAGGATAATCCTTGAGGCCATCACCTTTTCAGTCTGCTTCAGTATTTTGATACCTGTGTGAGGTCAATATACACATTAGATAAGTTCTCAGCAAAGAGTTGTAGAAATGCTCATACGCTATTCCCACAATCCTTCTCTTATTCTACAATCTCACTCATTTTTTACTATGTATGGTACATAATATTTACATCCTAGATTCTGCATCTAAATCTCGCTGGGTGCATCTCCATGTGCACAGTAATTTAAGTTACTACGCAGTAACTGAAAATTACTGTGCAGCATGGGTGTGCATCTACATACGCGTGCCTGTAGTGCCCAGTAACTACGGCGACTTATGCCGATTTGGGCATAAATTTGCTACCTCCCTGATGCAGATAACAAATTTACACCTGAGTAGTTACTGCGCAGTAAGACATGTGTAGATGCCTTAGTGTACAGTAACCCTGTGTGAGTGCACTGATTTGGGACTAGCTTTACTCCCAAGTCAGTCCACACACAGCATTTACTGCACTGTGACTCCTGCACATGTAGGCACTGGCGTAAAAACTGCTCACTGCACTGTAATTTACTGCACAATAAATTACTGTGCAGTAAATGCATGTCTAGACATGTCTAGTAATGCAGATTCCACTAGTTTCTTTTGGAGGCAGAACAATGATCATCTTCAGGGTGTAAAAGACCTGATGTCTCTTTTGATCTAAATTTTGTTCAGTTTCTAATTTCTGGAAATGCCCAGGCTTTTTCCTGTTATGCTTTATTGAAAGAGAGAAACTGGCATTTCTTCAGATGATCATATAACACCTCCCTCGGTCTGCACTGTAATTGTGATCTGATTTTTCCGAACGGTGCCCCAGGAGTCATATCCACTCAACAAGGACTAATAGCTCCACTAAGATTCCCACTGCAGATCAGACTTACTCTCTGCAAAGAGCGCTAAAACCTGGTCACATGCTTGGCTAGGTTTCTCTTGGGTGTGTGAGGAGGTGGATGAAGATGAAGAAGGGTATTTTTCTTGTTGTTTCCCTTCTTTCTCATTCTTCTTCTGCTCTGGCCTCATTCTCAGCTTCTCCAAGTCCTGGTGGAAAGGCTTTTCCAAGAGGGCCGTGGTGTCATTGTGTTCTTCCACCAGTTTCTATCAAGGATCAGGAATAAGACATGAAAGCTGGTAAGGTGGGATCTGTGGGTAACACCGCCTGTCACTGCACAACACTACCCTCTACTCACTGCCCTGGCATAAGGCTCTTCAACTCTGTCCCCTTTATCCTCTCATGGATGTAGCACAGGGATGGGCAATTGTTTTGGGCAGAGGACCTCTTAATGAGTTTTGGCAAGCCATCGATGGCCGCATGACAGTCAGCCCAGGGCAGATTAATATTAATTTTCTAAATTTTTTAGGGGCCCTGCGGGCTGGATAGAATGGCCTGGTGGGCCACATCTGGCCTTTGGGCTGCATTTTGTCCACCCCTGATGTAGCATGTCGCAGTTGCCATTGACACGTATCATATTTGAGCAACCCTCCTCTATGGGGCTGAATTTCATATTTAACATAGAGGCAGTTGCCAACTATAGGATGATATGAGCAAGGACATAACCTTGGGATTGGTGAAAGACTGTACACTTGCCCTGAGTATGGGCAAACAAAAGCAATGTACAATAAGAGGAACAGAAGAAGATGGTGATGATGATGATGATGATATCTAAGAGCTCCCTTTACAGACTTTCCATTGTATATGTGTCATCATGCTGCAAAATATACATTTTGGGACCAGGCCCTACATGCACCATCCAGCTCTTTAGGTCTCCACGCTCCAGCTGATCCTGCAGCTTTGCTCCTTCATCTGATATTTGCCATCTGTGAGATTCTTCCAGCTCCAGCTGCTTCTCTTGGAAAATCTCCCAGACCTCTTCCCCTTTTCCTCTTTTATTTTCTGCTTCCAGGGTGGGTTTTTTAATCTACAGGGTAGAAAAGTTTGTGTCATTTGCCTTCTTTTAGAATCGTGGGGTTTGGAGAGATCTCTGGGGTTGTCTAGTTCAACCTCCTGCACAAAAACCTAAACCACCGCTGTCATCTGCTCATCCAGCATCTTCTTGGAAGCCCCCAATGAAGGAGGCTCTGCAACTTCCCAGAGCAACTTGTTCCACCGCCCTTCTGTTCTGCACAAGTCATTTGTTGCTTACAGAACAGTGCACGGTCGGACCGGCACATAGTGCAATAAATGCAGTTTGAAATCATATGGGATGTGCTGTTTTTTCTACCTGCGCTGGATGAAGGAGGCTTGGGGTGTTTTCCGTAGCTCTTCTATTGCCCATGGTTATTTTCACCTGTTCTGTCAATCTCCTTATTGTCTGCTCTCTGAATTCCCGCAGTCCATCAGTTGCTGTGTTAGCGTAATCCACAGCCTGTAGAATATACACAAGGAAGGATTAGAAAACTTAGAAAAGCAGGTATTGTTCACAGAAAGAAAGGTTTGTGGGCAAGCAAAGAGTTATGATGCAATAACAGTAGTAACACTAAATTGCGCAGACAGCAGCTTTCATCTGAGGAGGCCAAGGCCTCTGCAAAAACATTAAAGCTTTGCATAGTCTCCCCGGGGTCGGTAAGTGCTACAGTGCAACTCCACGGGTGTATTCAGTGAGGCACGGAGGAGCGAGATGGTCACACAGGAGTGAGGTTTTAAGTGCACACGTAGGAGGCAAAACTGGGCACAGAACCCAGGAACCCCCAGTGTCCTGGTGAACACACTCCCCCATCAGTTTTTTGGTTATTAGACGATGCCCCTTCAATCAAACATGACATTGGTCTGTTGAGACTGTCCAAAACATTCTTTTTCAGAGAATATCCAAGTCAGGGCTCAGTATAAAAGTGTACAATGACAGATTGATACAACTATGCTCATTTTGTACAGTCTGTAGCAAAAGTATTGAAAATATTATTCTGACCTTTGCACGGTTTGTTAAGGAAAGAGGCTGAGAGCAAGGAGGTTACATGCAGCGCTCGAGAGTGGGTACCATCATCGTTAGATAATTCTTTTTCAATCTCACCTTGTCCAAAGAATGGTCTTTCAGGCCATGGGCTACTTCTCTAACTTGTTTCTCTCTCAGCTGCAACAATTTGGCAGCTTGTTTCAGCTCCAGGACTGATGATCTGTGCTCCATGTGATCTTTCATGAGATGCAAAATACTCTTAAGATCATCATCGAGCAATGGCTCCTGAAACACAAAAGGTCCACGGGTCACATAATACAGCAATGCAACACTAATAGGAGCAGAAAAGCTTTTTTGTTTTCTTGGTTATTTTGCTCTCTGGAACGCTGCTTCTCAGGAAAGTACAGAAGAGTCATCCAGGGCAGAAGGGGTTATGTACCGGTAATAATGCGCATAGCTCTTCTTATCTGTAGATCCCAAAATGATTTTCAAATGATTTAATGGGCATTAGCCCTAAGCATATCCATTGAGGGGGGCAAGGTTTACAGAGTATGTGCACTGCAGCTACATCACTCAGTGCAGGAAACAGGATCTCAAATGCAGAAATCAAGTCACACTCACTTATCCCTATCCTTGTGGTTTCTCACTTAAGAAGCAGGCCTTCCCAAATGATCCACATATTTACTTCTAACTTTGAAGGCCTCAGTTACTGGCTGCCCAGCTGCAGAAGCCTACCTGGGGATTTCTTAAAAGAGCCTGAATTAAATCTATATTAATATAGTAAGAAAATAGCAAAGGAATGAGGTACCCAGTTCCTGGTGAGGCTCCTTTGAAAATCCCAACCTTTGAGGCCAGCTTTTTGATTCCCAGCTCCAGGTGAAGCCAGTGAGAGCTATGGCCCGTAGCATAAATACGGCAGGGTAAGCGGTACCATCCCCAAAGCAAACAAGCTTTACCTCTATGGCCAGCTCCTCCAGATGCCCATCTTCACTCTGCGTTCTCTCATTCATTGTTTGGAGCCTGAAGCAGTCTTGTAACGTTATTACTGTTTGCCGCAGGTGCCTCTGAGACAGGATAAAATATACCAGGTGCTCAACATGGTTTCTTAACTCCTGTCTTTCAGCTTCGTGGATCACTTGCATTTCTTTGGCCTGCAGCTAGGAAGAAAATATTGCCATGCCTTTTTAGGGTCAGTCCCCTACAGAAAAATGACAGCTTGGAAATATTCAAGGTCTACCAGCAAGGTTTGAATGAAAGAAATCAAAGAGCTGTCTTGGAGAACCATGGGAACTATGCAGCTAAGAGGCCTGCAGAGGATACTCTTGCTGAAGTTGGAGTCCTGCTGGAGGTGGCTAAGCCTCGCTGTTGATAACACATGATTGAAATGTTTGGGGGCTACAAATCATATTGTTGTATGTTATATGTGCCTGTCTCTCCTGTGTAGTTCCAGAAGCAAAGGGGAGAGGACTGATGCTGTGGCTACTGTACCTTGTCTTCTGTTTGCATCTGAAGCTCCATTTGGAATTGTTTCCGCAGATGCCTCAGTTTACCCTCTGACTCTTCCTTTAATCCAGTGAGCAAATCCCCCTCTTGGTGGTGCTTTTGGAGAAAAGTCACGGCTTTTGTGACTTGCTGCTTCTCCACAGCCTGGGCTACCTCCTGAGCGACTGCTTCTCCTGTAGCTCTGTACTCCAACTGGTTTAGGATCCTTGACACACCCTCTGGGCAGGCCTTTCTCTTATGTGAGACAGCACAAGGATGGAGATAAATGCGTGTGACTTCTGCATTTGAGATTCTGCAGTGAACATAACCCCGTGCACCCCCGCCATGTAGCAGCAGTGAACATAACCCCGTACGTGCCCCGCTTAGGGCTAATGATCCTGCACTCTATCCTCTGCTTGATCAAACAGGATCAGGGCGCAGAATTTATCTGGGGAGCTTGTGCTTTCAGGCAAAATGGATAAGCCTACTCCTAAATATGCAATAAGCCTACAAGTAAGTGACAGTATGGTAGGAAACTGGGATTAGGATGAGGTTTGCATATTGCCTGGCAAACCAGGGGTCAAAACTTGTCCTAGACTACCGGTAGCTTTAGAATTAGTCCAGATCTCTGCTGCAGCCTAGGGGAGTGACACCAATACATTCAACATGTGGTGCCACACTGGAATCCAGCGTACAATTACCCCAGTGAAAAATCAGGGGTAGAACTGCACTGGTGAAAGTCATATTGGTGTACAAATGGTGTCCACAGCCTCTACCCCTGTAGCAGTTTGAAGACAAGCTATTAGATGGGATTCCCATTACCTAGTAGTGAGGCGCAGTAATAGCAGCCTGCCACCTACTATTCTAAAGTAAGCTGTTCTCTATCTGCTGTGGAGCCCAGGTTACAAAAGTGGATGTACAAAAGTGATGCAACTTGCACTGGTGTACGTGTGTCATGTGTTCACACCTTCAGTAAGAGGCAGTTTCTCAATGCCTCTTTCCCTTCTGTACAATAGGGATAAAAACACTTCTCACTCCCCTGCCCTCTTCTGTCTTGTCTGTTTATATCATCAGTTCTCAGGCAGGCATTAACTTCACCTGGGAAATAGTGAGATGAAGAAAGGCTCAAAGTACCTGGAGATCATTGTAGAGATCTAGCACTCTATACAGACAAACTTGTTTCATAGCTTCTAGCTTTACTATTTTGACTGCTGAAGCTTGTAATATTTGAGTTGTTGAGTCTGGAAATAACTTTTCTTCTAATGAATAGGCTGTCTGTGGAGTAAAAGAGAGAAAAAAACATACAGGAGAAACTCATTCTATACCTACATAATCCAGTGGGTAGCATTTACACCACTCTACGAGCACAATGCACATTATTTCCACTAGTTGCTGCCTAAACCATCTGTGTTGCTTTCTTTACAGAAAGGACAATATTGCTTTTTAAGAGCGATGTGTCCTCACAAAGGTTGTCAGGCATCAGCACGATATGCTTGCAGAAATTAAATGGCAAAACCTAAGTTGCCAAACTTCCTAGACATGCTTGTTAAGTTGGGAAAAATCTATTACATTTTACTGTAAAATGCAGTGCAATTAAAGAGCAGTGTCATGGCCACTGGCAAAGCAACTCTTCCTATCCTCTCCTTCTCTATTCAAAGTTTTAATAGCTAGGACTGTGGCAAAAAATAGTGTGTGTGTGTGTGTGTGTGTGTGTGTGTGTGTGTGTACACACATACGTGCAACAGGAAGGAATATACCAATAAATCTTGCAAGACACAAGTATTTTAAAATGTTATGTCTAAATGGCAGGTGTGTTTCCTCTATATTCCCTTGTATCATGCTCATTTAAAATTAAAAAATTCTCTGAAAGGCTGCTTAATTCCATACTTTAGCAGTAACAGAAGTGACCTGACATTTAGAGGTATTGAGTGCTCAGCATCTTCCACTGAAATACCTCCAGAAAGGGGGCTATTTATCTGAGTGTCAATGTACAAGCTTTTGAGCCTAGATTTAGATGTCCCTTTTTTAAAATCTTGGTTTGTGTAGGATTTCTGCTTTTGGCAGGGTTCCCTTCTTGGCTAAAATTCTTATCGCTACTGGGATTCCTATATATTGTCTTGATGACAATCTTTTTACACTTTACCCCAATTTTTTACTCTGAATGAAAATAGTTTTCTAGGGTTGTCTATCTGAAGAACCATACTATTGGCATTGTTTTTTTAAAAATACAAATACCATTTACATGTGGATAGTAATGTGCTCCTCATAGCTACATTTTTAGCTATGCATCAAGGGATTTCTTTTGTGATCAGAAACAAAGTGATTGCGCTTAGCGTTTGTTCACCAGAGCGCCCCAAGGGATGACGAGGTCGAACGGTCACAAACTCCTGCGAGACCGTTTCAGGCTGGACATAAGGAAGAATGTCTTTACTGTCCGAGCCCCCAAGGTCTGGAACAGCCTGCCAGCGGAGGTGGTTCAAGCACCTACACTGAACACCTTCAAGAGTAAATTGGATGCTTATCTTGCTGGGATCCTGTGACCCCAGCTGACTTCCTGCCCTTTGGGCGGGGGCTGGACTCTCGAGGTCCCTTCCAGCCCTGATGTCTATGAAATCTATGAAATCTATGAAAATAGAGGGGGGCTGAACCCGATGATCTGTGAGGTCTCTTCCAGCCCCTAACAATCTATGAATCTATGAGGCTGAGGTTTCCATTGATGCTTTTGAGACATGCAGTCAAGTCCATCGTCCTTTTTTATGGAGGAAAACATAGGTCAGAAAAGCAATAGGCGTGCAAGTGTAAAGGAGGCTCCTTGAACTTACTTCTTGTTCTTTAGTGACGTCTGATCTGATGTGGGAATCAGAAATTTGTGACCCAGGATCAAGCAATGAGAAGTAAGGTGGAATTTCTTCTAGGAAATGCAAGGTGTTTTTGGGTGTTCCTAGATCCAGACTGAGTCCTGAATTCTCGATGTCTTCCCAGTGCTTCTGGCGCAGGGTTTGTTCAGCCTCCTGGTGGTATTCAGCCAGGTCTTGCAGAAGGGTGTCCCGTTTCCTGCCCATCTCCATCTCTTTATTGCTTTTCATATCCTGAAACCAGACACATTTCTGCTTCAGCCGCTAACATTTGGATGTCAGTAACATTAAAAACAATCAGAAATGCTAAGTGCAAGATTTGGGGAAAATGGAGCAGAAAGGTTAGGCCTCTGTGTCCATAGATAGGCTCTTAAATAAGCAGCCTGATGGACAGTACTACCAGGCAGACAGTAGCTCTGACTGAAACTAGGTAAGTAGCAAAATAGAGAAACAAGAACCAAATTTTCAGTACCCGGTTTTTGTTAGCTTTTGCATTGGGCTTTGCAATGTTAGAACTTCAGGATCCCTCATGTTTTGGAAAGAAAATCTGTTTTGCTTCAGCTGCCTGTGTTATATCATTGGAGGGAAATGAGATGAAACCAGTTCAAAAAGGAAATAAGAAAATCCCCCTTTCCCACTTTCTGACTGAGAACTGCAGGCTGAGGCAGCACTGCTCGTACCCGGCTTTCTTTATGCTCTTCCTTTTCCAGAGCTTTGGATGATTCATAAAAGGAGCAGATTGTGTTTATTTCTTCTGTCATTAAGGACAGCTCCAGGTGCACCAACTCACTGGCATGTTTCTCCAAGAAAAACCTGCCAAGACAACAGTAATAAATTAGAATAAATTAGGAGGGACTTGAAGTGATCGTGAATTGATGTAAGCCTTTACCTTGACATACACACATGGGTACACATTCATGGAGCATACATGCTCCAGGACGGCTACACGTCATCTACCAACGGGATGAAAGGCAGCAACTGTCCCTGGAACCAGCACGTAACACTCGAGGACAAAAACCAAATGTCTTTCTTCAAAGGAAACTGCAGGGAGTATTTAGGGGAAAAAAGGGGGAGAAACCACATTCCTCACCTTGTCTGGACTTCTTGCTGTATGTGTGGGATCCTCGATGGTGATGAAGAGGGCCGGAGAGGTGAAACCAGGGTAGATGGAGTGACTTCGGGACCGGTGCGAGCCAGGAATGCCTCCGAATGAGCTGTTGAGGCCTTTAAAGTGCTCTGTGAACAATAGCCTTCAGGAAGAAGCAGAGAGCAGGAGGCCTTAACATCCATTCCTGATCCTTTGCTCCTTTCAGGGCTGTCAAGCTCCCGTCCACAGTTCTTTGCACGAACTACTTAAAAAACTCTAATGCACCTCTATCTAGCTTTCAACTCAGCAGTGCGCTGTGATGCATCTGGCAATGTTTCAGGACACAAGGAAAGCAGAGGACCCATCTGGACATGTTCACCTGCCTGCATACATCAGTCACCCCCCTGTAAACCTGTGACGCAGCTGCATGTCTCTTTGTCATTACATCTGGAAAGCTGGGAGACCTGCATGTAACAATTCTTGACGTGTACTCTGTCTACTAAGAGAGAAAATCCTGTTCATCCCATTTGCCTTTATGAAGCTATAAATAAATACGTTTCTGCAGCAGATAAAGCTTAACATACTGCTCTCAGTATTCAATTCAAGGATTTTTCAACCCAATCAGCACTCAATACAAAGATCTTTCAACCCAATTTCAGTGCAGCAATGGCAATCCAAATACACAAGATTAACCGTGGCTTGAGAAAGGCACGGAAGGCTCCACCCAGTTGGGTCTGAAACGCAGACAGATAAATAAGAGCAGTTACGGTGGCAGAACCTGAGATTATTTAAAGGGAGGTCCAGATCTGAGATTATTTAAAGGGAATAAAATTTGTGAGGCCTTGGCTCCCTACTTTGAATCGCCTTCACATTTCTAAGCGCCCTGTCCTACTGAGTCAAATCAAACAGAAAGAAGAGACGGTTAAAGTGCACCCTGTCTGCTTTTACCCTGCAAACATCAGAAAACTGCTTTTCCCTATTTGTGCTGGAAATAGTCAAGCAATAGCAGCTGAAATACTGTTACAGGAAAGGGAATCAATATTAGCTCCTGAGGGAAAAGGAATGACCATTTAATGCTATGTGTATTAATTATTATAATGCAGTCTTGGTAATTAAATAATCACTAATTATTTCTAAAGTGCTGACATATCTTCAAACTTCTTGGGTTACCTCCAAAGTTAACTAAAACGTTCAGTGTGTTCCAAAAAGACCGACACGTGACAAAAAAGTGGAAGTAAGTGGCTGCGTTGCAGAGCTGCCACCAGTTAGCATGGGATTCACTTCGGTTCTGAAGTTCATGCTTAAACTGGGCAAGAAATCCCTTGCCCAGGAGGACCTTCCATCACCAATCCTCCTGTGAAATATGAAACATCCGAACTAGGAAGAAACAGCATTCAACATCCTGCTTGCCATCAGACACCTTTCAGGTAAATAGACTGCTCCAACTTTTATCCAAGCCTAATGAAAAATGAACTTCTCCAGCCAGGAGACCCTCCAACTTTCCTGTGAAATGGGAATTTTCATTTCTACCTGGGAGAAATGTTACCGTCTTTGCATTCTCCTATGCCTGAGGAAGGGTGCGTGTGCCTAAAAATGTGCAAATAAAAAATTTTTTTTTTTGCAACTGTGTAGTTGATCTAATAAAAGATATTGCCTCTAGCACACTGACTCCTTAAAGTGCAGCATGCGATGCTCACACTCATCTCCCATTGAGTTCAATAGGACTGAAGCACAGGTTGCTCTGGGGCCCTAATCCATCCTCCATTTCTAAAACAGCAACTTTCCAGCAAATGAATGGCACTGCACTGCGTCTGCTGGCATCACGGATAGTGCTTGCAAAAGGAGAGCTCTGAAACACTAAGCCTGATCTTACTGTTAATAATCTCAGTGGCAATTTTAACCAGTAGGAATTTAAAACTAAAATAGTCTTATTACCGTTCTGGGGGGGAAAAAAGTAGGAAAACAAATCTTAAATTTTTAATTTGACTCTTTTATGCTGAGAGACTCAAAAGGAAAGTGTATTATGAGAGAAAGCAAGAATTAAGGCAAAAAGAAGCCATTAAACTGCTTTGGGAATTTCACCATTTTTTTCTCTCTGGGTTTGCAGAGACGCATTCCACACTGAGTGAATATTTGCCTCCTGAAATGCATCCAACATTTAGACAGCTTCTGCATTTCAGCTCTGTTTGCCAATAAAGAGCAGTTAGATCTTTTATGTAACTAAGAGTCTGGTTACATCACGATTTACTATGTGAAGGCTCACAGGAGGGAAAGTAAAAGTGCTGCTATTGATTTTTAGGTTTGTTCCATGCTTCCTGCTGCCAAACTGAGACTAAGCTCCCCGTTCTGCAGCCACTTCTGATTAGCCAGCAGAATTAATAGAAGTGGAGCCAACCATAGCGCAACTAATGCAGGCCCATGAGAGGTACATATTTCATCATTTCTCAGGATTAAAACCATCTTGTTAGGCAGAAAGACCTGGCATAGTACAGGTCACCAAGCTGGCTTCATTTCACATGTGTAAAAAGTACCACTGCCTCCAATGCAACTCCTAACGCATACCAAGGGCTCATTTTGTGCATCTTTGTGCTGCTTCCATTTGTAACATTTTGGGATCTAATTGTACCAGCAACCATTTTAAAGGACTCGGAATAAAATAAATTGATCGGTTGTACCTTTATCTGACCCCAGACCCAGCATCTCAGGAGACATAGGACTCCTTTTGCTTTCTCCCAAGGTCTGAATCAGAGACTTCAGCAGAGGAATCAGCTTTCGATGGCTAACTTCGCTTGTGCCATGGGAGACACCTGCAAAACTGTAAAATCTGGTCCCCGGGTAGCTCTCAAAACACTGTGGTGTCCCAGAGAGACGAGCCTGAAATAGCACAAATCAGGTAAAAGCAAACACCAATACTTGTAGCTCATTATATGCATTATTAGTACTACTGGCTGTACTTCCATGCAAAGCCTTCATTGCCAATTTACAGCTACTGCATGTGGATCTGCAGCTCTGAGCTTGCCTCATGGCAGTTTGTAGGCCTTTGGGTGGTAATGCAGCTCCAAACTCTTTAAATTATTCTCACTCTCTAAAGCTGGTGTAAAAGTTTTAAGAAAAACAATTTAACTTTTATTACATGTGTTTAATGGCATCCGTTTATATGGCATCCATTTGCAAGAACCAAGCACATGATAAAATACAGTCTATTGCATGCACTACAATATATAATGGCCTCATTTCATTTAAAGTAACAAGTTGGAAGCGAGCCACAGATGCAGGCGAGAGGCTCCTAAGGAGTGAGAAGCAGCAGTGAGGTGAAGAGTAGGGGAAGTTTCAAAAGAACTGGCACCACGAAGGAACTTGGAAGCAAGGGAAAGGGAAAGGGAAGGTGTTTTCAAATTCCCACTGCTCCGATTATTCCAGTGATCAGACTTCCGACGAAATGTCACATAAAATGGGATAGGGAAACTAGTTGTTCCGAAGAGTGGGAGCCCGACTCCAGATCTAACTTCAACAGGATTTGGATCAGGTTCTAAAAAGACACAGGTCTTGTTGAAAACACTGTCTCACCCACATGGGTGAGACTGCTGAAAGTCAGTTAGATCTGAGCTCTTTGCTCACTCAGGATTGAAGATCCTCAATCACTACTGAAGATCCTATCCTGAAACTATGAAAGAAAACAGTACAGGCAAGTGGTGGAAATAGTTTGCTGTTTCCTCTGCTTTCAGCAGGCACACTAAAACTTCATAGAAGGCAGGGGCCTTACAGCACTAAAATACAGATCCAGTATGACACACTGCAGATAGCACTGACAGTGCTGCTATAATACCACATTTTTATTTATGTGTTTATTTATAATACTATATTTTTTATTTTAATTTTTATTTAATTTACAAGATTAACAGTCTTTAATAGAGGACATTTTATTTATTTATAGCAGCAATATATAATTTATATGAATATTAATATATATGTTCACATATATATTTAGGCATATCACTATATATCTATATCTATATTTGTGTGTGTGTATACATATCTATAGATATATCTATATATATCGATATAGATACACACACACACACATATATATGTATACATGTACGTATACATATGCATATATGTATTTCATTTATATATAATGTATATATATTTCAGATATGTTTTGCAATTCTCAAATAGGGTGATTTAATTTGCAGTTATCTGGCTCTTGGATATTCTCATTTCTTGCGAACTGCCCACCACGGCTGTTGGAAAATGCAGAATGGGATGGCTTTTCATTTGTCATTCATCTCATTTATCACTTGTCTCTGATCTCCGGGTGAACCCAGTACCTTTGCCTGCTGGGCCTGGATGTTCAACAGCTCCCTGAGATACTCCAGCCTGCTGTATGCAAACTCCACGCTGCCCTGTTGTTTCTTTATATGCTCCTGAAATTCAGCAAGGAGATGGACTGTTGCCTAGAGGGAACGGGTAGGAAATATTATCGAATGAGCAGACTGGCTGCATGAATCCTGCCTTCCCTTGTCTTTGTGAGCAATCACCAGGAAGACTGGCTCTAATGTGGGTGTGACACCACGCAATTAAGTGCATCACTTCTTGGCCTCCCATTACTATACAGATCACAACAACTGCAAGTGCTTTGGAGAGCGGGAAAGATAAATAAGGGATCTACAGAGGAAGACTGAAGGGAATAACTGTGACAGTTATGCAGAGCAGTGAGTGGGGACATAGCAATGATTTGCCAGGATCTAATTGCTGGGGACAGCAAGATGGCTTGGCTGGGGAGCACAAATGAGAGTAACAGGGTAAAATTAAAAGGCAAGATGCCTGATAGGCACTGGGCTAAGGTCCAGCCCACAGGCTTTGAGAACTGCCTTCCTCCATGAGGCCTGGACTGGGTCAAGGACACAAGGAAGCTTCACCTCTAAAGACATGTGACACTTGGTTGAAAGAAACCCTTGAATGTCTAGTTAGGGAATGATCTTGCTATGGTGTTGGGGAGATGGCCTGAAGAATGTGGCTATACATACTAAACCCAACCCAGCGTCATCACCTTCCTGGGTCTGAGGCTCCTCGCTGTCTCTGCATTCGGGTTTTTGCTCCTCTGCTGTTCTTTTTCCTTCAGCTGAATTTGCACCCGGCTTTCTGCCAGCTGCATCTTTTTAATAAACTCCATCAGTTTTTCCAGCATCTTTCTGATCACCAGCAGAAGCTTCGCTTCTTGTTCTCTCTCATCTCTGTTAACTGCAGATACCAAATATTAGCAATTGGCAACTCTCAGGTATGGGTCTAATGGGAACTTAGAAAGCAGGTATGAATGAGTCAGCGTAGGAGGAGAACTAAACAATTTCTTAGATGGATGGAAAGCAATAAGTTAAGTATCTGAACAGGGATTTTTCATCCTTAGTTTTGATGATTCTGGGATATGGTGGAGAAAAAATGAGACTCTTTCTCCCATTTTTTTTCCACTTTCAGTTCGTCAGGCAGCCCTAGAGAATCCACTGCATGGTCTGAATTCTACAAAACCACAATGCAGTAAAAAAAACCCTGATATCTATAAACGCATCGCAGGCTGCAAAATGGTCACAGCAGAGCAGCGTGGCATTCATTAGGCAATTAGGAGGCTCCTGCAGGAATTTGCAGGGGATCTTGACATTTCAATATCAGTGCAATGGCACTTTTCAGGTCTGCAGTGACATTTCTCAGCTTGAGGTGAAGTTTTCCCCTGCCTGGAGAGCTAACATGAGGCTTACGCATCACTGAAATCCCACTTTCCCTCCCTCCCCCTGTTTTGAGCGCTTAAGTAGAAGCTGAGGTTTGCATGAGGGTGCATGGCACACAATATGTACAACATCGCCAGTCTCTGTCTCTTCCCACCTTTCAATTGCAAAGATAGCTCCAGGCCCAGTAAGCTGCTCAAGTCCCGAGCAGTTCTTCTCTGAGCTTCCTGCAGAGAGGATTCCTCTAGGAAATGGCACATTTCCTCAACGTCCTTTAACTTCTCCTTGTATCTGATCTAAAAGAAACAGGAAAAAGATGTAACCATAATGTTACAGGCTCACCAGATGTTCTTTTGCCATTGATATAATATCCCGTGGCACCAGGTTCAAATATGAGGGCTGTATTATAAAAAGAAGCCTTTTCTGTTTGCTTCCTTTTTCTCACTACTCTAGCTGCCAGAGCCCAGCTGGACAGAGGGGTTATGCTCTTTCCTAACCTTTTCCTTCTCCTTCTTCCTCCTCTTAATCTCTTATTGATTGCAGATACAATAATTGACCCAAGGCATACAATCATAGTTGGTAGTCTTTCTACTGACTTCACTATGCTTTGGAAAAGGCTCACCCTGGAGGTTTCTCTGCTGGAGAGGTTTCTCACCCTGGAGAGTATAGTTATTCAAAAAAACAGACCAAAATCATGGACTCATCTGTACCAGGAATTTTGGCACAAGTGTAATTGCACTAATGAAGTGGATTGCAAACTCTGAATGTCTGGGGTGTGCTGGCATAAAAAGGGACAGCTTGGTAATTATGGCAGAGCTGCATCGGCCCGTCTACCTTGTGAAGCCGCATCTCCAGCATAGATGAGCCCTGGCAAAGGAACGTGGCAAATGTGCTCATTCAAGAGAGAAGGTACTATATTTCTATACATCAGCTTGGACATTCAGTGCACTGTGCCCCCACTACAGAAAGGATGTGGACAAATTGGAGAGAGTCCAGTGGAGAGTAATTAAAATGTTTAGGGGGTTGGGGCGCACGATTTTTGAGGGAAGGCTGAAGGAATTGGGCTTATTTAGTCTGTGGAAGAGAAGACCTGGGGGGCATTGATAGCAGCCTTCAACTACTTGAAGGGTGGTTACAAGAAGGATGGAGCCGGACTGTTCTCAGTGGTGGTAGATGATAGAACAAGGAGCAATGGGCTCAAGTCGCAGTAAGGGAAATGTAGGTTAGATATTAGGAAAAACCTTTTCATAAGGAGGGTAGTAAAGCACTGGAACAGGCTGCGGACTCTCCATCCTTGGAGGTTTTGAAGGCCTGGCTAGACAATACCCTGTCTGGGATGATGTAGTTGGGGCTGGTCCTGCTTTGAGCAGGAGGCTGGACTAGATGTGACCTCCTGAGCTCTCTTCCAACACTAATTGTCTATGATTCTGTGACTCGAAGAGGGGAAAATGCTTTCTGAAGAAAGAGCTGCAAAAGCCACTGCACCTTTTTGACCTTCCCTTCGTCTACGGCATCAAGGATGTCGAGAAATACAAAGTTCAGCTCTTTCTGAAGATATTCTTCCTTCTCTCTCTGGCAGTGCCAATAGTTTTGCCTGGAATTTATCTCATTTTCCAGGAGATTCAGCTGAAAAATACCACAAGCAATAGTTTTCTGAGAGCAAACACTTTTCCCATGATTTCTACAAATAAATGCTTACATAGCTCTACAGAGATGAATGATTTGCAATGGGAAATTGCCACAGAATTCTACTTTCTGACACTGAAAGCTAGGAACAGCCAACACCTGCTTTACAGGTCTCCTATGCTGCTGCCCGCAGATGCCAAATCCCACAAAATAAACCCAAGTGGATTCTCAGATGCATCTGGCCACCAAACCCTTTTCAAAAAGGTGATTAATATAGCAGCACTCCCCTCCCAGCACCTCCCAAATTCCAGCGATCCTGGATTCACGACTGTATCAGCTTCAGTTCTAAACAGCATTATATTCTGGAAGTTTACCACATTACTCATGTGCATAGCACAGACACCATATGAATCTGTTTATACTCTGGCAGGCACAAACATATCTATTGACAGAAAAAAAAATACTTATGGCCTATCTAGCTGAGCCTCTGAAGCAAGAAGAACAATTTCCTGCAGTTTGAAAGCACTAGCAAGCAACTGTTGTCAAAACTGTAAAACAACTGCAGTTTTCTGGGCTTCTTAATTACCAGATCTGGGTCTGCTGCTCCTCTTGGTAAAGCTCCCAATGACTGAACTATAGGAACTACCGTGTTTGTCCAAGGGTTGGTTCGAGCACCTATAACCGGGCCAGGCTCCCCTGTGACAGGATCTATTGTTCTGGCACCGATGGTGATGGGGACAAGACCTGCAGGCAGGCAAAATAGTGGAACAAAATACTTAAGGCTCAGGGGATGAGTAGCATGAGCCATTCAGCTTTTTGTGCATCAAGCTTATGGAGGAGTTTTATTAAAGTGTAACAGGAAATGACAATAATCTTGACTATCCTGCTTGAAAAGAAAACACATCTCCACACAGCAAAGGCAATATATACCCTGTTGGGACTATTTTTTCTAGTGATCTCCTCTGGCCAATGCAAGAACCAGCTCTTGAGCAGCTAAGACAACCCCCACTGGGTCACTAATCTGGACTTCAGAAGTATTAAAAATGCTCCCCAAGTACAGGGATGTAGACATACGTGGGCAAACTGTTTCCATAGGTTAAAAGGGTCTCACTCCAGTCTCCCCTAACTCTCCCCAGTAACCTGAAGCTGCCTTTGACTTTGCATGAGGATGTCACTTTACTCTTTGTCAATGCATTTTATCAATTCTCACAATGAAAGAGATGCCAACGATAGCACAGTCACTGCCTCGCCTGGCTTTGTGTTGTATGGACCAGTTTTCGGCTCTACCTTTTCCATCGGCATCTTCCATCGTTCCTGCCAGCGGGATTGGGAGCCCGGTGCTCCAGGCAGGTTCTATTCCCAAGATAGGCACCATCAAACCTGAGCCACCAGGGTCTGGGATTTTCACTCCAAACACAGCTGGGATCCACATCTCTGTGCCAGGATATTTGATCATCCCTAATACATTTGGAAAAAGAGAGAAGAAATAAATATGCACTCTTAAACCAGACAGAGGCTGAAGGATGCAGTTCAGATCCTGTCAGTTTGGTTATCAGATCCAAATGACACCTGGAAGATGTTCACCAAGTGTCTCCCATCCCACCATCAACCTCGTGTGACACAAAGTGACCATGCAACTTCAAGCCAGAGCCTCTGAGGAGATGGGTATCATGCCATTGATTTAAGTGGAGTGTCATCCATTTACCCCAACAGAGACTTTACCTCTAGGTCACTGCAAGGCGAAGATTACTTTCGCTGTAGTTCAACATTTTTCAGTGGAAAAAGATGTTATGAGCTACCCAGGGAAGTTGCAGGAATTGCCTTCATTTGAGGTGTTCAGGAGGGGGCTGGGCATGGACGTGGGATGGTTCAGAAGCAGCAGTTCCTGCACCTCTGAGGGGAGCTGGGCTAGGTGACCCTCCCGGCTCCTTCCAACCGTACCATACCCCAATGGGTTTTGTGCAGAAAAACATACCCAATTTGCCACCATTGCTTTTGAGGCTCGAAGCTATGTCTCGTTGTGTCTGCAGACTTTGCAGCCAGTGCATGTCATGATGGAGCCTGATGGATAATGTCTTCTTCATGTCTTCTATGGCAGCCTTCAGGACTCTCTGCCTGTCCACAGTGACAGACAAATCCTCACAAATTGAATCCCGGTACTGCCGCAAGGTTTTAACCACGTGCATCTGGGCTACAAGCATGCTGGCTTCCAGCAGGCCCTTGTATCCTCCGGCGTGAGGCAGCACTTTATCTTGCTGAAGGAAAGCACCATGCACGCATGCAGGCTTCCCACTCAGAGGCTCAGAGAAGGAGTCCCCAAGAAGAATCGGGCTCCCTGAGGGTCCCATCAGCCCCCCCACTGGGATTACATCTCCTGTAGCCAAGGGGTAAAGAAAGGAAAATCAGAACATCCTCCACCCTGGTGCTGTTCCTCTGAAATTCAATTCAATCTACTTCGATGGGAATAAGATCAGTGAGCACTTAAAATGTATCATAACACTGACTGGAATCGGTCTTGGTTTACAAGGTCTTATCATCTGAATATATTTTAAATGCTTCACTTAATTTCCACTCTAGAAAAACAGGTGTATTTCTATGCTGTGGAGTGATATCCCAGCAAAGCCTATGAAATAGGGAGCTTTTTAATTGGCATAAAAGTGCCTTGGAGCCGTTAGGGTTAAGGTTAACCTGATCTAAGCTAACAGTTGAGAGAACCATTATTTTTCACTAGAGCTCTCTGTTGGCAATCTTTTGTCAGGGATCAGACTAGACACACTTACTCCATTGTTAGAGAAGGCATTAAATGAAGGTCTCTTGTGATAATATGAAAAGTGAAAAGTAAGGCAATGTGGGAAGGGCCTGGGTAATGTATTTTTGCATTGCTATCCAATGATCCTGAACCGCGACTCGCGGTGGGAAGAGCTTCATGCTCTCCACATTGGCAGTGAAGCTTGCCTGTTTATACTGGCTGGGAGTCCGGCCCCAATATATATATTGCACTGTCCTTCCAGCAACAGTGTCGCTGGAGTCCTCGCATGCTTCCTGGTGCGGCACATGTGGTTTGCTCTGGTTTTAACTATGATGATTTCTAAATTCAGTTATAAAAGAACAAAGAAGGTGTGAAAAATGCATCCTATAAATGTAGCCTGAACGATCCTAATGAACAGATTTCATACCGCTCTTATTTTATTAATGCAGCGATTGAACTATCTCCAAGAGAGCTTTCATAGGCTTTTCTCCCCATGTAATTAATGAATACGTGCCCTCTTTAGAGTTGTCTATCACCGTCTCTTCCTCTCTTTGTCATCTTTATGAAAAACTAGGCGCTTTATTGATTTTAAGACAATAATACCATGAATGAGATTCTGGGAAAGTGAAAGCTATTGAGTACCTGCCTCCCCAGGAGAAGCCCAACATGAAGAGGGGAGATTAGAGGTTTGAATCCAACGCTGCTCCTATTGTGAGGAGTAGCATACCACTGGAAGGCTGCAGCTACCCCCTCTGCTAAGTGCCAGTATGCATCCACGCAGAACAGAGCTCTCAGTGAGTCTCTGCTTTTACTAGGATACAGTATGCAGTCTCTGGGGGTCCTGGCTTACACTATACTGCCTCTGTGGCAAAGCCAAAAGCAGCACTGGGACACTTCCCCAATTGCCTTCCCTCTTTCTTGGAGTGCACCAAAGCCCAGACAGGCATTATAGCCAGTTAGTGTATGCCATAGCCATTCTCAGGTTTCTGTTTCAGCCATGCCTCTTGGCATGTGTTCAGGGCTGCACTAAACTGGCTACATGGCCTAATTATTAACAGGCTTTGGCATGAGCTGAGCATGAGCGAGTAGGAGGGGTGTATATCTTGGCTGCACTCCCAGGCTGCCAACAAGACAGCACAGAGATGCCCTACAAGTCCTATATGCCTGTTGCGTAGGAGAGTATCTGTCTCAATGCTGTAAACATGGTGACTGGCCATGTGAGTGGGCGAGGCGGGGACGAAGAAATGCCACCCCCATAACACGCTCACCTGTGTTACTGTCCACATTGACTCCAAGGATTGGAACTATTTTTCCTTCCTTGGGCTCATTCATGGGCCCTCCAAGTTCGAGTGGTGTCACTGTTCCCGTAAGGGGATTTAGGTATGTCCCACCCAAGGACAGCTTTTGCCCTGTTTGGGGATGGACGGTAACTGCAAGCACGGGCACCTCTATTTCTGTGGCTGGATCTAGCATGAGTCCTCCCAGCTTAAAAACTTTTTCAGGGTGGAGAACTGGCAGGTTAGTCTTCACAGGCAAACCTGTACTGGGACAGATGGGATACGGGACATAGGGGAATACGGGCGCTCCAGACTTATGCAGCTCACCTGAATGTTGAAACAGAAGACACAGTTAGGACAAAGTTAGAAAGCATTCTAGCCTCCAGAGATTACAACCTGAATGGCAAGAGCAAGCCTTGGTGTCAGAGATAGGGCAGAGGTTTCAAAGGACATCCATGTTACAAATTTCTCTTCCCTTAATTTCAGAATTAGATTAAGGGAGCGCATTCCCTTTTCTGCAAATCTGAGCTCTTCTCAGATTAATTTCAGCCTTCACCATTTCCTTGATCTGGCAAGTGCCTTCATATATAAAGGGTTGTACAATTTAATAAGCAGAAAGGGAAAAGGCATTGGTTAGTGGAAAAACGTTTTGATGTATGTAAGCCTTGTATACTTAATTAACCCTGTCCACAGTAAGATCTGTTTTTCTGATGAGCAAAATCTCCTGCTGGTGCCATGCAAGCACAGAGGTAGACTTGGATCAACCTGCATGTAAGGTTTTTGCTACAAGAAAAAATGTATATAGAATCACATGAGGCTTCCCCCAAATCCCCTGGTATCACGACTATATCCCACATATAGGCAAGTGGGTGTATTACGTAACCTGATGTGGTCTTACCTGAAGTCGAGTCAACAGCACAGACTAGTTTAGAGCTAATGGGATCATACCCAATGTTCCCAGCCACAGGGAGCACCTTTCCAGTCTCCGGGTGCAGAAACAGATCTCTAGACACAGGCACAAGGCAGTGATTTGCCAGCAGCATGACGCATTCTGGGTCGGGAGTTAAGAGCCCAGTGGTAGGATCTATGCACACAGCATCGAGTGCCCTCATGGAGCCATCTGGACCTGAGAAGAGCAAGTACAGATACAAGAAGAAACAGACCCTCCATTAATCCTTGAAGATCTGAATGTCCAAATCTATGTGTTTTAGGGCTATGTCTGTGCAGATATTTCTGCCTATGATCATAGATCACATGTCAGTCAGATGCTTAGGAAGGAGACAAAGACCTTAGAGATCACCTGCCTTACGGACTTCAGCAAACACTCTCTACGGGAAGAGTGGTTCGGTGGGCACATCTATACGTGCAATTACTGCGCCTCAATAAACTCTGGCACAGCTCACACCTGTCAGCTGCTCCTGGGCGCAGTGTCTTTGTGTGTGCCTGGGACCGCAGCAGTTTGAGCCAGGGCAGAGCAGTCCTGCGGCTGGCAGCAGGCTCAGGAGGTCAGTCCTGGGCAGTGTCAGCGCTGGCTGGGGTATGAGAGTGCCCAAAGTGTGGAGCCAAGTGGCTGACCCCACCAAGCCTGCTGCCAGCCCAGGACTGCTCCACCTTGGCTCAAGCGGCTTCAGTCCCAGTCACCATCCACGCGTGCTTCCTGTGCAGTAAATGACTCCGCCATAAAATAGCACTATCCCTGACAGTACTGTCTTACAGCAGAGTTAATTCATTGCACTAATGCTGGTGCATGTGTAGACAGTGATGCTTTCCTGAGGAGCTAATTAGTCAACTCTGCAGTAAAGCTCATGTGTAGATGCACCCAAGTATCTTCCAAGATGACACCAGTTCTGTTTCTCTCCCAGTAACTGTGGGTGAATCACATGAAGTTAAGAGCTTATGCAACTGCAGGAACGAAGCTTGCAAACTGACGTTTCCACCCATTCAGCGATGCTGCCAGGACATGCGTGCAAATACCCAAGATAGATTTCACACTGCAACTGTTCCTATTGATTAACGTGACAGTAAACATATGCCTCTACTTGACCTCTAGATCTCCTAATAGTTAATTTTACAAAAGGCAAAGCAACATTGAAAACCCCCAAATATTCAGATGGGCATGAATAAACTCAATGTATTTCAACTCAGCTGCAAAATAGTTTCTTCCCATCTCCATCTGTCTTCCATTTTACGCAACAAAGCCAGTACCAAATAGCACGGCATGTTTTAATCAAAGGACCAATTAACAACAAAAAAAACCTAGCAGTTGTCATATGAGACGGTGCTCAGGGAGAGTCCTGTAGATGGCTACACTTGAATAATCACCACCTGATTCATGAGACTATTGGGAGCTGACTGGAGGACCCTTTCTGGCTTTAAAAGCATAAGCACTGGAGCCACACCAATATTCAGCTGTTAACTTCTTACAGGAGCCAGAATATAGAGCTGGGCATTGAACCTGTGAGCTACACCTGCAGCTACCTGCCTGCACATGTGGGCTGATGGAGTGGTGATCTGTTGGGTCTCAGAGCTTGTAGTTACCCATGAGCTCCTCCTTGGTGAGCAGCCTGGTTTTATCTTTGTTAACAAGGTGAGCCCCAGTTCCTTCTCCCAGGACACTCCATGCCTTCAGTCGGTGGCTCTCCTTTACAATTGCACTTGACATTTTGTTGCTTGCAGCATCTATCTGAGATAATAACCTGAAACAGGATAGACATGTTTGTCAATCATCCGGACCCAAGGTAAAAAAAAAATTAAAAAATCACAGTTTTTTAACCCCCTCCCCCCACTTTCAGATCATTTGATGATATTCCCAGGGTAATTCTGACACAGTGACCAGGCACCTCCAAACCTTGTTAAGTGGCTCACTGTGGCATAGCATCTCAGCTGGAGACAGTTCGTTAGAAATCATGTAGGAATCCAAATCTCTTTGGACCTTAATGTCTGACTGGCACCTTTTAAATACGCCCAGCTATTTGTTTCTTCATTTCCCAGCCCTGCTTTCCACAAATATGATGCTTTTCATCCCCTGTGATTTCAAGAAGCAGACATCAACCCTTCCAGATCGACACTAGTGCTCCCCACAATCAACCCTCAGGCCCAGCACTATACAACTGCTTTGTCGGTCTAGAGGGAAATCACCTAAAATAGAGTTTTATTGCCAAGTACTTGCCTTTGACAGTCTGGTTTAGACCACATGCTTCTATCTCCTCCACAAAGTATCCTGTCTGTCAGCATCTCCGCTAATCTTACTGCCTCTCTCAGGGCAGAACTGAATGTGACATAATGCTCTTCCTGGCACTTCAGATCATGGTGTAGTAAATGAAGTTGCTTATTCACACTCTCCTCATATTCAGCAGCTAGCTGTTTTCTGTGCAGGATCTCTTCTTCTGCCTAATTACATTATAAAATATAGACACCCTTATTTCAAAACATGAACAGAGACTGCAGCTACCTAGTCTTTTAGACTAGGGACAGAAGTTACACATAAATCAGTTGAAGTCATCAGAAACTGGTTTAAACCTGAAACAGAACAGAAGGTCAGTGCACATAAACCAGTTTCAAAATGGCTGAAACTGGTTTAAGATAAACCTGGTTGAATGTAGTATCAGACTTTGATTTGGGTCAAACCAGGTTATGAAACTTCTGTCCCAGGCCTTTTTACTGAACAGTGACTAGGTGGAAAAAGCAGTCACGGTTGGGTATCGATCTTTACTGAGGCAGCCAAAGGCCAAGAATGCTAATGGGTTGGCTAATAATTACCTGGAGTACAAGTGACCTCCAAGTTTTCATGCCCAAATGGTCTCCTAAATAAAAGGGGCATTTGAAACATGTCCTCTAGAACATTTAACATGCATCTTAATGGACTGAGTTTGCTTGCTTCTGTATCTTACTGCATGTCTGTACATATATGTCTTTGCAAGCCAGTGACACTATTTCTGTTTATAAAGGGTGGCTTTAATGCATTCCTTTGCAGACTTTGGGGCAAGTCAACCAAAGACAATATCTGCAAAGAAAATAGAAAAGGTGGCTGCAAAGAAAATACAGAAACATGCATGGAAAGGGAGGACATTTCCAGACAATTCTTTTGCTACTGCAGAGGCAAAATCCTGGTCTCCCGGAAGTAGTAGGAGAGCAGCACTGGACAGTGGGTAAAGTAAGGCATTCCAAAAAAAGGGCCTAACAGTTCGGAAATGCGTCTCTTCATTAATATTCAATCGTGCCAACAATTTTAAGCACTTAAGTGATCTAGTCTGGTCTCGCACATCAGTCACAGATGTAGCAGAAATGTTTACTCTTTAGCCTCTGGAAACACGAGGCTGCCACACAACAAGAGGAAAGAGTGAATCGTCGTGACCACATCTCATATTCTGAAGATATCTGGTGAGCATCCCAGTAATTGTGTGTAAGAATGAAGCAGAGGGCTACCTGTTGTTTGGCTCGCAGATAGGTCCCCATTTTTATGCTGTCAGAAGGCTCCATCTCCTCTGGGACACCAAGTCTCATTATCCAAAGCTCTTTAAGAGACGATATTTCATTCATAAGCTTGTGGTACAAGGTTTTCAGCTGAGGAGGATAGAAAATGAAAACTAAACACATGGGGCTTGCGACTGTTGGTCTGGGTCCATCTTAATGCCCAGTACCCATTAAGCGCCCTACACAAAATGAATGCCTAAAAGGATTACGCTCCATTTAGGCATAGGATGCTTCTTAAAATATGTTCATATTGGTTGACTTCACCTTAAAATGAAGAATCATGTTGCTCCTACAAAGCTCCCTCTGTGTACAGCACGGCACAGTAATATAATCATTTCGCTACCTGGCCTTTTGGGAGATGCTCAGACGTTCAGAGCAAGGACCATCTTTGTTCTGTGTTTTTGTACAGCGTCTAGCACAGGGTGCCTGCTGGAGGACTGGAGCATCTAGGTGCTCCCATGTCACAGCTGACGCTAATAGCACATCCCTCCATACCTGATACAATTCCTGAAAGCCATCTTTGTGAAAGAGTCCTCACCCTGATGCTGCAGTGTTAGAAACACAGACTGGATGACATAAGGACGCCACTCCTGGCGAGGCCATATGCAGGCAGTTTCATTAAAGGGAAGCAGCTTGTGGGCCTGGGTTGTCGGGCATTCAGGTGTTTGGGGGCAGCAAGCAATTTTCAGTCTGCCTCCTCTTTATCTCTGTTTTACCTTTCAAGATCTTTTATTATTCTACACACTAGTGCCCTAACACAGACCTCAGATTAAAATGAACGGTAAAGCATTAAAATATGCATGTCAATAAAGAAGCGTACAAACATTTGTCTTATACAATTGTCTCTTGCTACACAGTACACATGCAGCAGACTGCACTATTAGCTCCCCCTACTGTCCTTAAAAATCCTCCAGAAACATGCACGTGGTCTGAGATCAGCAGCCCGATTCATCGCTTGCTCCACAATTATGTTGGTGATAAGGCACAGATTTCAACTGTGCAACATTCATATACAACTGCAACACCAGAATGATGAATTGTGCTCTATATTTGTCTTTCTCTCCCTCTTCAGCCAGTCCTCAACTTAGAGCGTTTTGAGTCACAATATTTCTCACTTACAGCGTTTATAAATTCACACCCCGTTTCAACTTTCTGACTTTACAAGTTTCGACTTTACAATGCTTGATCCGATGCCACTCCGCTGAACAACTTCGCTGTGTCGCCCATCTCCCTGGACAACATCTGTCCAAACTTCCCTGGACACTTTAAGAAAGCAGATGAGACTCCAGAAAAACCTGCAGCCAAGACTCCCGAGAAGACGCCAGCCAGGAGCCCTTCAAAAAGTCCAGCCAAGTCACCTCAAAGAAGTCCTTGCAAATCAGTGATTGCTAGTTACCATATAAATATATTCATGTAGCTATATTACTCATCTATAGTTGACTGAGTACAAAACTCTGGGTTCTTTTTGGTGAAAATAAGACGTCGGGCCTTGGTTCAGGAACCAATCCCCCATTGTTTTCTGTGGGAAAATCGGTTCCGAGTTACGACACTTTGACTTAAGACGCAGTTTTCAGGAACCAATTGTGTCGTAAGTCTGAGGACTGCCTGTATATCAATTCTGAGTTCTCTAGTTTGAGCTCTCTCAGGGATTTTGACCAAAAGCCAGACTTATTCCCAGTTATTGATGGGATATTGAGGCAGAAAGGTGAATTGACTTGTGCAGAATCACTCAGCAGCTCACTGGCAAAGCTGGGAAGAGGACTGAGATGCTCTTACACCCAGGCAAACCCCCCACCCACTGCTGTGTGCTACGGCAATACTGCTATTTTTTAGAAATGATATGCATACATATTAACAGGTCACGGTACTGAAAAAAAAATGTTCTTTCTAATCCTAAGCCAACATGGCAGGGAATCCTGCATCTGGTTGCTACAATCATCTGTACATTCATGTGAGCACATTCAGAAATGGGTGGCTTACCTCTTCTTTGAATTGACTCAGTTTAGCTGTGACTGACAGGGACTGTGTCAGCAGGATTTCAAAGAAGACATTGGTATTGAATGAGTCCAAGTCAATTTGGTCTTCAGACACCCACATTTCCCCTTTTTCCAGGAAGAAAGCTGAAATGAACATATTTATTTAGTATTAGTTTTACTCTTAAAAGAGGTTCAGGAACCAGAAAACCACTTGCAAACATACCCCAAAGACACTCTCTATTATAACCTCTAGTAAGTCAGAGAGCAGGAAGTTGCATTTTAGAGTATTGTAGCCATTGCACATCATCAGTAGTAATGCAGTCAGCAGAACATACAGTGCATTTGATCCATTTCCATGTTTATGGTTTACATCATGCTTTTTTTAACATCTGACCTAATGTTAGGTCAGATGTTTCATGTACATCATGCTTTTTTAACATCTGTACCATCAGTGTTGTCAGAGTTGTTGTCCAAGCTGCCTTTGTTCTGTAGTACGGGATGATATTTTTTAACCGAAATCACTGTGGATCCTTTGGAGGAATATTTGTCCAGGTTATATTTCAGCTGCAGCCTTCGAAATGGCGGGCATGTAGTTCCTCTCTTGGCCCAACCAATCTCTTGACAAAGAAGCTACAAAACACAGTGAAGTGCCATAAGGATGTACCTTTGCATGCTGGGCCAGGCCTTCAGCTGGTATAAATCAGCCTCAGCCCATTGAAGATCTGATCCAGGAACTGTAACCCAAAGCACTGAATAAGCAGTTCTAAACCAAGCAAATCGTCAAGTCTTAATAAATATTGCATGAGCCAAGGAGCAGAAATTACAGTCCTCGTCAGTCTGGCTCTGCTAATGTCTGAATGACTGTTGATCATCCATGCTTTTGCATCAATATCTAGGATTATTATTTGCCTTACAATACCTGCTAAAAGCTCCAAGCAGTACTAGGACCCCTTTGCGCTAGACACCGCACAAGCCCAAAATGTGAGGCAGACCCTGTCGCAAAGATCTTGTTTCTGTTACTTATAGTGTCTCTGCCTTCTGTTTGCTGCAGGCAGTGGGAAATGTGTGAGTAAGGAGCACAGAACAGGCTCTTTGTTAACAGGCACTTTGAAGACTTATTCATTACAGACAGCCCTTAATAGAAGTGTACTCAGGTTAATCAGAGGCTTTCTTATTTGTGAAAGAGAATCATGCAATTCCTGAAGAAACATCTAACATCCCAGTGACACTTGGCAGCATCTAGATGATGAATTGTTGAGCAGTGAGCATTTAATAATATGAAATTTCCCCTCTCCCCACCCACTGTGGATGGATCAATGATTTCCTAATTAAATAGCATCTTTGCAATAGAATATAAGCATTAGAATAGGGGCTGGAACACATGCATCTTCGGGGACTGAAGTTTGATTTATAGCCTCATGGACTACGCATATTACTTAATCCTTTCTCTTTCTGTGATTCTTATTGTGCCAGTCTCTGTAGCCTTGAGGTCTTTATCTAATGAACTGGAAAGCATGAGTGATATCATGTAGTGCCCAAACAAAGCCTGGACACCACAGAAACACACAGTAGGGCTTATCTGGAGTGTAGGGCAGTGCCAAATGCCTACACAGGAATTAATTTCTGCTATGTGTGTGCAACATACAGATTAATCCTAATTCTAAGATTTGGAAATGAGGTGCAAGAGACAAAAGTTAAGCTAGTTTTAGCTATGTTGTGCTTAGGTTTAGTGTCCAGGGGAAAGTGATTGTGTATAACTTTTACTTACACTGAGCAAAAGAGAAGCAATGAGGAAAACGAGAAGACCTATTGTTAATCCAATAATAGCTGGCCAGTCTGGTTTCAGAGGAAGGTTTGAGCTTCTTGCAATGCCTGCTTGTATGACATGCCTGGGAGTTGTGGAGAAGAATGGTCCTTCTTCATAGCACTGTCCACCATAGGGCATGACTCTAATGTACTATGCAAAAATGAGTGCAGAGATAGGAAGAGCAGGTCACACATGCCCAACATTAGATCCATGCATCTGAACGCAAATGGCAGGTTTGTATTCAACACAGAGGACCCAATCTTCACTGCATCCCCACCTTTTCACAGTCAAAAGTAACACGGATGCACCCCCCCCCCACATTACTCATAAATGTCCACCTATATACTCATATCCGCAGCTCACACCGTAGCACCACTACTTAATGCATATAATATACAAAGAGACTCATTGTAATGCTAGCATTTCTGTTGATATGAAGCCGTTATGTGGAACATGATGGAAAATGGTACCAGAAAAGCAAGTTAGAATTCCCTGAAACAAACCATTTTTTTGTGCTGATTACTGCTTAACCCAATGACATAGACTCCTGGATGCTGGAACTGGTAAAGGAGGAGATGGAAGTTAGCAGAGGAGGCCCCTCTGACATCTTCTGCCAGGCGACGAAATCCTCCCCAGTCAAATCCATGGTTTGTGTTGTACAGGTTGTTTCTAGGGACAGAAGCAAAACAAAGGTTAGTTCTTGGCTTCCTTTTTGGAGGGTGCAAATACTTATAATCGCTGCAGAACTTTGCTCATGTGCAGCTGTGGCTTGAAGACCCTCTCCCTGCATACATCGCTAGAGCCTGTGAATTAGTGAGTGTGGAGAATGGGGAATTATGTGCAGTTTTTGATTATTTTTTTTTTTATATATACCATGTCCTCCAGGTTATCCATTTGATATTAACAAGCATGAATATCAGAAATTAAATCAAAAGGGGACTAAATCATGGGAAAGTCACAACAAACAGAAGAGTAGCAAAGAGAAGGCTCCTTATGACTAGAATTGCTTTGTCTCACTAAGACTGGATTTGGGGTTTAAAGTGGACCTCAAAACACCAGAGAAAACTTTTGAGCATCTTTAGGACAAGGGTATGCTCAGGGACTGTTTGAGAAAAGCTGATAGATGGGCAAATGGAACAAATGCTGTCTGTCTCCTTGCCAAAAACCGTGTCAGTGGGGCTAAGGGTACTTACAGAATATGTTGTAAAAATAATGCAGCTTTAATAGAAGGAAAATCCACTCTCTCCTCTTCCCCCCATCCAGTGTTTTGCTCTTAAATCTAGGTTGAGGGTTATGGGAAAGCTCACTGTGATTTATACAGATAAGCAAAGCCCTGCTGGGTTCAGAATTTGTACTTACACATCATAAACTGGATAATGGTCCTTGGAAACAATGAACAGGATGGTAGCGTTAACACTGATGCATGTTGTAGGATTTAAGATGCCAGTAAACATGATTTTTGGTGCTGAGTTGGAAGGCCTCTGGCTTTGTGCCCAGTAAGGTCCAGGTTCTTCCTTGCCAGACTTAGCTGTCAAAAGAAAGATCTCAAAGAGTGAGGGGCATTCTGCGGATGGCCTCTGGATACAGGATTGCTGCAGGATACAGCATTTCCTGCCCCTTTTGTGGCTAAATTTTACACAGCCAAATTGTGTTTCTCGAGTAAACCAAGTTTCCAGTCAAGAGAGCACATAAAAGTTGATTCCCACTCTGGCTCTTGCCTGACTTAACTTCATTAGGCGCAATCTTTTCATCTTTTCGAACTGCTCTGCTGAAGCGCCTCTTCCAAAGGGGCAGCATTGGCAATTTCCAGTTCTTATAAGCATTTAATTTTGTAATGAAACTGTACCCTGGATTGTGGGGAATTAAGCACAAGGATCACTGTAAGCATATGCAAGACTGACCAATATGAGAGACCAATATGGGTCCAATGCAGGGACTGTTCAGTTCCAATGGGAGCTTTGGCTCTTTGGAGAATTAACTTGTACTCAAGTGTCTAAATATGGACTTAGGTGCCAGACTTCAGCCAACTCAGTTTGAAAGTTTTTATCTCAATATTTTGAAAACAGTAGTTCCAGCTCCAGTAAAGAATTATCCTGACCTCAAAAATCACTGTTTATCCAAATCACTCATTCTTAACTTTTTCAGACTCAAGGCATCCCTCAGTAGACTTAAGGCACTGCTCCGAAAATGCCAGTTTATAGTTTTCTATCATTATAGAAAAATAATAGAGTAATTCTTCTGTTGCAAAGATCTCAGAAAGACCACAGGAGGTCAGACTGTGTTTAACACTATAGATTCCCACTTGAAGTCTCTAGGTATATCTTGTGAATCAGGGTTGCACACTTAACAGTGCTAATGTGGCACCCTGCAACGTTGTTAACAGGATTGCATGGCACCCTGGTTGAGAATCACCAATCCAAATGGTATATGGAACTAATAGAAATGTTAGTTGAGATTTCAATCAGTAACGTGAGAAGAAAGGAGGACGCAGGTCAGTAGCAGAATGGGAAACAGCTGTGGACACACAGTGCTATTGGATTCGTGGTGATACCCTACAGGACAGAGAGTCTGTTTCAAGCCGGCAGAAGTCCATTAAAGTGTGTGGGTTTTTTACCTCTGACTTCAATAAACTTCAGATTAAGCCAGGAATGAGGGACTATTTCAAAGGATTTGAAGAGGACAGTGATAAGCTCTGTTCAGTTTGAGTCTAGCTCTGAACTGCTCACTTCAGAAAGAGTTCAGTTTAGCTGAGGAATGATGTTGGTAATCAAAGAGAGATTTTATAGAGACAACTTTTTGCAACCTGGCTGCAAAGCCTTACCTAGAGCAGCCGCTGCTGTTGTTGCTGCTGCCGGCTCGTTTTTGTGAGGAGGTGAAATCTCACTTGGCACAATGAGGTGATGCAACAGTTCTGGGTCAGGATTGTATACGCCTAAAAACCCTTCCCCTGAAAGGATATAAAAAGTATTGGTCTCCTCCATTTTCATCCCGCTCAAATTTCCATTTCCTCCATTAGTCTAATTCCAGAAATCCAGTTTACAAAAAACTGAAATCAAAATGTTTCATTCTGAGCTATGTAGGGGGATATTTGGGGCATTTCTCCACTTCAGTGCTACAGGACCTGAGCTCCAGACTGCAACTGCTATAACTCACCAAAGTCATGGGACCAGGCAAATGTACCACCTGTGTCAATGGCCTGTCTCAATCTCACAAACTGTGTATTTCACCCACAGCTTTTACTATGAAGTGCAGGAACATTATATATATATCAATATATACAGATATATACACACAAGTATGTATGTATGTATAAAATATAAAATATGTAGAGGTGTGTGTGTGGGGGGGTGTACACACATACACGTCTAATTCCCCTTGCTAAAAATCACATTAAAATAGAAGGCACGAGCATCTCAAATAGTGGCTCTACAAATAAGGGATCAGATGATAGTGATCTTTTGACCTGCAAACTTTGTGTTCTTCATACCTGGTGTTTCACAACTTAGGGAAGCAGAAAGTTTGGAAAAGTTCTGGTCTTTCATGGGACTTAATTGGTACATCTGTCTCAAGTGCTGACACATTAAACTTGATTTTCATATCAGCAGTCTATAGAAAGTTGAATTAAACCTCTTGGGAAAGCTATTCTGACATGTACCTTGTTTGTTAAAACCATCTATTACCTATGAAATATCAAGCGTCCCTGTCCTTACCACTTGTTTTCACCAGGTATACAGGATGGGAAGAATCACTGTGCTCCAAAGTGCAAGCATCTTTATCGGGGAAATATAACGCAGGAAGTGTCGCCTTTAATTTTTCCAGAGAAATGGAAATCTGAAAAGAAAAAGCTTCTAAGTTTGGAGTCTTATGCATAAACTATTGTTGCAATATAAGCCCAGGTACAAAAAATCTGACATACGTGAGAGCAGAATCCATTCTTGTTTTGTTTGACAATTTCCAAGGCATCCTCTCTCAGAAGGAAGAGGAGGCCCTTTGAAGAGAATGTGAATAGATGTGAAAGTTATAAAGACAGCACTTTTACCTGGCTCTTGTTTCTGTAAGAGACAGCGAGCTGAGCCCTCCCTTCTTTACAAGCAACCTGCAGAATATCTCTTTGCTGCCTTCGACACTGCGAGTTACACACCCTGTCCAGATCATCTATGCGACAAATGCAGAGGCCAAGGACCTTATCATAGCCTTGATAGTCTTCATGGACAGCACAAACCTGGAAAAAGAAAAGAAGTATACTGCCCAAGAAGAATTGGAAGGCACTATTTGCCAAGTCCCTAATCAGGACTTCTAGGAGAAACAGAAAAACCCAAGATGAAAACACGGGGTTGTGTGTTGCCAGGATGGAAATCTGTACTTTGTATTTCAGAATGAAGAGTTGCAATATAATGTGAGGCAAAGCTTGTTGGAAAAACTCCAGTGATTCTTGCTCCATGCATTGTTTATGTGCTGTGGTAAGAATCAGAAAGATAAGGAGTACATTTTAAAGCGAGTCCTGCATGGTCCTAAGAGTTAGCTAGTAGAAAAATGACACTACCTTATCTGAGCAGTAACGAGTCCATTCTTTCTTAGTCAGGCACTGTCCTTCCTGGTTTCGGGAACTGCCATCTCTACAGATGTCATATACTTGTCTGACGCAGTATCTCATCTCATCCTCTATGCTCCGATAACCCAGAGCACAGGGACAGAAAGCATCACTTGGCTGCAAGAAGAAACTGAGATTTATTCAGAATCTGTGGTCTTCCATGCAAAATAACGTCTCTAACTCGGGTATGCCAGGATCTCACGTTAGCTGCCAGATGAACATTTGGTCCTTCAGCATCCAAATATGGACATCTTACTTTCTAACAGAGTAGACAGAGGGTTACAAACAAGAGAAACTCAGAATAATTTACTGATCCGGTGATGCGGCTGTATGGGGATAGGAGAATAAGGGGAGCTGTGTAATTGAGAGTAAGATAACAGATTAAAGGGTGTCAACACCAGAAAAAAATATATATTGTGTAATACCTACCAGGGATACCAGCAGGATAAAGTGAGGGCCTACAGGCTAACATAGCAGGGGTGCTCTGGGTAAGGACTCAAGTGCATTTGTCACACTCTACAAGGGCTCAGGACTGATACAGCAGCGGTCCCAGTACTTTGGCAAACCATTGCCTAGAAGTGAATATGATACTTGCCCAGTGCCTGTATCTATCCAGAATTGCCCATTTCTCCCTTCCATGTGTAACTGCATTCTAAAAGCCAAAGTAAAATGGAAACAACACAGGAGCTTAGCATGGTTTTTTTGAGTAAAATGAGTTAAAATGGACCTGGTGACCCATGAGGCCTCTTTCAGTCCTATATTCTGGTCCTGTACCTGGAACACTTGCCCTTCTCCAAGGCAGACACACGTTTCTTGACCCTCTCTGGGCTGCACAGCTGCTGAGCCGCAGGGCAGACATGCCTCTTGTCCAGGTCTGGGATTAAAGAAATTCACGGGGCAGTTCAGGCAGGTGTGTGCAGGAGGTCCGTCCGTGTGTGCACGGAAGGTGCCTGCTGGGCATGGGATTGGTGTGATGCTTCCTTCTGGGCAGAAAAAACCTTTGAAAAAGAGCAAGGGATAATATTCAATGATTCTTAGTTTAACTGCGTAACTTTAATTATGGAGTAGCACTAGCTACAGTAAAAATGCCATGTCATTACAATAGAGTTCTGTTTTTTGATGCACATAATGACATTGCAGTCTAACAAATGCATCCCAATTCTTTGGCTGAAAAAGTTTTCCTAGGGCTTTTAAGAGTGTTCTTAGCATTACATTTCAGTTTAGCAAGAGTGGCAAGTGCTTTATTTTCAGAAAAGTCCGGGTGCTGTGCAGTGATCATTTATACCAAAGTATCCCTCAAATTCACAGTTCACACTGTTACTGCACAAAAGCATTTATCCAAACTTTCCAAAATAAAAATCATGTTGTCCTGTAATTGCAATGTACAGGTTATGCATGCAAAAAATATTTTGAAGAGCCAAGAAAGTACAAATGCATTTATTTCAATTTAAAAGTGCTCATTTAATTGTAGTTCTCAAAAAAATATATATAGATACCATGGGCAAAATCCTCAGGTGGTTTAAATTGTCATAGCACTATTGAAGAACCTGCCTACAGAAATATACAGCCACCGTGCATTTCTTTCAAAAGCCAGAGAATAATGCAGACCCTTAACCATGTTAAAAACTGCACTCTCTCCCAGGTGTGGTAAGGTGAATTCCCCCCACAGCAGGATTTCCAATGGATAACTTTCTCTATGGGAAAAAAAAAAAGAAAAATCTGTCTGTCTCCTGATTTCTGATTCCAAAATCTTAGGCAACAACAGAAAAGAACAGGTTTCCAAGAAAACTGGACATACTGAATGCCATTGAGATGGCTTTACTTGCAGTTCTTAAATCTGTCAAATGGGGATTGTGGGAGCATTTAAATAATTCTTAGCAAATGGTTACTGGTCTATTTTCCAAGTACCTGCCGGACAGACTGATCGATTCTGTTCTCTTCTTGCACAGTTGACTCCACTCTCACAATTCCCATTGCTTTGAAGTTGAAGTTGCAAATCCCCAATGCAGAAAGACCAACTCAAGAAAATGCATATAATAAAGATAAGATGAGCCATCTTTCTGTGGAGCAGAGCACCTGGTTATTAACTGGCACCCACCCTGTGAGGCTTTCACTTCAGTCCCTGAATATTTCATGGGGAGTGAAAAGTAAAGCAAGCTAATGTATTACTATAAAACATTCATGGAAGACATCTGAGCCTACTGAGCTCCCCTAAGAATCATATAACAGAAGCAGTCTCCTGTCCAAGCTGGAAGGCTAGCCAGGAAAATGTGAATAGTGAACTGGGAATGGGAGTTTGGCTGTTTTTACTGGTAATTCTTCGGCATTTTGACCTAAGTTCTCAGTCCTCACTACTGAACTTTGTAACAAGACACTGAGCTTTTGGGGGATGATTGAAATGCTCTAACCTGGCCTTAAAAAAAAAAAAAAAAAAAATCAATGACTCCCCAAATAATGATAAGTTACCATCAATGAAAGTATGGGATAAAACTTTGTATGGTTTGGTTTGGACATCATTTGTACGAATGAACGTGAAGTGAAAACCACTGCCAGGAGGTTTGGTGTCATTTCAATTCTCCTTAGTATGATCAATATGTTATTCTTACCTTGCCCCCTCTCTCATGGCCTTTCAGCTTGGTGAAGCGGGTAGTCCAAGGTCAGTAGCATTGCCTTGAGCAGAACCCCGGAGATCTGATTTCCAGGGTTTTGCATCCCTCTGCATTTGATTCTAGAAAGCGTCCCAGAAACAGTAATCCTGCGATACACTTTCTTCCGTCCAGTAGACAGTTTTCCACAACAGGTGGCAGCATTGCTTCTTGCGACAAGCAGGGAAGAATCATCTGCGCCGCGTTTAAATAAAGCTGGAAGGAGCTGCAGATTTCCTATAATTAGAGATCATTAACTTGGTTTAAAAACTGTCAAAACAAGAAGAAACAAACAATGTAATTTCAATGCTCTTTCCCCCCCCCCCCCCCGTTTACTGCAACAAGTGGAACTAGATGTATGGATGTGCTTCGTCTTAGCTAAAATGTGGGTTACGTGTTCAAAGGTGCCTCGGGACCAGATTTTCAAAGCTGTTTCGGTGTCTAACAACAGGGGGAGGCACCTAGTGAAAGTGTTAACAAATACCAGAGCACCCAGCTCTCATTACTGATAATTAAGGCCTCAAGTGCCTCTGACAATCCTTTTCTATGTAATAGAGACTAGCCACGTGGAGCTCACGTTGCACATGTATGTAGCAACAGCATACACAGCACTGACTTCAGTTTATTGCGAGCTTGGGGTCTAACTGGTGCACCCCAGGGCACCCAGGAAGCCTGTGTAAATGAGAACTTTGCTCTGGTTTCCTAGCCAGGCTCCTTTACTGCAAGACAACAGCTCTCTTTAGACCCACGTTAGATAACAAAACATTGGGCGTGCAATATCCCTACTCCTCCCTGGAAATGCTACAAGCAAATGCCCGGAGAATACCCAAGACACCTGGATTCGTTGTGATGTGCCGGCAATGACTCCGATACAGATTATACAGTAACCCTTTTACAACGATACAGCTCATTGATATTTGCTGGAGAGACTGATATCCTGTGGCAATGGGTCTTGCACAGTGAGATAAGACTTAATTGTGCAGAAGCTATCAACAATTGGCACTAGTTACTGCTCCTTGTTGCTAGCAAATATGGGATTTCCTTTTTCCACAGAACTGATACAAGCGGTCATGAGTTGTCAATCAGTTATTGGGTCATAGGATTTCCTTTTTCCAGAGAATTGATACCAGAGGTGATGAGTTGTCAATCAGTTATTTGGTCAGTGGCGTGTGGAGCCTCAGAACTCAAATCCTCATAAAAACTCCTTTCTTATATCAGGAACATAAAGAGCTGGAACCTGAATGCCTCTTAAAGGACCAGTTCTGCTAGCAAAAAAAAAAGAGAAGGCGGGTTTCTTTTGTAGACCCTCCAAAAAAGAAAATGTGGGGGGGCAGTACTCATTGCATCGCAGCCGGCCAAATTGTATTAGTTCTTCTTTTATAGAGGGCAGGAGAGCAGAGAGACTAGATGGGGAGACAATTAGGGTATGTCTACAAAGCATAAATCCATGACGTCTCAGACCCCAGCAGCTACGGGCTATCATGATCACAGCTCTCTTTATGCCCTGCTACTCGGCAAGACTAGTGAGCTCAAGTGGAGCATTGCACTCCTCCCCTGGCTTCCCCATTTGGAGCCAGCTGGGCTCTACATGGCACTGGACTATGCTGTGTGAACATACTCCTGCAATAAATTATTGTAGCCAGGAGAGGACATCCCAACCACTCACAGGTTTAAGCAGAGCAAAGCAGGATGTTCCCACCATATTTCACTGTGGAGCTGATGATCAAGGCTTATGCATAATGTTGAACCAGTTTATTTTGGCCTTTATTGGATTTTTATGCCGCCCTCCTCAAAAGAGGCTCAGGGTAGTTTACAGTAAATAAACTCAAGAGAGAGAAAAACTTTACACCAAAACAAGATGCAATAGCATGGACTCCCCAGACAATGCCCCGATATATAATACGCCTGCTGAATATAATATGCTGGCAGAGGTATACTGGCAAAGCCTTCCAGGCCTCTGCCTGGCCTTATTCCCCTTTCCTTACGGGAACAGCAACCTGGCATGAAGCCCCCTTATTTCACTAGAACTGTAATTCCCTTGGAGGATTGGGGCTGTTTTAATGATAGTGGTATTGTTGGAGCAGCAAAGCTTTTGTGCCTAGGCAAGCCTTAAGGGCATAAGAAGATGTAAAATGTGTGCCCACTGAGCAGTTGAAACCTAGACAAAGACAGTTTCTGCTATTTTGCATTATGAATCTGGGCATTAGTGTTCAAGAATAATTTATAATTCTCATAACATCTGTCTCTGTATAACAAACTGACCAGGATATTGTGATGGTTGCACTGATCTAAAGACAGTAGGGAAGTTCAGAGTTTGGTTTATGTTTCTCCATGAGGTTTAAAGGTTGCTAAGTAAATGATAGATTTTGTTCAAATAAATAGAGGTGATATGAAATCCTCTACCTGAGGCACATAGGCAAGCATGGCTCAGAGAGGCTTTTCACTAACATCACATTATCTCTCTTCCAGATAAATGTTATTTTCTAGATAATGTTTACGATGGCCTCTGGCTCTGGGAAATACAACCTAGTCTCTTTTTAAAAACGCCAATTATTACTCCTAGCTTCTGCTCTGTTTCAGTGCCCAAGTTCTCCAAGGGGAAATTTATGGGATGCTTGAGTATTTTTAAACCACTGGCTGGAGGGCTTGTGTGCAGCATTGGGTACCCGGCAGAGCAAAGGATGGTCTGTCACTTGAACAACCCCAGAAGCAGTCCTTGCACTTTGCAGTTCTGGTTTCCCTGGTCTTGCCAGGAGGGAATTGATCTGTCTCTGACTGAGGGCAGCAGTGAATTGGTTACTGCTTCTCTGACCCAGCTTTACTGACCACGGAGTGGGGAAGGAGGAGTTAGAGCTGATATCTACCTAACCACTCAGGAGAAAAGACTAGGCAGATCCATAATTTTCTTTGGTCCTGTGTGCCGGACCCAACATCTGGCCAGCCCACGTAGAAATGGAAGAGAAACTCTTACTCTCCCCAACCCTCCAGCTCGGTATGTGGTCCAAGTCATAATCTGGCCCTAAATATATATAAATATTTGCAATTACATTATAGATTCAGGATCATCAGTATACACTGTTTGTCTGTTTTGCACTGCTGAATACTTTGTGCAATACCGTAGCTGATAATGTCTCAAAATACAGAGAAACCTTTCTCAGCGTAACAGTCCGTGTCTAATACAGATCTACTTTACCTATAAGCCAGTTCCCAAAAGCAAGCCTCTAAATACCATCTTCTCCCCATCCCAGTGGATTCCTGTACTTGTTGAAACTTTTAAGTTGCTTGTGGCAGGAATGAATGAACGTGATACAAGCAAAGCATGAAATACCATTTTGTCTTTCTCTCTTTCCCACTTTGATGCTTTATGTTAATTTACATGGCAGCTTTCTTCTGCTCTGATTCTTTTCTTGCTTTCTTTCAGCAAATCAAATGGGCACCTGACTGCTGCCACCTGGGAACCATTTGGGTGGCTGTAACAATCAGACAGAAAAACCAGGGTCCAATTACACATGCTTTCCAAAAAGCTCAGGTGCTGCTGGATGAGGAAAAGCAGGATCTAGGACAAGTAGGGAAGGAAAAGGCTCAGATGAGAAACTTCTCAGTGCGGGGGTCAGCCCACATAGTGGAAGTCCTTGATTTGCAGCACTTGCATTTTGGGGTAGTAAAGATCTGAGCTTTGGGTGTTACAACTCTGGAGACCGATTTAAAAAAAAAAAAAAATCTAGTTGAGTTGTGACTTTGGGGTGTTTTGGTTGTCTGGGATGTGTTGGTAGATGAGTTGTCCTGGATCAGTAAAACATAGGGGTTTTATTTCATCCATAACATAGGAGGAAAGCAGCCATGAATTGTCTTTTTATGAGAGTTGAATACATTGCTCGTGGCTTCCCTACAATAACAGGAAAAATGAAAGCTTCGTATCTAAGCTGGTTCCCTGGGACATGTAAATATCTTTGGGCTGGACTTTTAACAGGGTACGTGCCTCGGCCTAGGAGACGGCGTGTTTGGCTCCGAGCTGTTAGAATGGCACTGTTCTGCAGAAGCAGTTTATTGACATCCTATCACAGGAATGATTGCCCTTATGGGTGAGTAATGATTCCAGTGAAAGCAAAAGGTTATATTACCTGTGACTCAAATATGTACACATACAGACATTCAATAATTACTCCTCAGAAGCTATCAATATACTCAAGCCCAGTGTGTCTAAATCCAAGTATAGCATGTCTCCAGAGCTGAGTTTTTAGGGCCTTTCAGCAAACAAGCACGTGGGCAATGCCACTCCGAGCCACGCATTTCTTGCATGATTTAAAAGCGTGGCTTTTCCAACAGGCTGAGGAAAGGAGTATAGAGTTTCTTTCATCTCCTCACTTCTAGTGAAGCTTTAAATAGAGACCAGAGGAAGGTTCATAGGGTATATGAACCTCAGCCCTTGTGATGCAAGGGGTGAATTAATCATGGTAAATTCAGAAAGCTATGCACTTTTTTTTTTTTTAAGTGGCTTGGTGTGATTCTACAAAACTTTTCCAGTCCAGTGTAGTTTAAGTGGCAGGCTGTGAATCTCCCTGCTAGAGGTGAGCAGTTGATGACTCATGTGAGTGCCTGTTACAAATTACTACTGCTAAGGAGTCCACAAGCTGGCTGTGAGTGTGCAGCAGGGGTCTGTTTCCAGGTATACAACAGTGGAAGGGACCCAAAGGTTTATACTGACTGACACGTGCACACTTTTCTGTTCTTGGGTCTAGCATCACTTACGAATGCTCTGGCAAGGTCACAGTCTGCATTCCCAGCTGTCTTTGAATTTGCTTAAAACTTGAACTTGGCATTTTAGTATCATTGCAGTCTACCTTAAAAGCGTGAGGGCTACAAAAGCTCCATAAAGACTTATAAGACTGTCATTCACATCCATCTTAGAAAGACATCACAAAAACACAAGGGCTGGCATTGCCCAGATGGACTTCTTGCTAAAACAGTGCAACAAGGTCTAGGGCATGACTGAGGTCTGAGATGCATCTCAGGAATTGGATCCTGAGTAAAACTGAGCCCCAAACTGCTGCCTTTGAAACAAAGGCAATGGAGAGGGATGTCTGTCTCAAAGCTGACTGTGACAAGGGTCTGAGGTGGGAAGAACTAATTTCTGTCTCCCTAGGATCACAAAAAGCGCAGAAGGTAACAACACCTTTGGACTGGCCAATGTTCCCCAAGCCTCTCCTGCCACAGCCTCCTTCCCTCTGTTTTGAGAGAGAGTACAGGGACGGGGTGAAAAAAGGCAGGATATTGCTCAGCCCTGGACTATGGTGTTTAATCCGCTTATCTGTGCTGGTAAACTCCCCCAAAGGAATGCGAGACCTTGAGCTTGAACTCCCTGCTCTATGTCGTAGGCCCTGAGTTGATTTACCTGGGACTGCATCCTGAATGCCCTGGAACAAAGCCATGTGGTATGCTCCTTCTGAGCAAAGCTTGTGGGAAATGTAAAGGGAAAAAGCCAGTGGGTCTCTGGTGTGCGCGCAAAAGCAATGAATTAGAATAGGGTATTTGAATAGTCAAATAAAAGTTGTGTCAATTGGCTGGTCCAAAATTGTCCAGAATTGCCACATACAAATAATATTTTTGTCTATTTATATTTTAAAAAGTAGTAATGTATTATCTAATGTTGAAATAATATATTTATTTTACAATTAAATGCAAAAAACAAAAAAATTCTGTTAACAAACATGTCAAAAACATTTCAAGTCATATTTCTGTCAAGAAAACTACAAAAAAGTTACATCCTCATAAAACCAAAAGCATACTTTTTGTAGAAATTACAGGAGTATAAAAAAAAACCCCTTAAATAGGTTTTGTTGTTATAAAAGTTAAATTAATTTTTGCTCTTAGTCTGCGTTTTTCTTTTTTGAGTTGATGTCATCTTCCTTTTGACTTCCAGTCTTTTCACTGTCGCTTTCTTCTGAGCCACAAGTAGAAAACATACTTGAAACATATTTGTCTTTGCCTGAAACTATGAAATGTTTGTCATTAACCTTGGATTGTGATATACGGTTGCCATCTTCCCAGCAGTTTTTGTTTTTGTCCTATTTTGGCTCTTGCTATGAATGTTGCTCCAAACTGACCAGTTAGTTGTGCTCTGCACAAGTCTGTCTGTAATATTTGACTCATCTTTGATCAGTCAAAAAATATGCAGTCAATTGACTGGCTTGCCAATGCTAAATTACAACTCTCTGCAAGTCTGTATGTATGCATGGGATGGCGTGCTCACAGACCTGTTTGCAGGGCTGGAAGAGGGAAGGAGCAGGAGCTGCTCTATTTAAGGCTGCTTCTTTCAGCCTTTTCTTGCTGAATGAGAGCAGCTGGTTATCATCTTCAAAGGGCTGGAGAGGCTCATATTACCATGGCTCTGTCAAGCTGGGGTGTAGAAGGCTTACTAAATTAATGAAGTCTCTTCCTTCTGGAAAAGTAAGTACTCTGTGTTTTCTCAGTAGGGTGCTATTTTTCTATTTGTTTGCTTGCTGGTAGCCACAATTGTAGCGTAACCATGTGCATTTGCTGTCATCTGCGTAGGAGACAATATTTTATGGGCTTTCAACTGAAGATTTTTGGGAGATGCTGTTTGTTTTGGTCCAGCTGTTCTGCCCTGTGTCAGCAACTCTGTGTACTTGGCGATAATGCTCTCCAGGATATACGTGTATTTTAAAAATATTTCTAAGGAAGAAAGGAATCTGGATTCTCTGCTGAGATCAAGCCCCTCTGTTTCATGCTGGCTAGATCTCCTCATCAGGGGATTCCTCTCTAGGTACAGGATCTGGTCTACACCAGTCTCTGGCATCCTCTCCACTATACCAAGATGTGGGAGGACGAGTATTTGCAGGGATTGCCATGGTATGTAGCAGAAGGTCTGAAGCAATTTCTACTCTGTTTCTTTTGAGTTGGTAGGGAAGTTTTTTCTTCCTTTTGTGAACCCAGCAGAAACCCTTACTGACCCCATGCGCAAATGTCTTCAGCTCTTGCACAGGCTTAGACAACCTTAGAACATGGCTTTTCAGAAGAAAAGAATGACTACTAAATGCAAACTATAACCCACCCTATAAAAAAGCCTGAAAAAGGGGTGAGGGTTAGAAAATTGACCCTAATTACTAGAGAACGCTGCAAGCTCCAGAGAACTGTTGTAATTACTGTTTTGGCTTTTTCGCTTGCGCTGCTCGGGGACAGACACCTCGACAACCTCTGAACGCAAATATGTCCAGTATGCACTAGTCCTGCTCTGTCAGGACACACACAGGTTTTGCACAAACTGCAGCAATCGCTATGCCTTTCTTCAAGCCACAACATGCATAGCAACAGTTTCGAAACAGGCTTCCTCCTGAGAGGCATTTGAAGCATCAGATCAGATCGAGCTGCTCTGTCTTTCTGTACTGATTCAAATGCAGGGGTCCTATATGCCCTTAAAGAGGATGAAGCATGCTGGTGGAATGCAAACAGGGCTTTTTTTTTAAACCTCCAAAGGACTGCATTTAATTTGATTGTGCTGTGCTTGTCAGTAAATAACCTCCCTCTTTTAGAGGGCGAAATAGAAGGTAGTGAGAATTTAAGGGTATGTCCATTCTGTAGTCCAAAGGCATAACTGTTACTTGTTTAATCCTAGCTCAGGCACGGGCACATTGCTGTTGGTATACCTGGGGTAGCTAGTGTTGAGCAGCAGGGCTGGATACTGCTGCAATGAGCACCTAGTCCACTTATGGTGGAGTTCTGCATCCCGTGTGGAAACCCATGTTGCTGTAGCTGCACTATTTGTGGCACCAGCACTGGATAGCTTTAAAGCTGGCTTGGCTACATCAACATCCACTGTAGTTGCAACTCTGAGTCCTGCCATGTCAGATCAGGAATTACAACTCAAGAAACCCTGCCTTCCAGTATTCTTGCAGCTACTGTGGCATAACGTCTTCTACTGGCAAGGTTGACTGTTTTCAAAAATAGGCAAAGCCACAATTAGGACACATTTATAACTACACACTCAGAAATGTGCCACACCTGATAAATGGGTAGTTTTTTACTACCTGGTGATCATACTTCTTATGACACTTGAATGAAGACTGGCCACACTCATTTACATTGCAAGGAATTCATACATTTCTTTTCCAGGTGGGGAATTTTCATTCCTTGTAGGCAACTCCTTTCAAAAAAGGGCATGTTATCTACTCATTTAGGGGACAAAGAGCATGGGTCAAAATGCCCTTGCTAACTGGGCTTGTCTAATGTCCTTGAGCCACTGTTACCTAAAGAGATTTCTACATTTTATTCATGAAAGTGGGAAAAACTGCACGCAGCCCAAGCACTGGTGCTACTGCTCAAAGACAAAAGGAATAGTTGGCATACCCAGACACTGGAATCTATACCAGTGAGGAACCAGCTTGGGACTCCCAGATATAAATCCTCAGCTTAGCTCAGGAAAGCTACAGGAACTATGGTAAAACCTACTTGATGAGTGACTTGGCTGAGGGAAGGCTCCAAAAGGAGCATTCATTATTGCATTTTCCGGAGGGAGAGACTTGTATAGAGATATGTGTGTGAGAGTGTATGTGTTTATAAGGTTGATCAGTTAATGTTGCCTTTAAAATAAAAATTATGTGCACGTCTTGATGAACTGCCTTCACTGCAAATGCTTCTTTTCCCTTCCCCTCCCCGCAAATAAAATCACAGGTGAGACTGTGTTAACTTTAGCTGATTCAATAAGCAGCAGCTTCTGAGTCAGTACTGAATCAGTACCAAGTGAGGTGCAAGGGGAACTCCTTTGCCAAAGGGTGAATGCTTTATGACAAATTGTAGAACAAAAGCCTTTTAATCTAAACAAGATGAAACAAAACGAGAAACCTCTAACTGATTTCTGGTGCAATCAGGACATTTAACTTAAGAGTTCTGTCCAATTAGCAGTCCTGGTCAAGATAATATTGTCACCTCAAACTGCCTCTGCTTTCTCAGTGCCATACAGTATTTTCCCCCCTCCCCTCCCTTCCCCACCCCCCAGTCTTCCAACTGGTAGTCTGACCAGTACACACGTCCTGTCCTAGAAGTGGTGGCAAGGCAGAAGTGATCCTTGTGTATCCCCCTATCTTAATGAGGTATGATTGATGCAAGGCTTGATTGGATTTTTAAAATATAGAAAGCATCAGATAAGCTGGTGCAAACTATCTCTATTACTAGAATTGCAAACCATCTCTTACAAAAGACCATTCCCATTCAAAGGGGTGTAGGTTGTAGCCATGTTGGTCTAGGGACATGGGCAGACAAGGTTCTTTGGGTAAATCTGGTATCTTTTTATTAGACTAACTCAAATAGTTGGAAAATTTTTCTAGCAAGCTTTCAGGTATATGTACCGTTTGTCAGGCTGAGGAAGTGTCTGCAGTTGGAGTATGCTCTTCAAAGACGCTTGAAACCAAGTTGGTTCCTGGCAGGGCAGGTGGAGGCAGGGGTGAAGGAGCTTTTTTATTGGCTCGCTTCTCAAGTCCCAGATCAGTTTCAAACGTACAGCCACTGACGGTTTAGACCATTTTATAAACTGTATCTTAAGTGGGAGCGGAAGCGGTAAGAGGCAAGGGTGGTGTGGAAATGTCTTCAAAAGGAACACTTCTCTTGCATTGATGTTTTATCCCTTGGGAATCTATTGAGTCAAAGACTGGTGAAGAATAATAGAAGCATGCTGAGATCCTGCTTCATAGCTGGAGGCTGAACTTAGTCTCCAGATGTAAATATGTTAGAAACACATTCCTCTATTTAGAACTGGTTGACATCCACATACAAACTGGGAAAAGAGGCCCTTGTTGCACTTGATGCTGTAAGCCGCACAAATGTTGATTGGCGTAGTGCTAGCTTTGAGTCTTGCTTTTGCTTTCCACCTTTAGTAATGCTGGCATTGACCTCCTCACCCATTATTACAATGCTGAGTATAACCAGGTAGAAAAGAACATTTTATGCACTGCTTACCTCTCGACCATCTTTTAAATTGTAATGTAATGCAGCACTAATATCAACTGGTAACCAAGTCAATAACATGTCAAATGAAATCTTTATTGATGATAAGAAATAGTGAAACAGTTTGGTGCATATTTTAAAGAGTTTTCATTTACCCGTTTACCAAAAACACAGCGTGAGAGTTATACATCTTATATTTATCCTTATTGCTATTAAATATTCTCAGAACTGAATTTCAGGTTATAAATTAAAAGTTCTGCTCTCACTTTAAACAACACCATGAAAGTAAAAACCATTGGATTCTATTCTTTGTATATCTCAATTCACTTACAGATGGAAGTGCAAGTAGTGAAGTTCACCATACAACTGATGTGGGTTGGTGTGTGTTTGTTTGTTTGTTTGTTTGTTTGTTTGTTTGTTTGTTTGTTTTAAACTTATATTAGTGATCACTTGTACCAAATGTTTCTGTTTCATTTGTATTCTTCCTCCTCCTCCCACCATCCATCAGACTCTGGAATCTGCTAGAGCCTTTATCTAATGTCCACCATAGATGGCGATGCTTTTCCCACTACCTCAAGTGGACAGTGAATCTGGTAGGCAAATCTCATTTCTGGCTTTAATAAAACTATCCAATACTACAAAATTCCTCATGCATAAGGCACCATTAGTCCCTATACAAAAATTGAGAGGTGCACATAATGGTCTCTAAAATGCATATGATAAAATTCATCATGATCTTCCCTTTAAGAAAGGTAGCTGAAATTGTGAAGTATATTACAGATCTCTAGAAATCCCAATTTCATAGGTCGGCTAAGGTTTTCTGTCCTTGAGCCTGTGAAATGGCTCCTGACATCCTTCATTTGGGACAGTTAAAATGCAAGCAACAAAAAAGATGGATAGAATAAAATTAAAAGTAAGGAAAATAGTGTTAGTTTGCATAAAAGGTGGGGTGAGAAAGGGGGAGACCTCCAGTTAACATTAACACGTTGAGGATGCATACAGAAACCAGGCAGCAAATGATTAATCAACTTGTATAGCTAGTTTATGCAAATGATAGTATACAGTTATTTTAAATAGGCTTAATGATGTAGTTGGAGAGCTGATCATTTTTATTTGGACGACTCCTTACTCTGGAGGAATATTAAAAAACAAAGCTAACAAATCCGGATATAGAAGAGCACTGCTGAGTTGATTAAGTTGTAAGACACAGAGCATCTCGTTCAAGCCTGTTGAAGGAAGTTGGAAAATATTTCTACTTTTTTTATTTTCAAAGGAGTTTGGATCAGTTCTATGCACAATAGCTCCTGGAGCTTAATACTTGGATGAGGAATAAGACATGTGAATGGCAACAAAATGAAAGTTATAATAAAAATGACATTTTGAGTCTTCATTATCTGTGAACCTGATCCTATCACGATTACACGCACACAAAAAAA
>NW_017728936.1:10585699-10597903 GCF_001723895.1 Crocodylus porosus | reverse complement strand
GTTTACAATTTTTTAAATTTTAGTTTCCTGTTCCAGACTAGTTACACTCTATTGTTGTATTCAAACTCTGATTGTATCAATAAAAAGCTTGGCCTTAGCTGAAAACACATGCTCAGTTATAGGATTTCTGTTTTTCTTTTAGGGAGTGCCATTAAAAATCTGCGACTTACTCCATTCTTGGAAAAATTTAAAGCTAAACTGGAGGGGAAAACTTGATAAACAATGGCAGCACTATGGCTCAGTCCTTAAGAGCGTGTAGTACCCACAGACTTCCAACATTACCGCGGGCAGTCTGCACGTCTGAAAATCAAGTGTCTACCATAAGAGATGATCTTGCCCTGGCACTTTTGGGATTGTATGCCAGGGACGTAAGCCAGTATCTTCAAAAGTAGGCACCAATACAGAAATGGCCTGTTTTCAAAGTGCAGACCCCTTACAGCTGCTTTATCAGTGGCAGCCAGGTGCTCAGCATCATTGATGGAAAACGAGGTTGCTTTACGTTGACTGGGGTATCTGACATTGGATGTCTCTCAGAAAAAAATTGGCTTGAGGGTTTTTCCCTCTCCCCTACTATTAGTCTCTACTGAGGAGGTGTCTTCAGCAGTAGCTCAAGCTATGACAAATGCAAAGACTTTTACTGTCTGTTCTCTGCTGTTCTTCAGCAACGGCTGCCTCTCACCACCGTGAGAGGGGGATAATGAGCCTTAGCAGCATTCCCCTAGAAGGCAATAAACAAACAAAACGTTCAATTCAATCTGCTGCAATATCATTTCCAATGCCAAATTTTTGAGTGCACTACTCTTGTGCTTGGCTTTGGGTAAATACTGCAAGTAACAGGATTTTAGGACCCTCCCAGTACAGGGGTTATTTGTGTTCAGGCCAAGAGCAGGGGGGCTAGACCCAATGATCTCACGATGTCCCTTCTGGCCCTAAACTTCTGTGACCCCTTCAGAATGTGTGGCCTACTCCACAGTCTCTTGATGCCACTGAGCATCTTTCCCTTGAATTCAAATGGCCCTAGATCAACTCATAAGGTAACTGCTACCTTTTATGACCATCCAGCTAGGAAGCCTGCAGCTATGTAGCACAAACTGCTAATCATAACATACCTTTTTTTAATCAAACATCTATGAGCACGTGTTTAAACTGGGAAGAAGCTCAGAAACGTCTTCTGGTAGGTCTGGAAAGGCCATTCCTCTCAGGCTGCTCGGCAAGCTGCAGCCCTGCAAAAAATGAAGGATTTCAAACAGTCAGGCATTTTCCACAGAGCACAAGGATCCTGATGAGGAATGTACAGGTCTTGACATGCAGGGCTGAGATTCCTCTCCTTTGGCAACATGCGTAGAGTCTAACATGACAGCAGGGGCCAGCTTGAAATGAATTATTTTACTGTCATACAGTGTGGCTCCCCGCCCATCTCAACAGCACAAATAAAAGGAGCACTTGGATAACCCTTGCGATGCTCTTACACCTAAATGTGCGGTGAATAACAACTCCATTGCTTTTAGCTTCTTGCTGGGCTCTTAGATTCCTGTACAGGCAGGAGACTCTTACCAGGCAAATTCCATCAATAAGGTAGCTGGAAGAGCTATTAACGCCAATGATCTGCTCAACCTCAGACAAGATGCCAATAAAAGCTTTGGTGAAATTCCAGCTTTACTGTCGTTATCGACAGGAGCCCCATTGGCTCTAACAGGGCAGGATTTTGCCCTTGGACTTCAACCCTGTGCATGGTTAAGGTCCTAAGTAGCTGTTGGCATTTTGTTGTTTATAAAGCTGTTAGGAGTAACTGAACTGCACAGCAGCAAGCAGGCCATAAAAGTTACTTAGTCAGCAGAGCTGACTTCTGATGCAAGTGCATAAGTTACTCTATGCTGGCCCCTTACCAGCACAAGAGCAGAACCACTGCTGGGATCAGTCTCTTCAAGCTGTGCCCTGTGGTGACTGCTGACACAGCACCTTAGCATCCCACTTTCTCAATAAAATGCTGTAAACCCCTCCAGCCACCCAGAATAGGGAAGGTGCAAAGGTGGCCCTTTGCCTCTCTTTAGCATAATCTCCTGCACTTGCCGAGGTCAGAGCCAGGAACCTCCACTGCCATGTTTGTATTCACTTCTAGCTTAAATCATGGTGTTTTCTTCATGGGATGCCACTTCTATAGTGGATGTAACACGATCATTCCCCAAACGGTATTACCTCTTGAGAAAAGTCCTGCCCCACGTGGCTGTGAGACGGCAGGAAAAGCATCGGCTCATGATTCTCTTGGGCTTTTAAATAGGAAGTTGTAGTTTGATAGGATTTCAGTATCTAGGAAAGAGGGAGACAAGGTTCTTTGGGTAAATCCAATATATTTTACTAGACCACCTCAAATGGGAAAGAGGGAAGAATCTACAATTAAGCAAAACAAACAAATCTGGGGGCCTAACAAACAGGCCGAGGTCTTAGACTCACCTGCAGGCCATGGTCTGCACCCATTTGTAGTAAGCAGCTGATTCCCTCAAGAATTTGATCTCTGCGCAACTTGAGAAACCTCCTTGCATCGGTGGTGATGTCATTTCTTTGGGATTCCACCATTAAGACAGTGTGAGCACGTGCTGCACAATGTAATGGGGTTAAACCTGAACGTAAAGAAGCAGAGCGATGTCAACTGAAGGTTGAGGACTGAATACCTGACATATGTCTATCGCTTGGTTATGTTGGCTTTATTAATATTGATCCTAACAAAATATGACATTCAGCTCGAGCCTTCATCCTGGGTGTTTAATGTCTGGAGTTTAAAATGATTCATCCTAGATTAAAGCCAGAATCTGGAGTCATAGCTAAGGCTGCATCTCTTACCATAATGATCCGGTACGTTCACTTCCACTTGCAGGCCCCTTGCCTTACAGTTTCTCAGAACCTGAAATAAAGACGTAGGGGGAATGTAGACTCTGGTTTGGGCACTGCCACAACACACCAGAACAATGAGTCTGAGGGACTTCAGTTCATTGCTGGTGGCAATGTAACCATGTCAGACCAATGTCAGTTTTCACGTACGGAAAGACAGCTGTTTGGTGGAGGGCATTCACATGACTGTTCTAAGATGTGTGAATAAAGTCTGTTTATATGAGCGTATAATAAAACAGAGTCTCTAGTTAAAGATCTACTTACTTCCAAAACTCTCAAGTATCCATTCTCTGCACAGAGATGGAGTGGCGTTTTCCCCAAACTGTCCTGTTCGTTGACATTAGCGCCCAGGGAAATCAGGTCACTGGCCATCAAGTGCTGGTTCTTTTCAACAGCTAGGTGTAAAGCAGTCTGCGAATAGGAGAGAGAATTCAGAGTACGTGTTGGAAAGGCTTTATGGCAGTATTGGATATAGGCTGGAGAACAGATGTGGAGTGAGCACCTCTGGCTGTGAGTGAGAAGTGAATTGTAATGGCTGCAGCAGGCAAAGCTCCTTGGTTCTAGTTCTGCCTCTGCTGCTTATCTGCTTTCGTGCTCTTGTGTGAATCACTTCTCTTTACCTAGATATCTCTCTTTTTTTCTTATCTGTAAAATCATGAAATGACTACTGAATTCAGTGGTGTGTTAAACATCTTAACTACTGCTTGGAAGGTGCTCTGAGAGCCTTGCCTAAGCTACAAAAGTGCCCAGTAACCTTTACAACATAGCAGCCTACCCGTTTTGCTGCGTCCTTCTCATCAATTTTGTTCAGACATGCGTATCTCCGTGCAAGTGCATAAACCAGCGCTCTCTTTCCCTGAGTGACAGCTTTGTGCAGCAGCCTGCAAGAGGATAGAGATTTAAAAATATTAGACAAAGGTGGGAAAATGTTCTCAAATAATCAAAGGGAAGAAGGAATATGGCGGGGGGGGGGGGCGGTCCTTTTTGCTTTCTGTAAACTAAAAGCATGCTAGTGTCTAACGTTTGGGTTGGGCCAGCAGTTACTCAGCTACTCTGTACAAATTGAAGAGGGCACTGGCACATTTCGTAGTATCTGCAGACCAGTCTTACTGCACAAAGCAGGGTGTCTTGTAGGCTTCTAATTCCCTTCACCTTCCCCTTACCCCCACACCATGAACACTGTACTATACTTCCCAGGGGTTCCCTGCAACTCTCCCCTGGGTGGGACTGTCTGTGTCCATCATCCCCCAACCTTCCCAACAGGGTCCCCATGCCCCAGGTGTATATGTACAACTCACAAGGGGGAAAAATCCTTAAACTCCAGCTGGAAAATAAAGTTTTGACCTCTGGGTGAAATTCATTCCATTACAGAGTTTGCCCCAGTACTGCATCTATAATTGCAGCCCAGACTCTTAGTGCTTTTTCTAACCATGCCTCCATGATCAGTAGCTGCCTCTTCCTTGTATCTAACAGATGAATCCTAGCACACATGCATGCTCATGTACATGCTCAGCCTACTGCCTTGCATGTTCTCTAGACATGCAGATTTCTGATGAAATGTTGCCCCTGTAAATTCCACTGATCTAGAGATTGATGAAGCTTTTCATTTTCTCAGCTGCAGAGTGTACTATGCACAAGTTTAAAAAATAAAACGAATCCAGAAAACACTGCTGGAGATGTTATAGAATTAGCAGTGGGTGGCTAATGATAAAAGACTTACTGTAACAAGGGTACACTGTATATTCTACCAGTTTGTTCAGGCACTCAGATTTGTTATTCTGCGCAACACTTAGGTTCCCTTGTTAGATTTCATTTCATGTAGTGTTTCAATCTGTTGGGTTCAGATTTCTTTGACTGGTCTTGAAATGCAATCAAGAACTTAAGATTTTGGTCCTTGATTTAAAATCCAATGTCACTGCAGAACAGCAAGAAAGATTTTTAAACCTCCCTGCCTGCCATCTGACACTTCCAGGGAAGAAATCCTACCTAATCTACATAACGAAGAGCAACTCAGAACAACTCACAGAGACACTCTTATGGACCCAGAGGGACAGATTTTCCATCTCCAGCCCCCTCTGTGAAAAAATGAAGTTTATTTCCTCCCTATGGGGACTTTTTATCATCTTTAATTTTCCCAGAGCCTGATGAAGTGCATTTGAGCCTGAAAGCTTGCAGAAAAAGAGAAGCTGTATTTTATTTTATTTTTTTTTGTGATTTCCTAGTTGGTCTAATAAAAGGTATCATTTCTGAACCACGAGTTATGGATTTTTTGCATCAAGAACTTAAAGCATGTGAACTAGGATGGACCGTGACTGCTGAAACTAAACCAGGATCATATTATGATCTGATTCTAATATTGGTTTCAAATTGGCCATTGGGTGAAGGGAACTCAAGGGTTTGTTTGTTTTTTTTTTCCTTTTGGTAATCAAATATTTGCTTGTTAAACACTTTACTGTAGCAAAACAGGAGCAGTAAAACACTGGCCTTCAATTCAATTCCAATGAATCTGCCACTCCCAGTTCTCTGGAAGTCTACTGTGTGTACAATAGTTAACGTTATGTTTTGGTGTAATCTCCCCACTCTTTTTATTATCAGCTAATAATAATAAAGACAACTATCTCCAGAATGTCTGCAGCTAAGAAAACAGCTTAATTGCACATCTCTTTTTTTAAGGAGTTTTGATTATATTTAATTCCCCCCACCCCCAAGCTTTTTCTGTGTATGACCCAACCTTCAGCCTTATCTGCATTCCTAATCTATCCTGATCTCAGCAGTTAGTAGCCAGACAGTGGTTTAGCTGTCTTTCTGCAGAGACCCCGCTGCAGGTAGGCAAGACTGCTCTCTGAACCAGTGAAACCTGATGTTGCTTGAAGACCAGGCAAATTCTATGGATGCAAATGACCACTTTATTGCAAGTCTCACTGCCTTCCCATGACAGCAACAGCAGAAATGGGAACAAATCGCCAGTACAGATGAAGGCTTAGAATAGAAAAAGCAATTGATTTGCAGCAGAAAAAAAATCAGACCTGTTTCCATTTTCATCAGGTTCAAGCAACTTGTCCACTGGAATATTTCTCAGGAGACTCTCTTCCCAGTGGAGCTGGAACTGGAAGAAAGAGACAGCAGAAAGGTCCTGCTGTGAGAGGGCCCCCAAGGTTGATGTCAAATGTGCCACACAGTCTAGGGAGTTTGGACTAGTTCCCACAATCTTCTCTGGCCTTTGTCCAGGCAGGTTGTGGCAGAAATGCCTATCTTGTCCAGAAAGTCCGTGGAAGTTCCTCTGGGAATACTTGGCTAATGTGGCTTGCATCTGCCAGCTGCTCTCTTCCTTGCTTGGATTTGGGAGTGGTACTTCCAAGGACCTCGGGGGTTGCATTTTTGTATAATCATCCTCGTAATAATTCTCTGCCTGTCTGTTCAGTAGTGCATTACAACTGGGGAACAGCTGGCATGGCTGCAATTTTGTCAAGTCCTGGCAGCTTTCTGGAGGGCTACCAGCTAGTGAGGTGCTGTCTTCAGCTTCCCACCAAGCAGATGGCAGGTCTGGGAAGATGGTGAAGTGGGCTGGCTGAGGACTCAGGGACTCTAGATTAGACTGGCTGCGGTTCAAATCTTCTTCCAGTACCTCCACCAGGATGTCGAGGTCCTCCAAGGCTTTTCGTGATTTCCCAGAACTGTTCTTGCTCTAAAACAGCAAAGGAAGCAGAGAAGAAAAATGCAGATATGAGGTGTGCTGTTATGAACTGCCCTCTGTGATATGCCTGCAGGGTCTGGCAGTGCCAAGGGTGCTGTCACACATACCTGTTTGAGCTGTTTCTCTGTATAAGGGTGAGCTCTTCTTTTTTCTGTTGAGAAGAAGCAAACTGCTTGTGGTTATGCTCATGGAAGAAGAGAGCACAAATGATACTTATCCAAAATATTTCTCCCCATAGGAGAGGTCAGAATGGCCCCTGAACTTTCATCTCACCCTTGTGGGCCCTACTGGAGATATACCAGTAAACATGCAGCCAAGAAGGATTTAGGAAAAGCTGAGAACAGAAGCCTACTCTGTCAATCAATGCATTTACACCAGTGGCTGCTCTGGCCCTATAACTTCAAGGGACTAAGGAGCCAGTGGAAGGATCTGAAAAGGGAAATGATGTGGCCCCATTTTGTGTGTGCACGCGCATGCATGATGGAGCATCTCTTTACCTGCTCTTCCTGAGCATCCTTTAGTTGCCTTTGTTTGTCGTTCGTCCTAAGAAAACAAAGTTTAAATGCTGTTGTCTCAAATGATATATTAGTAGAAGAACGTAATGTGCAAAATATGTGGCATGAGCAAAATGGTTCTGGTAGATCTTGTAGATGGTGGATATGCTTGCACTGTGATCACCAGAGCTTCAAACTAGCAAGCCTGGGTACTACTTCCAGCATAGGCTTGGGAATATGGAGCTGGGTAAAAATGAAGGGTTTTCCCCATGGGATGGGTTTTGCAGCCTATGCTGAGCTTTTTGTTGCTGCAGCTCGTGACACTAGTGCTTGCTAGCTTGGGAATGGGTAAATGGGCTGCAATGTAGACAGCCATCAAAATGATGGGCAGAGTATAGAACCAGCTGCCTGTTCTCAGCGAGAATGAGAACATTCCTTGCTGCCAAGCTCTTGGAAAGCTCCCAGGAGAGCCTCTGCTTTGGGAGGTTCAGCATGAAACTCCACATCTCGATCACCTTGCCAGGAGTGGTTCCATGAGCTGAAAGCAGCAACAGGTAGGTTACAGACTTCCATGGCTGCTCTGAAGAGGATGCCTATTTGACTGGCCTGTAACACCGATGTCCATGCTGACTCTTCCACTTCCAAGGGATTCTTACCTTGATGTCATTGGGGTCCATGCCTTTGGAAAGGCGAATCTTTCGCAGAAGTTCCCGCACGGGCAGTCTTACCCTCACACCTACATACTGCCTCTGAGGGGGGTCCGTGCTAAGCCCAGGGTCTAGAAAAACCAGAATATGGGACTTAAAAATTGCTACAAGCCATCAAATGATCAAGAGAGCATCAGGCAGGCTTGGGTGTGTATCTAAAGCCATTTGTTTTTGAGAGGAAAAGTTCCCATTTACTAAAATAACCTGACATCTCTGACTGGGAGGCGAGGGGATCCAGGAGAAAGGACTGAACAGAGAGAGTTAAACGGCAGATCAGAAGTTGCTCAGCTTCACTCAACAGGGAGGATTTTGGAGGTGGGGGAGTGCTGGCTGACTGTTAATCATGAACCTGTTCCAGAAGCAGCATGAAAACTGGAAACAAGAAACTCAGGGAGAGTTGTGAGGAAGGAAGTTTGGAAGGATTGTAGGGAACAGGAAGGAGAATTGAGGCACAGGGCCTTAGAGACAGATTCTTTGTGGTTGTGTAAGTCCACACAGAGTGTAGTGATTTCAGTAGACTTGCACTGATTTACAGCTGCTGAGAATCAGGCCTAGAGGGTGCCTTTAAGGAGGTGTACTTGAATGCTCTGCAGAATACTGTTCCACTTAGTCATATTTTTCCATGGACTGAATTTTATTTGCTACAGTAAATTTTTCTTGGATTGCTGCTTCAAAAGCTGGTGCAACTTCTTTAGGCTGCCAATGGCAGTATTAGAAATTCACATAGGAGTAAACTTCCATCCTCTACCTCCCCTATGCAAATTGAGTTTCTTTTCTACCTAGGAAGACTTCTAACAATATTCAAATTCTCCTCAGCCTGAAGAAGGATGCATGTGCCAGAAAGCTTGCAAAGCAAGGAATTTTTTTGTTGCTCCTTAGTTGGTCTAATTAAAGATATTGCCTCTGACCCAAGATCTTTGTGTCACTCTTGCTTCTGAAACTGCTTTCATGCAATATATATTTTTCCAGAGTCTAGAATCAATGCAGTTTAGGATTCTTCTATACTGTGATGTCTGTTATCACTGCAAGAGGTGGGGAGGGAGGGTATTTTCTTTCCTTTGAGTGTCTGAGGTGTCCCAGTATTTTCCTAGGTAGTGGGAAAATGTAAGATAACACACAGGACACTATCACAAACCAGGTATGAATTCACTTGGAGTCTGAAGTGTTAAGACTCGTTGTGTGGGCTGCTGAATGCTAGGAGTCTGCCAGGGGTGATGGTCCCTGGAGCAAGGGTGAGCAAAGTTGTAGTTCTTGAATTCTTGCCCCCTTTGCTTTAAATAACAACATGGTGGCCTAGAAGGAACAGGTTATGCATAACTCGGGTAAGCAAACCCTTCAGGGACAGAAGCCATATAAATATATGCACAATCTGAGATGCCTGGGCCAAAATTTACCCAGAGATGAAATTCTCTGTTGACTGGCTAAGTCCTCCCCCTGAAGAGGGTCAGCACTCTTGGCATGTCTCCATAACTCCATAGCATACCTATGCCCTCTGGGAGCCAGCTTCACATGTGTAGACTTGTGTCACCTGGGTTTGTTTCTGTTCACTGATTAGGGAAGTTGAAACATTTGCAGCAGGAGGATAATGCTAAGTAACAGAGTGTGATTTCTGCAGCTGCTCGGGATTGTCATTTGTGTTAAACTCTGGGGAACGTTTGGGATTTCTGAATACTCGTAGAAGAGCCGTGAGTAAAATACAACAACATACCATTTACTTTATCTGTCAGCCAGCTTTGGAAGTGTGGATTACATCTATTTTAGGCTGGTGTTTTAAAAATGCAAGCACTTACTGTTTCAAGTGCTTTGAGAGGTTGGATGAAAAGTTGTTCTAGAAGTACAACTTTGTTAGTATTGCCTTTCAGATTATTTAAAGCCAGATGATACACCAAGCTACCTGCTCAAGTGCAGCCTGGGAATTGAAGTATTCAGTAAAGGTGATTTTCAGTATATGCAGCAGTACAGGATCCTGTAATTTTTCAGCAAATCTATATAATATTTATATATTTGCATGTGTGTTTTAAATAACATGATAATTGCTCTTAGATACAGAACCAAACGTGATTCAGAAAGTAGATGAGCGGTAAAATGTTATTATACAGGGTACACCAGTGAACAGAAACGATGGGCTATTACTATAAACATATGGAAGATGATGGGTGATTTTTAGGAATAGATCACAGCGAAACAAAAATGAACACACTTCTATACATCAGTCATTCATCATCACTTGGAATTATTATGGAACAAAAATCAAGCTGCAATTTTTGCTTCAGATTCCCCCCCCCCCCCCCGGTATATTTGCAGCCAGCTGGAAATCAATATAATTTATTGCTTGTAAAAAATGTTGCCAAAAACTGTTCAAAGCATGTAGATAAAGTTTTGAGCTTACCGGTCAGAGCAGACATCTCCTGCTGTTTACCTGAGGAAAGAGGACCCATCTTGGGACTTGCAACATTAAATTCTGTTAATCCAGAGTCTGGCAAGCATGGGCTCTGAAAACAGCTTCGGGGGCTGGCTGTTTCCCCAGGCAAAGGAGATCCTTGGCCTATACTATAGGCAGAAACTTCATTTTCGCTGTTGTTTTGCTTGTCCAGTAGTCCAGGGCTCATTTGAGCTGTTTGCAGCATTTCCACTAGGCATGTGGGGAAAAAGCTAATTATTCAAGGAAAGACATAAATCTCCATTTCACTCTGAGAACTGGAGGATAAGTAATTTGTTGCCTAATAGCCGGTTCTACCTTCACTATTGTCTGCAACAGGAAAGTGCACAAGTTAGAGAATGAAATCCACCTTTAAATCCCAGCGGTCACTGGAACCTGCTTTTGTGACTGACTGACTCTCCCCAGCTTCTTTATATGGTTCGAAAGACGTCAGCCTGCACGTGCCACACCCTCTTCCCCAGTAAGCCAGGGCAGCAGCATTGTCCTAGGAACTGCTCAATAGAGCTGAGCAAAAGCGGAACTGTTATATATATTTGCCAAATGCAAAGAAAACTAGGTCAAGGAAGGGAAGGTCTTCAGCAGAGAACAGCAAATTGATTTTGCTCCAGATACAAACATTTTTATTAATCCTCCTCTCTCCTGCTCGCCTCCCAAGCCTACATTAAAAAACCAACCAAAAAATCCCCCAAAACCTTTCTACCTGTGACAGTCAACACAGAAAAAGAAAGCAAAAGTCAGCATCTCTGTCTCGATAAATCAGAGAAGCCAGAGAGAGAGGAATTTCATTCATACAATGTGATACACTTTATTTACCCTATGCAGAGTTTTTGACCACATCTATGGACAAATAGCAGAGACTCAATGTAGTCTGATAAGATGTTTGCTAATATTATTGAGGTTTATATTGAAAGATGCTCGGAAGCACGTGCTGATAGGTGGTGGTATAAAGTCCTGTGAGGCACCAGAGAGGAGCTCATTAAATAAGCTGTTGTGTTTTTTTTTTTTTTTGCATCAGCAGTATCACAGTGCACTGTTCTTATGAACTTAATAGGACAGTTCAGTACAAGAGCTGAAATTGCCTTTGTTTCTCAGGGAAGGATATTTGAAGCTGTGTGTCCATACCTGGGTGTTTTGAAGCCTACGCTTTCCAAGCTAATGTGACTCTGAAAGTATTTATCTTGAAAAAGTATGCTGCCTGCTGTAGCAGAAGAAACCACAGCTCTCCCTAGCTAAGCCCCAGGAAGCTTACAAAAAGATTTCAGTCAGCTAAGAAGGTTTCAAATCTTCCTGGTTAATCATAAGAAATAATTTGCAGATAGATTGCACTCTAGTGAACTGGGCAGAAAACTAAATACTGACAAATCTTTCCTTATTATCTCATTGCCAAGTCTCTATGGACTTACTGAAGTCACTTCACTGCTCTGCATCTCACTGCCTGTTCAATGGATATATAACATTTCCAGCCCTGGCGTAGGTATGGTGGAGTTTACTTGGATACTGATTAAAAAAAACTTCTGAAGATTTTTATGAAGGGACTGATACTTAGAAGTACTGAGCACACCTAGGTCTTGTGGGCTTCAGTGGAAGTTGGAGGCACTAAATAGTTTGAGAAATCAGGTTGTAATTCCCTATATCAGCTGTACTTCATATCGGAAAGGTACAGAAAGGCTATTGTATAATCTGAGCAGGTTGTGCTTTCTGGCTAGATCTTCACTGCTCTCAGAGTGCAGCTGGAGGTGGAGGCACACCAAGCCAGCTGAACAAAAACTTTACTGCACAGTGAAGGCAAAGTGCTATGGGATTCAGCACAGGATGCAGGACCCTGTTGGAGACCATGGGCATGTACTTAGATGGCTAACTGGCTCTCCTGTCCAAGCTGCTTCTCATCTCTGATAGTTTCATAGTAGCTAGAGTCGGAAGGGACCTAGGTAGATCATCTAGTCCGACCCCCTGCCTTGGCAGGAAAGAGCACCGGGGTCAGAT
>NW_017728936.1:10568870-10585688 GCF_001723895.1 Crocodylus porosus | reverse complement strand
CTTACCTGTTTCTCCCTTTTGACCATTGGTCTGGGCTCGCTGGCTGCTGCTGGGCCTGGTAGTTCATCATCTCCTCCGCCCTCATCTTCCCCCTCCCCCGATGATGTTCCCATTACACCAACCAGGTTGCTTACATTGCTGTTATGCTTCCTAATTACAGTGCAGCTATCATTTTAATGACTCCTGTCCACTCGCTCATGCAAGTCCAAAGCGTGCGTTTAATGGGCTTGTAAACTTGAGCTAGAGGGCAGGGGAAGTGTGAGTGCTGTTGATGGTTTCCTCCTTTCTCCAGTCCCACTGGCTCCAGTGGTAGGGTGGAGTTAGTTAGATGATTTCTAATCATCACCAGGGGATCAAGCCTCTAGAACTGCCTTTCTGCAGACACAGTGAGAACAGGAAACCAAGTAGGTATTTTAAGGTGGAACTGGATAAGTTTATGCATGGGACAGTTGCTTGGAAAGGGTGCTTTACAGCGTGGCATGCTTTCAGTCCAGTCTCCCATGCTCTCATTGGAATTGCTGTAGGCCACTCATCAAATCTGCTGAGTAGTTGCAGCATCATGTCACACTGCCAGCTTTCACCCCGGCTAGGCTAGCTCCAGTGGAACAACTTGAGCCCAATGGTCAGCCCAAGGTCTAACGTTCAAGACAGGTGAAGACAAGCTCTTGTTTGCAGCCAGGCTGGGGAGGCTTCTTTTGGAGGACAGTTGGCTTTCCAACACATAACTATCCTCCCTTTGGTAAGCTTAGTCATCCTGGAGCTTAAAATATGGCACCAGGACCTGCAGGAGGTCAGGTCTTTCAGATTTTAAAGTTGTACAATAAGCCAACGTCCTGGCCCCTGTGTGCTAGACTGAATAGTTTGCTGCTAGAGAGAGATTTCTAGGAAGCCAGAAACTGTTTGTTTGACCTTTTTAACTCTGAGTTGGTCATCAAATTGTGTCTGTCTTCTGAAATGAGAAGACATATTGATCTCTTGGTGTAAATATTTTCTTCCTGTTTTAACCACACTGCCTGTTATGCTTTAGCTACCAATTGGGCAGACTGATACTGATTCTGTCCATCCTTTTCTCATGTGAAGTGGCATTTTTTTAATATTTCTTCTGAAATCCACAGGGCTTGTAGCCTTGGATTGAGACACTGTTCAACCTAAGAGGGCAGATTTTGGGAGGATGAAGACTAGCCTGCTGCAACGAACCATTTGATTGATTGAAGTCTGAGTGGAACTGAGACACTGATTTCGCATCTTCCTTTATTCAGCATTTTGTGCAGTGTATTTCACGGTTCAGTTTACAGCGCACTGTTAACTTCCCACTGAAATTCGAATTTAAATATCTACATAGTCTTGAGAAAACCAAAACCTCTCCCAAAGCAGAGGAGAAGAGATGTCTTACGCCCCACAAAAATACTGAAAGTGGAGAGGTTTTTTGCCATCCTAAGAAACTGTTTTTAAGGATTTAGTTTTCATTTAATTAGGATTCTTGTGGCTTCCACCTCTCTGCACTTCAGTAAGTACCTGATATTTTATACAAGCACACTGCTGTGTTTTCACACTCCTCAGCTTCTGCTAAGGTTGGGACCAGAAAGAAGTATTGTAAGAGACAGTTTGTGTAAGAACTGAGATGTCCATTAGATGCAGTCACTTGCCTTACTGATGACAGCTTTGGCTAAATGTACTCGGAATGGTAGGTATTGCATCCTTTTGTAAGTAGCACATGGTTACCATTAGTACCTCTTTTTCTTTTTTTCACATCTGTTGACAGAAATGTTTAGTCAAACATTTACCCAAAGAGATTTCAGGATAGGGAAAGAATACCCTGCCCAAAGCCATAGAGTATATCAGTGATTTTCTGCAATTAAAATAGCATTCTGCCCCACTCACTTTACCTCTACTGCGTGCTTAAAGCTTGACACTTTCTCTCTTTCCTTAACAAGGTCTGGGATTGGATAGAAATTGTGTTTTCGAATGCTTGGCTTCAGAGTAGGATTGCCAAGCCATGTAAGGACTTTGCAGGAGATAACGTCAGAAATCGAAGTAGATGCAGAATTGTTCAGGCCTTTAGAAAGGAAAAAAAAGTGGAGAATGAAGATGCCTATAAAGCTACCATTTTCCCCCCCGTAAATGAAGACAACTTGGTGGGGAAGGGTATGAAATCGTTGTTATAGCTACTGGCGGCCTCCACTTTGAGACTGGAGCCCCATTGTCCTAGGTATTGTGTGAACACAGAACTAGAGACGGGTCAATCCTAAAGAATTTGTCTCTAAATAGGCAAGATGTGTGAAAGTAAAACTGAAACAAAAAATAATAATAAAAAAGGGACAAATTTGGCTAGATTTTGTGACGCCCCCACATCCGTGCTTTTAAGTGGGATGTTTTAAGTGGGATAGCTAAAATATATTTTAGAGTTGCTAGGTAAACATTTAATTTTTTAGAAACCTGATTTAAAACTGGGAGGAATGTGCCCCTGAGAGAGGGCTAGTAGGAAAAAGTGAAGCACCTGGGAATGTTCCAGTGTCTCCTGCTTTCCTAAGGCACAGGCTGGATTGGATACCATTTGCTTTGCACATTTTGTGGAAGGCTACACACCTGGACTTGAAGGGTTTTTTTCCAAAAAAGAAACTTCTCTCACCAGAAACATATTTGAGCTATATTTGGAAAAATGCAGTAGTGCTGTAGTGAATATCCATAACTTGTGAGCCTGAGGTTTTTAACTGCAGGTCAGACAAATAGTTGTCTGGAGCAGTTGGCACAGGACGGAGCCAGGTGCTGGACTAGACGACCTCCTGAGGGCTTGTCCAGCCCTGTTTTCTATGATTCTGTGATTTGGCTGAGAGGAGACAGTGAAAGGCCAAACTCTCCTGTTAACTGAGCAATGATTACATTATTTGTCTTTGCTGTGGGCAATGCTTGGCCTTTGTAGCTCAGAGCTGGAGACCTGAAATGGTTTCTAGTCTGCTTTTTTACTAGTCTAAAATTCAGAACATGAATGTTGAGACATGGCGTTGAGAAATGGTGTGTAACATTTAAAGCTTCAGTTGGGGATTTCCCAATTTGAAGTACCTTAGAAAACACTTTGCTCACTCATTGTTCGGGTTTTAGGCCTTGTGTTGTGTCAAGGTTGACCGTGCAGGTTGGTTAAGAGGTAGACAGTGGATTTGTACAAGATGGTTTGGTTAGGGGCTGATCCTACCTCAGGCAAAGTTGGACTAGATGACCTCTTGAGGTCTCTTTCAGCCATGTTTCTCTGTGAGAGAAGCCTGCTCTTTCAGACGATGCAAAATGCCTCCTCTGAGAAATATAATCCTTTATAAGTATTCTCAAGGCCAACAGTCAATATTTGAATAATTCAGAACAGTAGCTGCTTTTGAAAATCATAGCTTTATCAGTGTTGTGGTTTGAGTGCTATTTGATTTTTGGTTTTTTTGTTTTTTTTTTTTTGAATTGTTGTTCAATTAAAAAAGAAAGAAACAGAATCCTGGGAAACTACCTTTTTCTGAAGGAACCGGTATTACGGCCAGATACGTCCCAGTTTCCAACTTGTTTTGGAGCCTCTCTCATCTTTCTCTGTATCCTGCATTTCCTTCTGCGCACATCTCTTTCCATCAAGTTTGGCCATGAGCAGGAGGCTCCATAAGAACGTTTCTTTCCAAGATCATCTCGTGGCAGCGTGTAGTGAGAGCTTTCCAAATCACCTTTCAGGTTCTGCTGCCAATAGGTGCAGCTCCTTATCCTTTTTGATTTATTGGATGCAAGACATTTTCTATAGCTTCCTTTGCCCCTTGTTGGTACATGTTCTCCTGCTGCACACACCCACAGCTGTGGCATTCACTGGGCTTGCAAAGCATTTGGGTTTTTTGTTTTTTGTTTTAACCCTGAGATGTATTTGCTCTGCCGGTGATTCACTCGGATTAATATAAAAAGCTGCACTGTGAAGATCTTTTTTACTGTCATTCTTCTCCTGTGAGTGGAACAGAAGGCTGTGGGTGATATTCTCCCCTGTGCAGAGACCTAGCAGAAATCCCATAGTTAAACTTTCAGCACCTGGGTGGGAAGTAAATGATGGACAGGCCTTGTGCTGGCCTTCTGCATGGGGTTATTTTCCACACTGGGGTTAAGGAGGAGCTACATTTTTTTTTTTGAAGCAAATAGTGGCACTCATAAATGAAGTTACTCACAAAAAATAGCTGAGATTCCAAGTGGGTGCAGGTCATTTGTAGGTGCAGCACAGCACGTGTAGAGCAGTATAATGCTCGCATGGGTCACGCATTATACCAAGTATGCTAGACCAAATCCACAAAGTGCCTCCCCCTACCAAGCAATGTCATACTGCTGTGCTAGGGGGTTCCCAGTTTGCATGCCAGCAGCAGCCAGTTTAAATGGTGCTTTGTTATGTTGATGCATGCTCTGTTTCTCCCTGATCCGTCCCCTCCACCTCCAAATGTAGCGTCAGTGCTGGGTTTTGACATTGCCATCCAGTTTCAGGCGCATGTTTTGATGAGGAACATAAATATGTGATAACTGCTCTAGGACACACGGGTTGGGTGATCCTGTTTGGGATCTATTGTGGAAGTGGTCAGCATTTTATGCATCAGAGGAAAACCAAATATACTGACTGACTGGGAGAAAATCCTTCTGCCTTAGCTTTTGGCCTGGCTGTGAAAGATGAACCTGCTTCATCCCTTTCTTTATGAGTAACCCCATGACTGTTGTTACTAGTCTGAAATGATTTTTAAATCATTTTTTTTTTTTAAAGTTCCAGCTCTGAACTCTCTGGCTTCCAGAGGCCCTGAAATTCAGAGGCTCATTAGAAGCTGAACGAAGAAGCATTTTCACCTGTTATGGACTCACCTGCTACTAATTTTATCTGGTAACCTTTTGTGCCCTTGCCTTGCCTCTGAATGCCAGAGTGATTCAGAAGGGAGAAATGTCATCTGTCACTAGATTGTACCGTCTTCCGTACTAATTGCCTAATTCATCTCTTTTTCGGGCTTAATGACCCTGGTTGCTGTGACCATCCCTGCATCTCAAATCATCATTTTTATCTGTCTCTGGAGAGGAAGAAGATTTCTGTGGGTAGGCTCAGAATTGGGAAGCTGGAGACTTGTCCATTTGTACCCTCAGCTCTGATACAAGTTTTCTAAATTGTCTTAGGTGAGCCACATAACCTCCCTGTTTCACTGTTTGCACACAGGGGTACAAACATTTCCCTACCTGCTTGCTCCTCAGTGCATGGCAAGGCTTGCTGCAGCAGAGCAAGTGAAATGCCCTCCTATAAAAGTGCAGTACAGCACCAATTATGCAGTTAAGATGAGGTGAACGCAACTGGACTCAGGAAGTCTTATGATGAGTCAAAGCAGTTTTTGTATGACCTTGTTTGGAATATTTCCCTCTGCACCAGATGGACCTTCACTTCTGAGAGGATTCTTCAACCATGGAAGACCCCGCTCCAGCTGAAGAGGACCACCGCGATGAGACTCTACATGGACTGAGACACTTCCTTTGAACCACTTCCTTTGAACCTCCACCATTGCGGACCATTGTAAGGGGTTTGTGTGTATCTATCTCCCTTCTCTCTCAGCATCGCAAACTCCCACCCTCCCCTTCTCCCTTTCCCCCATCCCCCACTCCTGGGCTTAGATGGCTAACCTTGTATGTCCTGTAACCTAGTTGTGTTCCCCTCCTCACCCCCATCCCTCTATTGTTAGTCCCTCGCTCGGGCGTTCTGTATTTCCCTACCGACCTTGTCATCTTTTTTGGATTCCCGATCCTAAACATTTACTAATGAAAGTCAATCTGTTTTTATTTACCCGCTAATTTACTGCAGATCCACAGTGATGCCTAAATATTTCCCCTAGGTCTAGCATGTTCATATTTTATTAACTTAGGTGCAGTGCAGTACTTTTAAACCATTATGAATGTCCATTGTCATGCTGCCTGTTTGACTTGCAGTTGTCCAGCGTTATTAACTGCAACAACTTAGTTAATCAGTAAGCTTCCCACACTCCATTCACTTACCCCTTTGGGCCATAATCGGGGAAACTGGTCCCTATTCAGACCACTGTTAATGTCTGTTGACCTCACACTACAATGCACAGCAGCAGTTGCTAGTCCGAAGCATCCTGTTCTCTTCTGATTCAGGTGGTGAGATCTGTAGGTATCACAGCTGTCAGTACAAGGAAGAAACCATTTCATGGCACAAGAGACTTTTCAATGGGTCCAGCAGGGCTCTCTGTGAGTGTGTTTTATGTCTTGATATGACTGCGTGAAGTAGCTGTCGTCACTGAAATGTGTTTCTCTGGGTGTTCATTTTGTTATAAATTGCGGGGAAAAGCAATGAAGAGATCCTCTGGGCCATTGCAGATGATGCAGGATGCTGGGATTCCTCAGCTCAAGAGTGCCATATACCTAAATTAAGTGCTTTTATGGCCTGTGGTTTAGTTCTGGTAGCTACCTTCTGTGAAGCAACAGTGACCTCCTATGGACAGCTAAGCTGCTTCCCTCGATAAGGACTTTTTGAGCACGGTTTCTTTAACTGAGCTAAAGAACTTGTTATGGTAGAAATCGGCAAAACCCAAAGTATTGGCAGACTGTCAACATGCAAGCAGGTACACATTTACACACGGACAGAGAGATTTGATAAACTGACAATTGAATCTTTGTTTTCCTAAAAAGGACTGGTGAATTCACTGCTGGAAGAAAATGCCACGTTGGCAAATTTGGTGAATGATGACATGGTTTCATGCTAACACCATAGTGCTTTTAATAAGCACATTAAAAAGCATGTTCAAGTACAAATGCACAATTCAAGGCTATATAACTTCAATGGGAATCTTTTGCTTGACTTCAGCAGGCTTTGACTCAAGGCCTTACACTGTACTCTTCCAGAGTGGGGTTAGATTTATTGTATATGGCCCCACTGATCTCCTGGTGGGATTGCGTATTAACCTCTTGCATATTACAAGAAGCCCATTATTTTCTTCAGCTCCATGTGTTCTTTTCGGAGCAGCTGCATCATTCTGCCTGCAGGAGGAGAAGAAAGCTTTCTCATGCTTGCACAGGAGGGAATGTCTCTCTGATGATAAAACTGGCTGCCTTCCTCGGGGTCTGCAGGCTGTTCACGCTGGAAACGCCAGTGACAGCTCTGGATGTATCCTGCAGGTATTACTTCACTAGAACACTGGATTCTTAGCAGGCAGACAGTCATTTTTAGAAAGTGGAAGTGCCTCAGTTTACATGCTCCTTGGGCTACACCCCAAATGGGTGTAAGCTTACTCCAACTGAACAGAGCTGATTTATACTCGCTGAGGATAATCGGCTTCTTTAAACATCTCTCAAGCATTTTTTTAAAGCATCTGGGTACTTACTACACTCTCTGGAAACAGTCCACACTTAAATGACCTTTGAGTCTTATTGTCCATCAAAGTCTGTGAAAATTATGCAGTTGAGAGAGTTATGTGGTTCAGGCCTGGTGGTGGTGGTGGTGGAGGTGTTCTCATTTACACTAGTATATAGCCATGGGCCAGCTATTCAGCTGTCATGAAGCAAAGCAGCTGTATGGAAGTCAGCTGGACTATGCCAATTTATGCTGGAAAAGGTCTAACCCATGGGTTTAATATGTACAGAATTCAAATAAATTGGTATTCGGGACATGACTTTAATTCTGGGAGAGGGAACATTGGAAGAGGCTGAGTACCAAACAACAAAGAAATGATGCGAGCAAAGCCTACAGGGTTTTTGTGGATCATGTCCTTAAAATAAAAGACGTGTTCCTTTCTCTCTGGGACAAAGTTGCCTTATTTTGTGCCGCTTACCAGAGCTGCAAGAGAGGATGGGGACTGGGGACTACTAAAGCAACGGGTGAAATAATAAGAAGAAAATGAATCAACAGTGCAATATTTTCGTTAGATCAGTAATCAACACAGTTCCTTCAGACCTGCTTTACAGGGAGCTGTACTTGCCTCAGATCTAAGTCTGATTAAGTACAAGGGGGCAAAGGATAAAAAAACAGCCATTTTTTTTTTTTTTATTATTATTATTGTTTAAAGCTTATTTGAATGCAATATTTGCAAACTGACAGCGCCCTGACATCACTCAAGTGAATCACTTGTCAGACTCTGGAGTACTAGCACCTAATTGAGAGGGAAATGAAGCGCTGCCAAAATAAATTGACACACAACATTTTTGGTGTCCTCCATGTGACCTGCCTAGAAAGCACGAAAAGGAACAGAAAGAGACTATGTTCTTATGGCAGGAACTGGGCAACTACTAACTTGCTGTCTTTAACTATCAGGAGAGGAAGTTAAAAGAACATTTGTTGATGAAGAAAAGAGCTGTCGATCTTCCCAGTTCTTGCCCTGAATGAGGAAAGGACAGCTTGGCAACCTGCTGTGGCTTCTGATGCTGCTCACTGGTAACATATAGAGATTTCATTGGTTTTTAGCTTTTTCTCCTTGTGACTATCAATTGAAAAAAAAAAAAAAAAAAAATCCAAGCATCAGCAAACCCCAAACAAAATCCTGATCTCTTATTCTAGTGCTTCACAGTAATCTATGAATTTGCCGCTAGATGGTGCTGTGAATTCAGCCAAAGGAAACTGAGGCGCAATAAAATGGATACTTGGGCTCTGGGCACAGTCAGAGTACACCAGTGTTTAGCAAGGATTTGGGGATCAGAATTGAAAGGAAATTATTTCTTTGCCTTTTGGAAGGATAAGGTGAATCCATGGATGGTCAGCCTGACCAGGGAGCTCTGAGGCAGGGCTTATCTGCATGGTACGTTTGCAGAGTGACAAGGACAGCAAGGCCCTAACAGAAGCAGGCTTGTCCTGGCTCTCTACGTTGCCTCTAGTACTGCAAAGCAAGGGTCAGTGTTGTCTGATGAGCATACTGAAAACTTAAGTGCATCTAATGTCTCATCCTGTGAGATCTATAGATTTAAAAAGGTGGCTTGTGCCACTGCAGTTGTTATAATGGGAGTGCATGGTTGATAGCTAAACAATTGACAATATGATTTCTCTAACCCCTGTTACAATGTTTCTTCCCGTCTGGTGAAATCAATAGCTAGCACATGGTGACCCATTTTGCCTACTTGCACCAAATCATAGAATCTTACGAAAATGAGAGTTGGAAGGGACCTCAGGAGGTCCAGCTCCCTGCTCAAAGGGACATCTAGTCCAACCCCCTGCTCAAAGAAAGACCAGCCCTGACTTGTGTCATCCCAGTCAAGGCTTTGTCTAGCCAGGTCTTAAAAACCCCCAAGGATGGAAATTCCAGAAGATTTCTTGGTAACCTGCTTTACTACCCTCCTCTTGAGAGAGTTTTTTCCTAACATCTAACCTAAACTGCCCTTGCTGCAACTTGAGCCCGTTGCACCTTGGTCTGTCATCTGCCCCCACTGAGAACTGCCCAGCTCCATCTTATTTGGAGCCACCCTGCAGGGAGTTGAAGGCTGATCTTAAATCCCACCTTGGTCTTCTCTCTGTAGATTAAACAAGTGCAGTTCTCACAGCCTCTCCTTATAAGTTATGTGCCCCAGTCCCCGAACCATTTTTGTTGCCCTCCACTGGATTCTGTCCAATTTGTCCACACCCTTTCTGTAGTGGGGGGCCCAAAACAGGACTCCAGATGTGGCCTCACCAGTGCAAAACAGAGAGGAAGAATCACTGCTCTTGATCTGCTGGCAACACTCCTCCCAATGCAGCCCAGGATGACGTTAGCCTTCTTGGCCACAAGGGCACACTGCTGGCTCACATTCAGTTTATTGTCCACTGTCACCCCTGGGTCCTTTTCTGCAGAGCTGCTACGTAGCCAGTCAGCCCCCAGCCTGTACAGGGGCATCAGGTTGTTCTGTCCGAAGTACAGGACTTTGTACTTGTCTTTTATTGAGCCTCATGATATTTCTTTTGGTTCAGTCCTCCAATTGGTCGAGGTCTCTCTTAATCCTAGCCCTGCCCTCTAGTATATCTATTACTCCCCCCCGCTTGGTGTCATCTGCTATCTTGCTGAGGGTGCATCCATCCCATCTTCCAGGTTGTTGATGAAGTTATTGAACAAAACTGGCCCCAGGACTGATCCCTTGGACGTTCTACTTGAAATGAGAGTTCGGAAGTTATTTCACTTGGATGAGTTGTGGGTTAAGAGGCTACTCCATTGGAGTAAAGGCAGCAGAGTAGCTAAATGGAATTGAGCGTCATGGTAACTTGTTCTGGCATTTCTAAAGGGTTCTTTTTCTTTTGCTTTCCCCCTGACCTCCTCTTGCCCTAGCAGGCTATAACATTCCTGGCCAGCTGTTTCCTCCATATCTCTGTTTCATCTCAAATCAGTGGTGATCTCTAGTACAGACAGTGTGTGTGGACATAATGTGACTCTTTGCCTTGTTTTTTCTCACTGGTCCTATTTGGCCCGTTCTTCCCTTCAATGCTTCAGCGAGCCATTTCAGTGCAAGGAATGAAGCACAAGCTCAAAGTAAAAGATACACTTGCATTCTTTGAAGTTGCTTTTATGGTACCTAAATACTGAATGGAGTTTACTAATAGACCTGTAACATCAAGATGGGAATGGCACAAGTAACTATGTTTTAAGAAATCACAGGCTTGACAGACTGTGACATAAAGGGCTTTGACATGACTGGACTCTGCATTTTGCCTGCAGTGCATTACATCTTAACACTGAACGCCATTGAAGAATAGCTTAAACTGTACAGATGATTATCTGTTTCTTTTAGGGGGAAATTACCACGTCATGGATTACAATGCTGGTACTAGTGGCTGGTAATAAATATACTGTGATTCAGAATCCTGCAGCATTTTCTACTAGTGCAATGAACTCTAGGTATGCAACAAGCACAATCATTCATCTCCAAGTTTCTGCAGCTTTCGAGCTGGATTGAATCCCAGCTACCCTTAAAAAGCACTTTCAGCAACTTGCTTGCAACACCCCTAGTAGAGAATTTTTGTCAGCAGCTCTATGGCTCCAAAACTCACCTCTACATAATTCGTGTCAGAGAACTCGAACAAAAATTTAATTGTTACTCCCAAACATCTATGCATGAGGGAGAGGGCAAAATAAAAAGCAATTTGTCATATGAAAATAGGAACAGCTACATGCATTTCACCTTAAATATTAACTTTGCTAAAGTACATATAATTCCAATAAATTAACTGAAAATATTAAGAGGAACTGAATAATAAATGCCCTCCCATAAAGTGCAGCTGAAGTACATACATCTTTTTGAGCTATTTGCTTGCTTTGGGTTAATAAGTAAGGCAATGTATACGTGAGGTAGGGAAATAGAGATTCTAAGCTCCCCATTTCCCCCCCCCCTTTTTTTTTTCTTTCTCGCTCCTAAACAAATACAATGAAAGTCACAGCAACAATGGCCTGTAATCTCAGGTCAAGTTTCATAGGTTTTTTCCCATGTGTAGAGATTCTGTTCTACTCTTGATGGATCCAATCCAGCTCTCAGCAGTCAGCGGGCCATTAGCACAAGCTCTTGGCCAGACAAACTTGTTTGACCCAGAATTTGACTCCTAGTCACAGTCCAAAAGAAGGAGGGAGTAAAGTGTTACTTTGCCCCTGCCTCCCCCCCCCCCCCGGTAGCTATAAGAATATTTCAAAGATGCTGCTATGGGGAATGGTTCCCACCAAGATTACCTGCAGCACTAATAGCTGGAAAAGAAAGTTATTTTTCTGTTGCTCTTCTAATTGTTTGCAGTATTTTGTCCCATTATATGCAGCCAACCATGGTTCTACCCACACTCTGCTCAATTGCTGGTTGGGTGGTAATGACCCAGAAGTATTGCTTGGGCTACTAGAGTGCCAAGATCCTATGCGTAGACAGGGCTGAGTCTTCAGTTCCTCTTGATGGCTGTGTAGGGCCTTGAAATAGTCTGCCCCATGGAGGGACTAGGTAAAAATTTGACAGTGGATCCAAAATGCTTATGCTGAGCCTGGACAGAATTCGGAGATGTCTGACTCATGCTTGTCATTTCTGATCATTTGTCATGTTTTTCTAAGAATTTGTACCTGAGCATGCAGTGACAATCTCTGTTGCCAGCACTGGAGAACACCGGCTGAGATTCCTATAATTGTCTGTTTTACAGCCATGCCTCAGGTAGCAGAGCAGAATGTGATGCCTCATGCATTGAACAACCCTGCTTTCCATAACCAGGTAATGATGCTTATAAAATGATAATGGAATACCTACCTTTTCTATAGCACTTGCCATTGGCAGGTCTCTGCATGCTTTACCACAGAGGTCACTTGTGATTAACCCCATTTTACAGATGGTAATAGCTGTGCTGTGTACCAAAACCCCCAGGAGCGTGATATGATTTTGGCTGAAAGCTAATAGTGATGTTGTGGTATAGGTATTCTATTGTGCTGTGATAGTCTAGAGGATGAAGCTTATTGTGTATGAGGCTTTGACTACACTGTGTGATTTGATATGTACTTTGCCAGGCTACCTCAGTTAAGTAACATGATGAATATCTGCATTAATTTGGAAAATGATCTGCATAAGATTTCCCATAGATTACTAAGCCATTTTATTTGTTCAAAGTTGTGTGTGCGCATGCGTTTTCCCCCAAAATAATTGTGACATCTGGTATTTATCTAAAAATAAGGAAGTAAACCTTATTAATCAACAAGGCTGAGAAATGTGTTCAGCTTCATTCAGTTCCTTTGTAGGAGAATAAACTAATCCCTGAGAATATTGTGTACGCAAAGCTCAGTTGTAATGAAGCTGAGCTTCTATGCCTATCCTCCCACTAAACCCAGATGCTAAATTTATTACACCTAGAAAACTGTTACAATAGAGCAGGGGCAGGAAGAGAAGTTTTTGTTGGGGCAAAAGAAGGGAGAGTTTTATATAGGGTCTAAGACTGGTACAGCAGGTCAGCAGTTCAACATGATCAACTTCAAGTTCTTTCCTTGGCTTCAGTGAAAGTTAAGCCTTTGTTCAGATCTGACCATATGAATAAGTGTTTTGCTCAAAGACAAACCTGCTGGTGTGTCAACCTGTGTGTAAACTTTCTTTGTAGTTCTTTGGCACTGCTTCCTTGTACTGCAGTTATCATTTTAGTATAAACCCTGTCTAATAGGTGGATCTCCCATGAAGGTGGATCTTCAGTGTTAGATCTCCTGTTTTGGTTAGCTGTACTGCCCCAAGCCAGTTCAGACACCCCGCAAGAAATAGATACATAGATCAACTCAAAGGAATGAAGCCTAAATATTGGCGCTGTGGAAAAACAGGAGCCAACCAATGGGGATATTTGCAAGAAAAGAGCATTACAGTTTTCAATGAAATGTGTACCATGTGTTCCTTTAGTTTCAAGCATTCTCATTAAGAATAGCTGTGCAAAACTGAATGGACCAGGCTGTGTCCACTGGCTTCTGGGTAGCTGTGCTAGCCAGGCCATTAACAAGGTACATGTATGGCACATGCTGGCAATGGGCTGTATCACATGTTCCAAAAATACATTATCGAGCATCAAGGACCAAATTTTAAAGATGTTGTAGGTTAGTGCCAGGTTTAACTTTACAGAAGCTGAGTTTGTATAGGGAAATGAGAGCATGCAAAAACACAGGTGCTGCTTGGAACTAGCTCCTCTTTATCCAGGGTCAATGAGCTAATTGAAGTCTAGCTTGAGCAAGGAGTTCTCAAAAATGATTAAATATTTACCCAGTAAAAGAAATGCAAGGCTGCAGAATAAATACACGGCTCACTCTGTTATCATTCCAGTAATTCCATAAGAATAACTTGGAGCAGAAAAGACACCAAAAATCAGGTAGAAGCCCCACACCTGGGCAAAGCAAGGAGCAACTTGCTATCTGTAACTCTCCCTAGCGCTCTGACCCTGTTGAAGTGCCCTGCTGTTTACAGTGCATTTTTTCCCCAGTTGTGCCCTCTTAACAGAATTTACAGAAGAAAAAAATGCTGAAGATTTCAAGCAATGAAATCTAGGTACAGACCTTCAGTTGGTGTAAACCGCTGTAGCTCAGGTGATGCCTGTGGAGCTAAGCTGATTCACAACACCTGAAAGTGGACTGCAAGGACAAGAGTTTGTTCCTAAGGGCTTCAGCCTCAGTGTTATCCTGAACCAGGATGCATAGCTCATGTACCACTGTGGAGCCCTGTGTTCCACATTTTGCCCCCCTTCCCTGGATTTCCAAAAGGGCATCTATGCACATGCACCTTTTGGGGCTGGCAAGTCCCCTTAGTTGCGTGCTGTTATGCACCCAGGGGCCTTCTGAAATTAAATGACTGACCACACGTGTAGGAATGAATGCTGCCAGGCTTGCTGGCACAGAATATGCAGTGAACATACAGTAAAAAAGTGTGCGTGCACGGCCATTAATAGAATCAACAAAATCACTTTAGATTCCTATGTCCATATTCAGCACATCTGCATATCTGACAATATGGCATCTTAGTTTTGTGCTGGTCTTCTGCTCAAAAAGTGAAGTTCACCCTAAGGCCCTACACTCCTGCTCTTACTACAGTGGATTAGTGCTTCACACCACAGGTGGTCCAGGAATGTCAGTGGCACTCACTGCTCAAAGACAGGCAGAATGTGGCATCCAGAAAATTTTCTTAAAAAAGCACTTAGCCCTGGCATGCACAAAGCTTTTGTTACTCTGTAACCATGTTGGCGCTGCGTGTTCACCAAAATAAATTACAGCATTGCAAACCCTAGCGGGGACATAATAAAAATGCCCTGTGCCAATGCAGATTCTCTCTCTCTTCCTGTATACCGCTGTAAGCACAATTATACTAGCTTAGCTGCCTCTACTCAAGGGAGCCGGTATAATTTTAACTATATTAGTATAGTTAATTCAGTGTAACTTTTGCATGTAGACAAGGCTGTGACATAAGCTTAGCGTGTTTACCAGCCAGGCTCTTGCCTGTTTGACCATGTTGAATGCTTGGAACATGCTTATCACGTGACTGTTTCCTTATCATTGCAAGCCCCTGGCATTAACTTATAAAATAGGAAGAAACTCTTATGTGCATTTATTTATTTATTTAAAAGCAAATTATTTAAATAATCTTTGAAATACATCAAATTAAAAAAAGGGGAGGGAGGAGTTGATACCTTCCTTATCTCCTTTTATAGGCTCCACTTTTCCCCCATGCAGGGTTTGTTATCTGCATTAAAGAATTCTGTTGGAAGCTCAGACAATATCCCACAAACAAACTGCAGGTGCATGAGTAACTCAATAAACCACAACAACCAGAGACCTGTAGTAGCTACAATATACTTTGAATGCACACTTCAGGTGCCACTGAAGGCGTTTCTGCTGAAATAAAAGCCAATTATTTATTCAGTATCATTAGCTAAACATGTTATTGATCAAAAGCAAAGGGACAACTTTTGTACTCGGCAGATTAAACTTTAAACTCAGCTGAGAAATCACCTTGAACTCGCAGTGGTTTTGTCGTCTCCTAGTATTGTGCATAATTATATGCAAATATAAAAAGAATGGCTCCTTCCATGATGATACAATACCAAAAAGCAGTTTTCTTTTCGTTTAAAAACTTGAAAACAAAAGACAAAAAAAAAAAAGGAAACAGCATTTTTTACTTATTTGGACTGACATTTTAGGTCAGATTGACTATCTTTGCCAAAACAGTGAGTGGGTAGGAAGTGGAGCTTAGATGGCTGCCATTCTGGTAGAAGACAAGGTGCTTGTTATGGCAGGGTTTATCAAATGGCTCTTCACAATTCCTCTTCCTTGTGTGCGAGCAAGCTTTTAGTCACAAGAACAAATGTTGTGGTGATGGTATTTCTCTGTAGCTTTTTTTTTCCCCAAGGAATTATGGGAAATAGCAAAGGTCTGCCTACTTCATCTCTTTAGCTAGGATAAATTCTTCAAGCAGAATTTCATCCTGAGACCTGTCAGGTATCCAGGTTGTAGCTGTATTGGTCTAGAGGAAAAGGCAATCGGGACTCATAGTAGAGATTATAGCTTTTCTTAGACCAACGAGATATTTGCAAAAACATTTTTTTTGCAAAAATTTTTGTTAGTCTAATAAAAGATAACATCTCTACTATGACTCCTGAGACCTGGGCACAGGTGTTGGGCTCAGGGCCCTGAAAGAGGATTATCTGTCTTGTTATTAGTCATTGCTTCTGTTTGGGGATGGCTGCACATTTTAATAAAACAAGTTACACTAGGAGTCAACCAGGACACCACTTCAATGATTTTTTTTTCTCCGAAGGGAAAGTGAATTTGCAAGGATTTTGTTAGAGTTCAACCGAAAGGATCACTGGCATAAAAACAGTAGACGAGAGACCAAAGGGAAGAGGTAGCACAATACACAAGGGAAGGAGGGTCTCTCAGGGGAACTCGGGGCTAGTCGGAGATCTGGGCTTCATTCCCAGGTCAGCTGGGAACTTTCTGGGTGACTTGGGACCTGGACTGAATCAGTGTAACATGGCACCTTCCCATAGGAAGGCAGCTTGATCCAGCAGCTCATGGCATGGTTGGTGGCTTTCTGCTCATATTGCTTTTCATAGAATCATAGAAGTCGGGTCGGAAGGGATCTTGTAGATCTTCAAGTCCGGCCCCACGCCTGGGGACTCCGCTGCCTACTTCCCCCCAGGTCGAACATGACCCATCCACCACCACCCTCTGAGTACAACCCTTGAGCCAATATGCAGTCCATCTGACTGCGGTGTAGGCATCAATGCCACAGTCGCCTAGTTTTTTAATGAGGATGGGGTGGGAGATGGTGTCAAAGGCCTTGCTGAAGTCTAGAAAGACTACGTCCATGGCAACACCTGCATCCATTGCCTTTGTGACCTGATCATAAAAG
>NW_017728936.1:10557443-10568575 GCF_001723895.1 Crocodylus porosus | reverse complement strand
GAGGTGAAGAATTGGTTAAAGAGTTCCGCTTTCTCCTCTGGCGCAACCACCAGATTGCCCAGCATACTTTGCAGGGGCCCCGCATTACCCGGTGCCTTCTTCATCCTCCCTATGTATTTGAAAAAGGACTTTATTATCCTCGTTCCTGGATGCTAGTCCTAGCTCTACGTCTGCCTTAGCTTTCCTGACAGCCCCCCTACAGGCCCAAGCAGAGGAGGTGTACTCCTCTTTGGAGGTAGCACCCCCCCTTCCACCGGGTGTACGCTGCCTTTTTGGCAAGCAGGCATTCCCAGGCATCCTTGGTGAGCCGGGGGGGGGCTTCTGGGCACTCTTGCCCCCATTGCATCTTGTTGGCATGGACTCCCCTTGGACCCTGAGTATCGTTTCCTTAAGGAACGACCACTCATCCTGGACACTGAGTTCCCCTGCCCTCAAGGACCCCAGCGCCTCACCCACTAGTCTCCTCAACTTGTTGAAGATGGCCTCCTAAAGTCTAGGGCTACCGCCTTGCTGCAGGCCCTCGGCACCCTGCGCTGGATGGTGAATTCCAGCAAGCGATGATCGCTATCGCCCAGGTGGTCAAGAACCTGGAGGCCCCGACCAGGTCATCGCCTGTGGCCAGGACCAGGTCCAACAGGGCGTTTCCTCTGGTGGGACTGTGCACCTCCTGGATCACGTGGAGGTCCTGTATCTCACCCAGGAACCTCCTGGAACGGTCCGTCCTGGCTGTCTGCTCCTCCCAGCAGATGTCCGGGTAATTAAAACCACCCATGACAACTACATCCCTTGCCTTAAGCACCCCTGCAAGTTGGCCTGAAAATTCCCGGTCCAGCTCCTCCCCTTGGTTGGGGGGTCTGTAGTAGACCCCCACCATCAAATCGCTCTCCCCATGGTCCCCTTGAATCTTAACCCAGAGAACTTCAGCCTGCCCTTCCTCTGACCCCATTCTGCTGGCAGAGGATGTGTAGTGCTCCTTGAAATAGAGCACCACACCCCACCTTTCCTTCCTTCTCTACCCCTCCTGTAAAGCCTATAGCCCCTAATGCTAACTGCCCAGTCATGACATGAATCCCACCACGTTTCTGTTAGCCCTATGACATCTGGGTTTGAACTAGCTATTCTGGGGGCAAGTTCCTCCTGTTTATTCCCATACTGCAAGCATTGGTTTATAGGCATTTAAGGTCTTGCAAGACTGTGTGTGCCATCCCCCGTTTAGGGAGACTGTCTGGACCCCCGTTTCTCACCTTAGCGCTCCTTGCCTTTGTCACCTGTCCTGCTCAGATGGCATCTCTTCGTCCTCCTGTGGCCCCCTCCCCCAGCAAGGCTAGTTTAAAGCTTGCCGTACAAGATCAGACAACCTGGAAGAGAAGACATGCACAGGGAAAAACTATAATGCACTTTCAATCAGTAAACTTCCGAGAGCTCTTTGACGAGAAGGACAGACAAACCGGTGAGAAACGAATACGCCAAAATGAAAGTCAGTGGCGGGGAGATGTCTGCAGGTGGCCAATCTGCTGACTGTGTCTCCTTGGTGTGCGGAGTTCCCCATTTAAGGGCAGGAATCTGCTCTTAGTTATAGTCAGCAGTGACCAATCACTTCGTGCCAATTGTGAATATTTACTGACCACCAATTACGTTCTTACAGAGTGACCTAGATACATATTCATCTGACCTAGATACCTATTCATTTAACCTAGATACATTATTCATCTGGCTGCCCTCAGCGGGTTCAAAAGGTCAACCTTATGATTGGCACCTGCAATACTTATCATTGCAGACAACAAGCTCCTTAAGTGTGGAGAACAAACTTTTAACAAACTCCAACTGCAATGCTTCTTTTAGCAAAGAAATAAAGGCTACTAATGCTGAGGGGTCTTTATGGCCTGCGACCCTACTAAGTTGTTATGGTCTTTTGCTTTGCTGGCATCGGCACTCTAACCGACAGGTAAAACTCAAACATGACCGTTATCAAGGAACCCAAAGCCTGCCTAGCGGCACCAGCTGCATAAGCACCGGTTGACCTCGCCAATGCAGGCCTTTTGTCGCCATCCCCGCCTACTCAGCGGAAGAAGGGAGGAAAATACCACCTGCACCCCCGTCTCCTTCAGCTTGTCTCCCAGAGCCTTGAAATCCTTCATAATGCGGTCAGGGTTGCCCCTGGCCACGTCGTTCGTACCCACATGAACGACAACCATGGGGTACTGGTCTGCAGGTCGGATGTCGGCCAGGATCCTCTCCGTGATGTCCCTGACCCGAGCCCCAGGCATGAAGCAGACCTGTCATGTCCAGGGGTCGGGCCGGCAGATGGGATCTTCCAGTCCTCGTAGAATGGAGTCTCCAATGCCGAGGACCCGGCGTTTCTTCCTCCTGGTGTTCGCTCTCTGCCCACTCCCTGTTGCGTGGAGAGTGGCATCATCCCTGCCAGAGGCCATTCCACCGTCCTCCTCCGTCACAGCTGCCAGGGCATCAAACCTGTTCCCCAGCTGAACCTTTTCCTTGGGACAAGTCATTTTTGTTGCTGCCAGCTGAATGACAGCTGACACAGTCACTCGAAGTTAGGAGTCTGCAGGGCTGTAACCTGTGTTTGCTGCTTGTTTGTTCTTCCCATGGCAGAAGGGCTTGATTCAGGGAGATGGACAGGACTGGATTGTGTTGCATAACATGAGAATTTCTCACACTATCAGTTTACAAACTGAAAAAAAAAAAAGCACATGGGAAAGCATCACTGAGCTGCCATCCTGGCAACCCTGCAGGTCTTTCAGCACTGGGTAGCCACCTCCTCCAAGACCTGTCATAAGCGTTTAATCCTTGAGCGCCAAGGAGCACCCTGGTACCTGGTGCTTGCCAGCCCATCCCCACCACCGGCTTTTGCAGGTGCTGTCCAGCCCTGCCCCTGCCGCGGCTGCCGCGACTGGCTTCTGTGGGTGCTCTCTAGCCCTGTCCTTGCTGCCGGCTTCTGCAAGGGCTCGCCAGCCCTGTCCCTGCCCCCGCCGGCTTCTGTGGGTGCCCCCCCCAGACTCAGGAGGCACCAGTCGTCTATGCTCGCTGGGCATGGAAAGCGGGGGGAAGGGTTCTTGAGGTTAGTCCGAGCTGACCAACAGTGACAAGTAACATAGTTGGGTAGGGACCCAGCTTGGTTCCATGCAATATTGGTGTGTTAGGTGATGAAATTAAATACAAAAGGACTGAAACGGTTATTAGTAACAACCTCAATGGGCTCAGCAACTCCACCGGTCACATGTTTGCCTGGTTCCCACCGCTGCACGCAAGCCAATGGGCCGAAGCTCCACTCTTCCCCTCGCCGAGAAGTATATGAAGCGGGGCTTCTTCACAACGGTACGCCTGGTCCTGATGTAGCACAACAGCTACTCTCACAAGATCCTTAAACTCAGGCCTTCCCACTACATGGAGATCCGCAGATCCCCAGGGGCGGATGAGGACAGGAAGGAGGGCAGCAGAAGGCCACGCAAATGGAGGTTGCCACTCTCCCACAGCGCCAAACGCCCCCGCCTGTACTCCAATCGCAGATCGAATCACGAGTGGCTCGGCAGGCAGACCCTCCAACGTCACGTGATCACGTCGGGTTTGCCACTTGTCACTCGTACCGATCGGTTATAATCCTGCTGTCGATCAAGGTGGCCAATTCGACCTTTACCTCAAGGTTTGATGCTAGGTCAACCTTTACCTCAGGATATCCCACCAACTCAACCTTTACCTCAAGATTTGCCATCAATTTTACCTTTACCTCAGGATTTGCCACCAATTCTACCATGCATGCTGTCACTTTTCCTAAGTGGGTCGAATCGGTGAAAAAGTCACTCCTAGAAAATTCTGGAAGGGACACCCCGAGGCACGCACATTCCTCGCCTGTCCCCTCGGCTACGGCACAGGCCAGGCTACCTGCGCACACAGGTTGTGTGCTTCTCACTCAGGGTCATGGGTACACTCGGGGCTGGGCTCCCGTCCCTCCCCTGGGCACGCTGCAGACCTCGCGATCCCTCCCTGTCTGCCACCCTCCGGACTTCCCCGACGTGTTTTTCCACTCCCTTCCAACCTGCTCCATTGCTCGTGTTTCTGTGCCTTTTCCAAGCCACAGCTTTGTTGTTATCTGCTCGGCAAAGAGCCAGCCTTGTGGGTCTGGACAGTTACAAAGGGCGGATTAGCAGCCAAAGAATATACTATTATTATTATTATTGTAAATCCCTTTTTTAAATGCACAGCTCTGTGCAATATGCTTGGAATAATAATAATCCTGCCAGACATGCACAGGGAAAAGTACTTCGCACACCTGGGGAGGACACAGTGCTGGCTTCTTTCAAGACACATGGGGGAAGGTGAATCAGGAGTTGAGCCACCCCCGTTTACAGTTAAAGTCAACGAGTTTGGTGTTGGGCTGTTTCTCATTGCCTCTGGTTTTTGACCCTCTAACAGGCCTCTGTTTCCTCCTCTCTGTGACCGAGGGGAATAGACACTTTTTAATTCTTACTTGGTGGGAACCAGGGAGCTTTGAAGCGCAAGGCCAACTTCTACCAGGCTTCAGGTGGGATCACGAGAGCTGGCGACACGAGTTATCTTGATTTTTGTTTTCCCCCCATAGGATGTGCTTGCATTAGGGACAGGGTGATTGCAGGGGGCTGGCCTGCGTTCTCTTCAAGAAAAAAATAGAGGACATAAAGCCGTCAGGTTTTGGATCAGCAGAGGACAGAGGACGACTGGACTGTCCTCTATGATGGCCACCCGTGCGCCTGGCCACTTGTTCAGCCTCAAAGCCATGCCCTTTCTCCGGCTGCTGTGAGTGAGGAGGTGCTCAGGCCCATGGATGCTCCATGGTTTTGCTGAAGGTCCTTAGCTAGATGGGGCAGTCATTTGCCGATGGAGTTATTCATCGGGTTTTCAGCACGGGGGGTTGTAAGTTGACATTCCAGTCATTAGTCAGCTGTCAGTCCAGTGAGACTGTGCTTTGTTAGGCCATTTATGCCTGGAGCAGCGTTTGTGAGGTTGGTTAAAGCCACATTCAACCAGCTAGAAATTTTTTACTGCCCCCATAAAACATGCTTTGTCCTGCCTGGTTGCTGTTCTAATGGAAATCTTCCAGCTGCTGAACACCACCTGCCTGGTTGAGAGGGGCAAGGAGCAACCAGGAAGTACAAGGAACACGTTTCAAAGAGGGTTTTTAAATTTTTTTTTTTTTTTTTTTTTTGGCCTCTTGACTCAGCCACGCTCTAATCAAGAGCATGAAACGAACCTGATTTAGCTTTGCCGAGGCACAGTGAGGGAGGTATGCATACAGCCTCCGCCCCCAGGAGGTCCCGATAAAGTGAAGACACTGGTGCCACTGCAGCATGGCTGTCTTGCCATCCTTTCGTGGCCTGCTCTCAGCCCTGCACTTATACTTGATCTGAGCCTTCAAGACGCTGAGAAGCGATTGGTTCTGCTTCCAAAACCCCCCACCATTTCTCCTTAATTCCTAGCGATGTCTTGAACCTTTTGCACTCCTAACAGCAATGGTTCAATGGAGACAATTGCAACAGTTTAATGAGCATCATTTTTATGCCAGGGTTTTCAAAGGAGCAGAAGGAATGAATTGCCTTGTCTTTTATTGACTGTCAAACTCAATGTGCCTGTGTAATTCCTAGCCTTACAAGGCTAAGCAGGGAACAGAATTAAAGCCACACAGTGAGTGAGAGTAACTAGAACTTGGGACCCTGTCTTTGTCCTCACTCCTGCAAGCTCCAGGTGATGACTTGAGGAGCCACCTCCTCTTCCTAATCTTACTCTTGTTTCTAGTAAGCTTCCTCACAAACATCCTGGTGTTTTCGTGAGGTTTTATGCAGAGAAAGCCAAGGAGATTATACAAAAAACCACAGCTTTTCTAGGTATCCAGGTTGTAGCCATATTGGTCTAGAGAAAAAAGCAGTCAGGACTTATGGTAGAGATGAAATCTTTTATTAGACCAACAAGATTTTTTGGGGGAAAAAAATTAATTGTAAGCTTTCGGGCACAAACACCCTTCATCAGGCATTGGAGAAAAGATTGGAAAAGTTCTCCTGGGTAGAAATGCAGGTTGTAGCCGTATTGGTCTAGAGGAAAAGGCAATCGGGACTCGTCATAGAGATGATATCTTTCATTAGACCAACAAGATTTTTGCAAAAAAATTGCCGATTTAATTTTTTTAATTAAAGCCCGAAAGCTTGCAATTAAAGAATTTTTTTGAAAGCTTGCAACTAAAGAATTTTTTTTTTTTTTTTTTTGCAAAAATCTTGTTGGTCTAATAAAAGATATCTCTACAACGAGTCCTGATTGCCTGGGTAGAAATGAAAGTTCTAGGAACTTTGGATTATCCAAGACTTTTGGTTATTAACAAGGCTCTTACAATCAAGAGGCACATTGATGGTACTGGTAATACAAATCAACACACAACACTGCAAACGAAATCCTAACCATGGCAGTTCCCTGTAACCAGAAATAAACACAATCACGTTGAGACCAAAAATGGGACTCCATTATGCTTACTATAGACCTGGTTGCACCAATTAAATGAGTTGCATTGTTCTAAAAGGCGATGAATTGAGTGATGAGAGAGAAATACTTTGTTCAGATCCAATGCCAAGTGTCTGCATGCCTGCTAACTGAATTGTTTGATGCAATGTGAAGTATAACACAAAAGGAAACAAAACTATTCCTTTTATTTATTGCCTTATGGTAATTGCAAGTAGCTGGGAGTGGTCAACAGATGGTGCTGTATAGCTGCTTTTCTTGAGGAAGTTAGCTAAGCAGAACTCTGCTGCGCACAGAAGAAAGACCTAACTATCTGGTACTGCTCTCAGCCTGCTGGTTGTTTGCCCGAAATATTCTTATCTACATCACTGCCCACTAAGCAGAACTGCCTAAACAGTCAAGATATAATACCCAACAGGCATTTTTGATCATAGATAGTAGACAGCAAAATATGTTAAGAAGTAAAATTGATTAGAACTATATTCCAGTCTGTAACCAGGGTAACATAGGTTTTATATAACTGATATTGTGTGATAGCTTAGCCTGAATATAGGTAAATTTCCTGTATGACCCGAGTCATGTTACTTATACTAGGCCCAGCAGAGCACATAAGCAAGCAAATAGTATCCTGCAGAAATGTATCTTTCCATGTCGTTAGCCCTTGTGTGCATCAGTTTTCTCCATCCTTTAAATGGAGACAATAACAAGTTATTTATCTAGCTCTTCAGAGAATTTTGAGACTAGTGGCATCAAAAGGGGCTGCATTTTCATAAAGGCCTGATTCCTGCTCTCTGATAAACTCCTCCTTGAGGCCGCTCAAATCGAGCACTGCAAAATTGAAGCACTCCAAATCTGCACTCTCTCAGACCAGGATTTTTCAATAGTGACTTGCACCAAAGCTGAGAATTGAACTTCAGTGAGATTCTGAGTCCCAGTTCCAGTGCCTTGAGAACAGGAGTATCTTTCCCTCGTGAACTCTGGGATACAGCGTGTGGCATCTAGGGACTGTGTGCCTATTGATACGTTTGGCAGTTGATGTGTTTGGACCCAGAGGCTTAGTGTTTGGATTGAAATCTGGATTTTCTCAGACCCTGTATGGTTGGGACTGATGGCTCCAGACTGGCACCAGCTCAGAAAGTTACCAGCTGTTAATGCTGGAACCTGTGTCTGAGCTGAAAGCACCCACTTAATAACTTCTGGTTCTGTAGCAGAACAGAGGGGAAAGCTGCCTGTTCTCCAGGTGATAATGCAAACTCAGGAGTGTGCATCTTCTTTGTGACACAGTCATTCTGTGTCTCCTACTCTCAACAATTAATTCAGACATTTGAGCTCTGTGCTTCGTTGTAACACCTTAGACTTGCTCATGGAAGGTCTGATGCAAGCAAGTTTTGTTTGATTTGTGTTCCTCAAATTATGCCAAGTCAGCAGGCTTTAGGAAAACGTCTAGGATGCTTTCAGTGTAGCCCAGTCATTGCGGTTTGGAATTCAGTGGGGTTAGATTGTCTCTTTTTTTTTTTGGTGCTAAAGTGGGGAGTAGAAATCAGTCACGTTCTCCACTGGTGCAAATAAGCATAACTCCATCACTATATCATTAGAGTTTTCCCTGTTCCCAGCCGTACAGAATATTGCATATTATATGTGTGCAACATCTAGCTGGAGAATTCAACAGAACCAAATCTCCTCCTACCTGCTCACCTGTGGAGAGCGTGCGCGAGTGCACGGGCAGAGGGGTAGGGAACCACGGCAGCGAAGACTGTTCCATTGTAAAGGAGGATTCCAGCCCCTAGTTTCCATGATCAGTGCAGCTCTGGGAACAGGATGCGACCAAACAAAAATGCACAGAAAATACAGGATCTATTGCTAAACGTTGTCCATAGTTTTGTATTTACCATCAGTGAGTGCTCACCAAGAGCTGTGATATACAGGACGTGTCACTTTATTCACCTGGCCATGTGTGTCTCCATTTGGTAGTCATATATTTCTATGCAGCACACTTGAACTCTCAGAGAACCCAGGCTCTGATCCCTCGTTACCTACAATTGTTAAGGTATAAATGATTATGACATTGTTTAATGTGTAACCCAAGCCATACTGGGCGCTGCCCAATATGGAAATTAAGTCTCTCTGTAAACATAACAGCAACTTCAAATTCTTTCCTTGGAAATCACCTGGCCTGGTTTAATCTTAAAAAGCACAACGGACTCTTTAACATTCAGGCTGAGATCTTTCAAGTCATATATGATTTCAGTTGCAAACGAGGACGAATACAAAAGGGGAGACCTGTGATAAAACTTAATGACACAGGAGCTGTGTGCCTGCCAAGACTGTGGTATTCTGATGGAAATGCTGACAGTACTGGTGAATTTTCAAGAAAAATATCTTGGTGTTTTTGTCCAATGCGAAAGAAAACCAAATACAGCATATCACGACCCAGCTGTACCCGTGAGAGGCGAGGAGGAGGCTGGGAGAAGTGAAGGTGCTTCCGTCTCGGTGTGACTCAGTCCAGTATTATTTGATGTGGCTTGACATTGCCAACAGCTTGTTTCACACACAGCATCGATCACACTCCAGTTAAAGAGCGCCAGTGAGGCTTGCTGGGGTGTCTGCTGGCACAGTAAGCCAAGATGTGAATTTACAGTATGCTAGTTGTTCTGCACCGGCTCATTGTGTAAATGCTTGTAGCCCAGACTGAGCGCAAGGTAAAGTAAGTCAGTGCGCACAAAGGTGCTTTTAGTGCATGGTAAGAGCATCCAAATACCAGCGTGCTAAGTTCAAATACCACAAAGCTGGGCAGACAAGCTGTGAAAGGTCATGCCAGGTGTAAGAGGGACACAGGGCTTGGAACTGCACCCCAACCCTCCTTGTGGCCTCAGATGGAGCATTCTGCATGTGCATTAACGAACCCATTCTCCCCGACAGAGCAGCTCAGGTCTCTGACTTCCTGCATCAGTTCTCTGATTCTCAAAAATGGTGTCAGAGCAATCATCTTGTATTTTCAGTGTATGAAGTTTGTGAACCCGTCTGCTGCTGACAGCGCTGGCATCACATGCGTGCAGCACCTGTGTCCTACGGAACGACAAAGGGATATTTTCAGCTCTGTAGCCTGCATAACAGTGTGAAGCCTTTTGTTTTCCAAGTCTTCCTTTTTTGCATCTGTACAAAATATCCTTCAGGGAAAAATAGCACCCAGAAGACTGGCAGGCTGTGACCTAATAATATCTGAGAATCCATTACACCTGAGCAGTCTGAAATATCGCCAGTGGCTGGACCCTTACTGGAGCCCCCATCTCAGTCTTGATCAGCAGTAGTTCCTTTCAGCTGAGGTGTTCCTCTGCCAGGTGCAGCCGAATTGTGTTACAAAAAGCCACTTCTAGGTGTACTAATTCCTCTTCTGATTCATTTCCAGCTGGTACCAAATCAAGCAGTGGCTGGGACAGAGCAAAGGAAATTTAATCTGGGAGGAAAGAATGTGGCTGAATGCCTTGCTCTAGACTGCAGTATCTTTTTATTTTCTCATGAGGATTTAGTTTGACACTGAAAGCTGCCTAAGAGAACTGAATGCACAGAGTCCATTTACTGTAATGGAAATTGGCTGCTCAAATTCCTTAGGTGTCTCTGAAATTCTCAGCATTGCCAGTGGGATGGATGTACAATTGATGTTCTCTGAGCAGTTATTCAGGTCAAAATGCAGCTACTGTTTATAAGCTCTTCTGATATTCATTTGTATGTGCTTTTCTTAAAGGTTGGCAAGTGTCTGGTGCTAAGCTTTTGGATAGGAGTGTCCCCCAGTCCTGACTGCTGTAGCTATTCCACTTTGTATCAAGACAAACACGCTGCAGCCAGTGGAAGATCTTCCACTAATCAAGGTATCCTTTCTTTTCCAACTTTCTTGTCTCTTAGCTACTTCTGGGACTGTCTCTCTTCTCCTGTTTCACAGCCGTGTAGACTGTTTCCAGCCTCGGCTACACTTGCTTTTTCCAGAGAACTGAAGAAGAATGCATTTCATTTGAAAGCTTGTCTCGGTCCATCCCAGCTAGGCAGTTGGTCCAATAAAACATAAAACCCACAAAAAATCCTTGCCTCTTGCACATTTCCCAGACCATCATGAATACAACATCACTCCAGCATTGCTATTTCTATCTTATGGATTCCTATGTCTTCTCTATTAAAATTTCTCCTTAACAAAGGAATAAAATTAAGAACACAAAAGAGTATATCCGTAGTACCATAACGCTTGGTCTTTTCCTATCTCATGTGGAGGCTATAACCATAAAAGAGGACGCAAGTCTGTTACGCTTGATTTGGCAGCTGCTGAAATGCAGTGACAGTTCTTCTGGCACTGTTGCGCTACACAAACAAGTTGTTTTTAAAAAAAACCAACCAAGTATCATAAAACTAGAGCTGAAATGTCAATGTTCTTGTCTGGGCTGTTAGGGTTCTATAATGTGATAGTATTGGAGAACAGAGAAACCTTCTTGTGTTGGAGGGAATAATTCCAGACTGAATAAGGCCTGCAAGGTTTTCATAGATTTCATAGACATTAGGGCTGGAAGGGACCTCGGGAAATCATCGAGTCCAGCCCCCTGCCCAAAGGGCAGGAAGTCAGCTGGGGTCATAGGATCCCAGCAAGATAA
>NW_017728936.1:10492896-10557293 GCF_001723895.1 Crocodylus porosus | reverse complement strand
TCCCCCAGATCCTGGTGGTCACCCCTGATAAACTTATAGGTGGCCATCAGATCACCCCTGAGCCTGCGCTTTTCCAGGCTAAAGAGTCCCGGAAAAGGGACTAGTGCCTAGTGACCTGCATGCTGAAGTCCAATATCTGAGTAAAATGTTCATAGTTCAGTAGCTACTGCAAAATAATGGTTGTAAAATAGTTTTTCTGATTAGGATTAATCAGTAACTCTTTTATATTTGAGGCTTTAAGGGGGTCCTTGTGCATGGTGCTGTACAAACATATTGGAAATGACCTACTCCCTGCCCCAAGGAATGACTAATACTGTATTAAATTATCTTGGGGCCAGACTAGAGGCTGTAATGTGAAAACTGTTGGTCACAGAGACCTTTGCCTGGCCTGCTTTGAATGCCATTCTTAACCTGACCAAAAGGCATGACAAGACAAAATAACGTGAGGGTATAAATTTAAGTATGCAAAGCCATTGATGGGTAAATGAACAGAAGACTAATGAGAGTGTCAGATGTAAAATTAATGAAGTTACTCCAGTTGGCATTTGTACCAAAATCCTCAGGCACAATAATAAAGGCAGACAATGCACCTGCAGGTGCTGCAATGAAAAGATCACACAGTAAGGAATCCAGTTAGGAAAAGAAAAGATCAGACAGTTTCCCATACATGTTCATACAATAGGAAAGCCCCTAAGTTTCTTGGGAACTTGCAAGGTCTGTCAAATAAATTCTGTAGAAATGAAGCAAGGGGAAATACTCTTAGTTTCATAGTTTCATAGTTGGTAGGGTTGGAAGGGACCTAAGCAGATCATCTAGTCTGAACCACTGCCAAGGGCAGGAAAGGGTGCTGGGGTCAAATGACCCTAGTTAGGTGGCTGTCTAGCCTCCTTTTGAAGACCCCCAGGGTAGGGCAAGCATCGCTTCCCTTGGAAGTTGGTTCCAGATCCTAACCGCCCTGACAGTGAAGTAGCGCCTCCTGATATCTAGCCTGAATCTACTCTCGGTCAACTTATGGCCATTGTTCCTTGTTACCCCGGTAGTGCTCGGGGGAACGGACTCTCCCATTGCCTGCTGGTCCCTCTTGGCAAGTTTATAGGCGGCCACAGTACCGTGAAGGAAATATGTGGGGTATGAGGAAAAATAAATAGTCAGATAATGAAGACCATCACTTTTTAACTGAACATGTCCATCTAAGGGAAACAAAATCACACGGAACATAAATGCTGCCAAATGATGTATATAAAGTCCAACTAACCATCTTGAGACTTTCCCATAGGTGGTCCAGGAAGGCATCTATAAATTAAGTGTTGGGGGTCCTAAAGAATAGCCTCCACTCTGAATTTATTGCCAAATAATTAAACAAATATCTTTCTCATATTCTTATTTCTTATGGTCTCATGATCATATTCCTAATGAACAGCAGAGTCCCTATGGCTGAAGAAGGGTGATTGCGCCCAAAAATTTGCAAGGAATTTTTTTCCAACTACTCAGTTGGTCTAATAAAAGATATCACTTCTACTCAAAGAAGCTTGCTTTCTCATATTCTGCGGCATCTAGCCAAAACTGAGAGATTCTGACATGAACCTAGTTTCTAATCATGTATATCTTCAGCTATTAACAACAGCACCTAATTATTTTGTCTGATTCTATGACCTAAGGAAAAAAATCACCTCTCAGCAGAGGATTCATAAAATGTGCCTACGCACTACCTGAGCCCTGCTTCACTCTTTTAGTTGGGGCTTAACTGTAGGTATCACATGAAACTTACTTTTGGGGGTATTCTAAACAGGGCAATTTTATACAAAAGCAGTAATATAACTTTAAATATATCAAGGAAAGGAATATAGCTTTTTATGCAAGTGTAGCTGCATCAAGAACCCCACTTTAGAAGCACTGGTCCTGAAAAAAGGATTCATTATAATTAGGATTATTAAAAGCAAAACAGTTTTGAAGTATAATAGCAACTATGCAGAGCACACTTCTCAGCAGCTGATACAAACTTTCTCTTTTATTTAAGTTTCTGGTGGGCATTTTCCACCTATTACCTACATAACTGATATTTGTGAGGGTCTTTTGTACACATCAGGCATTTTAATGTTCAATATTTATCTGAGTTAAATAAGAGTTTGACAAAGCAAAACATTTGTGAAAGTGCAGGCCGGGCAATAAGGTTCCCCCAGTTATCCCTCGTATTCCAGTGTGTCATAAACGTAATGGACCTGGAGATGCTTTGCTTGAAATGAGGGCAGAACAGGACCTCACATAATCATATGGAAGATGCCGCCAGCAGAACGCCTGCTAAGTATTGCTCTTTCAGCAGTGAACAGTGTCTGTTGTCTACTCGCTCCCTTTTAAAACATGACGACTCTAAATCCTCAACGGACGTACAGGCAGGCTCCTAGGCAGGATTTTGGAAAACAAAAGGGAGTATCTCTACATGATTTTCTGTGGTTGTCCCAGGGCTGTATTGCTCGATACAGAGCAAAAGGACTTATTGTTTCCCCGCAGGAGCATTGGCAGTGGCAATGAGACTAACGAAATATCTTCGGTGCTTGAGGGGCTTATGAACTTACAAATCCACATTCCCCATCAAGCAGTCTGATTCTTAACTGTTGTGAACTACGTTTCCACAGCTTTCTCAGATCATTTACTGGCAAAAAAGCCTTTTTCTGCACAAAGTAGATGTTGTTTCTGCAGCAGAATCACTTCTCGGTGCTTTGCTAGGCTGTTTGGCTTATGCCCTGGGTGTGCTGAGATGCTGAGGCACACCTATAACCCCACAGAGTGTGTTTGACTGCCAAGTCCCATGGAGAATTATTGCTGATTGGGTGATATGTTGTCTTTATACCACACTGTCCTGTGACCTGTCAGTGTTTTTTTTCCTTCTCACGGGATGGCTTCTTCTCTCTCCCCTTTGTGTCTGCAGTAAATATATGCCTAAACTGTTTTTACTGATTTTAGTCAAAAGATCAGGTTTTCTTGGATGCTTGAGAATGTTGAAGGAAAATTTTGCTCCTAAATTATTTTATTTGACCTTACACTTTTTACATAAAAAGCTATTAAGAGAAAGGGGAACCTGTCATTTTTACGTTGAATCTTATAAATTTCCATTTGCTGCCATGGGTGAGCTCCAAAGATAACAGTCTGTATAAAGAATTATAATCAGCAAGAACTGTTTTGATACTTCTGCAGCTTTCCCATGCAAGGCCTCCTATTGTAATAATACAAAAACCATAGCAGTGCAACTGCAACATTGGCTGGCTATTACAACCCACTTAAGATATGCCATGAAGGGACTTTATGTTCATTGGGGAAGGGAGGAGGGGGAACATATGGAGCTGCAACTGCACCTAATTAAATAGTGTTTTGTTTTGGGGTTTTTTCAGGGAAGATGAACTGAGCAGCCATTGATCATCCTGACACTAACATACTCAGGCTCCTTTTCTTGATTGGATTTTCAGGGAAGCAGCTTGCATCCTAAGAAATATGAGACCACATCTACCCTTTTGAGGCATACAGCACAGCAGGGATAATCTACTGCTTCCTTGTGGTAGGTAAGAGATGCTCTGCTTCTCTTTACAGGCGATGCAGTTGGAGACTGAAAACAGATGAGCCAAACACTGTAGATCTCAGACAAGTGCCATGTGCTGGCACCTTTGTGAACATCGGACCCACAATACTGGCAAGACAATATCATTTTGAGCAGCTTGGTAATGCAGTGCCATATCCCTTCCCTGCCCACCCCAGCTATGCTGGCACTGCTGGTCGCTGCCTGAGAGCCCAGCAGTAACTGGTTTCAATAGGGAAACATCCCTTACAGTGTTCTCCCCTGCTTATCTTGCCAGTTGGAACCTACAAAAAATGTGAAGCCCCCTGCACCCATTGATGCTACGGAGTGACAGCTACCAACCTGATAATGACTGTAGCATGTAGAACAGATCTGTGGCAGTGAACTTGACGCCATGTGAGAGCAGGGAAAGAGCATGCGTGGGGCACAGAGTACAAACTGGCATTAGGAAAGCAGATGGTAACTGGGATACGTGAGTCTAGAAACAAGGAAATGTGGCACAGACCTTGTGGTAAGCTTGCTCCTGTGTGTGCAGCCAGGATGCTGCTGGAGTTTTAAAGGGCAGTCTGGGTGGAGCTACTGACTCGCTTGAGAGGAGGAACATAGTCTGAGGGCAGCAACATCTGACCTAGGACAGGGGTGTACACTTGGGATCCACTCTGGAGCCTCTGGGTGAGCTGCACGTAACCAGAACCACCCACCCTTCCTGATGAGTTGCTTTCAGGGGCTGGAACAGAGATCAACTAGCAGCAGACAGGTGTGGCTCTGGGCTTGGGCTCTGTGTGGCTCCTGGTGTAACTTGAATGCACAGAGATACTTATTTGTTATAAACCATTTAGAAGAGCAGCAGTTCCAGAAGCAGGAGTAAGAGGAGATGAAAGACCAAGGATAACCAAGGATTAGCCAGGGATAGGAAACCAGCCCCAAATCTCTCTCCAATTACAAGCAGCCCTCCTCTAGGATGGTAAGAATAGTTCCACACAAGTGACGTTCTGATGCTAATCTTAAATGCTTCATTCTTAAAAAAGTAAGACCTGCTATTTACTGGGTCAGTCCATAGGTCTACCTTGCCCAGTTTCCTGCACCACACTGGCAGAGAGATGCTGAAAGGGAGAGTGAATTGGGTCTGACCAGGGTTTTTTTTTCACTGTTCCTCTCTTTTTTCAGCTTCTTGCATTTAAGATCTAGGAAATTCTGATTCAGAGGCTGGACCCTAACTCGCATGCTCAATACCTGCTGATGCCCATTTCCACCAAGAATATAGTCCACTCCCTCTTTGAATCTGACTAAACTGTCAGCCTCCACAACATCCAGTGGCAATGAGTTCCACACTTAAATTACACAGTGTGTGAAACAAAACTAGAAAAATCAGACAGAGGGGTCAGGAATGGGAACTCACTCCATCTTGTGACCCATTCTTGTGTGCTTTGAAGCTAGGGAAGCAAGTGGCAGACAGTGAATTGGCGGTCAGAATCTATGACACCAGATCACTCAGTTTCACCAGCATATTTGGAAAGTATAAAAATAAAAAGGGAACTTGAAGCCTGCTCCTGTGAGAGACTGAGCAGTGGGGGGAGTCTGGACTGTTCAGCTCTTCTCAGGATGGGCTCTTTGCTTGGTAGAGGTACTTTGTGCAATATGTACATCACCTTTGGGGAAAAAGTTACTAATGAAAGTCATTGAAATAGTTACATAAGGGACTTCTTAGGTTGGGAGACTATTCCATGTCCTAAAGTGTCCTTGAGAACAGCTCTAGTGACCATATGGAAGGATTCCCTCACCCACAGTAAACCTGGAGTCACTGGGGTTCCACCCACTTATAAGCAGAGTGTGTCAGCTTTTTATTATTATTGTTTTAAGGGCACCTAGTATCATCAAATGTAAAACAAAGAACAGGCCCGGGAAGTCTAACACCAAGCTTCCCACCAGCCTTGTCATTTGCCTCCATAGCAGCACGTGTGATAACATCCTAAATGCTGTGATCCAAATGCCAGGGGAATAACTTGGTTTTCCCATTTTGCCGTGTGCTGTATTGTACTTAGGTAGATTTATTTTATTACCAAAGGGTCTCGGAATCAGGCTGTTGAAACTAGAGATATGTCAGCTGTAAGATCTGCTTCCCGCTGTGGCACTTCAGGATTCTTGCCCACCAGTGTTCCTTCTAGAGGAGACTTTTCAAAGCCTTATCTCCCAATGTCAGAGGCCTGGTACATCTTTGTGCCATCGCCTCCACTCTTTCTCCATCAGTAGTATTCAAACAAGTAACTATTCAAATCCAGAGCCTGTACATGGGGCTAGGAACAGGGACCAGCAGGTGGCAGCTTCATCCAAAAAAACAGAAATGCATTTGTAAGAGAATCCATTTGCAAAAAAATCACTTACAGTACAGCTTTTCCCACTTCCCTGTTGCACTTGTCAGCACCTTGGGGTAGCAGTGCTTCAAAGACTTCTGGTACATAAATATTCCATGTCCCTGTTACTCAGGATATGATACTTCTGTTGAAGGAAACTCACTCAGACTCAGATTCTAAGCTGATACTAAGGCCCTGAGTCAGCAATAAACTTAAGCACATGCCTGCCTTTCAGCATGTGAAGCCTACTGGTGAAAGCAGTATAACCACTGACCATGCCTTTAGGCAAGCATGTGTTCCAAGTGTCTTGCTCAACTGGGTTCTAAGTCTTTTTAGTTACTTTTGTGGGTTTTGGAGCAGGCCCTAAATTATTAACTGAATTCCAAAAGACAACTGAAATTATAACTCCTTCCCCACCCCCAAAACAGCCATGTTTTAAAGAAAGCAATGTTGCAGCATATATCACCATTCCAGTGACTACAGAAAAAACAGGCAAATTGTCACTTTGAAATACTTCTGCCTATTACTTTTTAATGAAAAAAATTAACTGTTTGCAGATTCAGCTGTGGTGATGCCTTGTGCTGTCTTAGTAATGCAAAAGAATGGGGAATGCATAGGACATTTCAATTACAGAGTAAAAAGCAGAGTAAGAAAAAGATGTACTTTCTAAAGGTGACACTGATTGTAATTGCATGCTGTACATTCTTGGTGCAAAGAAAAAACACCGTATAGTTCTGTCAGTTCCAGAATACTTTATATCTTCATTGCTACCAGCATTTCAACCTCCAGGATTTCTGCTATTCTGAGCCTACTGCATTGAATCTGAGCTTTGACTTAGCTCTCTCTGATTCTGGGTATATACAAATATGAATGAAAACATAAGTGGCGGTGTCATGTTGGAGCAGATCTAGACCATAACCTGTCTCCAGCCATGGCCAATAGCAGCTGTTTCACAGGAAGGTATAAAAATCCTTATAGAGGGCATAGGGAATGGCCTGAGCATTTAGATTCGAGGCTAAGCTTTTGCGTATGACTCAGCTTGTCATAAAAGAATGAGGAAAGAGCAGGAGGAAGTCCACCTCAAGGTTTATTTCAGTTTAAACAAGCCAGAGAGCAGCTGCTGATACCATCGCAGTGCAAAGAACTTGCATAAGTGACAGCAGAAGGAGGAATCAATGACTCCTCCAGAGATGGTAGTCGCTAGTTCCCCCCCTGCCCATGTGGAGTTCTCTGCAGTGCGCTCAGTAATGCTTCCATTTCAGCAAGATGTTCGTTCTGCGCTCTGCTGGCCCCAGATGTTGCTCCCTTTTCCTCCCGATCATCTGCTGAATTGGTACAAGGCCTTTGCAAAAGCTCTCCCTGGGCACACTTTAATGCAGCCAGCTTGAGCACAAGCGGTGGGCCAGTGGGCCCCCTCTGCTAGCTGACAGAGGGAAGCTTTCTGAGTTCCTTTTTAGTCTGGATTTGAAACTAATTTTGAAAAACTCTTGTGCAGAGGCCAGATGAAGCAGCTGTTGGCTTCCTATTGAAATTCAGGTCCTTTGCCCCAAGAGAAAACTGCCTTCCTCTGAGTTTCTGGAAGGCTTCAAAGGGAGGGGCAGTTAACACTATTGCCACCTTCCTTATTGCTTTTGGTATTTTGGTCTCAAAGGGGAGCAAAGTGATGTTCTCCATTAAACCCTTGAGACCTTGGCAACAACCGGAGCATTAAAGGGTGTGTGTGGGGTGGGGAGGAAGTTCACACCAGCCTTCTACAGAACCATGAAACACCAGTGGAGAAGAAGAAGTCTTGAGGGTGCTACAAGAAGGCAGAATGAGGAAGAAATTGAGAGAGACAGGGTGCTAGGAAAGAGCTTTCTGACTGAGCACCCTAACAGGTCGTAGCAGGCTTTCCCCAGGGGAGCAGTGGAAGCCAAACTGTTTAGGCCAAAGAATGAATGATCTAGTAAGCCCCTTCCAGCCTTAACTTTCATGGATCCCATCACTTCTTCCTGCAGAAGAAAACCATTGGGTGGGGGAGGGTATTGCAGGCATTCCCAGATGTTTCCTTTGGACAGCTCCCAAATGCCATTCCTTTAAAGACAGGGCTCTTCTCGCCTCCGACAGGATTAACTGTGGGTTTCCCCTATGGAACTGGTTACCTAAACCAAAATCTGCAGGGGCCAGATTCATTCATACACACCTGCTTCTGGTTTACAAGCTACCTGGAACTTCAGACCTAACACCTGCTGTAAAAAGGAGGTTTCTCGATTAATAGAAGGCCACAGAGAGTTAAATGCTGTGCTAAGTGGCATTTGTTTTCTGGTGGATTCTCCAAGAGCCTTTTGATGGGGAGGGAGTCTAGTCTAGTCTTACTCAGCCCAGCTCCTGGACTCTGTCTCTTTGTTTTCCAGTCCAGACATCCCCAGCTGGTGACCTCTGACTCCAGTAAGTGGCTGTGACCAGGGGTCATCCAGTTATCCAACTGCCTCAACAAATGTACCCAGGGTCAGAGGCATATCCCAACTAGGTGAGTTCTCACCACAAACACATCTCAAAGTGAAAACTAGCTTCTTGTGGTTCTGTTGGCAGTCTCCCAGAGGAAGTAGCTTGCACTGAAACACACTCCTCAAAGCATCTTTACTGTTTAAATAACTCATCATTGGTGTCCAGGAGGGACCACGTATATGAGAAAGGAATGGTGCACACCCATGATTCACACCATAAGGGTACTAACTCAGGCATTTCACTTGGATGAATGCAAATTGTTGCATATATGAATAATTCCATATTAACAGGGCCTGTTTCTGCAGTGTCAGATGAATGGCAAGACCTTATGTGCTCGCCATTCTGTCCTGGGACCTGCCTTAGCTCACATCCGGTCAAGTGAGAGATTTCCACAAAGTGGTTTTCATCTAAAATTCATGTGGAGAGTAGCATGGATTTTGAATGGAAACCATTTTGTAGAAGTAATCTCACTTGACTGATTCTGGCCTAGGACGAGTTGCAAAGTTTTGATGTAACAAGTAGTCCTTTTATTTTAATGCCATATTTGTTGTTGCAAGCTAAAATAAAACCTCTGTTAAAATTTATGACTAGAATAGATCATGTTCAGAGAGTTGCCTTGGCTAAAACCTGCGGCCAAGGGTAACTGATTTCTCCATGGCAGTCTGTTGGCTTTTCCTCATGGCAAAGTCAACCTTCCTTGAGAGCTGCTGGGGGGTGGGTGGCCTTGTATGATCATTTCTACTTTGAATTAATCTCTCTCGTACCAGTTTTTCCTGGGAAGGTTCAACCAGTCTCCCTGCTGTATGACATAGACACCGTGTAGAGCTGGTTTCATGGTTCATTGGGAAGAAAACCAATGATATATTTGGCCCTGTTTTCTGTCTGCAAAGCATTTTGTGATCTGACCCTGGCTTCTACCGGTTGGAGGATGGAAGGTGGGTTGGTAAAGTTTCACTAGAAAAACTGTTGGCTGGTCATAGTTGGTGCAAAGTGTAGGATCCCCTACCCAAGGCCATGCCTCTATGGGGTTCAGGGGCATGATTGTGGTTTGTTTGGGCACATCCATGCTAGCCTTAGTCCAGTCAACTCAGCTGTGAGGCTGCAGCACATAGACTTCCATTTGAGATGAGCACCCAGGGTTCCAGTTGAGCTCATACAACCATCTCTGAAACCTTTGGTACTATAGCTTCACAGGCCAGATACACCTGTGTGTGCTATATTTGCATCTTTTATTGCAGTGCATGCACAGTCTGTGTTACACAGAACTGTTTCCATAGGCTGGTTTGATGACAGAATTTTTAAAGCAGCAAATAACAAGTACTCTGGTTCATATACAGATACCCAAGCGCTCATTTGGAAATGGCTAGTTCACAAGTACTCATAGCAACAGCAACCTGGTCAAACCAATGTTTGTGAGCAGCATTCAGCAGAGGTGTGTGTACTCAGCAGAACAGAAAGACACCAGGGCCTCGCACACGCCATTCTTCAGTGTTTGCCTGAGTGGAGATGGGTCCTGGTGAAGCATGTGTGGTTTTTCCTTGTCTTACAATTCATAAGCATTGAGGTACTAAAGAGCCCTGGCTGGTACATGGCTTCTTGACCAGTATGTGCTTGAGAGGAGATGAGAACAGCATAGACTTTCTTGTTCCTCCACAGAGAAACCCATGCGAAGGTGTGGTTCATTCAGGGAATCCCCACCTCAGCATCATGTTGTTCTGATTTCATCTTCATGGGAAACTCGTGTTTCAGTGTGTAGGTGTATAAAGGTATGAGAAGCAGTTGTCTCAGCACAGGAAGTTGATTTGCTGACTTTTCTACCACCACCCCTTGCACAGGACCTCCTGTAGCAGTTGGGAAATAGGCTCAGGCCCCCCGCATTCCTTCAGGGACCCTGAGGCATTTAATCCACTTTGGACCAAGCAGGCTAATTCAGCAGGGGTTTGTCTCCTTTCCCCGGTGCCTTATTAGTAAAGAGTCAGGTGTCTCGTATGACTAAAACCTCACTGCTGTGAGTCATCTGGTCCCAAACTGTGCCAAAAACACCCCTTTCCCTTACACAACAGAAGGCAGGACTGCAGCACAAGGAACTAATGTTTCCCATGTCTGGCAGCTCTACAGGTGCTGTGGTAGGCACCAACGTTGGGGCTAATACTGAACATTGCGGTCAGTCCCCCCACTTATATAGATTCACTGAAGTTCAGAGAATGATGCTGAAGGGGCAAAAACATGGTCACAGAGGTTGCATAGGCCCAAAGTTTGCATCATTTTTTCCCCAGGAGTATGACTCAAACATGGTAGTTTCAGGGGAGTGCTGTAGGATGGCTTCTGGGACCTTGCCTGGTGCCGTTGGACTTCATTTTGTCTTGAGGTATTTTGTCATAGATTTCATAGACATTAGGGCTGGAAGGGACCTCGGGAGATCATCGAGTTCAGCCCCCTGCCCAAAGGGCAGGAAGTCAGCTGGGGTCATAGGATCCCAGCAAGATAAGCATCCAGATGAGCTATGTGCTCTAACACTTCTCCCGTGTTAAATGATAAGACAGGACAGTGTTGGATGTTAAGTAGAGAGGGCAAAAAATGAACAGGTGGCCTGTAGTTCTGGCACTGGCTGGGAGGGTGATGATCAGCATTCAACTCCCAGCCTTGCATCAGATTTGTGGAACTTCCTTAGCAAGACACTTAATCCCCCTATGAAGTTAGCTTCAGAAGAAGGAAAACGTGCAGTAGATGTACTGTATGGTTCAGGAAACAGCCAGGTTTCTCCCATACACTCTTTCTGGGCCAGAACTTGTGTTCATGCTCATACAGGCAGATCTCCCAGGGGAGGCTGAGGGAATGGGGTTGGAGTGTGGGGCACAGAATTTGGATTTTTCTTTCTACAGCACGCAGGGCTAAAAGGCCAGGCCCCCTTAGAAGGGAATGCCTTTTCCAGGCCCCTGGTCTGTCCCACATGAAATGGCAAGGGTTTGGGTCGCTCCAGGCTCTTGCAGTGGGCAGGGAGCTCTGCACACAGCAAATTCTGACAAGACCCAGAGAGGCATTATAAGATTTATAGCAATGCTCATGACCTCCTTTTCCCTGCAAGGCAAATCTCTCTTATCAGAGTGTTATGATCTAGCCCTTGACATGACTCATGCAACCGATTAACTCTCACACCAGCCTTTTGCAACGAGGTGAATTTCTTTTTTGACACATATTTTGTTTTAAGTCATATTTTGCTCTAAGCACCTTGACGTGGGCTTGAGGATCCGCCGGCATCATCTGTTAAACGGTCACGGAATGTAGCGTGAAAAGTGGCTCAGGGTTTGAGGCTGCCTTTGGTTTCGGATCCCTCTGAACAATGCTGCGAGCATGTTCTCACTGGAGCCAGGTGTTTGCTTTGGTCCCATGACAAGGGCATTCCTCACGGAAGGTCAGTGTCTCCTGTTTGGAAATACATTTTTCCCCCCGTGCAATGCAAATTCTATGAAGAAAAAAGAACTATAAACAACTAGAGGGACACTTGTGCAGGCACTTCATGAGAATGGGGAAATAGCTAGGGTTTGCAGTGTCTGCTGGGCTGTCTCTGGCTTCTTTGGCAGGAGCCTCAGTCAGGGTCACACATGATTAGCGCCGGGCCCCATTTGAAATCAGAAAAGCAATGGACCACTCAGCTCAGCTCGTTGGGCTCTTCCCCTCCCAATGGCACTCAGATCCTTCTTGCTTCCCTTCAGTTCAGTGAAGGGGAATTAGAACCTAATTCTCCTTCACTGGTTGGGTCCATTGACAGTCCTCCTCAGACCCCTCGAGAAGCTGGTTCTGAGGATGGGCAGACTTGGCCTGGTGTGTTTAGAAGATAAACTTTTAGGGGCTTGGACTGTCTCATTATTTTTGCATGGGCCATTGAAGTGCTACTGTCATGCAAATAATAGAGAGATGAATAGTATACTACATCCTCTGAAATGGCCGTTATTCTTCAATCAGACATCTGCATTTATTGTTCCATAGTAGGCTCAACTTTTCATTTCTTCTATTCTCTTTTGACGGGTGAAAAGAAGTGTGTGAAATGACCTCTCTGAGGATAATTGGTATTCTGTCATTAAATTGGTTATTGTGTCCTCAGAGGCAAATATTTGTGTTTTTTAGACCACAAAGCTCTCTGAAATATTGAATTACTACTTTTCTTTTCATACGGCTTGCCCTGTATAACAGGATTGGAGCACTAATATTGACACGTGTTTTAAAAAATCTGGACATCTGTCAACAACATTAATCCATTTTGAAAGAAAATGACTTATGAGCTCAGCACTCTTTTAGGGAATAAGACAATAATGGGCCCTGTTCTTTTGCCATCATTTGTTTGTAATCTTGAGAACAGTGCTTGGGTTCAAATGGCTCGATATGAGTGGAACATAGTATATTCCCATGTTTCATGACTGGAAACCCAGCATTTTCACAAGGTTATTTTGCTGCAGACTTTACTGGCAGCATATGTACAGCTCTCTTTTTTAGTTGTTCTTGTTTTTCTCTCTTCCTGACACCTGTCACAGTTGCAGTCTCACAGGAGTCTGGGCAAAGGGTGCAGATTTCCTCGTACGTGCAGTAACTGTGGGTCTGAGATCACTATGACAGTGACTCCTGAGTACAGACTTTTATACTTATAGCTTTTGTCCTATTTGCATGTTTCTTTGTTTCCTTATTATAAAATTAGGGCTATAGCAATAATTTGAGAGCTGGAGAGACTGTATGAAGATTTGCAAGTCTGCACCCCAGCCATTTACAACAGACTTTGGCCATCCACTGGCATTCTTCTCCTACTGTCCCTAAACCTGGTAAAGAAAACTAGAATGTCTGTCAAATAAGATTTGGGCACTGGTTTTAAAGGTAATTAGGTGTATAACTCAAAATCTAGCCCTTGATTCCCTGGCAGATGAAACTTCCCCATCCAAGACACAGACAAGTCTCCATTTAGTATGTGGCTAGAATCAGTGAAGCTGAAGTGTATGAGATCTGGGGGATCTGTATCCCAGGGTTTTACAAAACTTCACTGAAACCTGCAAAGGCACAACAGTCTGCTCAAGCTGATACATAACTGGATGTGCTGTGGAGGAATTTGGTTCCCGGCCCATGGAAGGGTGGACGTTAATGAGAGCAGAAAACCAATAGAGCTCCTGTTTTGCTTTGTAATGTGTTTACCCATCAAGCAATATATATATATATATATAGAGAGAGAGAGAGAGAGAGAGAAACAATTGTGAAGTTTGTGTTTTGAAGAACTGTTCTTTGGTAATACATCAGAGGTTTATCTTATAACTGTGTCTAAAGCATGGAAATGGATGACTGACTGTCAACCACCAAAATAGTTTGGGCTGTTTTATCTGTGGATAACAAGCTCTTTTGCAACTTCCTCATTTTAGATGTTTATTACAACAAGTCTTTTAGCAGCATAGCTTCAGATAATTGAAGTATTCCTATAAAGATATCTATTAAAAGTTTAACTTCGGGAGACTTGGTGTAGCATGTGGCTTTTCAGTGTCTAGTGCATTAAGATATCAGAGTTAGATCTATTGTACCTGAACATCAACTCTGAGGCGTGTGTGTGTGTGTTTGCACCCATCCGTAGTATCCCATGTACTTGTGCAAGTGGGGTTCCATATGCACAGAAATGTGGTGTGCAAATCCCATGAGACAGATGTCAGAATGCAACTGGAGTGTATACAGTTGTGCATCTCGTGCATACTTTTAAAATACTGAGACATATTTATTTGTTTTACTTGGATTTATTTAGTTGATTTATTTCTTGATTTTTTTTTTTTTTTTTCCCCCCCCCGACAGGGGCCTCTCTTAAAATGCTGTTTCCCTTGAAATTTAATACAACCATATAGTATTAGAACGTGAAGACTTCCTATGGAAGCACTGGGCTAGAATTAGATTTCTACAGTCCTCTACATTTTTTAATTCTTATTTGGACTGATTCTTTACTCTTGCTAAACTCCTGCTGAGTTGTGTCATTTGATGCGGGCTTAATTGTCCTGGGCTTCAACCCGGATCAAAACAGGCAGGGCACAAGCAGTTATACATGTTGCCCTTCCAAGCTGAATTGTTGCTTCTCAGACAGCAAAAACATAAAGCCTGCCTGGCTTGTCCATGGAAAAAAGTGCAGTGCCCTTACAGATGCCTGCAGCTGTGCCCCATGAAAAAAAAACATTAGCACATTTTATCCCACTTAGCTCAGAGTGACTGGAAGCAGGACATGGGATGTGTGTGTCTGTAAGATCCTGGGACAAAAGGCTTTATCCTGGGCATAGACAACATCTATTTAGAGCCCCTGTGACTCCTTATATAACTATATTGTACAAAAAGGTTTTAAATAAAGCTCAGGTAAGATCAAGAGGCTGTGATGTGAGCAAGGGCGGTTTAGTTTACATATTACAAAAAACTTTCTCAAGAGGAGGGTGGTAAAGCAGGTTACCCAGAGAGTGGAGTCTCCATCCTTGGAGGTTTTTAAAACCCAGGTAGACAAAGCCTTGGCTGGGATGTTTTAATTGGGGCTGGTCCTGCTTTGAGCAGAGGGTTGGACTAGATGTGACCTCCTGAGGTCCCTGCTCACCCTCATTTTCTGTGGGTCTGTGATCAGGCCCTGGTTTTGAAAGGGCCTCATTTGTTAGGAGAGGAGTTACTGGTGTTACCAGGACAAGTGTTAATACAAATTACAAATTAAAGGAGTGCTACAGTGATATGCAAAATTCAGTTAATTTTAAAGGAGAAATATCACACATTTTTAGGGAGTAGAGGCCTCACAGAGCGTGGGAAACTGTATCTAATTAAAACCCCATTGACATGAATGAAAGACTTTCACTGACTACAGTGATCCTCAGACCAGGTCCTATCTCACCTACCCATCTATGAAGTGTTAGTTAACCAAGTGCCTGCTGTTACTAAGCTTTAACAGTAAAAAGGATATTACACTGCACAAATTGGCAGTGAATATTGCTATGCAAAATGTGGCTAATAATGCCACGTTGTTTGAGAACAAATGTGGTGGATCCTGTTGCTGAACAGGAGGAATGCGCTAGGCAGATAGGCTTTGTTTTCTTTCATCCTGATTTTCTTTAGGGAAAATAATTGAAAAATAATAGAAGTGTGTTATTAATGTTGTAATATGTATATGATTGATTCCCTTTATTTGTTACATTTTCACATGTATTCAATAAATAAGACTTATTTAATAAATTTAATGTATTGCAAAATGGTACAAGCAGGACCATGATCCTCCCCTCCCATTGAAGCTTTCTGGGGCCAGAGTCTTGGTGGCAGCCTATAAGTACATCAGGAATATGCATCAGGATCTGGGGGAACACCTGTTTACCAGAGCACCCCCAGGGATGACAAGGTCCTATGGTCACAAACTCCTGCAAGGCCATTTTAGACTGAACATAAGGAAAAAAATTCTTCACTGTCTGAGCCCCCAAGGCCTGAAACAGACTGCAGCCAGAGGTGGTGCAAGCACCAACTCTGGACACTTTCAAGAATCAGCTGAATGCTTATATTGCTGGGATCCTTTGACCCTAGTTGACTTCGTGCCCTCAGGAGGTCACCCTCCCTTCCAGCACAAATATCTATGAAATCTATAAAGTCTATGAAATCTTAAATGAGGCTTCTTTTCTGCCTGATTCGGTTTATTGTAGAACGAGGGATGTGGTCCCGGCATGTAATTTTGGAGGCCACGTCATTTAGAGCAGTGAATGGGAGGTCTGAAAACAGGAAGTCGTGACCCCCTAAGCTCTGGGCTGCTACTGATTTATCATGCAGCACTAGTGGACAGCCACTTTAGTAGAAATTTGGCTCGTTAGTCTTCAGAAATGTACCCTCAAGTCCAGTGTTCAGAAGTCCCCTATGCCGTCAAGCTTCAGCTCTAGGAGAGGGAGAGTAACACCTACCTGTTTCTAGTGTGCGCAGGGAAGATTGATTAATATTCATGCAGCAGAGTTATGATAAAAGGATAAGTTGGGAAGTTTGTTTAAAGGACTCTGCCAACTCTCCCTCTCCATGTTCCTTCCGCCACGCAGCTTCAGAAAGGGAATCAGTACCTCCTCAATTTTTTTCTGTGGCCGTGTTTTTCATAGGAAATGTTATAGCATTTCGACAAAAACAAAACAGAAAAAAACCCAACTGGTTTTCTTTTTCAAATGGAGGACATTTTCGTTTAATGGGGCTTGAAGTGTTTACAGGTGTTTCCTCATGGGTTCATATTTAGTGACCCCAGGGACCTAAAGATTCTCGTAAGGCAGGAGAAAACACTGAGCTCACACTTGTGTTTTAAAAGTGTTGAACATGAAAGGGCCAGATTGTCACCAGGGGTAAACTGGCGCAGCTCTGAGGCAAGTAGTCATGTCGATTTACACTAGCTGAAGTCTGGCCTCAGTTAGGCACATCTTAAACCCAAGAGAAGATCCAAATCTTATTCAAAGGTTTTCCTGCTGTAGAACCCCACAGGCCTGTTTTGCACACCTCACTCAGAGAAAACTCCCATCGGCCGCCGGTTCTGGGTCTTCATATTTGTTTAAAAAATGTTTAGGTGATCCACGGTGTTTCTTATGCATAATATCTTCCAGAACCCCCTGGCCTTGGAGAAACTGTATAATGTGGTGAAGAATAACACAGAGTAAAGGAAAATATAAAAGTTCTTGTGGTTGGAGGATGTGATGACATCACACACACAGCGGGAACTCAGGGCTTTTAAAAAGCTGAAAGAAACATCCTGACAGGCAGTTATCACATCCCTTGTACAGGAGTAAAACACATTTAGCAATTAAAAAGCCAACCCATCTTCTGCAAAGAGAAAAGACTCCGTCCCGCCACAGAATATGCACTGGCAAAAATGTAAGTGAGTTCTGATTGCCTTTGTTTTTCGTAACTACAATGAAAAATAATGATCATATGAATACTGTCGCTAAGTCAGCATCAGACTAGCACAGGAGATCAGACCATAGTCACTTATTGAGACATGTACAGCTTAAGAAAGACAAATATTAAGATGTGTGATGCTAATTTTCCAGCCTGGATAGTAACACAGGACAGCATCACTGCTTTGTTGCTGTTAATCATTCTGAATCAAATGGAAGACTATGATTCATAAAAACAGTAACAGGATACAAGGTATTCTATCAAAGATCATAGTGGTTATTTACCACAGAATTTTCCTTTTAAAAGTGAAACCTGTGATAAATCTTATTTTTGTATCTGGTTTTATGTAAACACAACTTTTTACCATGAATTATATCACCCAGTCAGGGGACTATCAATTTATTTCAATATCTCAACTTGCAAATTATGCTCATATGTTTAAGGCTAGATCCTCAGTAGGAAAACAGAAGGGTGCCAATAGGACTAGGCCACAAGTTGAAGAGCTGGTCAATAATTATTACCTTTTATTAAAAATAGACTGTATTGCCAGCCACTCTGTTTATCTTCTTATATACTGCAAATCTTGAAAGAGAGAGTAACCTATTGAAAAAGGTAAGGAATAAACCGGAGTCAAAGCAGTACAGTTATGAGTTAACAGGAAGTAAACATATTGTCATTATAAAAATTGTATCAATGGCTTTGTTTAAAAAAATAATGTCGTGCCATTTGGCGGCACTTTTCTCAGGGAATTTAGTGATTGCTGTCATACAGGTAGAATTTGCTCCTTTTCTTTCCTTCTTTTATTCTCACCATGCATATTTCTATAGGTAGTATTTGTTTTTGCAACTGTGAGGATATCCTCTACCCCACCGTACTCTACGCTATTTATTTAACTGGTACTAAAGCATACCTGAGTGGAAAGGACTAATTTTGTAAACATTTTTCAGTGATTTGACTAACATGGAATAAAAATGAAGCTTCTTTTCCATTCTGTTATAGATGAAAGATTATACAAAAACCAGTTTTATGTACATCTATTATTTTGAGGTAATCAACAATTATGCACGTTTTCTTTGGATCACAAATGTAAATATTTTTCCTTTGTCTTTGAATTTTTTTGGAGGGAAGCGGGGGGTAGCGAGAATCACTTTTATAATTATGCTATGGGCTACAAAATCAAGTAGCAAGGAAATATTAACACACTGGAGTGCTTCAGCGATTTATTTCTTCTCATCTTTCCCAATCTTAATAATCATTGGTGCATTTGGTGTGGAACTGGGGTTTTAAAAATGTGTTGCAAAAGATTAGCTTCTGTGCATCTTAGCTTTTAGGTACAAGAAGGGCATGTATTCAAGGTTTAATGGCTTTGGTAGTCAGAATGACCAGCCATGCCGAATGCTATGGTATGTGATTTAGATGCACACGTAACTTTTTCAAAGGTGAACAGGAATTGCAGGCCTAGGTCAGGGGAGATGACTGCAATATGAAGAGTTGGGTGCTTCCTTCTGGCAGACTGCAGACAATGCAGCCTCTGCGCAATACCTTCCCCAAGTTCCATCCCCAGAGCGCCTCATTACTTTTCAGACCTAGACTCAATTATTATAGCAATACTTCCTGGATATGTTAAGAAGTAGCAAGTACCTTGATAGGTTTCCCTAACTAGGGAAAACTTTTCACAACAAGCAATAAAGTGGCCAGTGGACGTGCTATAATTCTGTCCAGTCCAGATAAGTGTTGTGGGTGGCTAGCTGAGTTCTGGTTTGCAGTGATGATTTTTGCTACTGACATTTTATTGTATGCCTAAGTACATATTAGGGTACGGAAACCTATGGTTTACCCTTGTTTAAATCTAAATTAATAGTTACTTTCTAGAAGTGAAGCCCCTGAATTTTTAATAAGCTCACCACCTCCTGTTTCAGTGTAATATGGAGTTAACTGCTTTAGTTTTCTCTGGAGGGAGGAAGAAGCCTCAAGTGGTTAGGAAACTAGGCTAGGGTTCAGGAAATCTGAGATCCCTTCCTTGCTATACCACAGTCTTGCAGTGCTCCGATGGATGAGTCACTTAATCTCTCTGGGCCTTGTTTCCTCCCTGACAAATGGGGACAATACTTCCCTGCCTTACAGAAATGCTTAAATACAAGAAGGAGACAGTGAGTTGTTCAGACGTAACAGTAAAACGGGCTGTAGGCGGATAGATAATAATCAGTTTGACGGAGCTGTTTGTCTCTTCCATGCAATTTTGAAGAGCAGATGATGCGTTACCCTAAATGTGAACTTGGAACGTCATGGGGATCGCTCTCTCTTGCTGCATGCACAGTGCTGCACTGCCACTTATCTAAACAATTAGCTTGTCCAAGCTAATAACTCAGGACTCGATCTTATAGACAGCTGTTGGGTTTGGCAGTCTCCATTCTTCAGGTAAATTGCTTTCTTATGAGTTACTCTTATGTTCTGTGATCGTGAAATGTATGTATTGCAGAATCACAGAAAAGGAACAGGGAGAAATACATGTCCGTGGAAAAGTAGCTTTAATCCCAGCCATTATTTCCTAGGGAATTAATCATCTGCTAATGTGGCTACTAAGCAGGATTGAACCTAAAGGAGATAGGGACCCAAATGCCAATGAAAGTCAACGGGATTCTGGCACTTGCCTCTGTAGGATTCCTTTTGCCATTAGTCTCTTAAGGAAAGTCTGTTCAAACCCAAATGCCAAATGCAACTTCAGGTACTTGCTTACCTCAGTGATGAGGATGGAATAAGGACCTGAATAGAATAAATGTAGCTATAGCGACGGACAGCTAGACAGCAAAGCAATACACAAAGACCACTCTTGTATTAAAATTGTCTGGGTAGATTTGCAAATCCTGTCAAGGCCATGGTGCTGAAATGTCATAGCACTTAGGTCAGAGCCAGCAATATTTGCTCAGTCCCTGTATCTAGGGGGAAGATGCCAAGAATGGAATTTGAGAGCTCACCTTAGGTTTTACAGGGAAACTGGAAAGATGCAGTTTCATAGTTGGTAGGGTCGGAAGGGACCTGAGCAGATCATCGAGTCTGACCCCCTGCCATGGCAGGAAAAAGTACTGGGGTCAAACGACCCTGGCAAGATGTTCATCTAGCCTCCTCTTAAAGACCCCCAGGTTAGGAGCCGGCACCACTTCTCTTGAAAGTTGGTTCCAGATCCTAGCCGCCCTGACCATGAAGTAGCGCCCCCTGATATCTAGCCTAAATCTCCCCTCTGCCAGCTTGTGACTGTTATTCCTAGTCACTCCTGGTCATGCTCGGGGGAACAGGGACTCCCCCAATGCCTGCTGGTCCCCTCTGACTAGTTTGTAACAGGCCACAAGATCCCCCTCAGCCTTCTCTTGTGGAGGCTGAACAGGTTCAGGTCCCGTAGCCTCTCCTCGTAGGGCCTGCCCTGCTGCCCCCGATCATGCGAGTGGCCTCCTCTGGACCCTCTCCATGTTGTCCACATCCCTCCTGAAGTGCGGCGCCCAGAACTGGATGCAGTACTCCAACTGCAGGCTGACCAGTGGCGCGTAGAGGGGGAGGATCACCTCCTTGGATCTGCTCGAGGTGCATTTGTGGATGCATGACAAGGTACGGCTGGCCTTCCTGACCGCATCCTCGCACTGTCGGCCCATGTTCATTTTGGCATCAGTGATGATTCCAAGATCTTTTTCTGCCTCTGCACTGATGAGAAGGGAGTTCCCCAGCCTGTAGGTATGCTGCTGGCTCTTCCTCCCCAGGTGCAGCACCTTGCACTTGTCAGTGTTGAAACCCATCTTGTTCTCATCCGCTCACCCCTGTAACCTGTCTAGGTCCGACTGCAGCCTATTCCTCCCTTCTAGTGTGCCCACATCCCCCCGCAGTCTGAAAGGAAAAGAACTTGAGAACAGTAAGAAGTACAACAGGAATGGTACCAGCCCCACTTGTTTCCCAGCTCTAAGGGATTGAAGGCCACAAGAATGACACAAGATTTAAATACATGTGCGCTGATTTGAAGGGAATTGTCTTATGGCTGCTGTTTATTATTAGTGTCACAGCAGAGGTTTAAGCCAGGCCAGGAGTCCTTTGTGCTAAGCACTATATAGATGCACTGCAGAAAACTCATCCTTGCCCTAACCAGCTCACAGCCTAAGACCTGAGCCTCCAAGGACTTCTGCACAAGCTGTGCTTTCTTCACGGGTAGCAGTGCCCTTGAAGTCCTTGCACAGACAGTGTACGCGCCTCTGCAACCATGGGGCCCAGTGCATCACTTTTGCAGACTAAGTGCAGTGTAGCATGAAAGAATCCCCACCCACGGCAGAATACAGTTGACTGTTAGGAGTTTCCCATGTTTTTGCAGGAATCGGATTCTGGTCAATGGATTCAAACCCTTGTTATAGCTCTAACTTGATCAAAATTAACAGCCACAGAGTGGGGAAAATGCTGCTCCCTCTTTTTCGGTGATTTTTTGGGGGGAATAGCTTTAATGGCTTATTTGATTTACAGGTAAGATTTTTCCAAAGTTTTGGTGATAAAGTTTTAAAAAGCACTGAAGTGATGTGGGAACCAATGCAGTCCATCAATCTCAGGCTCCTAAATCATGTAGGCATGCAAAATAGAATTTCTAAAAGCCTCTACATTCAGTGGAATTTCAATGGGAGCTGCAGGCTTAATTTCCCTAGGCACCTTTAAAATGACTTTTTAAATCACATGAAGCTTTTACTGCACATAACAACAGATTTGAGGTTTTAGACACCCTTCGAAAGTATTAGATAACGAGACTGAAAGCTGAAACTGCCATGTGTTGCGTCTTGTGAGTCCTAGATTTGGTAAAAACACTCTGGGAAACATGGATAGGACAAGAATCAAGCACGTGGGTGTTGCAAAACCCAGGTGTCAGGCTCTGTGAATGACCATATTAGCAATTAAGTGGAAATCTTGTTCTACTAAAATGGAAACGCTACTGTGGGCTATCGATAGGTATTAGGAGGTGGGGGATGAAACCCACAGGCCAGTCACTTTTCATAAGCAGATCTCAGTTTTCTCTATAATGTGGGTTCTGAGTTTCTGAAAGCTGGACATTTTTTACTGACTCCTGTTGGCTTCAGTGGACCCTGCATCAGACCCTGAATGTCCGCAGGTGTTTTCTAGCTGCTCTCTGCAGCGGTGAAAGCAGCAGGTGTCTTTGGCAGGCACTCCACATGGGTCCCTATGTCTCATCAGAGGGTCCTGTAAGTTTAGCGTCCATCAGTATAAAAGCAAAGCTAAGATCGCTTTTGTGGCTCTGCATCAACTTCTTGTAATCACTGGAACGGGTGCCCAGGCCTTTCACTTTGTTTTCCATCAGACAGACTGGACAAAAGCTTTCTCACAGAACCAGAGGTGAACAACCTGTAAAAAGCAGGATTCTCACGAATCTGAGTAGTTAGTAGGCTCAAACGGTGGAGCAGAAGACAGGGCTGATCGGAAGCTGCATGAGCTAAGGCAAAGTTTATTCCTTGCTGCTCCTTACAATGCCACTAATCACGTTATTCAAAACCAGTGTAAGCATGAACACAATAAAGATATCGGGCATAATTCTTTTATCACTTGTGCTACTTTACCTTTGGGTAACTCCACTGACTTTAGTGGTTGCTGCTCATTCATTCCAGTGGACAAGAGATTGGAATCAGTCCCAATCAAACATGATCAATAAATGCACGGTTGCATTTGAGGAAGGTTCAATGTTTGGTTTATTGATTCGCAGTGTTAATTAGGCTCAACAGTCCCCAGCATTCATGTCCTCATGTTTTGCAATGAACCACCACTTTGGTACCTTAGCTTTTGCTCAAAGGGAATTTTTTTTAAATTGTAGAGCAAACACTCTGCTTAGACGTTTGCTTAGCGCTTTGCAGTTAACTAAATGTTTATTGAAATACCCACCCCTATTGTGACCAACAATGCATGCCATAATCCACTCCTAACCAGCTCTAATTGTCAGCATTGCTTATAATAATACTGTAATGCTTCATGGGAAATTGAGAATGTGACCCATACTCAGAAGCTGCTGCGTGTTTGCTCTTGTGAACAGGCTATAACATGCAGAGATGTGGCTCTGGGTCATGTTATCGCAGCGTTCCAGGAGAAACAGGCATGTCCATGTCAGTCAGACAACCTACTGACAGAGTGGTAAATCAATGGATAATTCTCTTCCGTGAAGTTCTGTCACTTAAATGCAATGAAGAGAGAATATTCATGCTTGATATCCTCTGTTGTCTAGTGGGACATTAGCCAGGTCAGTTAGTAATCTGCCTCCAGCTCCATCAGAGCATGTGGTTTTGGTCTGGGTCTGAAACCAGTGGGCGTGCTTACATCAGACATTTACTGAGGACTTGACAAATTAGCTCCACAGTAAAACGTCACTCTCTAACCATGCGGTACGATTAGGATGGAGTTATTTAGCACCCATGCAGCGTTATTAGGATGGAGTTATAGTACTGCCAAACACAAGTACTGTTCTATGGTGGAGTTATTTACTCTGCTGCACTGCACATGTAGATGCTGGCATAGCTGGCTGGGGTACATGGGTGCTTCAGTGCAGGGCTGCTTGCTGGCTAGTCCCACACTGAACCACCCTTGTGCCCCAGCCAGCCCCTCCACAGCTCCTCCGCAGCCAGGCCATGCTACCCCAGCTCAATGTCCTGCAGTTCTGGGCACATATGTAAATGCTACACCTGGGAGCAATAAACTCCATCACAAACTGCACTGGAGTTTATTCCATTGCACTAATTTCACATGTAGGCTTGCCCAGTGATGCTTATCCTGGTTCTTCTTCAGGCTTAAAAAGGAAGGTTGGTACCAATAGAACAAAGGACTAAATCCTGGTCCCTGTCTCATGGTGGAAGCATGTGGGTAGGCTTTTTAGGATATTCCTTCTCTGGACTGCTCAGATTGTAAGGCAGAAGGGGCTAAGGCATGCCGTGGCCAATGAAGCCACTAAGGGAAGACGGAATCGGAGTAAATAAACTTCCTGGAGTGGCCTGTAAGAAGTGTATTTCATCAGCGTGAGATGCTTTTCACTGAGGTCTGTGGGACTTGGTCAGAAAGGATCACTGTGAATCAGAATATCAGGAACACAAAAAGAACCATGTTGGCTGTCACAGATGTCTGTACCACATGCTGAACCCTTTCCAGCACCTGCTAAACCCAAAACTGCAACTGTCTGAAAATAGCATTGTTAGTTTGAATAATCAATATAAAAATATTTAAAGACCTCTGAAAGGGATTGACTCTCCAAGGCCAATGTAAAGCAAAGATGTGAACAAGGATGATACAAGGTTTATAGTGTTATATAACTACTGCTGAATTGACATCGGTATCTTACTGTAAGCAGGCAGTGATTTAGAATCAGTGCATCAGGCTTGTATATACATAGCTTAGTGTAGTTTCTTTTCTTTTCTTTAAAAAAAACAAAACACAAACCTAGCGCTCTCTGTGCCTGACAAAGGTGTCAGCAGTTGCTTTGTACAATTCAGTTTTCAAGACTGGAGCCAAAAAAGTCAGATTGGTTTGTTAATCGAACGCCTGGATCTTTTTTGTTAGTCACGTAACTGTTTGCTTTTCTCTGTTAGTGCAAATAAGAAAATATTTCCATTGTATTTTTTCTGTAGTCTTTTTTATTATATTGAAGAGGTAACCGGAAAGGAAAAAAATATTTACACTAGTTGTGCTGATAAATTGATAAGCTTGTCATGTAAAGAAACACTAAATCTTCTGAAACTCTGAGAAGTGTGTCACTTGCTGTTGTAGGCAGCCAGGCATGCAAAAACCCTTACAGATCAGCAATGTATTTCAAAGTGAAAATTGCCATGATGGGAAACTAGTCTAAAAGGACAGAGGTTTGGTCCATGTGTCATATACGTATGCAGGGCAGTGAGGGCATTCAGTGATCTGAATCTTTTTTTCTGCCTTGGGCCATGCAATTTTCAGATAGCTGTTCTTATTCACTTCTCATCTTAGCAATAATTATAGCTGGAATGCTGGAAACTGAGTGGTACAGGAGTTTGGTTTTAAGTCTTATGAAGAAGTATTTTAAGAAAATCACAGTCTCAGTGCCAGTTTAAAAGCACCAGCATGCATGTTGGGGTTGATTATTAAGAAGGAAAGCTCCTAAAAAGGCTCCATGGGGGAAACCCCACACACAGAATCAGGTGCTGGCAAATCTTTGAGCAAAGTATTATAACTTCTCACTCAGCAGTTTGATAATGTTGGGCTCGGAGCTATGGCAATACCTCAAATAAATACTCCTCAGCACAGGGCGACAAAAGGAATTGAAGACTGAAATATACAAAATCACTGCTGGAGCCATTAATCTGCCCAGCTTTTCTCTCCTCTTTGCCAAGGTATCTAGTACAATGTGTTCTCAAGGCTCTTGCAAACCCATGATCCAGGCTTTGGGCCTGCTCCCAGCAAAGTGAATGGCAAGATTCCCGCTGACTTCATTGCCAAGACTTATACTGGCTTCAGTGCCAGCAAGGCCAGTCTGATTTTTTTCCCCAAGAATAAGTGCAAGAAGAGAAGAAGTGGAAAACAGTTAAATGTGTCAACCTTGATTAGTCTTAGATCATAATAGTCTTCAGTAGGGACCTAATACAAAACCTGCTGCTGCTGGTGGAAGGACCCACCATGTCTTCAGTCAGCTTAATCCCTAAGTACTCCCTCTTATTCCATTAGTGCCTGGCCTGGGAGGGCTCTTCAGAGACCTGAAGTGAAACAATATTGACTTTTTTTGTCTTTGTCTCTTGCCTGTTTGTCCCAAGTTCTAGTGGGGTGAGTGAACTGAGCTTGCAGTAATCTCCATCCACTGTTTGAGCGATAGCTCAGCATTCTCAGGATAGTTCTCTGAGCTAGGTGTTTGTCAGGATTGGTGCCAAATGTTCCACAAAACGACGAGTGATGACATTGCCAAACAAACCCCTGGAGGTTTGCTTCTGCTGGTGTAAGAAGAGGCAGGCTCACTAGAGCAATAACGACATGCAGAAATCTTGCTAACATTCCCTCTGGCTGTGATGGACTCTGGATTAGACCTGCAGATATTTGTACTGTTTTGACTGCTAAAAACAGCTGCTAACCTGGGTTAAAAGCTTGGGAAGCAAGATTTATAGCTGTTTTGCATTGTGGGAGCCCTGTCAAGCCGCTGAAACAGTGTAAATGAACCTGGGCCATTTGTTTGCATTCGTCTTCTCAGTTTTGCTAAGCCTTTTTATTTATTTTTCTTGAATATATTCACATGCATCTTTGTACCCACACAGCACCTAACACAGTCAATCACCGAGAAGCCTCCTTTGAAGAGTGTAGAGCCAGGGCTCCTTTATTTTTTAAACAAAACTTGCACCCGAAGCTGAGGAATGCAATGCCCATGCTTGTTTAAGTGAGAAAAGTACCTGACTTTGTAGAACATCACCTTTCCTCGGGTTGCTTTTCATTTCTAACCATCCTCTTTCTTTGCTTTGCCCAACACCAAAGCAAGGAATCATTTTTTCTGCCGCTCTTCTATAAGGCTCAGACACCATGTGCCCCCAAGCAGTCAAAAAGCAGCTGCACCAGCTTTATTTTTATTTCTGGAGGTCAGCTCTGGGGGAACCGAAATACTTGCTGCAGACTTGGTCACATTTGTTCAGGTTTTCTGGTTATTCTGCTAAAACAGGAAGCTCTGAATTGGTATATTTATCCGCCTTTACAGTAAGTGGCTCCTTGTTTTCCCCACAAAGTTGGGGCCGGGTACTGCCCCCTTTACTTAAAGCGAGCAGTGCACTAATCTGCAATGGAGACCTTTGAAATTAGTGGGACTTCTCAGAGCATAAGGCAGAGCTCAGTCCCTGCTCAGCTGCAGTCAAGGGCAGAACTCTAGCAAGGTGACATGCAGCATAATAATGGGAGGAGAATATGGCCATCAAAAGGTTCAGGAAATTATAAATTAAATCATTTCTAAATGCAAATAAACCTAATAGACTAGGGAAAGCATCGTGATCATCATTCCCTTCCATTCACTATAATCAGTCTCCAAGTTGTTGATACTGGGAGATTAGTCGTGATATTTCTGGGATGGGAAATGTTTTCTTATTGCTTCTATGGTCCTGTGACGGGCCTGGCTCCTTGATCAGGACATGTCTGCACAACAGCAATTGCAACAACTGCAAATTCACCTCCAACATGGCTACACAACAGCTGCCTGGTGCAGAACCTCTTTTTAGGGAAAGGATGAGAACATTTTAAACCCCTCTTTGGAATGATATCTAGTATCACCACTATTTACAAGAGCCTTTCAACATGTTATGATTAAATGAATTTGGATGCAGCAGCTAGCCCTTCCCACTGAAATGCAGCACTTGGATGAGATTTCCTTGCTGAAGCAGCAATCCATTTATGCATTAGGGAAGGGTAGACAGAAGGGAAGGTCCCAGGCTTGTCCAGGTCTCTAACATGAGTTTAGTTGCTCTTTTAGGGGGGAGAAAAGAAATGCTTGGAATTTAACTTTCAGTGCCATTCTTGAGGCAGCTTTACAACAGCCAAATGTTTGAAGCACTTCTTACATTTTAAGATCAAGACGCACTCATGTCCTGTCCAAGACATGCCAGTCCCCTTCCTGTTAAGTCAATGCTCACTTGCAGCAACAACCTCTTAATAGCAACATTTCCTCTGGTAACAATTTCTGTAGTATGCATTCAGCATCAGTGACAACCGTTTAGGAGCAATGTAGCACTGGGGCACCAACATCTTGAAACTAAGGGGTAGAGAGACTGCATTAGTCCATGAAAGGTTTGTTCAATATTAGAGTGAATCCACCTGGGAGTGTGCATCATGGAAAGTCCCTGAAAATCAGTGGAACTTACATGAGCAGAGGATCTGGGCCTCTCTCTTTATACAAACTGCAGGTAAAACCAGTGTGGCTTTTAGGGGCCACATTCTTTTCTGGTGGAAATTGGGATAGCTGCTCTGGCTTCGATTGAAGCTATGTCAGGTTTTGCTAGCTGAGAATCTGGCCCAAGAGCTACATACATGTAGAGGAATTCAGCTTTATTCATATCGTGTTCTCCAGCGGAAACAAAGAAACCCATGAAACGCTGATTAAAATGCAGGGTTGATTTGCACAGGCAACAACCTGACTGCATTTCAGTGGTTGAACTGACATTATAACAAGGTTTTAGGCAAGTTTGATTTTTACAGCAAATCAGCAGTGTTTTGGCTTCCCCCTTTATTTTTAATTTTGCAAGCAATTCATAACCAGATGCTCTTGTGCAGCAGTGTTCCAGAATGTAAATTGTACATGGGCTGACTGGCACATATTTCAGTAGGGTTCACCAAATTCACTTTTCCAGAACCCCTGGACATCAAGTCCCCACCAGGCCTCTGTCTTGCTTAAGTCTCATTTGAGCCTTATTGTCAGGGTGTTGGTAGCACACATATCCTCTGGATTGGGGAGAATTTCATCTGTAAAGAGATCAGGAGGTAGAGGGAGGGAAGGCAAAGTATTAAACCTTTAAAACTTTCCGGGACCTATGTTTTATATCTTAAAACAGAAGAACAAGATAGCCTGTCCAGATATTTCTGCTGCATTTGAAAATTCTGTAATAAATATTAAAACAATTAAAATATCTATTACTTTAACAACATGTATAGACGAGAGAGAAGCAGAATGAACTCAAATCATTTTGTTTCATCTCATGAAGAATATGTTGTATCTTTAAATAAACATTGTTTGGGTTGAATTATATTTTAAATTAAATATTTGATATGGACTTAAGTATATTCAGTTATACTCAAATATAGAAGCTGGTCAGAATCTTTAGAAAGGGAATTTATTCAGCTGATGTATTTACAAACCAGAGTTCCTTGGAAGTGCGGCAGCTCACATCTTGATATCAGTGGTTTTATAAATATCATAGCTTCCTGAGTTTTCATAAAATGCAGCCTCCTTGTGCCATTAATTACCCTGAAATTATAGCCTGATAAGGCTCAATAATATCAAGTACTTAAGTACTGTACTTTCCTCTGACTCAAAATGTCACAAGACTTTGTGATAGGCTTTTTCACTGGTTGCCAGCTCAGTTTTTCCAAGTGGATCTCTGCAGTTTATTGGTTTAAACCTGTGATCTGCCATTGTTATACCTGGCTGCAGAGCAAGAAGAAATCAAAGGAGCACTCTGAGAAGCGGGAAGGTTCAAAAGAAAACACCGTTAAATTAAGTGGATTGTGTAAGCAGTTAGCTGCCACAATTCACACGCAAGCTAAGCACCTTCCAGTCCTGCTGGCAAGCAATAAACAAAACTTCATTAAAAAATGAATGGGACTTCATTCAAGGTAATACAAACAGTGTTCACTATTTCAGAGAGTACTGGAGTGTGTGCTTAGGATGAATTATGTGCTAAGTTATTTTTATACTATGGTCAGTGCTAGGCACCCAGCAACCTGTTGTTGTTATCCATACATTACAACACAGGGGTCAGATTCTTCCTTTATACACATGTGTTCTTTTATACACATCGATATATATAAAATGCTACATGGATTCACAAGTAGAAGTATATAGTTTATTATATGTATCTATATGTATATGATGACTTGTGTGTGCACGTGCATATCCACACAGATGTAAATAATGCAGTTTCACATGTATAGTTCATCTCCATGCCCTGGAGGAACACAGCATAATTCTACAGCTTTTGTTGATGTAAAGGTCAGGAATATTGTGCTGTGTAATAGTAATCACTTTTCATGAGTTACCACATCCTCCCTGGCTCTTTAAATGACTAGACTGGTATCTCTATTTGTTTAACAGAATCAGCTCACTATGCACCATGCACAGTGTAACCCAATTCCCATAGTCTTGTTTGGGGGCGGAAGAATCTCTGGGCCTAGCTCTCAGACCTACCCCGATCCTGTGCTCTGCTTAGAGTGCCGTGCTGAGGACTGATCCCCGAGGTTGTGGCCACAGGCTGCTGGGGAACAATGTGATGTGATAGCCATCAGCCAAGACTGATGACTATGAAGCGGGCATAGGTCTGGAGGCTTCCCCTGGCAGCAGGTTGCACTGATTCCCAGGGCAGGGACCTCTGGAGTGGAATGTGTTAAGAGGGCAGACTGCAAGGGAGAGCATGGCACTGGGGCTTTCTGAGGTGGAACTGGGTTTGTGAAGATATTTGAGACAGAAGCAAAGAAAAATAAATGTCATTGCAATATATTTCTCAGCCTCCACTGCAGAGCAGCAGCAGCAGCCCCGACCCTATCAGGGCGTCCGCGTCAAAGAACCTGTGAAGGAGCTCCTGAAGAGGAAGCGTGGGAACCTTCACAATGCCAACACAACGGCAGCGACAACGGTAAGAGGGGAATGAGATGCAAGTGGCAAATTCTTCCGTTCTGTCTGGATGGGAGCTCAGTCCTTGATCCCAGCCTGAGCTAACTGGGTCTGTGGTGACCACTTTTAGCTATCAGACAGGTTTTTGCATCATACACTGAATATAAGGAAAAACTTCTTCACGGTTCGTGCGTCCAGACTCTGGAATAGACTCCCAGTAGGGGTGGTGTATGCACCTACCCTGGAGATCTTCAAAAGGAGACTGGACACACACCTTGCTGGGGTTATTTGACCCCCACAGTCTTTCCTGCCCAGAGCAGGGGTGATCTCATGGGGTCCCGTCTAGCCCTAAACTTCTGTGAATCTGTGAAACACTGAACCTCTTTATCCTATTTTAATTAATTAGACCTCATGACCTCCCAGGAGGTAAGTAAACATTGTTATCCTTGGTCTATTGGCTCAGAAGTGTAAGGGACTGAGCAACTCTCCTGGCATTGAACTGAGGTTGACATATTCAGTCCATTGCAGGATCCTGCCTCTTGATGGACAGGACAAAGTGATTTTCCCACATGAGTTTGTATCTAGAGGCAGTGTCAGAACTGGGACTAAAACTTGGGAAGTGGATAGTGCACAGGCTGGTACTCGCATCACCAAGCTAGGTATCTGTCCAGGGTTCCCTTTTCATAAATGTGAGGTACACTGATATAATAGGGTCCTGATCCTTCCAAAGAGAAGGATTTTTTCAGGCTCTTTTGAAAATACAATCTTAAAATACCATCTTGAAATGCGTGCAAAATTTCTTGCATGCATACCAGCCTCTGGCTTCAGTCCATCCGATAAGTTCGCCACAGAGTTTGTTTTCCTGCTTCACAGTTGGCAGAAACTTCTACCTGTTATGAAGTAAAACAGGTACCAGACATCTTCTGCTCTGTAGAAAACATCCAAGTAAAGCATGAAAATTTTAAAAGCTACTAAAACCGTTAGAAAGACGGTTCTCTAGCTACTTCTTCCTTAGCCTTAGGTTAAGTGCATTCGTTCTTCCAAAAGAAAACACTTTGACTGGCTCCTCACTGAAAATGAAACTCCTTTTGTGGAACAGAGCAGCACAGCAAACCTCAGTGCCACAGATCTTGCACTTGGCCTCTGTACGAGGTTGTGCTTCACCCTGGAGCAGTTGCCAGTGTTTGTTCTCATATTTATTTGGCTAATGCGCAACTGGTATGCTGAGCCAAGCAGGTGCAATGAAGCATTGAATGGGAATGAATTTATTGTATTGATACTTCAGGCTTGGGCAAATGTTTCTCAGGAGAGATTGGGTTGAACAGTTACAGCAATAACTGCTATCTAAATGTTCTTTTCTGTTTTCCAGGTGGTTTTGCCCCATCAGCCACTACCATCCTATTCACCCATTGGTAATGCTTCCAAACGATTCTTTCCATTTGCTTATCCGCTTATTTTCAAGCCAGGCCTTTGGTTGATGTTTTGAATAATTCTAATCTTCTTTTACAGGCCAGCCTTGCATCGACATGGATGTCACAGCCTCTGCTTTGCCAGTTACTGAGGAAGGGGCATTGTGTTCTGGTTGGCTCTCCCAGCCTTCTCCTGCATCCCTCCAGCCCTTAACTCAGTGGACGACTTACCCAGATTACGTGTCACACGAAGCAGTCAGCTGCCCATATACAGCAGACATGTATGTTCAGCCGATGTGTCCCAGTTACACACTTGTTGGACCATCGTCAGTTCTGACTTACACCTCTCAGCCCCTGATCACCAACTTTGCGGTAAGCTGAAGATGCCACAAGTGAACAAAAGCCAAAATAGTTTCCCATAAAAACTGTGAGAAGCCTCTGATTTAATTGATATCTAAATTTACCCTTATTTCTTCGGTGGCTTTGCACCCATGCTGCATTCCCACATATTATCAAGAGATGTTTCTGCAGTAAAAGTTTCAGAAGTGGCACTGGAAAATCAGACCTATTTTCTTTTGCCAGAAGTAAATTTGAAGGGAGGATAGTTCAGAGGGAGAATACACCCTCAGTGCAACTGTCACAGGAACTATCTTTTCATGGTCTGAATCTCCCATGTGGTTCTCTATGTGAACTACAACTTCCAGTCGGTATTTTGTCTAATGTGATTCCCTCTCTGCTTGACCCTTAAAATTAAGGGGGATTATTCTGAGAATCATTATGGTTTGAAAGGGATGAAAAAAAGTGACTGCGCTGAAGTCGGACAGTATCCAATTTTCTCAACAAAGCTTTCATTTTCCAAGCTCCCACAAAGCCTGCAGCACTTACCACCTAATTAACGCACAAGCCATTCTGCATTGTTCTCTTGAGGCCTTATCCAACCAGCTGCCATTGAAGTCAATAGTGTGATTGCCCCTGATTTCACCAGGAGCTAGATCCGGCCCATACGCAATTTTTATCTTAGGAGAATATCGTTTGCAGTGGGAAAAGAATAATGGCAAGCAATAAAGTTCTGTTGCTATCAGATCTAGCTTAATGGGGATTCCTATGGCTTTGATTCATGGTGCACAAGAAGGTACAATTACAGTGAACCATAAATTATCATCTCCTGTTCAGATGCATAGAATATCAGCTATCAAATACACAATGGGCTCTGTTGTCTGGACAGTCCCATAGGGCAGAATTGCACTTGAACTTCTGGACTGAGTGTTCAGCTAGTGCTTCAACCTTTATTGTTCATTAGGATTTTTTAAAATAAAAATAAAACCATTCTGTGAAGTCAGGCAAAACTTTTCCTGTGAACTCTTCAAAAAACATAGCTTTTGTGTTCAGGGCCAATGTAATTTGTGAATTGGAGTCTGATTTCTGGTTGAAGCAAATGAAATGCTTGTTTTCCTTTTGTTTGCCTTTCTGAAAAAGGAGATAAAGTTCTGTCTGGATTGTCACAGACTGATCCTCCCTTCTTCCACCCACTTCTTCCTCCATTTTGCAGTTCAGCCACTGAACTGAAAAATTCAGGATCTCCTGGACTTCATTACCAGAGGGATTGTGTTTTCCCTAGCAAACCGAGTTATGCTTAACTGTATTTAGGAGTCGGTTGACATGATGCTGACCATGACTGTTTAACCTAGAGAAGGACAAGATGTGTTCAGCATTCTGGCTGTGTCTACACATTCAATTAATGTGCCTTAGGTAATGTTCATTAAATCTAATACCGGCATTGTGGGGTACTGGAAAGATGCGTTTTAGCCTATTTTAATGTGCATTAGGTAAAGAGCACTTTTTGGGGGGTGATGCTTTGATGCACATTAAAATAGGCTAACGTGCATGAAAGCACACATGTAGATGTGCCCTCTGTTGCTTACATGGCACATCCTATTCATACACTCACATGCTAACAGGGCACTGTCAAACAGGCAGCCTGTCCTAATCATGAACTGACAGCCCTGTAAGCTCACAAGAATCAAGGTGGACAGGAGGATAGAAAGATGGTGGGAGCACAGTTTGCACAAGTGTGTTCAGCAGTGTGTGATCCCACCTGTTGTGGCTTCCTGGTAGATGGGTTTTTAAAAGAGTTGCATCTCCCATTCTCATCTCCATGGGCACCTACACAAAGACAGGGAAAGGAGTGCTGGCAGCAAAACTGAGAAGCTCTTACTTTGATCTCTTTTGTACTTAACAGCCCAGAAGCACCACTCCAGCTGTGGTGCCTCAGCTGGAGGTGACAGACCAACAAGCACCTCTGACCTATTTCCCGTGGCCGCAACCCATCTCGGCATTACCTACATCAACCCTGCAGTATCAGCCAGCTTCCTCCACGCTTCCTGGGCCACAGTTTGTCCCACTTCCCATTTCCATCCCAGAGCCAGCCCCACAGGAACTGGAGGACGCGAGAAGAGTAATCAGCACACTGCCCATTGAAAAGCTGCTGCTAGAAGATGACGACAACGATACGTATGTTTTAAATAACACTCTCTCTGTCGAAGGGCTTTAAAGTCATGTATTTGGGGCCTGATGCTGCTTTCCTTGCTCACCCAAAACTTCAACTTGCAACACAAGTTTTGAGTGTAGAAGAAAAGTAGCTTTGGGCCATTTCTTTTCTTCTTAAGATGTTCCTGGCATTCCCCATTACTGTTCCCTTAGTATGAAAATTGAACTTGCAGTGAAATTCCCCTGTATGCAGAGGACAAGGCTTACGCATCATTAATGTGCTTACCATATTAACGTTTTCAAGTCGAGTGCTAGAGGTACGTAGATTTGGTGTTCGCTGTCAGCCCGGGGTGAATTTCATCCTGGGATGTGCAGGGTGGTCTCAAACTGACACAGGTGTTTTGGTAGCACGTTTGCTAATGCTGTAGTCCCCTTTTGTAGCATGTGGTAAGACACGCTTGCCTACAAAAGTATTAGCAGGTTTACTTTGCGGGTCTATTTTCTAGAGCTCTGCCGAAATATTACGTAGATCTATTTTTGCTTTGTTCACTCCACCAACTCCACTGCCACCCTTAAGTTGTTTCAGAAAGGGTCAGTTATAGTGCTGGGCCTGAAATGACATATCCTTGTAACTAGACCGCCTTTGGAAAATATTTATTCTACGTTTAGGAATAGTTCCACTCCTGTGTAAGCACAACTCGGTAGCCAAGCAGAAGGCTGATATGAGAAACACAACTGCTGCGACTTGGGCCTGTGCTGAGATGCAGCCGGTGCTCTGTATTGCTGCAGAGCTGCCCCCAAAGAATTGGGCACTTGCATCCTGATTTCATTCACCGAACATGGTGACCAAATTCTCAGACGCCTTTTGACCCAGAGCTACAGAATCAGCCCAGAGCTATTACACAGCAGTGAAGTATTTCCATGTGAAATGTTTCCCCATAACATTAGTGCATGGCTTTTCTGTAGTGACACAAAGAACAGACCCTGGGCCCATACCAGCCAAGGGGAGTTCTGCAAGGTGCAGCTCCACGACAGAAGGTCGTGGAAATAAATGACCTGCTAAAATCAGGCGCTTGGTGTTTCAACAAAGTGCAGGCAGGTGGCAATGCAGGCAGCTGGCAGCACTGCAGTTCTTTCTCTTCCTCTTGAGCCTTAGCCACTGGAATGATGATATATCATCATGATGTATGATACAACATCCCCTGAAACTGGGGATGGGTCACGTTAAATACCACAGCTGTTGAGGCCTCTAATGTATCTTATCAATATTCCTAGTATTTGAGAGTCTTTTAAAGTCATGGGCCTGAACAGCACCATCATGCTGGTTTATTTTTCTTCCCTGGAAAGCGAGCAGCATGCACTTCTCCCTGTAATGCAGTTGTAAAGAGCATTTTTGGTGTTCAATGGCACCATGCCACAGACCAAGATCCTTGCAGGAGGCTGTATCTCTTTTAGCATTTGCTAATTTTTTCTTGGATTTCCAAGGGGACTCCCAGCTGATGAACACAATTTCTCTGGGTTTTTCTGCTTCACAAAGCCCAGGATCTTCAGATGATTCTATATTTGGAAGAACATTTTGGACTGAATTTATTCAAAGGGCTGCTCCCTCACACTGTCATGAACTGGTGTCCAGTGCTCCATTTCTTAACCAGGCAATATTTCAAATGGCATCTCAGATTTTGCCTGAGTAAGGACTACAGGATGAGGTTGAAAGTCCATAAGAATTTCAAAGCAGGTTTCAAAATTAACTATTGGCAAATCTAAAGGATTTAAGCATCAGATCATATCAGCGATCATAAAGTTGTCTGAAAACTGCAGTCATTTTGGCTTATTGATGATATTAGTGGCTTAAATTTGCAGAAAAACCCAGCAAAGAAATTAACTAGCAGAGGCTTGGTTCACCACTGTTTACTCCAGGTTTGCAATGACAGCCAAGTTATCCTGGTCTAGGACTGGGGTGACACAGTTGTGAATCAGACCTGAGGTTGCTACAATTTGTGTTAACCTTCTTTGAGTTTCTTGTATGTAAAATCCCCTGGTGTGTACACAGTGATGATGTGTTGTCTGTGAATTTCTTTCTGGGTTGTTCTGTTAAATGAAAAAAAAAAGAAAAAAAACCTCAATAAAGATCTACAGTAACTTTTCTATGCCTAGAGTGTTTTCTTTTCCTAGCTGTGGCATTTGGCACACTATAACCATGCTGGTCTGAAATCAATAATGTTAGCTTGATAGCATATTTGCAGAAATGTAAACAGAGATTAGTGATTTGGCTTTGCACTGATTTTTGGAATATAATGTACACTGAACACGGATGCCAAGACCTGAAAGTGGTCTCAAAACCTGGCTCGCTGGAGTAGTCCTTACTCTTGCAAGTCATGCCTCTGTTCATGTTTGTATCATGATGCCTATTATCTCTATCCCTGTAGTGCCTACAGGCTTTCAGTGAGTGTGGGACATGTCACCCCAGCCTCTTTACAAACACATAGCAGGAGATGCCTCCTGTCTTGAAAGGCCTGAACTCTCAACGGGGAAGATAGACAAGTCAAGCGTCTGGGTGGAATAAAGCTGAGAGGTCTGCTGACCTCCAGTCCAGTGATTTTTATCTACCTGCTTGATCCTCACCTCCTAGGGAAGACAGAAAAGATTGGCATGATGGTGCATTAGCAGGATCAGGCCAAACTGCTGGTACAGCTGAAGCTCCACTGTGAAGCTGTGCAACGTTACCTCGGCAGACAATTGGTCTGTGTAATATCTCTGTATGCGCTTTGGACCCTGATTTGTTTCCTTCATATTGTGTCAGCCCTTTTGAAAGCAGATTCCTTTTTGCTAATTTGGCCAAGTTAACTGGCATCCTAATGCAGTTTGATGGATTGATAATGCATTAAGGTTTCAGCACCTTTGTGTTTTTTCTCTTGAGGTTGAAAGTCCACATACTTTAGCTGACGCACTCCCTAACATGGCCCTAGTCCTAATAGCCTTCGTTCCACGCAGACTTCTCCTTATTCTGGCAGAAATAAACTGTGCAAGAAGTGAGGGGGTGTGGGTTATAAATCAGACAAGCAGTTAACCTTTGAAGGCCTTTTCAGACACAGTAGAATATGGGCCTGGAACAAAGCATTTGAAGTGACTGCAAAGAGCAGAACAGTCAACTATGAAAACAATTATCCGTCCCTCATCTTTTAAGAGGAACTTGCAGGACAACATTTCGGAATGAGAAAGCAGGCCAGCAGAATGGCAATGCCACCAATGCCCACCATGTGATATTTCCCATTGTGGAAATTTTAGAACCTAATTTCCTTTCGGCGCACACAACCAGAGAGTCCAGAATCCCCTGCGCAGAGCCACAAAGCAGAGGTTCTGTACAACTTAACCACAGGAATGACCCATGCCGAGGCAGTGATCAGTGTCTTTATTTGCTGTCTTAGAATTCTACATATTTATGCAGCTAAAGGTATGAGGGCGTACACGCTGGCAGCCGCAGAGCGGATGAGAGAACTGCGAAGACTCGATGCCAAGGAGCACAGAGGAAAGGTAATTTTTTTTTACCTTTTTTGTTTTTAAACCAGGAAACCTGCCTTTTTCCTGGTAAAATCAGAAGTGCAGCTTGGTTTTTAATTCCATTTCATGTCTACCATAAAACATGTGGAACACAAGTAATGGGGGTGAATTGCTTGGGGGGAATGTCACTCTGGGAACAGTGCAAGATTTGCTTCACGGCTTCAAGCTGGTAGCTCAGGCAGGTCAAGCTTCTGTCTCTCCCCCTACGCTAGACCAGTATGGCTACAACCTGGATACCTGACCTATCCCAAGAGGCATATTGCACTCTGATGGGAGCTCGGGCAACAGGAGGGTTTATTCTGCCCTGCACCGACTGTACTTCCAGCCCCATTTTCTTTTGTTGGTAATCTGTCATGCTGTTGCCAGAGTCCTGCATTATATTTATTTTGGTGCTATTTTCAGACTCCTCTGTTGGTGGCTGTAACTGCCAAGCAGCCAGCCATAGTCAATGATTTGCTACTGACAGGGGCAGATGTCAGTGCTGTTGATGACAAAGGGCAATCAGCTTTACACCTCGCTGCGACATATGGCTATGCCCAGGTCCTCCAGGTAAGAAGGGATTTATGATTTTAATGGCACACACTGTAAAAAAGCAATAAAATGGCATGACTGATTGAGAGATCCAGGCCTAGCACAAATGCCTCCAGAGTAAAGATGCCTGGATGTAAAGATCTTTGATTTATTTTCATGCTTTCCATTCACAAAGTTGAAGCCTATTTGCAGTGAATCCACCACTTGCCACTGTTGGAGATGGGATTTTGGGCTAAATGGACCGTTGTTCTGACCCACTGTGACAGCTCATATTCTTTTGTTACACTTTAGCCTTTCACTTCCAAGGAACTTGTTGTATGGCATCCAGACGGCAGTCGTAATTCATAATCTGAGTTCTGGGCCAAACCTTGTAGTTGAAATCTAGGCATATTATTTATGTTGTATTAGTACCCAGAGTCTCAGTCAGACCTGGGCTCTTTTGGATTCTGCTTCATATAAACATGTCAAACACATGCTCAGTGCTTTGAGCCTCTGAGTTAGAGTTTGCTGGTGGAAGAGACAATGAGAAGGTATAACAACCAAACAAAAGGAAACATTTTTGTTTGTATTTCAAAGGGCACATCTACACAACAGACATCTTCCCGCACAGCTTTGTTGGTTGGACGTGAGCCCTGATGGACTGAGCTATGCCAGCAAAATTCGCTACACAATCCCTACCCAGATAGCTCAGCTAGGCTGGTACAGCTCATTGTGCCTAACAGCTAGTGGCAGGTAAAGCTATATGAAGAGCGGCTTTGCCAGTATAATCTCCATCCACACTGGAAGCACTTTGCCATGACATGACAGTACAGCAGCATTCTTACACGATGGGCATGTCTACACATGCATTTATTCTGGCTTCAATTTACTGTGCAGTGAGCAGGAATAGGCTGGCATCTACATGTGCAGGTGTTAAAGCGCATTAATGCTGTGTGTGGAATGACTTGGGACTCATATTAGTCCCAATTCAGTCCACACACACCACGTTACTGCACAATAAGGAGTCTACACGTGCATAATTGTGCAGTAACTAATCAGGTGTAAATGTGATACCTGCATGATGCAGGTATCAAATTTATGCTCAAGTCATCATAAAACACCATATTTACTGTGCAGTACGGGTGCACATGTAGACACACTCCCATACTGTGCAGTAATTTTGGTTACTGCACAGTAAATACACATGTGTAGACATGCCCGGTAGCAATGTTTAGTGGGCTACATCTGTCCTGTTTCACAGCCTGATTCTGATGCCCTTCTTCACACTGAAAAGCACCATAGTCTTCTACTGATTTCAACAGGATTTCTTTTAGTGCAAGGTGCTTCACAGCACGGGCATCTAGTTCAGAATCTGACCCCTCAACAGGTCATCATTTGCTAATAGAAGCCCTTTGCCTCTCTCTGTCTCTGTCTCTCGCTTTCTCTCTGTCTCCATTCCACTCCCAGTATAGGCAGCTTCATGGCAGAAAGTTATGGCCACTGTAATGATGGGATTTAACTGGGCTTGAGGCCACATTTCTTCAAATGGTGGGGCCTCAGTGTGAATGAAGAGTGTAGCAGGATCACATCAGTTCTAGCAGTGGAATTCCATCACCAACTAAATGCACATCACACACCCTAAGTTAAGTCATGAGAAGGAAGTTAATGTGTAACATAATGAGTGCTTAAAACAGCATGCCTTTCCTTCGGCTTAACAAAGTGCTGCGTTCTCAACAGATACACTCCCCATGAGACACCTGTAAAACCTACAGAATACTTTTCTTCATCTTGTTCACTGGAATTCTTTTCCCCGTTCTTGTTATGCAGTGTGTATTACAGCACAAGTGCTTATAATCAAAAATCTCAATCAAGATCCTAAAATATGGATGAGTGAAGCTGTTTCACAAAAGCAAGAAAAGTGTAGTCCCTTTTAATATTTCAGATGAAAGGTTTCTATGCAGTATTGTGCTAAATCAATCGCCACAAAGAGCTGAATGTTTCCAAATGACTCTTTCTGCATCCGATCCAAATCCTGCTCCTTTCCCTAGAAGTATTTAACTACTTTTACAAGTTCTTCTAGCAGGCCACCCCAGACGTTGTAATCAGATGTGTTTGTATCACCCTGTCATGTTTCCCACATAAAAATGTTACGATACGAATATTTCCAGTGCCAATTGATCTTTAGGAAATAAAGAGCTTGTTAGTTATTGCTTTCCAAGACAACTCTGAATATTTTTGCATTCCCATTACAGAGACAGGACTGGGATTTAAGAGGCTTGGAATTTTACTGTTTGTTAGCTGAGAATTTCAATACATGAGTTTCCTTTTCTGGGAGGCATTGGCTACCTTTTAGGGTGGTTAAATATAGACTCCGAGGAGTTGATATTAAATCCTCTTTTGAAGGTTTAGGTGAAGCCTTATGCCTTGTCCAGCAGTGAATTTCAGCCTTCATGAGCTAGATTCACAAGGCTAAAAGCCACTGATGACTGGTGGCTGAGTATAAAACCAAATAATAGTTACCTCATTTCTTGCCCAGCTCCAGTTTTAGCTAGCTGAAATTCCTGCTAATCAGTTGGCTCTGTTCAGAGCCACAATGTTTGTGGATGCTTTGATTGTTTTGTGCTAGACAACACTTGCTGAGAAAGTTCTCCTGTGCTTTTATCAACTCCAGGTTATAATGTCATCAGGCCTTCCTCTGGACTTAGAAATGAAGGATTTTGAAGGTAAGGCCATTTGAGTTTTACACTTTGCCCCCAAAGTTCAATTTTTATGGTGGAATAATAAAAATAAATAATCATTCTGATGAGTATATGGGGCCCAGATTTGTAGTCAGTGAAGGCTGAAGGAACTGTAGGCCTCACAGGTTTTGATTCAGGAAAAATTTAATCATGTTCTGACATCCCATTTTATTCACTGGTGCTCAAGCAGATGCTTACAGTTAAGAACACACTACCTGAATGGAGGCTGTAATAGATTATAAAGGGCTGTATAATAGGGAATAGAGTATAAATAATGTATCCCAAGCTTTAGGGTCTGGAATCAAGATGAGTGTAGGTGCTGTCCATCCTGCATCCTCCCAACCAAGCTGACATTAGGGTTAGGGACAGACATTACACACAAACTGGTTTAAGTGATTGGAAACTGGTTCAAATGTGCAACACAACAGAAGTTCAGTGCATATAAACTGCTTTCAAAATGGTCAAAACCGGTTTAAGATAAACCTAGTGCATGTAGTTTCAGACTTAACTGATTTAGATTAAATTGGTTTATTAAACTTCTGTCCCAGATCCCCTCCAGAGTCAAGTTGACTCACAGTCCCCCAGCATCCCAGGATGCTTTGCACCTCCCCTGCACCCCCCCACCCTTGCAAGGTGGGCAGGCTAGACTTGGCCTAAGCTGCTTGCTCCAGCTGATCCGGGAGGCATGCTGTAGTGCTCCCCGGCTTCTGACATGGACCGCTGCAGGCATGTGGCTGAATTTCCAGAATCAAAAGTGAATGTCTGTTCACTTGCATATTGGTTCAATCTACCCAGCTTAGACTAACCTGAGAAGATTGAATAGATTCAACCTTGGGCTTTCTGAATGTCTGTACTTAGCCTAGTTGCTTTGGGTTAAATATGTACCAGCATGCTCCAGGAACACAGGGAACCACACTGGGAAAATAGCTGAGAATGAGACCAAGATCTAGAGCAAGTGCCAGTGACTACATAGAATTGGCTTTAATTGTTCCATGTTTGTGCCGGTTCACACAACCAAGGTGCTTCACCCCCAGGGAGGAGGAGAGCTGAGACCTCTCAAATCAGGTCTAGGACTAGATGCAACTGGCAGAGGAAACGCTCAGTTAAATAGAGGAACACGGAGAGTGACCTCTTTCCAGCATTTAATACTCAGTTTGGGTCCCTGGTACAGGTGGCATTTAAAATCCAGGTGAGAGACCCATCCTGCAACTTGGCCCTTGAGGTTTCTATGTCTTGGAAGCACATCATGCATACATGCAAAACCCTTGTCCCTCACAAATCCAAGAAAGAAATCACTTTCCCCTTCTCAAGCCGCTATTCTGTGGAGGCCAAGTTAACCTTGTTTCTATTTTCTTGAAGGCCACGCTCCACTCCACTGTGCCGTTCTGTCCCACAATTCCCTGCTCCGCGAGCAGCGCTGCCACTTCATGATAACAGAGGACCGGAAAAAAGAACTCCAGCACCAGATGGGGGAGGTGCAATTGTGCATCCATCTTCTGGTGCACATGGGAGCATCCATCTACAGTCGGGTATGCAGGGAATGCCTTTGCTTTGTGGGACTTCATTGGTATCACGTTGTAATGTAATGGCAGCGTTGGCAAAACCGAGAGACATCTCCAAAACAGGACTTCGAGCCTACGGAGTAACATTTGTCTGCTCCAGACACTAAACTCTGCACCTTAAGTTCTTACTGGAGCAGGAGGAAAAAACGTCAGTGAGAAAAGGAAATAAAATACTTGCAAGAACAGTGACCTGTTTTTCAGCAATCTCTAGCTTACACCTGGGAAGCTTAAAAGCAGCGGGAGAGGTGGAGCAGAGTGAGATGGTTACGGGAAGCTCTGAAGCCAATAAGCTGCAATGCCGCTGCAGCCTGATTAGCTTTTCTATTGGAGGGATCTCAGAGTGATACAGTATGCGACGCATCTAATTGCTGTTCTGCCTTTCATAAACTATAAAATATTCCTATTCTATTTATGCTAAGGGCAGAGTGGTGTGTGCTTTATCATAAATAATCTGAGCAGGACAATAGCAGTGAGCTCAGGTCACAGAAATTAGAGCAGGGCTATGTTGTCAGTATATTATCAAGTGGAGCCACGAGCTCCATTCTCTTTCAGCTCCCGACTCCTTTCCTAAAGCTTTGTGTTGTGCTGTTTTATTTTTTAACAGGATGTTAAAAGCAACAAGACGGTCCTTCATTACACAGTACAGGATGGGAATGTCTCTCTGCTCAAATATTTCTTAGAACTCAATGCTTTCAAGTCCAAGGAATTTGTCAACAGTAAGGTGAGTTAGGAAATCTTGTGGTCCATAATAGTCACAAACCAAGATGACCAGGATTTTAAATTTAAAATCAGTATCACAACTGGATTCCCTGTTGGAAATTACTGTATGCAGACATAGCAGACTATCCAAACTAAACGGCATATCAGCTCTTCCAAGCAATCTTGAACCCATGCGTTCTGCTCCTGTTTGTGGACCTCCTACCTGGTATTATGGAGGAAGTTTAATGCAGAAGCCAGCTTTGGAGCTTTTCATCTTGACCATGTAGAAAGTCCTGTCATTTCCAGAAAAAGAAACAATTATTTGGGACAAACAAAATGTTTCATTAGACCCCAAACAAATGTTTCATTAGACCCATTTGTTTTGCGGGTTTGTATTTCTTCTTTTAACTCTAAAGCCAACTTTTACTAAATTTGCTTTCCCACCCTTGTTTCAGTGTGAAAAAGCAAAAAGGTTCATTTTTAAAATGCCAACATAGTAATGTTTCAACTTTTCTCTTTTTTTTTTTGAGGATAAAACTCTTGGCTGAATTTGATCCAAATTCATGTATGGTTTTGGTTGACCTGAACCTGCATTTCTCAGCAAGTAAATGATCCATTTGGAAAATTTCCCTCAACTCTGACGCTGTGTAGCCTTATCAAAATGCAGACACTTCTTATGATAAGTGTTGCAGTGAGTGAGAAAGATAAGCAGGGAATGGGCAGCGGTTACTGGGTGAGGATTATGTGCCAGATTGTGTCACACTGCAAGTGGAGGAAACAGCTCTAACATGGTGCAAAGTGCCTCTGCCTGTCCTGGTGTGACCATCAGAAACACGCACAACGTGTCCATGCACATGACTATCAGGTTCATGCACAGCAGACCTCCTTGAAAACCAGCTTTGTGCCTGGCATGCAGTGCCCAAGCAAGTTATGACATTCACTAGACCATCCTTCCATCAGATACACAACAATGCTGTCTCCTATATACCTAGTCTTCACCTTTTCTGGTCTGTGTGGTCCACAGTTGCTATGAGCAAGCCTTGTGCTGGTCTCATCTCCTGAGCTTTAGCACACGGTCTATTTTGTTGGGTCTTGAGTCATAATAGGAGGTAGCTGTCATGTTCCATATCATTGCCTAGTCTAAATGGGCAAAATATTGTTGGCTTCAGCATGGTGTTTCCTGTTTATCCCAGGTGATGCCTGGCACAATCAGTTAAGCGTATGCCTCTCAGCTTTTATACAGAATTCTTGTTTCTCCCTTTCGGCAAACACCCTCAGTCTTGCACAATTTCTCCTTCTCCAGTGCAACGTTTCTCCACCTCAGACCACATCCCAAGCCTTTCCCTAAAATCAAAATGTCCCTGTTCCTCCCTTTAAATGGGAGGTTTGTCCATGTGCAACGTGCACTTGTCAGCATCCATCCCGGAGGAATGAGGAAGGAGTTATATGGCTAATGTCACAAAATTAACTTGTTGTGCTACAGAGCCGGGGAGGAAGCATTAGAGATCACTGTTAGGATGGATGAGACCCTGGTGTGAATCAAGGAGCACTGCTGACACAGGCAGAGAGCCCCATCTTACACACCCATGTACTCAACAGCAAAAATCGTGCTGCCCACTCATGAGCATGCCAGAGTGACTTATCACTAGTGGGGTTTGCTTCTCAGTCTGAAACAAGATCTTGAGGAGGAATCTGCCTTATCTAATATCCTTAACAGTTCTCTACATGACTCAGCATCCCAGAAGATTTGTGTTAATTGCCATTAACCTGGTGAGGTCAAAGTTGCCTTTCGCCCTGCAAATTTCTGTTTGACTAGGGGCTGCTAGTGCCTTTGCCTTTGTGCCTCGGGACAATTATCCTTACGTTCGTGGTCCTCATTCCTCCTTTATCTCTTAGGACCTATTATGCAGGCAAGAGCTTGTCCACTAGGGTCTGAGGTCTGATGCTATCTCCTGATTCTAATCTTTAGGCTTTTTTGACATTGATAGCATCACCTTGGAGTCTAATTGAACTGCAGTGTCTCCAGCAACTAGAAGGTCTCTGGATTGGGATCCCTTTCTGTATTAAGGAATTTGAAGCCAACCTCTGCCCCTCTTCTGCTCTGCTGCCTTTCCAGGGAGATGCAGCAGACTGGTCAACTGATTTTGTTAATTTTTATGCAGCTCCATCACCCTGACCCACCACTGCTTCAGGCCTCCCTTGCTCTTTTTAAAGATCTAATGTGGGAGTTTAGAGGGTCCCATTTCTGTCTGTCTGTCTCCCATTTCCCTGTAGCAGCTTGTCAAAGGAAATGTCCTTTTAATATTTACTAGCTACTGAGGTCAGGAGAAAGCCATCCTGAGCAGATATTCAGGGATGTTATACTGAGTGCTTGATGAAAAGCCCAGTGAGATGAATGGGTTTGTTTTCTGAGGCTGTCCCTCGAGCCTACATAAGCACTTGACCTGGTAGATAGGAAGGGGTCAGAGACGCACAAGGAGCAGGTTCTGGATTATGGATGGAGTTTTTGTCAGGTTTTAACTTGATTTTTTTGCTGGTATCTTGCTACGATGTTGAAGTCGTGCCTGTGTCTGCAGGGCCGTACTTCACTGGGATATTGAGTAAAAGCTGGCAGTTGAGATGCGGTCTTTTGACTGGCCTGACTTGCAACCTGCCAGCCTGTGGGCATTCAGCTGTCCCTTGCAGTACAAAAAAGATCCACTCTAGCTCCAACTGAAGTCCATAGAAAGGTTCCAGTGAAAGCTAGATCAGATCTTATACGGGTCAGGTTGTTTGTTTAATTCTTGCTTCCTGGAGATATCACTAGATCTGCCCGTAGACTGCTATCAAGGACACAGCAGGCAAGCACAGATGTTTCATTTTTAATGAGAAGCCATATAAATAGCTAAGCAACCGTCACTGTGTTTTATAGAAAGGTTAAGTTGACACAGTAGATTTGCTTGTAAAAATACCTTGCATTGGAAGTTGTTTTCCTAAGACAAGCTTGTAACAGTTTCAGATTTATTTGCTATTTCATTGTGCATTTTAAAATATTTTTTGCCTCACTCACGTACCTGATATAGAAATACCTTGATATTTTTTTATCAACTCATAGTGAAATCGGTTACACCGTTCAACTATGAAGCTTTACACTTGAGCTCATGACACTGTTGACCAATCATCACTGTAAAGCAATTGAGTATTATTATTTTATTAGTAGCATGTGAATGGACAAATAAAAAAGGCAATTAATATGAATGAAAAGAGCAGCAGAGCAGCATCTATCAATTGTAAAACTATGTAGCTGGTTAAAGTCATGACAATGTTCATAGAGTCTCAAATAATGCCTTGTCACGTATTTATTTTATTAATTATTTCTCATCACACTCTTAACTCTTCTAGCTATGCATAGCTACAGATGTTAGTACCATCCTCTACTTGAAACTCAACCTATTGCTATACATTCCCGCGCCACCTAGCGACCTGGCAAGGAATTAGATTGTATCATAAGAACGTATCTGATGATGAACAAAGGACTGGATTCCAGAAGGCACTTAAGCCTCTGTTTAACTTTAAGCATGTGCTTAGTTAGGGTAGAAGCTAAACTCATATACCTGCTTTAGGTCTCTCCTGAATAAGGATGCTTTCCACAACTGGAATGCTGGGCACAACATTTTCCCCCTAAAATAGCCATGGGGCAGCTGCATGTAGTGCATCCACATAGCGCCACATTTTAGCATGCGTAGGTTTAACCTAGCTTCTCCACATTTGCCTTTTTCATGGCCATCAAACACTAAATACTCTCTAAGCGGCCTCTCTTTCTAAACTACTGATCCGGCCTATGCCACATAGCCTGCAAACCTCTGCAAAATCAAATCTTTCTGTCTGGGAACTCTGATTGTTGGGTTGTTCATGTGCACACAAAGCTTAAAGCATCAAACCCCTCAGTCAGCTGTACTGTTTCAGAATCACCGTTACCCCAGACCTAGAGCAATCCCATTGTGCCATTGGGGCAGTCAGATTAGGCAGGATACCCTAGAGCTGCCAGTCTCTTTCAGCCTTCTCATCTCTACCTTGACAATTCTCCATGTTATAAACCCAGAGTAGGGAAGGGCGTGGTGTACTTTATCCCTGGCCCTGACTGTAAGATGTGCCCCTAGGCTCACGGGAACACAGCTTTGCACATGGCGGCTGCCCTCCATCGTGACAAAAACCAGGAAGAAATTGTCAAGCTGCTCCTGGACCATGGAGCAGATCCAAGCATCAGAAACTTGGACAATGACCAGGCAATTCACATGGCGCCGGCAGGAAAGGCTGGGGATTGGGTAAGCATTGCATTCTGTGTGTAGTGTATATGTGTTAAACAGATATCGTTTCTCTGTAAGTATATGCATCTCGGGGGAGGTAGTAAGGATGAAATAGGCCAAAATTTCCATTTTGCTCCAGTGCATTTCACTCCGCTTGTACTCTATTCAGGGCAGAGTTTCTGTTAGGCTCCTACTGCAGTTGCCATTGCTATCATAAGTCTTAAGGCCCAGATTGTAAGGGCATCATTGGTTTTTGACTGTGTCAGTTTTTGGGGGGAGGCAGCTTGAAGCCCTCAACAGGGGCCAGATTTTGGAAGATGCAGAGTGACTCCTCTCCGCAAGGGCAGGTCCCTAGCGGTGTCTTCAGTGGGGACCCAAAATTACTAGTCACTTTAGAAAACTCTTGGCCCAAATCTGGCATTCCAAGGGGGTTCCCAGCCTCCCTTCCCCCCTGCTCTGAGCAGCAGCACAGAAGAGCGAGTGTTGCTGCTCAACAAAAATAAGGAGAAATTCCTAGCTCTAGTTCTGCTATGATTGCTCCTGGTCAGAGTGAAGAAGAACTAGAACAGCTCTCCAAAGCAAGTGGCAAAGCCAGAGCCTGCTGAAGGTGATAGGAGTAATTCCCAAAGCAATGTCTTCTCCTAAACACACACACAATCCTCTCTGCATCAGCAGGGAGCAAAAAGAGGCCCCATTACAGTGAAATTCTGTTAGGATCGTGTAAAGGTATGTGCAGACAGTCACATCCCTCCTTTGGTAGCTCCAAAAGCAAGGAACGCAATGCAGGGATTAATTGGTGCTCTGAAGAACGCTGAGAAATGTCAGTACCTGGCTTTTCTGCAAGGGAAAGATTCAGTCTTTGCAGGTCTGTGAGAGGCTACCAGAGCCCAGTGTAATCTGTATGGGACTGTATGTGCCACAGACACGATCACATATGATTTCCACGATTCTGTTCCATACTATTATTTGTTCACGTGTTTTGCAGGTCAGGCATTTGCTGAAGAAAGGCCGGGTCACATCAACACTTGCATCCTGCCGTCGAAATGCCCGATGCTAGATGGCCTGCAACTTTGGAGGAAGTATTTTGTGTTGCCTTTGTGATCATGTTGCTCATCTTGCAGAGTCCGTGCTAGTAATTAACCACTGAAACAGCTCATCTTGTGGCCTGATGATTTTCTTAGTCCATGAAGGCTTTAAATGGAGACTTGAATGGCTCTGTAGAAGAGGCACTCTACTCTGTCCATAAGTTGTGGAGCTCTACACAGGCACTTCAGGGTGAAATTCAATGGCTTGTTTTGAGGAAGCTCAGACCCCTCTGCTATAAAGAAGGAAAGCTACGACTTCAGCTCTGAGAGCAAGTGTGCCACAGGCACGTAGGTAAGCTCATCTCTGTATTTCAGCACCTCTGAACCGAAGGCGTCTGAAGGGAAGGTTCGCCAGGTTGTCCTGCCGCACTGGGCCCGGGAGTGTGGTGCCAGTGCGGTGTTGTCAATGGTCAGCACACACACATGGATCTGGCTTCTTGCTCTAAGAAGGGAAAGCAGGAGCTCATGGAGCCAGGTCCCAACTAGCATGATTTGAATAGCTCCACTGCTGTCCACACTGCTGCTCTGATTTACCTCCGCTGAAGATCTGGCTCAGGAGCTGTATTTAGGATTTCAGTAACTAGAATTCACCACTAGATTCTATATATAAAGCGACCAGGCCTGGCTGATCGTATGGCCGTATCCTAGGCAAATCTGCAATGACTGGTGGGACACTGCCACTCTAATCAGGCAGTTAAGAGGGAAGAGGAAATAAGTTTCTCCTACAAAAGTCAGGTCATGATGTTAAACGGACCAGCAGAGAACACAGTGACTGGTTGATTCATTGCAAGTGCAAAGGCAAACATAGACTGCCAGTCGCATGCTCTAGCTGCTCCGAAAAGGAAATCAAAGCCTAAAGAAATCCAGAGTTTGAGGCCCACTGGATTTTGCTCTCGGGCTTAAATGTGTTTCAACTTATATTTTATAAAAGTGTGTAAGTAAAGAAAACCTACCCAATATGGTGAGCAATATTCAGGATACTCATCCGAGGTTTCAGCTCAGTACATCCTAGCAGGATTCCAGAAGCATTAAAATAAAAGAATGTAGATGTCTCCTTGGCTGCAGCCAGGGACTGTGTAGCACGCAGGATGGGGGGTGCCAAGAGCCCCCACAAGAGAGATACAAGACATGGAAGTCAGCGGAAATAAAGAAACTGCAAACTGCACATGAAGGATCTCCTGGAGGACTGGGGGCAAAGGCAGGACTGACTCTTCTACTGACATTCGTAATGGAATGTGCATTATAATGGGTTCTCCCTATTCTTTCTGTGAAATGATTTGTGAATTGCTGTGCAATTGTAGAGTGAGAATGATGTTGCTGCTGAGCCAGGAGCAATGTATGGGAACAAAAGTGACATTTGGTAAATCAACCCTGGTAGAGCATTACTTTTTTTTTTAATGATATTTAATGCTTTGACTAAGCATCTTGAGTGGCTCTTCATCACATTCTCAGGATAATGCAGACGCATTTTAGCAGGATTAAACAAACAACTGAAGGGTAAACTCACTTAACAGAGATGCAAGTGACTTGAATAATCATCCAGTGTCTGATTTATCACAAGTACATCCAAGTTGCTTAAGAGTCTTAAAAATTTTGCTGAGAATTTTAAATGCAGTGGTTAGCAGGTTTAGACGAAAGCCATTTGGAAATGTAGATATGTTGATTAGAGATTGCTGCAACTCCCAGCCCTTTCTCTAGCCTTGCTCTTCCACTATCTGATTACCTCCTCTAAGTACATCGGGTCTACATACCTGTCAACATCCTCTGACAAAAATATTGATTGTATATTTGCATGTGTTTGCATATATTTGCATAAATTCAGGCACAAGGCAGCCAAAGTGCATGCCTTCTTATTTTGAAGTTATGCTGTAGCAAACTCGGATGTGGGGAGTACTTGCATTCGTGCATCACTGCCATATGTATGGATGTAAATAAATAAGTCTTCACGTGTTTCAACTGCTGTCATCAAACCCCCCAAATCTGTGCATGTCACTCACTTGTCATAAAGATCCTACTCAGGTGCAGTTTGATGTAAAAAGCTCTTTGCCTCTTAAGCTTATTTGTAAAAATGTATTCCGTGTCTCCCTGGAACAGGTGGAATAAAGCATTCGACTCTTCTTGACCTGATACAAGTGCAGAAGCTCTTACCTCACCTGCTCATTTACCCTGCCATGCGAAAGGCTGAGCGGTTAATAATACCAGTGATGATGAGACATCGCTTTTATGTATCACTTTCCAGCTATAGATCTCAGCGTCCTGTTTAACAGATGGAAAGCATCTGTCTCTTCCTTTCACCAAAGCCTGGGAGATGCTGTGACTTGCAGAGTGAGTCAGGGGAAGAGCTGGGAAGAGACTGCAGGTCTGCCAGCTCCTCAGCGGATCAGAGAGAGCTCAGCTCCCCCACTAGACCGGAGCAGGCATCCCTACAAGGGCTGCTTTCCACCTTTCCTCCCTGAATGGCAGTGCTCTGCATTCCTCCTTTAATTATGCCGTTATTGGAAGACAACATTCGTGACTAGAAACTATAAATTGTGCGTGTACGTGCATGTGTGCACAACAGTAAAGCTGGTAACCCGACATGATGCCTGGCTCTGTATTGCCCCAAGACCCTTTTTGCACTCTCCCAGATAGAAAGAGGCCTTAAAATGAGAAGAGCAGCAATATCCAACAGATCTACCTCAGACACTGCCCAGGGGCCTAAGAGGGCCTTGGTGGCATTGTGAAGCAGACTTAAGAGTGCTACAAATAAAGCATGAGGTAGAATGTATAATTAAGAGTATTAACAGATGCTTAATACTTTTAACCATCAGTATATTAATGAATATTAAGGAATATAAATGTTGTCATTTGACAAAAGACTCACTAGGCTGTGTAAAATCATGCTGGTCTCCTCCTCTCCTAATACAATTTCCCCCGTAGAAGTAAGAGCCTGGGTCCGGACTGTTTAAAATGAACCAAGATGTTTGCTTAGCCACGCGACAAGTGATAGCACCACCTGATAGCAGGACCTCTCCAGAGTGCCCTGTGCAGAGCACAAGTATAAGACCTGGGCACCACTAAATCCCCCCTATGGCTGCACAATGGGGCTTAAATAATGCCTGGGCTTTGGGCTGGCTGTGCCCCAGGGAAGGTCATGCACTGAACACTACCCTCCTCTGCAATTTGTCCCGTTGCTCAATTCAAGGGATAAGGCACCATGAGAAAGGGTGGCAGAATCTGACCCCATGTTTGGACAGGCTTATCCTTTCCAGCCAGGGACGCAGAACAAGTTGTTAGTAACAAAGAGCTGTTATCATTAAACAAATGGTCTGGAGAAGTGGCACTGCAGAAACTCTCCAACGGGTCTGTTGTAGAGAGCAAAGAGCTTGTATTTGCTGAGTTAACTGAGTGCAGAAATCCCAGATCTGAGAGGCTTTCATTGTGCCTACATCTGCACATTGCAGTTTGAAATGAGAAAGCTAAAAGCCTTGATCTAAAATGTCTATAAGAAAAGGAATATCCTAATATTAATAGCAAGCAAGAGAGAGACAGACCTTTAATTATAAAGGTATTAGCTAAATCCCCAGCTGGTGCATGTCATTGTAACTGCAGTGATGTCCATGGTTCCTTGCTAGTTTGCTCTGGTTGAGGATCCAATATATTCTTTTTTAAACATATAGGAAGGAGAAGAAAAATAGCTTTTCTTATTGTTGGAAACACCAAGGATCAGCCTTTGATGAATTGTCTGCTTCGATCCCTGGCTTTCTGTTCATAGCCCTGAGATCGTTGTGTCAACAGCTGACAAGTTTTTACGTGCACAGAATGTGTCATCGAAAACGAATGAAAGTCCCAAGAAACTGGAAACGTTACAACAAACATCTCTAATATGTTTCCAGTCCCTGGCTCAGAGATTGATTAAACAATCGGAGAAAGAGCAGCCGAAGAACCCGATGACTTTATTCTCATTCAACATGGCTGTGAAAGGTCAAGAAGACAGTACGGTTTGTTGATTAAAAATCCTCAGTTGGAGGCTGGGAACAGAAATGTCATTGTGGGTGTCCAGACTCCTGGGTAATGCATGGTGGCCACTGCACAAAAAAACAGCCAAAGGGGCACAATTGCTTCAGAGGCTCCACTACCAGGCTGAATCTGCATCCTACACTGCATGCTTCCTCCTCAGTGCAAGAGTGCCTGGCCTCTAAGCAGGCACCAGGCTGGTCTGCACCACCCCCCCCCCATGAATCCTGGGGTTCCCACACTGCTTTAAGTGCTAGAGCGGTTTAAAGGGGCTTGAAGATGCATGGAAAGGAGATCCATAATGGGACAGGTGCTTGGGCTTTCTCTCGAAATAGATTCCTTCCCAATCACTTTTTGACCTAGTAATCATGCAGCTTTTTGAAGGAAACGCCGAAGGGAAAGGAAAAACAAAGTAGGGATTTTTCAAGGCTTTCCCTAGAGCTCAACTTTGCCTTGCTGCCTTGCTGGACTATGTGCTGGAGGTAAGTTGTTATTTTCTTTTGTTGGTCTCCAATGAAAAACAGCTTCTTCTGGAAAGCATTAGTGAGGGCGGAAGGGTCTGTGCTAGAAGACCAGGCTTCAGTTCTCATTCCTGCCTTGACAGCCATGGATCTGGGGCAAGTCCTGTGCTGTGAGATGGGAAAAATGCTTGTCTGTTTTGTTTCACCCGCATCTATGTGCTGATAGTCTGGTGCTTTGGCTACCTGCCTGTGAAGCCAAGACAGGTTGTTGTGCTGTCACACACCTGTCAGCATTTAGCACTGAAGTTGTTGACTTCCATGTTGGCACCATTCACCCGGTAACGGCCCAGAAGGAAGCTGGGGGTGGTAATTATTAATCTCATTACAGGAAGATAAATTAATGAATTGGCTGATTCTTCCTTCCTAAGGCTCCTTTAACATTCTGGGATTCTGCATTCAAACACCTTTCCCTGTTTGTCACAAATTCAGGCTGAAGTTTTAAAAACTTAAGTAGAAGATTTAGTCCATCTGTCTGCATGCATTTAATAGAAATTGGGCATCTGGACCTTAATAGATGGCTTTGAAAATCCTAGCTCAGCCTTCATCTCCTACAGCTGTGAGCCTCCATAGCTTCTCTTCTACATGATGAAGGCTATGTCCGCAATGAAGCTGGCAGATGTGATTGCAACGTGTGAGTCATACCCAAACCAGTAATGAAGCAGCACCACAAACACAATGCTGCCCCAGACCCCAATTTTTTAGAAGTGGAGGCCCAGGCTAATCTATAGGGACCCAACCCACCTTAATGAAAGCTAGCTCTGGTATGTGCATGCATGCTGCAGTCAGCCCCTTGACTGCAGTGTGGGTATAGCCTAAGTCTAAAATATCCCCCTTAACTGGTATGTGCAGCCAGAAAATGCAAAGATAATAGATCCAGACCTATATAATGTTGGTGGGAATCTTTCTTATAAAACCTGGATAGACTGGTCGATTTTAGCTTAAATTGCCAAGGACCTCCAGACCAAACTGAAAAAAAAATGTTGCAGAATGTGGTTAATCCAAGAGCAAAAGCAACCAGCTTTCTGTTGTTTGTAGGGGCCAGGTTTCACCACAGGATTCCTTGACTTGCCTGTCAATATAAGAACAACATCAATAGCATATAGCCCAGTCTCCAGGAGAGAAGACCATCCTGTAGAGACCTTGGAAAGATTTCAGGTGCTGGGCATTTCCTCTGGGACTGGTCAGAAAACAACAGTCCCATCTAGTGAAAAAAAATACTATCAAGGGTTGATGAAATGGCATTTCTTGGTAGAAAAACCTGAATTCTTTTTTTACCAGTTCTAATGTATTCCCCGGATTCTAGTGGCTGAAAAAGAAATAATATGGTTCCTTCTTTAGTACAGGGGGAGGAAAAAAGAGAGAGACATCTCTTCTAGCTGTGATTCATCTCTTTTGTGGATATGAGCTCTGGGCATAGCGGGCATTCCAGTCTCTTCATTTGGAAACTCCCTCTACCAGAAGCTTTCTCAATTGATATTAAAAGACAAAACAACCAGAAGGAAGCACTATTCAAGTTAGGTCCGATAGAGCTTATTAATAGTGATATCTGCCTTGGTTAATGTGGTGGTCTGCAGATGTATGATTTTTCAGTACAAATAGGGATACGGTGTCGATCGTAGTATCCCCTACAGACTTCAGCTGATACCAGGACGACATAGCTCCATAGAGAGTGTGGGAACTCAGCTGAATAAAGTGAGGTGCAGCAAGGCATATCATTAACCCAAGGGTGCAAAATACCATACATTATTCCTAGCCTTCAGAAAGAATCACCAGGAAGTCAGCCATTCAAAGTTACCTGGCTTCAACTTTGCACTCTCTGGCAAATACTAGCAGGATTTAGTCTGACACCTCATACAATATCTTAGTGGGAGACTTGGCCTACTCTCCACAGACGCAGCACAAGTAGCTACATGCCATCCAGTGACATCTCACCAGGCACTGGAAATGCACTTGGTTTCTGTGTGAGCAACACAACCACCTGCTGTAATCTGCATTGCACCCAGGAAGCTAGTTTTGAGAAAAAAGATGGGCACAGCCATATAGCTAAGAAGCTGGACTGGGGATATCTGCTCTGACAATTAAGCAGATGCTTAAATGCACTGCTGAATACAAAGCCTTATTGTCCTGGTGCTTCAATTCCTCTCTAAAACAAGGGTTAGGACACTTCCGGTCTCCCACCTTCTCTCTGTCTTGTTTATTTGAATTGTAAGCTCCACCGGGCAAGGACCATTTCTTAATACTTGTATCCATAGCCCTGAGCACAAAGGGGCCCCAGCCCCGCTCCAGGCCTCTAGCAGTTTAATATAAATATCAGTTTAATTTGTTCATGTGCTCCTTGCACACACCTTAAATAAAAAGAAACCTAAGCAGTTCCCATGTTGCTGAGCTGACCAAACAGAAGCGAGCAGGCCAGGTCAAGACCTCAGCTAGCAAACACTTCTGCGGAGCCCACTGAGAAAAGAAATGCAAACAGGGAAGGAACTGGATCTACCTAGAGATACCTGACAGCAGAAAAATGGATTAAACGCACAGAACAGACTGCTGCAAAACATTTCCCCATGGATGGTGTTCAGGCAAGTTGGGAAGGAACTGAAAATTATTTAAAAAAATGTTTTAGCATATGAAAAATGTTTTATTGTATGGATAGATGCAAAACTCATGCACAAAGATGTGCATGGAAATATAGCCCTGGGGTGGAAAGGCCTCCAGTGCTGGGCACTGGATATAGAGACTTGCAGCTTCATCACTGGCCTTTTCAAAGACATCTTCCACACTGAAGCACCTTGGAAGACCCCAGGGCAGCACATTATGGCATACAACCTTGCTGTTGGGGCTGCTGAGCCCTAGCAAAGAGGCCACCAGAGGTCGTTGTGTTCCAGGTAGCGCAGGCTATGTCGTCCGCTTTCCTTAAAGCTGAAACCATGAACAGGAAAAATGTCAGCGAAGGCTCAGGGTCGTATCTAGGATCCTCCTTCCCTGCCATATAACTAGCAAAGCCGCCTTCTGTGTCAGCCATCCTTACCCCCTTACCTAGCTGATTGCACCTGCATATAAGGGTGCGTTTCACCCAGCGTACTATGAACATGCACGTGCAATGCCAGCACGGTGTGTGGCTCTTGACATAGGAAATGCAGCCACAGGTGCTGCCCTGGGGCATTTGAGCACAGGCTGTTGTCTGTGGCATGATGCAGGGAGGGAGGATGGCAGATGGAGTGGTGAGAGGGGCAAGGGGCTCATTTTGGTGGGTGTGTTTTGGACTAACGCTATCCATGCTGTATCCACTGGTGTTGCCCTTCATCGGCACAGAGCTAGCAGCTGACATGGTGCAGTGAAGGGTTGTAGGAAGGCTGGAAAATGAGGCTAGGATGCGCTACGACCTGCAGGGTCAGGGAGGAGGGGCTAGCTCCTAAATTATTGAATGCCCTGAGGTCCTTCAGAATCCCACTTGGCTTTCGTGTGCACAGAGGAGAAGGCGCGCTCGCTTTGGGTGGTGCAGGCTGGTCCTGCAGCTATCTCAGCCCTGTCATGCCATTTGGAGGTGCCGTGTTATTCTGTACGTCACTGAAAAGCATTCGGCTTGTCACAGCTCTCAGATAAAAGCAACCCCGCTGGAAAAGGTTCTTTATTTTATTAGGCTGATAAGGTGTTGTACAGAAAGCTGGGGAGAGCAGGAGAGGAATAGATCAGTCTGGAAAAAGGTACTAAATGGCGTTTGAAATCTCTGGTGTTTGCCTCAGAGACTCGATTGTGCATTGGGTGAATGGTCTTATCCTCTCCAGCCGATGGGACATATAAGACGTGGCTGGGGAGAGAGAAATGCTGGCCCACATCCTGGAAACCCTTACACAACTGAGTAAACTCTCACATCAGAGCAGACCCTTTAAAATTTCCCCTTGTCCCCCTGCCTGCTTGCAAGATCAAGATCCCTGCTTGTAAGAGAGGAGCCCTGGGTGGCAAAGAAAGACAGGTTTCCTTGGAAGAACGGAGAGTCTCTGCCGGACCTTGCAGGAATGAACAGGCACCCCAAACCAGTATAAAATTATTTATTTGTCATTAAAAAAAGAGCTTGTTCACAATGAAATTGTAATGCGCAGGACAGGAGAATGGCTGTGAGTAAAAACTATGCCAGCGATGGCTAACTTGCTTCAGTGTAAGTGGTGAGGAAGCAACTGGACTTTGTGTTAGGCAGTGGTGCTCCGGGTAGCACCTGGAGAGTTAACTGGTCTGGGGACGTGTCTGTCTAAAGCCACCACCACCATTAACTGTAGCAGATGTCACAGCTCCTGTCTCTTCTAAAGAAGTCATCAGCCATCGTCACTGGGGGCAGGTAGTCCATGCAGTCTGTGCTCGGGTAGGCGTAGTATTCAGACACCCTGATGCTCTCCAAGTGCTCTGAGCCGCAGGATGTGCAGTAACAGGCGGACGGAGAGCAGCTGGACTGCGGATGGGGGTGGGCATGGTAGGCCCACTCCTCCCCGGCATACCCATAGTTCTTGGTGTCGAGAGGCGAGGGAGTGCTGTAGTTCAGTGGAGCAAAAGGAGGCAGCTGAGGTGGGGAATAAGTATAATCTAGTGGGCTGGAGAGATCGGGTGAATCTGGAGATCCTGGAACCTGCAATGTTTGAGGGAGAAGCAAATGCAGCGTTTAGCCAGTGGTAAACCTGGAGGTTCAAGTCACACCACAAATGGAAACACCCCATGAGTAGTGGCAGCCTTCTGGGTATGTGACCATGTCACACCCGCTCTGCACCTGCCCTGTCCTACCCCTTTAGCTCTGCCCCTGCAATGGACTCGGTGCAGAACCCACTGTGCGGGGTGGGGACCGTGCCGCACGGGGCTCCACCTGGGCAGAGGCTACTCGGAGCTTATTAGTCTCATAACACCAGCAAGGAGCATGTGGGGCACAATCATAGAATCACAGAAAATGAAGGTGGGAAGGGACTTCAGGAGGTCACATCTGGTCCACCCCCCTGCTCCAAGCAGCACCAGCCTTAACTAGATCAGCCCTGCCAAGACTTTATCTATCCACGTCTTAAAAACCTCCAAGGATGGAGAGTCCACTGCCTCTCTGGGGAACCTGTTCCAGTGCTTTACCAATGAGAAATTTTTTCTGCATATCTAACCTCAACTTCTCCTGTTGCAACTTGAGCCCATTGCACCTTGTTCTGTCATCTGCCCCCACCGAGAACAGTCCAGCTCCATCCTCCTTGCACCGCCCTGCAGGTATCGTGCCACACGATACCCCAGAAAAGAGGCTGCTCGCTCCGGTTCTCTTTTGTTCGATTCCAGAATATCAAGTTCTAGCGGGGCATTGTCAGGGGGCACTGCACCCCCAGCAGCTTTTTGGGGTGGACAATGGGGATATCTGAGAACACTGCTGTGTTTTTCCTTCTTAAGTTTCCCATCACTCTCATGTGACCTGCAGGCCATTAGAGAGAGCAGCTTAAACAAAGCTGTTCTCACCTATAAGTTACATGCAGATTTAAACCCTCCTACTTCAAGGCAGGAGGCAGCTCTAATGGCTGAGGGTCAGGAAGGAACTTTGAACATCTGTACCACATCTGTATGTCCACACCAGAGTTGCCTGCACCTCCCTGAAGCACGTGGCTGTGGTCACTGTCAGAGGTGAGAGCCTGGCCTCGGATGGACCAGGGCTCTGAATCTGCCTGGAGATTTCTATCCTGGCCAACACTAATAAGGTGATGGCACTGATTTAACCCTTTGGAGACTTGCCTTTTGCCATTCCCTTGGGCCTCCCTAAGGAGGTCCCATGGGATATGGGTTGAGGAAGCAACACCTCTCCTCAGCTTTGCGACCTCAGGCCAGAATTGACTGGATCCCCTGATCTTCTGCTCTTGCAGAAAGAGGGCATGAGACACGGGCTTCTACCCTCCAGCCCATAGTCAGGGGTTGTACCGTGCTGTGAAAACCAGTTTCCAGGCCAGTCTCCAATCCTTCTCCCTTGCTGAAGGCGCTGATGCAACTTCTCTCTAGATGATACCAGTGGCTTGCAAACCAGCACCAGTCCAGATTGGTAAAGGATGCAGCCAACTTACCAGGCTTTGACTGAAAGAGAGAGGAGCTGGCTGGAAGATGTCTGGGTTGTAATGTGTGGAGGTCTGGAAAGCATTGAGAGAGGTGTCCGAGGGCGGCTCTGCTTGGAGATAGGAATCAAACAGCTGCTCCAAATAGCTTGGGTTCTCCTCGCAGGAAATGCAGTTTGGAAATGCCCGGGGCTGGAAGTAGCTGGGAGCAGATGTGATGGGCTCAGCCTCAAAGTACGGCTCTGGGAGAGGAGGATGGAGAGGAGGTGAGAGATGGGTAAATGCCCGTGTACGCAGAGGTAGTTGAATGCTGCCTTAGGGCAGGAGTCTGAGACACACAGCCAGGCTTAGCAGCCCCACTGAGATCAAAGAAAAGGCCTCAGAGTTTAGAGTGGGATTTCCAAAGCAGTTGAAGGGGGTTAAGAGTCTTCCTGCTATTCAAAGGCAACAAGGCTAGAGCAAAAACTTTCAAAAGTACTCAGGTGACTTAGGAGCTTGAGTCTTACCCACTTAGGTGCCTTGGAAAACATTACTCTGGGTCCCCAATTCCCTTAGGGTCCCTTGAAAATCCCAACCCTATTTTGCAAGTAAATTTAGAACAAGCCTAAACACATACAGTGCACCAATGTGCTGCTAATGTTTTATCAACTCGCCTGCCCCTCAGCCCTCTGACAAGCTCCAGGGATGCCGCCTGTGTTGGCTGGAAGGAGGGCTCTGGATTGGGGAAAGCAAACACCTCTTCACTGAAACAAGAAACCTCTTGTCTCACTGTCACAAGGCAGAAAGGAGGCAGCAGGCTCAGCAGACAGACCAGAAGTGCTCCCTGCCGTCTGGGGAGCACACGGACGATACAGGTCTCTGCTTACTGAGCTGAGAGGCTCTTGGACCAGGTTCTCATTCTCCGGCACCAAGTGTCGGCACCCAAAAGGGGTTGCAAAAGACTTTGAGGTGTCCTTACAGCGTGTGGTGCATTTCACACTTAAAACATATGCAGGCAAAGCTCTTATCTTGCAAATCCTCATACACACAAGTGGCTCTCTGAAGCTCCCTGAAGTTATTTGCACAAGTATTTTCAGGCTTGGGCCCAGAGTGTTTAGCTGGACAGTGAAACACAAACCATTCACTCTGGAGAGAAAGGAGAATTTTCTCCTCCTGGGAAAGCTTTTGTGCATCTCACATCTCTATTTACATAAGCAGACTGAAATTCCCAATATTGATTATTGGACCACTTCTTTGATATATTCACACATGCACCTGAAAGGGACACTTTCCCAACCCCTTAGCTACCAGCACCTGGAGAACAAAGAGGTTTAAAAGTCCAAAGTAACACTTTTTTTCCCCCCCTCCCAACTCTGGGATAATTGTGCAGAACAGGAAGAAAACTGCTTGTGCTGCTGAAAAGTCTGACACCCCTGGGAGGGTGAGAGAGGCAGATACCAGCCAACTCTGCTACCAGCCAGATCAGCAGCAGGCAAGGAATGCTTTCCGATGTTCTGGTCCCTTGTTGCAGGCAGCCCCAGGAGACAGAAGCCTGAAGGCGACGTGTCCCTTGGCAACGTCGTGACCCAGGAATGGGAATCCTGAGCAAAGAGCAAACGGCGTGAGCAAGAAAACAGAAACTGGAGTGAGGGTGAAGTGTCCCCTGCCTGCCTGGCTGCATCCTCATCTGCATTTTGTGAGCCTTTTTCAGGTTCTGATTGGCTGGACTCCTAGTGAAGTGGCGGTGCCTGCCTCGAGCCTGCAATCCCGGGCTGGAAGGACCGAGAGGGAAGAACAGTTAGCGGGGGACAGAGATGCTCTTTGTACCAACCTGTGCACGGAGGAGAGGCAGGCTCTGGAAACTGGACACTGCCATCGTTGCCACCTCGGGGAACCTGGCCAAGAGAAGAGGAGGGAAAAGCAAATGCAAGTGCTTGTGTGTGAACTATCCAGAGAGAGTTTTGTCCTGCACGCTGGGGTAAGTGAGGATTTCTCCTTTGTCATCTGTATTGCTGCCTCTGGGGCAGCACAGGTGCGAGATGCATTAACCTGCTCTTTTATTAGCTTTATAGCACCATGCTGTTCTGCTGTTCAGGTAATGACAGGTGCCCGGTGCGTGGGATTACGCTCACATACATAGCGTTTTGGATGCACGTTGCATTCCACTGCCTGTTAATGCTTCATTTGAATTTTCAGTGGTGTTTTAACCTGTGGCAATTAACAGAATTGTAAATGGTGGTGGGAACAGGACACCAACCTTTCCTACGGGTTAAATGTGACCAGTGAGGAACAGTTTACAGCTGTGTTAGCTAAAAGGTATTCAGATGTGTCTATATAATCTACTATATGTGGTATCTGAGATGCACATCTGACTACCTTGCTCTGTGGCATGGAGGCTTCCCTCAGAAATCTGCAAGTTTAATTACTTTAACATGGGGACACTCGGAAGCAAACTGATCCCGTCTTCCCAGAAAGCAGTCTGCTTTGTCAGGGGAAAACTTTGCTCCACTGAACAGACCAGGAGTTTTTCCCTTCCTTTCCATTTCACTCGACAAGAGCTTTTTCTGAGCAGATGGTTAAATTTATACAGCATTGAGCTGCCTTTGATTATTCAAAATAATCCTGAGTGGCTGATTTCCCTATCAGTGGCCTCCTAACATGTGCCCAGTTATTCAACACTTTAAACCATTTCCATTTTGCATGGGTGGTGGCAAATCTACTGGTCTGTAGCCTCATCTGGAAGAGTGGGGCACACCATTAGTTCGGAGCACCCCCCAAACATTCCCGCAAAGGGTGTTTGCTGGGTGGAAAACACTTCGTGCAATGGGCCCTGGTCTGTGGGCCCTTCAGGCATAGCGGCAAAGCAAATAAAAGGTGAGGGTAAGTGCTGCTGAGCAGGGAGCAGGTCTCCTGTGCCCTGGCATCCTTTGTGGGCGCAACCGTGCAAGCGCAAACTAGGGTCAAAAGGCAAATTAGTTCAGACCTGCCCCCCGAGCTGCAGCAGGAAGAACAGGTAAGTCTACTGGGGGGGTTAGCATCAAGCCATTTTGTGGGCTGCAGGGAGGGGACCGACACGCTGCAGTGATACAGCGTCAGTCGGCTCCGTTCACCAAGCCTCTTTATTTGTGGTTGCAGGCCGCCAGTCTGCCCCGGTTCCCGCGCAGAGAGCTGGAGGTGAGGGATTCAATCTGAAAACCATCCAAGCTGCAGTGTCACGAACCAGGAAGCGGTAATGAATTACCAGCTTCTCTATGCAAATCCCTGGGCCGGCCAGAGCACAGGACTGACTTGCCAGGAGTGGATTATTCTATATATGCTAATTCCACACCAGTAAGCAGGCTGCATTAACTCTTCTCCTTTCCAAAGAGGTCTGTCTTCCACCAACAGCCCAACGGGTTGTACTGAGATACGGCCAAAGCCCTAATCCAGCAAAGCAAGTACTCACATGAAGCAAGTTAATGGCCTCATTGAAGCCAGCAGGACTACAGACATGCCTAAGCGCTTTACTGGACTGCAGCCAGCGTCTTGTAACAAGGAACTGATCTGGCACCAATACAGTTAATGGGAGTTTCGGCTGAAAGCAGAGCCCTACCCTATCTGAATAGTTCTCTGCTCACCTCTGCTTGCTTGGCATTACCTGTGAATCTGCAGACCCTTCCTGGGCTGGCTTTGAACACGGGGTAAGAGATAAAAATCTACATTTCCATGATCAGCCTCAACAACAGTAAAGGAATACACTGCAGGGGGGAAAGCAAACCCTGATGACTCCAGAGGGAGCAAATGTGTTCCCAGGAATACAGGGCACCGTGAAAACTGCCTTGCCTCTGCCCATGTGCCGTGCCACCTACCAGCCTGCTGCCCATTCCCCTTGCATGGGTCTGTCCCTGCAGACTGTGAAATGGAGTAAACATTAGCCCTTGAGCAGAAAACTGCCTGCTCAACGTTAGTGTCTGGCTGTATCACAAATTGATCGTTTCCTATTTGCCTATCATGGCCAGTTTCTGATTCCTGATCGTGCTGCCACCCCAGAAGGATTTAGTAATCTCTGCAGAGGGACTTGAAGAGATTCTGTGACTCCCTATCCATTATATCCTCCCGTCCCCCTGCATCCACTCGACGGCCAAGACTTCCAGTAGATTAGAGAGGCGTGATTTTCCTTTGTGGAAGCCGTGCTGGGTTTTCCCCATATCACGTTCAATGGGGCATTGGAGAATTTCAGCTTTCATGCTCATTCCAGTTCATTGCCATGGTCATGAAGCAAAGGCGACTTCTCTGTTTTTATTGAGACACTGGCGGGCAGTGCCGCCCCTTTGCACTGAAGTTCCCATTTCAACAGGGAAAATAAATCATGCGTGTTTTGCCTTTCCCTGAGCCTGGAGAAACTCTGTACAGGGTCACTTGGGGTCAGTCAGCAACAGAGCAACCGTGCTGGCTGACCAGAGCTCCTTCCTCATTCCTCGGATGGAAGTCAGACCGCTCAGCTCACTCACGGGAGCTGAGCTTAGCCCTGCCCGATCCAAAGCCCTCTGAAATCAGGTTGGGGTCAGGCTTCTAGCTCTTGAGGATCCCAGATAAGTCTGTCCCCCGCTCCCCTTCCCTCCTAGGTCTTAGGTGCACATTTAAGGACCTGTAGCGACCTCTTGGGACAGCAGAGCCTGGCACAGCTGGTGCCGTCAGTCCCTGACTGATAACGAGTGAGCACAGGGCGGCCTTTCAGGGTTGGTGAAGAAATTAGACTCTTGTGGGCAACTTTTTGGAAGCTGTAGTATAACCCAGTTTTGCACTGGATGTTCCTCATGACAGGCAAGTTGGGCTTCATAGACATAGACATTAGGGCTGGAAGGGACCTCGGGAGATCATCGAGTCCAGCCCCCTGCCCAAAGGGCAGGAAGTCAGCTGGGGTCATAGGA
>NW_017728936.1:10490233-10492741 GCF_001723895.1 Crocodylus porosus | reverse complement strand
CCCATGGCTCTCAGCCTGTCATCGTAAGGTCTGTTTTCCTGACCTCTGATCATAGGCTTTACTTGCCTTGCTCTGAGGCACAGAGCATGCTCTTCTCCTGCTGCTGCAAGGAGGCCTGGACTATTCCAGGGAAACCGACTGCTGTGATGAAACTTGAAATTTAGCCAACCCTGGGGTGAGTCCCTGGTGCAAACGCTGCAGCACAGAATGCAATGACTCCATCCTGCAATCAGCGCTCCGCCTTGAGCAGGAGCAATTACCCCAAAATAGCCTCACTTTTCATTTTTTTGCTGCCGTTATGTCTGGCACTTTCCCATGCAGGTAAGTTCCCCCAGTCCCACGCTCTCAGACCTGTCACCTTTGCTGGCTTGGCTTTGATACCCTCATGCAGGAGAGGTTAGTATTAAAAAGAAATAGTTTCTTATTCTACCACTACAGCTGGGAGGAAGAAGCTAAGGCTTTGTCCTTACGGTTGCATCTGTCACTGCTTGCCAGGCCCTTCTCTGCTGCAGTAATTCCTTCACAGTGATCTTCACTCTAACCCCTTGATACACTTTGGGCTTTCCTGAAAGGAGTTAAAAGAGATTATTTTAGAGGGGAGGGAACAAAACAGGCATATTGCCCCGAGGACACTGCAGACATCAGTAAGCAAACCCCGCGGGCGCTCACTTTACAGGATGTATTTACAAACAGTTTTAGAGATGATTAATCCATTGTGACTGACTGCCATACCATAAGTCGCCGGTGAGCATGGCTTATAACCATCTCTTACACCAACTATTGAAGTGCATAACGCATGTACCATTCATTATGTCACAAACACTTTGTAAGCAGTCCTTTAGCCTGCGATTAATATACCCAGGCCTTTGGTTTCTTTTGCCTGATGAGCTGGTTCTTCATTAGCTAGCCAGGTTGGAGAGGGCTAACGCTGTGCTCTTTGGAGCCGGCCTGGAAAGGAAGCACAATTGCCTCCTTTCTGCCGACGCGAGAGGTTAGGGCCCTGACCCTGGAACACATTTAATTTTAATGTTGTCCTCTTTGGGTTCAAATGAAGCAGAGTTCAGCACATGGGTAAGTGTGTGCAGGATCGGGGCTAAGCATCTTGTAATGCAGTGTGGCCCTGCTAGAACCAAGCACAGGACCCAGGTGTCTTAGCTCCCGGACTTGCTTGCTGGCCCACGTGGTTAAATCCCAATAACAGCCAAAAGCACTGGGTCCAGACCAGAGGTGCAGGAACCATGCTCAGCGGCCAGATGGAGAATAAAACAAAGCAACGATGGGGATTGCTGTTGCATGGGAAGAACAAAGCTATGAATAAACAACTTGCACATGCAAGGCTTGCTCTCCGGGCTGCCCAGCTTACATCTGTCCTTGGTCTAACAAAAGGGTTTCCTTCTCTGCAACTCAAATTTGTTTCAAACATGCCAGCAGGGCTCCCACAGTCAGCACTGACAACTGCCACACACTAGTATACTGAGGGCTGGTCACTTGGCGTGACAGAGAATTTGCCTGTTGTGGACCCCCTTCCCCCTCCTGGAAGAAAAAATCCACACATCCCAACTGGCTCCTACATTTGCAGGGGCTTGGTTCTGCCTTTCTAGCCTCTGAAATGGTCCCGATCCTGCACTCAGACCTGCCGCTGGTCCTCTTTGTGGGTGCGAGGTCCTATCACACTCAGCTGCTTGCAGGCTGAGGAGCTGTTGCCTGCAGGAGTGCCTAGGGATTGGGTTCGTGGGCAATATTACGGCCCTGAAGATCCTGCAATAAAGTGGTACCGTGTCTGGGAGGTCACAGAATGGTTCCACGGGGAGCAATTAGGGAGCTAGGTATTTATGGCGCACCTATCTGTGCCTCTTCTCGTGGCTCCACTAATGACAGCTTTCAGCTTCTCTGTGCTCTAGGCAGACTCCATACACCGATCTGGCCCTGGCTAGCCCTTATCACTGTCTAGCCCCTAACCTAGTGCAGCCAGCTGTCTCCACCGGACCCCAGGGGCCTGTGCGGTACCAGTCCCCTACACAGTCGCATCATCATTAGAGAGATGTCTTCACTGTGAAAGCCTTTCATGGAGGACCCTGGGCTGTCCACAGTGAGAGGTGTCTATTGGGATACGAAGTGAGGGGCAGCTGGACTATGCCTCTTCCTGTTTCCAGTCTGTTCTCCATCAACGAGCTGAAAGGGAGAACCACTGCGTTTAAGAGGAGAGCTCTCTCATAACCTCTCATAGCTTGGGCTAACTCCAGTAGGGTGAGCTTCATGCATGCCAATACCCCGTAAGCCTCGTCTACCCTGGGAAAACAGATCATGTTAGGACCTGTGCTAATCATAAGTTAAGCATGACTTAGGAACCAGCAGGGATGGGTGCAGCCACTGCTGCAGGAGCAGGTTAGCCAGCGGTGGCCAGCCCCGGGGAGTCCCAAACCCGCCGTGGGGAGCCAACAGGGCCCCCACCTGCTGCATGCAGCCCAGCAGCAGGCACTTTGAGGACCAGGCAGGGTCACCACCCCC
>NW_017728936.1:10488276-10490133 GCF_001723895.1 Crocodylus porosus | reverse complement strand
TGCGCGCACCCCGGGAGCACGCCCCCCCGGACTAGAAGCACATCTGGATCCCCCGTCCAGCTGCGCACATCTGGAGGAGCCCCCGCGGCGGCGGAGCCCTCGGGCCGGCCGCGGGAGCGGGAGCGGGAGCCCGGCGCCGCACGGCCCGGGATCGGCCGCCGCGCCGCCGGGCGGTCTTTGCCCTTTTCTTCCTTCCTTTTTTTCTTCTGAAGGAGCTGAAAGGCCGGGAACAATGGGCGGCGGGAGCCCCGCATTCCTGCGCGCACCGCCTGCCTCCGCATCTCGCCTCCCGGGTGGGTGTGGATGTCGTGCCACAGCCGCTGCTCAGCACAGCCCGGCAGGTCCAGTTGGATCCACCGAGAAGCCTGATTTGATTGCACTTTGCATAACAAAATCAGTCACTTTCCCTCGGGTTTTTTTGTGTTTTTTTTTTCTCCCCACCTCCCTGTCTTCCACTTCTTTTTCTTGTTGTTCTTGGCAGGGAAAGCGGCCCCCAAAAGGGGAGGGGGAATCAAAAATCACGGATCCGCATTGCCAACAGCCCCCCAAATGGGGGAGAAAAAATGAAAAGGGAACTTACCCGACATGCTGGGTGGGACCAAAGCACCTTCCCCAGCAGCTGATGTTGTAGCAGAAGATTCCCCAACCTCAGCTCCTAGATGCAGGGGAAGAAGGTGACAAGAGAAGAGGAATTTTAAAATAAGGGGGGAAAACCTACCCGATCGCATTGTGCAGATTCCAGGTGGAGACAACAATATTAATGTTTTGTACCTACGGATATAAGTTTGAGATTTTCTTCTCTAATGCCAAGTATTTAAAACCTCTAGAAACCAATGATTTGACAATCAATGATTGCGCGATACTTTCAATTTGAATATTCAAAGGCTTAACAAAATGGGCTATCTTTGGGTGAAACCCTGCACACCCCCATCTAGCAGAGGGACTTGGGGAATAAGATCCAGCAGCCCGGCCTTCCCCTGGCTCTGCGTTGCGGCCCTTTCGCCCATTTTATCCCCCTTCCCCCAAACAAAGCAAGTGCCCCTAAACTTGGTCAGTATTTTCATCTCAGACACACAGGCTTGGCTCCAGCCCTCTCATATTTCACTTGCTAGCTGCAAAGGGGATTCTGCATGGAAGCGGGGCAGATTTGCACCCTTTTTTGCATTTTAAGGGTAGATTTGAGGCTTTTTGGAGCAAAATGGCACTTGGTGGGCGTGGCATAACAAGGGGCCTGGCTGGGGCATCTAGGCAGCTGTCCCAGGCCAAGTCAGGCGGTTATCCACTTTGGACCCTTCCCTCCTTCCCCAGATTGTGCTTTTTGGGGGATTTTATTTGCGTTTGCCCCCCATTCCAGGCATTGACCCTTCCTCCAGAAAGGCGCCCCTGTCCCAGGCTAGATGCCAGGGTTTCGGCCTGTCTTGCTTTTGCAGGACACTGCGGCTCTGCGCGCAGGGAGGAGGGCGCTTTTGGGGCAGCTCGGCCACGCACCACGCCGGGGCTGTCGAGCGCGCATCCCCAGTGCCCGGGCACCGCCGTCGGTGCTGTCCACCAAGAGGAGCTGGCACAGGCAGCATGCCCGCCAGGCTGTTAATCATCTACCAGCAGCATAATTCGGCCATTGTTACAGCTGGGTTATTTCTCCTCCCTCAGCCCGACAGCTCTGCTGCCCGGTGTGCGGGAGCAGGGCAGAGGGGGCTGGAGCAGCCCCGTGCCGGCCCCCCAGCAGCCTGGCTGCTTCTGCTAGGCCCCAGCCCCGGCTCCGAGCAGCTCGGGAAAGCACCCCCGGGTCAGCAGGCCGGCACGCGTGTGCTGCGGGGAGCCCCGCTCTGCCTCCGCGACACCCGGCCCGGCGCCGGC
>NW_017728936.1:10446907-10487580 GCF_001723895.1 Crocodylus porosus | reverse complement strand
TAATGACACCCCATCAGCTGGTCCACCCCATAAGGACCCCAGGAATGACACCCATCAGCTGGTGCACCCTGTAAGGACACCCTGTAAGGACTGCCCCATCAACTAGTGCACCCTGTAAGGATACCCCGTAAGGACCCCCACCAGCTGGGGCACTGAGGAAACGGGTGCATTAAGGGCATAAAGCAAAAGGGCCAAGCCTGAGAGGCGCTGATTTGCGTTGTGTGGTGTTCTGCAAGGCGGGATAGGTGCCAGGGCAGGGGATCCTTTGGCAATGGGCCGTGGGGAGGGTTTTGCAGGGCTGCTGGGTTTTCGGGGAGCCTGCGGCGGTAGAGGCTGTGCCAGCTCCCAGGCTCTGTTATCAGCATGTCGCAGCCACCGTGCAGACCCCATTTAAAACCCAAGGTATTGCAGAACCGGGCAGAGATGCTGGCTGGGGAGCAGGGGCTGCGGGCTAAGTGCCTCTGTAGCCACGGCAGCAGGCACCTCCACGGTTAAAATACTCCTTCAGGGCTGCGTGGGCAGACTGACAGGAGGGAGCCGGAGCTGCGGCTGCTGGTGCCGGCTGCCGGGGAGGGCACTGCCCACGGGACATCTCAGGGTGCTGGGCACTGCCTGGGCGTCTCTGGGCCTGACGGAGATGTCTGAGCTGCTGGGGGGTGCCCTGCGAACCAAAGGCTGCAGCCGCCCAGATGAAACCGGGGCGGGTTGCTGAGCCTTGTAGCAAGCGACTCCCTTGCACGGGAGCGGGGGTGCCAGGCTGGGGGGCTCAGGGTGCACGGGAGATCCAGGAGGGTGTCCCTTGCTGGCTGGTGTGGAGGAGAGCAGCACTGCCCCCAGGGTGATCAGGAAGGGGGCACGGATGACCCCATGCCTCAGGCGGGGGTGCAGGTCTGCTGGACTGTGCCCGCCCTTTGGCCTGGTGAGTGCTTTTTGGAAAGCCAACAGTGCACCTGGGAGCAAAGCAGCTGGTGTCTGGGCCCTTGTCCTCCTTATCACTCCCTGTGGCTGCGTGGCTCCCGGGGCAGCAGCTGCTTGAGGAACCCGCACGATGCCTGGGTGCAGCTAGAAGCAGCTGCTGCCCAGCCCGGGGCTCGCCCTTGCGCACAGGGACACGCGTGGCTCTTGCATGTGGGAGCAGCACCCTCTAGCGTCCACGCGGGAGCCCTGGTGCCCATCTCACTGGCAGGCGGTAGCAGCCCGAAGGGGACGGGCTTGGAAAGAGCCAGAGGCTTTGGCCAGAGGCTGTGCATCGCAGAGCGGGACCGTTTCCCTGCCGCGTGCTCTTGCCTCTGGCCTGGGTAGAAAGGTGGGCCCTGGTCTGTGCAGACGGGCAGAGCCCGGTGGAAGCGCCTTGGGGTCAGCCTGTGTGGGATGGAGCCCCCCCGGCCAGCTGCTGGAAGTGGGACTTGTCTCTTGTTACGCGTCTGCCTGCGGCAGTGGGTAGCTGGGCCTCTCAGAAGTCAGTTCGCACTGTCAGTAGACAACAACAGAGAGCAAGCCCCTGGGTCCAGAAGCTGGGCTGCCCTCCACGAGGCCTCAAGCTCTCCCTTAAACGGTGTTCTGCACTTGGATTTGGGTTGTACCGGTTTATTTGTCATGGCCTAGTATGTCTGAACAAAGCTCCTTGTGACCCCCACCCCAGAGCAATCCCCCGGGCCAGGGCAGCGGGGTTTGGAGGTCGTGGCTCTGTCTGCTCAGAGAGCACTACGCAAGACAGAAGCGCCCTGGAAAGGCTCCCTGCCCTCTTTGCCGAGTCCCTGCAGAAGCTGTCTAGCAGACGCAGCATCACCAGCACTACAGAGCTGCACTCGGGCCCCGTTTCTTCGGCGAACGCCATGACCACGCAGATCTTTAAGGTTTCCCCTTTCCCAAATTGGGCCTAAGCCTGAGCTCACTAACGCCATTGACTTCAAGTGGGTAGTGGATCGCGGACCCCGTTTATCAGCTACCCAAGACCCCGACACTGGCATAGTTAAACAGAGCAGAAAGCAAGACGCTGCTTCACAAACGGGCCTTGTCCTTCATCTGAAAGCCCTCCTAGCACTCTCGCCTCCAGGCCTGTTAAGGAAGTTCCTTATCCTCGGCGCTGAATGACCGACTACAGGTAGGATCCTACAAGCAGTTCAACAGTTTGAGTCGTCTTTCATGCCAGTGCTTTCCTTCAGTAGGTTCGCCTGCATTCATACGTTCCCCAGACCGGACTCCCGTCTTCTTTGCCCCACGAGGAGCTGTCGTGAAGGGAGGTGGTCTCGCTGGGCTCGTCTGACGAGAGATGGATCATCTTGGGAGTCAGATCATTGGCTACAGTCATGAAGGATGGGAAGGAGTAGGGCGAGGTGCCGGGGTACCCGGATGCATAGTGGACATCCTCCAGAGCGTGCAGAGAGTAGGACTGGGCTCCAGGGAGTGAGGAGCTCCAGCTCGAGCCCCGGTATTGGGAGGTGCCGCTGCTCTCATGGGGGAGGCAGCTGGCTGCGGTCGACAGCGTTTGCAGGGAGTCAGAGCAGGCGACGTCGGGGGGGTTGAGGCTGTCGGGCATGGCCTGCTCCCAGGAGTCTCTCTGTGAGAAAAGTGGGGAGAGAGTCACGGCTGGCTCAGCGCCCACGCGCAATCCTCTGGGCAGGACCCTCCCCGCTTGCGCCAGCCCAGGAAGCCATCCCGGTGCTGGACCCCCCCCCATGGAGCTGGACGGGTCTCACTAATATCCAGCCTTGTCTCCAGCCTTTGGCCGATACCAGACACTGCCCAACGTGGCACATCCTCCCCCGGAGGAAGCCCGGGGCCCACCCGCTCTCAGCAGGAGCAGCGCAAACACTCACTATGAAGAAATGTGCCTGGTCGCTGGGGAAGGGCGGCAGGAGTGGGGCCAGCGAGGAGGTGCCAAAGAGGGAGCTGGTGCCAGGCGGGGCGCGATAGTCCCCGTACTGGTCGCCGAAGTAGGGGTCCAGCAATGGCGGGTACCCCTGGACGGCAGAGGAGTCTCCCGGGAAGGGCTTCGCTGCCAGCGGGGACGCGTAGACCTCACTGGGGAGCTGCTTTGTGCTGTGGAAGTCCAGCTCGGAGGCAAATGGTCTCCTCATCCCGTAGTAGCCAGACAGCGTGGGGGAACCTGCAGGTCGGGGGAGCGGGGTGGGGGTCACAGTTTAAACGCGAGGCACAGTGCCCCAGAGCTGATGCACGCAGCCCTCTCTCTCCCCCACTTCTCCATCAGACAAAGCAGGCAGCCGCTGCCCAGAGCAGGAGGATCCTGTCCTAAACCAGTGCCCTCAGCCCGTGATCTTCAACGCTGGCATTGCTCCCAACGCCCAGCATAACCTCCTCTTTCCTGCCTCAGGTCAAGTAACACCACAGCTCACTAAAGATGAGAAACCTTGCCTCCCTCTTCTCCCCTTAAGACTCAGGGATGCCTTCTTTAGGTAATGGGTACCCTCTAGCACACCCGCTATGGGTGTACTACAATAGCACATGCCTGTTCAGTAAGGCAAACTGCTAAACTGGGGATCGCTCTGCTTTCGTGCCCCTTTTGGGCATGGGGGGTTAATGGTTTTAAAGACCCCTCCATAGAAACCTAAGAAACAAAGACCCTGGAGCCTAGGTGGAGAAGACAGGCCATGGAGCATTGTTAGGCCAGTTTGACTGCTGGGGAACTGCCAGCCAGAGAGACCGAGAGCCAGACCCGACCCGAATGTGCCTAGGTCCGATACCATCTTTGCCCCAAGACCTGTCTCTGCTGTCTCTGCCCTCCCTTTGGGACTTTATTTAAGGGTTTCAACAACGTCAGGCTGCCTTTCTGGGTTAACCCTGCAGTGGCTCCCCTTCAGCGGTGAATGTCTCCATCACAGCCCTGCATGGTATTATCTTAACATCCTTTTGTAGGACAGATGGGACTGGATTGTCACCCTGAAATAATGCACCGTTGAGTAGAGAGACTCACCTGACATTTGGACAAATGAGGACTGGGGGCTACTGGCGCTGCCCTGAAAAACAAAGACACGTTGGCAAGGTTTTGCTCCATGGTGCAGAGCATGTGCACCATTCGGGAGCATGTTTTGCATCATTTCCATGTGCTTTTGGAATCCCAGGCTATGACTAAGCAGCAATTAGGTACAAGCCTTCAAGCCTCAGACAGATAAAGTAGCAGCAGACGGAGGCCAAGGAGAGATTTCAGAGTTCTCGGATTGTGCTGATAAGTCAGAAAAGCAAGACAGCACAGCTTGGGTCTCCTGAGCCCGAAGGGTGTAACATGGCCCTAATGCAGGTGAGAATCAGGCCCAGCTGATTCACTGCCCAGACGTCTCTGGCCCTGCGCAGGCATTCACACTGGCACAAAGCAGGCATGACTCCTTACCGCTCAAATTCAGCAGCACATCGCTGCCCTTTTGTGCAGACCTAACTGATTATGTGTGGAGCAGTGCAAGGCAGAGCCAAGAGTCAAGCCCTGTGCGGCTCACCTGGCGGCAAAGGGCTGATCAGCCAGAGCATAACCAGTGCATGCAACTACCGGCTGACGGTGGTGCCCTGTTCCCTAGCGGTGCAGTCTGTGCATTGGTGCTAAAGAACCTGAGCTCCAATCCCAGTGATGATCGATGCAATTAGTGTGCAATCAGGTTTGTCCTGTGTGCAAGGAAAAGCTTCAGCAGCAGAGCTCGTTATCCTGGCCATCCCTTAATTATTTCCCACCTGGGCTGTTAGTAACACAAGCCTCCTGTCTTTTCAGGGCTTAACTGTTTCAGCTCAGGCAGAATCCAGAAACACCAGGATTCATCAAAGGACATAAAGGGAAGAGAGAGCACCAGATGAATCAAGAACAGGGAGCGTGAAAAGCCCCTGATGCTGCAGCCCTCATTCTGTACCTGGATTCACACAGGTGAACTCGTGACATCAGTGACGTCCTGGTGAAGCCGGGGAGGCTCCATATGAATGCCAGGACTGCACCACCGGGATCTAATGACAGGCCTGGAGCCTTGGTGTGTAGGAATTAGAGGTAACCATCAAATAAGGCAACACTTTATTAGCTGTGTATAACTATGCAGTGACCGCAGACCTGACTGCTCCCCTCTTTCAGTACGGCAGACATGGAAATCTGCTTTCCTTTGCTGCTCCAGTTCCCCTGGCAAGGCAAGGAGGGAGGGAGGATGCTCGTAGGTGGAAAGGAACCTGATCCATGAAGGGGATTGCCATTTGAAGGAATGGTTTCCATGTTCAGAGGATGATAGGGATGTAGACAGCACCTTCGGTGTAACAATTATCGAAGTTTCTAGCAAGAATCAAGCGTGTTGCTTGTGCTGCCCACAACGAATTCTCAGCGACCCTATCGAGCAAAACAGAGGCTGCTGGTTTTCTTAGCTCAGCGAGAGCGGCACCCCTCCTGCGTGCACTGGGTTTGGCCGTGCTATGAATCACGTTGCCTCCAGGAGCTCTCGCCTCTTTGGAACCACAGTTTGAATTCCTAGAATTGATTTAGCTGCAGATATCCCTTGCTCAGAGGCATTTCTGCTGTCCTCGCTATGCCTGTAAAGAACCTCCGTCCAGGAGAGCCGGGTTGTAGTGGGAATGGCTTAAGGTGGCATTTGTGTTGCTCTGTATGCTGCCCATGCTGCACCGTCTACACTGAGATGCTGATCTTGCTTGGCACCGAGCCTCCTGCTCAGACCCTCTGCACAGACCAAATGAACAAGCGGCAGCTCTGAAACATAGCTGTGTCGAGCTCCTGTTGTTCCAGGCTGCGGGGGCAGTGTCACAAATATGCCAGCGAGGCAGAGGGATTCCCAAGTAACAGTTTGGTCCCTGATTTATCTGCTTCAGACTATCCCCAGCATTGTGCCAGTGCTGCTCCTACCTCTACACAAGCATCATGGAATAGGGAGCTTTCCTTGGGCAAAAAAAAAAAAGGCTCAGATGCACTGTGCTGCAAGCATCTAGGTAAATGTGTCTTGCTCTGGGCTGCAAAACCCTTCTGAAGGTTAATAAAAGCCCCAGCAATGTTGGATGCTCACTCCCCTATTGCTTTCCCCTTTGGGAGGCGGTGTGGAGTTTCCCGTTTGCATAGTTTACGCAGGAGGTTCCGGCCTTGCCAGACAACCAAATTTAGAGGCTTGGATTTGAATTAAATTTGCCAGCACTGGGACTTCCTTCTGCTCACACGGGAGGTTCGCAGCTGCCCGAACGTTCCTCCATGAAAATGAGCTTGTTTGAGCGAATAGGTCACCTCGGCTGTGAAAGCAGCGAGAGGTTTCTGGGACCCCTGTCGCCCTGGCATGGCAGTTTTGTGCGGCGGCAGCTAGGCGCTGCCCAGCTAGCTCAGGGCAGGCTTGGAGAATAAGCTGGATGAAAAGAAAAGGTAGGAGCGAGCTGTTTTATCCGACTGTTCCCAGCCAGGCATCCGGGGACATTTCTCTTCTAAGGTTTAGACGTTGTCTAAGGTGACTTGAAATAAAACCAATGGCAAAAATTTGAAAAAAGAGAGAAATGGGTTTTTTTTCTATCTTGGCTTTTGGGGCCTGATAGCCAGCCTGTGCTCTGAAAGTCAGGTGGTGCAGGGTGACCACTGCAGCCACTGGCTGCTTGTGGAAATGTTGGCTAGCAAATCCTGATGGGCCTTGTAGAGGGCAGCACGCACTGTGCTATGCTTGGGGCTTGACCATGCAAATCTTATATGTGAGCCCCCCTCCCCTCCTGCTTTGGGGCAGAAGCCAACTTCTAGCTGCCAAGTGGAGCCTTCTCCTGGGAGTGCTGTATCCTCCCGGGGTGCAAGGCTCCTGGTGCCTTCCTCTGAAGCAGCTGTTTTAAGACTGGAGCAATAGATGGAGCTCTGGCTTGATTTGGGCAGTCCTCGTGCCTTCCTAATGAATCCCGGAGGATTTCCTGGGAGCCTTCATTAGTAGAAGGATTAATTGTGGGGGTAAGGAAGCATCTGAGAGCTCGGGCTCATCTGGCAAGTGAAATGGAGAGGCCAGCGCCTGGTTCAGGGAGTCACCGCCGCGGGAGGTGGGGAGTCCCTGTCTGTCACTTTGGGAACAAGGCTGCTAGACGGGTAGGGGTGAGTGCCGCAAGGGGCATGGGGAGCTCCAGTTTGGGGAATCCGCATTGCTTCCCTCCCTCCTCCTTCCTCCAGGCCACTGCCCGCAGGAAGCCTAGAGCAGCTCCCCAGCAGTCGCATCTGATAACAGCCCCTTCCCCTGAGCCAGGCATCCGCTGTACCGTGCTGCTGCCGATCTAGCAGCACATCCTGACCCCGAGATGTCTGGGGCCAGCTGCGGCGAGTCTCCACCGGTCCAACGGGTGCCTGACACAGGACGGTATGTGCATCTGCTGGACAGGAGGCGCTTTTGCAATTCGTGCCCTTCGGCAGGGGGAGCACCCAGCTTCACCGAGCTCCTCGCTTTGATTCGGCAGCGTTGTCCAGGTCTGCTAGGAAGGCCAGCTCTGGGGCAAGGAAAGCCCGAGCCAGGGGACTTGCTTGTCTAGCCCGATTCAAAGGTCCTAGGTTTGAGACCAGCTGCTGCCCAGTGCTGGGGTTACTGTATCCTCGGGCTTAAAGCACAGCTCTGCCCTCTGTGCAGAGGGGCTCACGCTAGGCAGCGCCTGCTGGTCCCACCTGGGCCCCGCAGCGGGGAACGAGGCGATCTGTTGGGGAGGCAGCTTAGTGCACGTGGACTATCGGTGTCCTGGGCTCCTGCCGTAGCTGCGTTTCCCCACATCCCAGCCTGCCCCTCGGGACCGAGACCCGCAGTGGCTCGTCCCAACCTTGGGGCTTAACTCTGTCAGCAGTGCTTGCAGCACCTGGTCCTGGCAATTAATCAGAAGAGACAGCGACTGATGAGTTTGCCGGGGTCTGTGTCTCTTAGCATTTTATTCCTTTCCTTTTCTGGTGGCGAGTGGCTTGGATTATTTTAAGCTCATTAGTTCAGTTCCCCTCTGCCTCACTTCTTCGCAGCCCTGCAGGGTTTTGATAACCGTATCTTCCACCCGGCAGGAGTTGGTGGGGGGCAGCCAACCCGCTTAACACCACCCAGGCCTGCGGTTTATAAAGCGATTAGTGAGCTCCGTCTGGGCCCCGTTCTCAAATGCCTTGCATTGCTAGGCAAGGAGTCACTCAAGAAAAGTGCACGGAGCCACGGGGCTCTGTCTGCTTGGTGTCACGGCTCAGCCCTGTGGCTTGTTCGCCTGGTGGGAGAGAGCAGGCAGTGAGCAGTGGGGACTGCACTGCCATGGGTGGATTTTCACAACCTGCCTCCTGCTTCTGCCTTGACTTCAGGCCCTCCAAGCACCCGGGTCTGATGGCAGCATGGGGTCCTGAGTCAGGTGTAGCAACAGGGATGCCCTTACTGAGCTGCTAGCTGTGCAGCTGGCTCACAAAAATCCCGAGAGAGCTGAATGACTCTCCAAGCTCTTCAGCAGCCCCAAAGGAGAGGCTTTTCCTATAGGAAATTCAGTTTCCCCTACATTTCTGAGGATTTAAAAAAAAATTATTATTACTTTTCCACTTTAAAAATGTCAAACTGAAAACGGGGGAAAATAAGTCAAATTGCTGCATTGTTTTTTTCTTATCAGGGTGAGACATTTCTGCTTCAGTCTCTTTTCGTAAAACCCCTTATTTTTCAATGAAAAAACAAACTCAGCTGAGTCTTGCAGTCAGGGGGAATCTCCCCTTCCAGCGTCGCTCCTGCGCAGTCCTTTGGATCTACCCTGGTTTGCCATTGGAGACAGAGGTCCAGCAGATTGATGACCAGGGCTGTATTCTGGGCTCAGCTCCTGGGCAAGACAGTCTGGCTCTCTGTGCCTCAGTTTCCCCATCTATGAAAGAGAGCCTGTGATCCTGGATCCTGGCCTTTCTGTTACGTGCTTGGGAACGTGCTGATAAGTAGCACCGTTTGCCAGCTGTGGTTATCTTTCTTTTGTTCACTACTGCTATTCCTTCCCAGGTGCCCTGATGAATCAGAGGAGATGGGAGGTGGGCACCCATGGGGATGATGAGTGATACCCACATCTAGCAATTCATGGGAAATCAGAAATGCAAATCTCATGTATATCATCACAATGCAAATTCCCTTTCTATCTGCAGAAGAAAGGCCCCCGTGCAAGAGGCTATCTCACTCAGCAGACCAGGAGCTGATTTTCCTGACAGTTATCAACCCAGCCCAGGAGCGCACAGCTGTTCCAGACACTTCCGTTGGCTAAAGAATGTTTTTTCCATTTTTGGAGCAAAGATCCATTTCAAACAAAGGGTGCAGCTTAATTACACTGCATCATAGTTATATAGTCAGGTAGTCACTCACCTGCTGTTCGCTGGGATATATTATCTATTTATTTAATGAACTTAGCAGTGCCCACAGCCGCACGTTTCCGAATTAGTCGGAGCATTGCCCCAGCCAATAAAGATGTCTGTCCCATGCCATAATTTCTCTTTTATTGGAAGAGGCAACTGCAGAGCTAGTTTTGTAGTAGCATATGCACAAAAATCTGCTATGCTGCTGCATGCAAAACAAGCAGAGTAAATAAGGAAGGAGGGAACACTTTACAACATTGCCCTTTCTACCTTACTGCTGCCTTTTGCACCCAGCCCAAGGATATCTGAACGCTGAGCAGCAAAGCAGCTGTCATTATAGCCAAGAGTAAATGGTGGATAAAGCATTCCAGTCCCAGCTCACGCTCCTGCTGCCTTGAGGTGTGTGCAAAAATGTGTGAACCTCATGCCATGTACATGGCAGCCAGGTGTCTCCAGCAGTGATGGGCCTCTTAGATGTCAGGTGCACACAATAGTGCATGTGTCCCTAGGCATATACTCCTCCCCAAGTCAGGGCTTGCCGCCCAGTTTGGTTTGGGTGGTTAGGTACCGTAAACTTCATGTGTGTAATGAAAAAATCCAGAGCAAAAAATCCTTTCTGATCTGTGTGCTTTGCAACCAGTGAAAACCTGAAACAAATGGCCTGAAAAGGAAATAAGCTCCCAATGCCTGAAAATGTTCTTTATTTTGCTCCTAACTCAACTAACTGCTGTCCCCATCTCCTGCAAGGATGGCAGGCTTGGTGACTCGATCACCCCACATACATCTGTCGTAGTTCCTCTCACCCTGAGCACAGAAATGATGCAGTTTGATGAGCGTGACTTAATCCTTCACAGTACTAACAAATAGCAGCTATGAGCAGGGAGCCTTTGGCAGACAAGGCTCTTAGATCTGATATGACTATATCTGGAATAGGTCCTAGTCTGAAGATGACATTGCCTCTGAGTTTTCAGTGTCCTTCCAGCAGTTTAGAGAAGATCAGCATCATTTACTGAGTGGCTGGATGGTGTGACTTATGGAGAAAGATGAAAGAGAATTGAATAGGGGTGGCTAAGCTAGGCTTCGAGCTTCAAAGTCTCTCGAGGAGATTTAGATCCTTTGAGTGAAATCCTGGCGCTGTTGACAACAACAGCAGAATTTGCATTGATTTCAAGGGAGCTGGGATTTCCGGGGACAGTGATAATTTTAATGAATTCAGGGGTCTTTTAAATTCTCAGCCTGAAGACATGTTTTAGAGGGCGGAAGAGATGCGAGTCAATAAATATCGGGAGGAAAACAACTCGTCAGGTGATTCTTTGGCTTTCTGAACAGGAGGATAACTTACAGTGATGGGAGGAACTTAAGAAAGAGAATGGTTTTACCTGAACTCCTCTTAAATTAGCACCAAAGACTTGGTCCAAGAGCCCTAGAGTGGATCCTGAAAAGGGACGGATGCTGGTTTTATACTGAAGTAACTGCTGATGTCAGTGGAATTAAAACAGTAAAATTATTGTCCTTGGGAGCCTGAGTCTGCCTGTTGCCAACTTTGGGGAGCGTGCAGTAGTTGATGAATGCCCCCCCACGTCAGTGCGTGTAATAACACACTCTATATAGGGGTGTGAGTTGATCAGTTGGTTGATGACTGCACTGGGAGCCTCCTAAGCATTCCTCTGGGTTTGTTGTGTTCAAAAGACGGGGAAACAGTGCAATTTCTGCAGTGAGACATGCTGCATTTGCTAGCACCTATGGCAGATACGAAGGTCCAATGGTTAAGTGATGGGAATGGGCCAAGACCCATTGCCTGTTGTGTGTTCCTCAAAAGGGTCTTCAAATGCTTTCTGCCAGTGGTAACCTTCCAGAGGAATATGAAGGGCTCAAATCCTGGGCGCAGAAATTAAAGTAGAAACCAGTGACTGCACAGAACAGCTGGGAACTTATATGGGCTCAGCCAGTGCGGGGCTGGGCTGGGCTGAGCTGGGCTGGTGGGGGTAGTTGTTTTTTCCTTTTACGTTGAGTTTCTCAATGACTCCTGCCCCAGATTCTCAAAAGCAGCGAGAGAACCTCTGTTGTTTCGCTGTGCAGTTCAAGACATCTTAAAAGGACCTGGTAGTCAGACAGCGTGGAGCACAAGCCACCAAAAAACCAAGCCCCTTTAAAGCAGGGCAGGGTGGCACCAGAAACCATAAGGCATTTGGGGAATCTTGCTTGGCGCTTAAGAGGTGTCCAGTTTGTTGGGGCACATAGAGGAGAGCTTAAATCTACAGGCTGAGCTGCTCCAGGTCTCCAGGGGTCAATAATCACTCATCTCATTATTTCAAGCTAGCATTTTGCCAGCCCAGGAGACAGCCCGCTAGACTGCAAATGCAGGAAGCCAGGGAGGACTGTGACAGACAATGTCACTGCCTTTTTGTGTATTTGCAGTGTGGTCTCTAGAGGATGCTGCTTGATCTTGTGAGGAAACCAAGTGCCCTTGCCCTCAATCAGACTAGGAACAGTGTAAGGACAACATAGGGTGCTTTAATGCTTTGTGCTGGGGTTGGGGGTTGTCTGAGTTCTGCAAATTGCAGCCATTTCCAAGCCTATTGCATTACTGCTGCCCAGTTATAGAAAATATATAGCATTTCCACTGGGAAACCTACTACTCCTGTCTGTTTTCTGGTGTTGGAGCCTCAGCACGCTGATACCCAGCCTCTCTTTTCATGAATATGAAATCATTGCATGGCCTTTTTAGTGCTGCTTATATGCATCTGTGCACCAAATAGCGCTTCCAGGGGGGGCCTGTTCAGCTTTATCAGACTGACTCGGTCAATCAGAGCTGAGGGGAAATGAAGCTGTCTTTGAAAGCTCTAATAAAAGGTATGTGAAAGGGAAAGAGAATTAGTGTTATCAGTTTAGTTAAACAGGGTGAGACTTGTGCTTCTTAGGGCTCAAACCCCTCTGGGGTTCATCGGAACGGGAAATTAATTAGAGAGACTTTCATGTTCTTTGGACGGGACCCTCGATGCGCAAATCTGCCTGCTTTCCCCCGGCCGGTAATTTCTGACATTATGGAAGAGATGCGCTCAGGTCCCACAGCAGCTATCCTAGACTAGACTCTTGTCCAAAACCCCCGGAGTGTGAGCCTTTTTTCACCTTCCACTCCATGAAGTCCTTCTTTTTTGAGAACATTGCTTCATGGGGATTTCAGTGGCACAGAAGCACAGCGCTCCGTGCAAATCCTCTTTAAAGCCAGGGGATTACGGGAAATGGCATTTCTCTTTCAAGCGGGACTTACGCTGAATCGGGAGCCGCTGCTCTGCTGCGATCGCTTCTCCGCCAGGAGGTCTTTGACCGTGTGCTTCACTCTCACTCCTTGGTAAACGCGTTTGCCGTAGTCTGTCGGGGCTGAGCAGAGGAAGCAGAGTTCAAACAATGGGTGGAGTAAGTGGAACAGCTTGATAAAGGAAGGAGCAAATGCATTGTCACTTTGTCCAGCATCTTCCCGTTGAGAGAGGATGTTTCCCAAAAGCTTACTATGTATTATTCAGGTTCAGTTACTGCTGAGTGGCCCCATCATAGATCATAACCCTCCTGGGCCCGCCACTGTGTAATAGCAGAACCCAAGGACAGTCTCTGCTGTCCTGTACCATTCAGCAGGGAAGTCCTGGGGGCTCACTAAGGGGCCACGATGCAGTAAGAATAATTTTCTCCACCACAGGAATTGCTCGGCGGGGGAAGGTAGGGAGCTCTTTGGCCTGTGTTACGCAGGAGACCAACCAAGATCATAAATGGTCTCTATTAGTTGCAATATATGTAGAGCTTTTCAGACCCTTTTACAAGGGAATTAGTCATGCAGCTCTCTCTAATTTCAGTAGGCATTGTATTGTGAGGTTCCTTGCTTCCTCTGAAAAATAATAAGATGCTTTTGGGACCCTTGACATTAGTATGTGGCAGGTATAGTACCAGAGGCGGTATTGCTACCCACATAGTGAGGACAATTCCTAAAATGGCATAGCCAAAATACATTGGCGTGTCAATGAGTTTGAACCAACTGTGCAAAACTGGAACTAGTGAGAAGGAGCTAGTTCATGAAACCACTTTCTCTTTCCGTGAGCCAACGAAAAGCACCTCAGAGGTTTTCCTAAGCTATGTGCCAAGTGCGCACTGCCGCCTTGTGTGAAAGCATCAAATGCTTCTCGCCATGTGGAGTTAACATCATTAGGCAGGCCAGGGTTCACCTAGGGAGAGCAAACTCCATTAGCATGAAAGGTTGCTCTGTATTGATGGGTTGTCTGAGAGGTCTTGGAGTTCCTGGTTCCTAGCCTTGTGCTCAAACGAGTCAATTTTAATTTGGTTTCTTAATGCCAGGGAGAATCTACCACCGCAGGAATCAGTGTGGGCTTTACTCTGCAGCTCCTCTGTACTCAGAGCTCAGTATTTGACTGTCTGTCCACTCAGCCTTGTTACACTTAGGATGTGGTCACTTCTAGGACACCAAGCTGTGGTTTGCCTATGTCCGCATGTGATTTTTCTTGTGCACTTTCATTACTCTAACCCATAAAACATTACCAGTCTGTAAGAGAGGGGGGTTTTAATTATGAACCATGCGGTTAGTCTCAAGAGATACTTTTATCCCACTCATTCTGCCAAGGTCCCACTCCCCAAAACGAGCAGGTAAAAGCCACTTGGAGTTGCCAGTCTAAATCTTACGGGAATTACTTTGTGATCAGCCAAAAATCTAGGTTAGCAAAATCCTAGAGGTAGCAAAAAATAAGGTTAGTTACCACCAATATGTGCAATTTGTTAATGATATTCTTATTATTTTCATACTTTTGAGAGTGGAAATGTATAATGGAAACATTCAGGTAATTTAAAGATCTTGGATATAACCCGTTAATAGCCAGTAATTAGTAGTTAGAAAGCATAGCTCCCCAGCAGAATGGGTATTGCCATACCTCCATGGTTGACACATGAGAGGCACCTTATGGGCACGTCTACATGAGATGCTAACTGGGCAGTAGACTAATTTCCTGTGAATTAGCATGTCACAGTGCCATGCTAATGTGCTAATGTGCAGTATAATTAATCTACTGTGCATTAGCATCACTTAAGAGACGTGCGCCGGTGCTTCTGCACAGTAGTTCCAATTACTGCGCATTAAGTTAGTACCTGTGCTAAACTTATTGCACCATAATTATGGTGCGTTAATGCACGTGTAGATATGCCCTATTAACTACTACCAGCTCAAAGTCACTCCTTTAGCTCCAGGGGCACAAGTCTGGCCTCTGGGGCTGAAGAAGGTCAATGTTGGCAGAGTCAGGTCAAGGTCAGTGGAAGGACAGTTGTCTCCTCCTGCTCTCTGTGTGATGCTTGTGCCAAATGTGGCTTAGGAGGAGAGGCCTGAGAAGTCAGGAACTTCAGCATTACACGGTTCTTTTCCATGCTCAGAGCCCTCTCTCCTACATTGCTTCTGCAGCACCTGTCTCAAAGCCGGTCGTTAGTGTGGTCTGAAAGATGGAAGAGTTTTGTGGGCAGTTTCAGCTAGGGTTAGATATTTGACCAGTCAAATAAAGTTTGGTCCATTGACCCGTCAAATATCGGTCAAAAATTGCCAATAGGTCTAAATAATATGCAGGAAAAGCACCATTTTTCCTTAAGAAATGTGTAAAAAAATAATTAAAAAATCATATTTCTGTCAACAAACTACAAACAATGTGTTTTTTTGGTAGCAGTGCTATAATTTTTGAATGATCAAAAAAATATGCAGTCAACTGACAATATTTGACTGGTCAGCTGACCAGCTTGCCAAACCTAATTTCATCCTTACTGTCACCTCCCAGGATTCAGAAAGGAAAGGGGGGCTACATTGCAAAGATCCTAGTTTTTTATCAAACATGTCTTTATTTTGGTCTTTGGTAAAGACACAAGGAGTTTGGAAGGATGGTTGAAGGTTTGCACATACTGAAACTGCATTTTTGGTGAACAAAAATGTACGGTAACAGAATTTTAGTTAAAAATCCCCAGGATAAATGGAAAATGGGCAAATATTCTGTTTCTTTCTTCCCTACCAAACAAAATTCTGTTTCCATAACAAATAGTCTTTCACTGGTGGAGGAAGAAACACATATAGTGTAAAAAAAATTCACTCCACTGTATAAGCAACCCCAGGCAAAGATAGGTAAGATATTTCCCAGAGTCATGAAGCAGTAGCTGCTAACTGGGCTGGCACCACAGAAAGGGTTTTGGGGGGTATTTTTAATACTTTAAATTCTATTATCATTTCATTTTTTAAAAGGCTGAACATCATTACGCTGGGTCTAGGTGCCGTCTACCTGAGAGGTGCCCCTTGCTCCAAGACACAGCCCATACCTGGGTTGAGTTGGGCTCTCCCCATGAACAAAGGAGCCCCTGGCAGGGTTTGTCACTGAGGGCAGGAGCAACTGGTTTCCTACTCCTGTTGGTCCAATGGTCTGAGCACACTGCAAAAAACATGTATTTGGCAGGGCTCAGGGAAAAGGTGCAGGGTTTGCTTTGCCTTGATTAGCAGCTTTGCTTTAACAGACGGCTTGGAGAACACACGATGTGCATGTGCTTGTCTGCATGGTCAGAGATGCGATATCCAAGTTGACTTGTCTGACCTAGAGATTCATGCTTGTGATGTTTCTACGCATCTAAAAGAACTGAATCGTTCCTAATGGTATAAACCAGTGCACCTGATTTAACATCAGTGATGCTCCATCAGGTGACACCAGCTAAGAGCGTGGCCCATTGTGGTTAGGGCTTGCAGGTTATAACTAGGCCTGGCATGTCTGATGGGAATGAAAGGCAGAAGATGACAAGCAAGGCTTTTGTTCTCCGTTATTTGTTTCAGTTTAAACCAAAAACTTTCCCTTGAATAGGCCAAGACGAAAGAGCAAATCAACTTAGTAGAACATGGCCGTTCTTCAAAGGGCCTGTTAGCAGGTGGCAGGGGGTAAGTCAGTCAAAAAAAACCACGGGGTAACCTGAGCAAAGGTATTCTTTAAAGGTGCCATTAGCCTCTGTGCAGAGCCCCAGCGCCAGGCTGTAATGATAACTGGAGCTCTCACGTAGCACGGTACTCCCACCTCAAGGCACTTTGCAAAGAGGTCAGTAATGGTATCGTCGCCTCCATCCTATAGATGGGGAAACCGCAGCACAGAAGAACAAAGTGACTCATGTGAAGTCACGCAACAAGACAGTGGTGTGTTCGGGAGCAGACCCCAGGTGCCAGCCCCGTGCCCCATTCACCAGGCCACAGCTGCTCAGGAAGAGGTGCACACAGGCAGAATCAGTCTCTGCAAAGCCTGCCATTTGCTTGGCTGTTTTGACTGCCACTGAGCCCAGGGATGCACCAGAGCAGAAGCACAATAAGGCACCGGCTCCTTTATCCTCTCAGCTGGAGTCTGCCCACAGAAAGAGCCCGCACCTGTGGCTGCCGGTGAGGAGCGGAGCACAAGGCTTTTATTCAAATGTTACAGATGGAAACTTGATGTTCGAGTTAATCCCTCGGACGACAAACTGCCGTGTGTTTCCGGACAGAAAGCAAACAAGTGTCCCCAAGGGGAAGTGTTTGATCTCTTTAGAAATCTGATTTACCTTTCCACATTCCTGCTTATTCTCATCCAGCTGGCAGTCTCCATTTGTCACCGTGAGTCCTACATCCTGCCATCCCCAGGTGCAGAGAAGGTGCTGAACCTGGAGAGGGGAACGTCTGAGGGCGCGAGGGGTGGCTGGCCATGGTGTGGGCTCCGTGCTGCCTAAGTACAGTGGACCAGCCATGCCGCTGCTGTTGCTACAACCATTAGTTTGGGTTCAGATGGTGAACACAGGCCCCTACCGAGATAAGGGCTCCATCGTGTTCGTTGGGAAAAACAGCTGCTGCCTTGGGGACCTGACGGTCTAAAGAGGCAAAGAGAAGAGCGGGGACCACAGGGGCAGAGTGACATGCCCAAGCACGCCCATGGCACGGATGGGAGCAGACACCCAGCACCCCACAGAGTCAGGAGAGCCTTCCGCTGATGGAGCGTGACTCATCCGCTGACTAAGCCTTTCCCCTGGGCATTGATTCAGGCCTCCAATGAATAAGATTTTTATCCTGTTCTGCTGTAGCCCCTAGCTCCTTCTCCATCGATTTGAAGCACAACTTCCGGTGCTAGACCTGGTTATGTTTATTTGCAAACGATGACGAAGCTGTGTCATAGCTCTACAAGAAACGCGGTTTCTTTGGTGATAGGCAAAAAGCTGCTAACAACATCTTTAAAAAGATTTGCTAACAAGAAAGATACAAGGAGGCAAGATTTTACAGGTACATGCACACACGCATACGCATGTGCATTTCTGTAAAATGTTGATTGCTTGGGGGGGGATTTCCCAGGAATTTTAAACATTCATGCTTCTAAGATGTCTATATTTAAATTGAAGCAGCTAATGCATCCCTGTCACAGATCCTAGTCCAAGGTAACACAGAAAAAGTGAATAGCATATGCCAACTACACTCAGGACCTCAAAGTGCTTTTGAGCTGGTATGAGAGCTGAATCTCGTATGTCAGGTCAGGATCATTATACATGTACCTTACACAGATAAGAAGCTAAGCAGAGATCAAGTTATTGGGCCAAGGCCTTACACTATTAGAAAGCTTTCTTGATTATGGATCAATGCTGATCTTAGTTATTCCAGGGGAAATGTGGAATAATTGAGTGAAAACCTTAAGGGTCTATGAAGCTGTTGAATAAGCTCAGGAAAGATATAGGAAACAATCCCATTGCTTTAGGAATTCAAAACTAATCTTTAGAAAAAGCAATAGCAAATGTTCAGGAGGGAAGGATATTTCCATGGGCAGGAGAGAAGGGCTTTTCGATAAGACTGATCAAACTTTTTCCATGGAAAAAATGGCAAATCGCATTTTGACTATAATAACGTTTGGTTTTTTTTCTGGGAAGTTTTGTCTTTTCCTCAAACGCACCTGATTTTGAAAACCAGCCAACTGAAGGTGCCACAGACATTTGGTTTCAGGTCTTACTGGCTGAACATTTTGGGGTTTTGATCAAGGTTAAAGAGACAAACCTCTTCAGCCATTCAGTCTTTCCCACCTCTAACTTTGGTCTGTTTTTGAAACGCATGATATTGGAACCAGGAGGTTTAAGCATATGGGACTTGGGAGTCTTAGAGCCAGATCATAATTTGCAGGAAGGCTCCTTGACCTTTCTCTAGCAGGGTCTCCAAATTAAGGCCTCTGAGTGATTCCAGTGCCGTGGAAAGGGGCCCCAGAGTATATGAAAATCAAGTCCTTGGCTTTCATAAGTAATCACCTTAATGGAGCAAACTCTGGACATCTGAAAGAACGTGCTCAGGATGCCAGTGGCAATCCAGGGCTTTGGCCACATCAGATGGGAAAGGGAAGACTGAACAGCAACAGGTTTACAAACCATATATGCAGCTTGGGACACTCTTCATGCTACAAGAGATGTATATAAATTGCAATGATGAGTTAAGTGTGTGCCTAGGAGAAACCATAAATGTATGATTGAAGCAAACCTTAAATCCTAGGAGGACTGCCAAGTATGACTTAGTATGTGCAGAGCAATTGTCAGTGTCCTGGGATTAGCTGGTTGGCTTCTGCAGCAAGACGGATGGGTTGGCTTTTGCTATAAGGGGATTTCTACTTGCTTGGGGAGCAGGTGAGGTGTGCTGCATAGCCAGGGAAGAGAGAGCAGCGTGTGATGTAACAGGAGGGCCCTGCTCTGGGACCCTGAAGACTTGGGATCCTGACAGCCACTGCCTGGTCCTGTGTCCTTGCAGCAGCCTCCCTGTGCCTCAGTTTCCCCTTCTGTAGAAGGGGAATAGTGACACTTCCCTGCTGTTCTGGGCCGACAAGGTGGCCTGTTGGATTGGAAAGTGGGGAACCAGGATCTTATTCCTAAATTTGGCTGCTGCACTGCTAGACAGTCAGGGGCAAACTGCCAAAGTATCCCCCCCGTAACATGATGCTCATCTCCTTTGCGAGGCACTTGATGGAGGGTGCCACGTAAGAGCTAGGCAGCGTTGTTATTGCTATGCCATCACTATAGTCTGAGCACGTTAGATAATATCCTTCTGTGGGACTGAGCGGACTTCATTGGCCTTTATACCATATCAGCATCAAACATAGGGCTGATTCCTTTATACCATTAGCATCAAACATAGCATGCGAAAGGACAGGCCAATTTTTATCAAATGACTCACTGTAGCAAAACACAGTGCTGTGATATTACACGTGTCTCTTAAGTCCCCGATTCTTGTTACAAATTAAGGCCCCAGGCCTGCAGATACTCACCCTCCTCCTTGGCTTTACTCACACAAGCAAGTCCTGCTGCAACCAGCTGGTCTACTCAGCCAGCCAGAGTTGTGCAGAGGCTTAAGTCATGCAAGGTTAGGGCTGATCTCATTTATCTGCTGCAAGATAAGGGCCGACCCCTGAAACCCTTTGTCACATAGACAGCCCCGCTGGTTTCCATGAACCAGACCTGTCCCCGAGACATTAAAAACCTGAAGGGAAAATAAGCTTCTACGAGAATAAGATGTTCTATTAGAAGAGTCTAATAGACTCTTATTACCATCTTCAAGTAAATTAAGTCATGTCACAGAATAATGATGGCTCAGTCATTCTCCAGAAACACTGCATTGTGAGGGAAGGAAGCATCCTAACTTGTACTTAGGGAGGTTGAACTATTAGTCAATGCTGTTAAACTACTGAGCTGTTGCCCACATAGTGATGTAAGGCACCAGTCCTGTCCTTATTGTTTAGATCTGCCCAGACAGCACATAATGTACCTGTTCCTTTTTTTCCTCTCTGTCATTGCTGTTTTGATTAAACGCGGTTGACAGCAACATTTGAACTCTTGGAAAGTTTTGAGGATGAAACTCACCCGTTTCCATACTGAGCGCTGCTGTACGTCCTCCTTTTCAGATTCTGCGAGGGCTCTGGAAGTGAATCTGCATGAGCTTGCCAGGTGAGACTGAAGTCAATGTTCATTCTACGCCGACGGAGTCCTTTTGGAGCCTGCCAGGAATGTATTTTTCACAATTTAGTGATGTCTCTGAAATAGCCTGCTTGGGATTTGTTTAAATGCAAATCTTTGGATGTCTGTTTCACTGCAATTTGCATGGTCAGTGCAGGTCCTTCTCAAAGGTTCTTTCTCTTGACTGAAAAGGCAATTCATGGGTGAAAATGGAATTTCTTTGCAGAGGGCAAAAGTCCCCTAACATAAAAGACTGATGAGTCGTTCAGCAATCAGGTGGCTTCAGACATCAGAAAGAGTAAGGAATAGGGTGGAAGAAATGGCGTCTACAGGCCTCAAGCTGGCAAGCCGGTGTCTACAGGCCTCAAGCTCACGGTGCTGGGCGCTGTGCAGACAAACAACGAATCAACCTCCTGTGCCCTTGGACGACAAGCTAAGCTGGCTGTTAAAAATGAAAATAAAACTAAATCTTGAGGAGGTTCTCCATGAAGTCAGTGGTGGAGAACAGGGTCCCTTGGAGGAAGTGGGTGACACCACCAGTTAACTTCACAAAAGCCACCAAGCATGGTACCAACTTTATCAATAGCCGGCAGGACCAGATGCAACGTGGTGCCCCACAAGTGAATATCCACGTGGCTTGACCAGCCCTCATTCTGCTGGATCCTCTTTTCATAGTCCATTTGGAAGGCCTTCATTTGGTTCTCTGAGATCTGCAAGTATCTTTCTACTAATACAGGTTCAGTGTCTTGCTGGTCGTCACTAGACTCCTTGCAGATGGCAATGTACTCTGAGAAACTCAGTGCCTGCTGTCCCTGAACTAAGCAGCAGAGTGAACTGTATTTACGCTTCTCCCTTGGTTCAGAAACTTGCCCCAGTTAAGCAGCTGGCAGATCATTTTTGTGTGATGCAGGAACCTCAGCAGAGAAATAGGTAGGAGAAAGAATGGAGTGAGGAACATCTGCAGCATCTGGTCTAGAAGAAGTGCAGATTAGTGCTCAGCCGCTTGCCTAAGATGGGACTCTATTTACACCTGTGAAATGCTGCTCGTATATTCTTCATAATCAAATGCTTCATTTCTTGTGGACTCCGCTGGCTGCTCCAGAGTGTGGTTAGGCTAAGTCTGTCATTCATTTGAATTCCTGGGGCTCTTGGCGATGTTACACTGGGGATGAATTTGGCCCGTCATGTGTGCAGCCGGCATAACTGGGGAAGGGAGTTTATTTTTCCAAAATATCTTTAATTTTATTTTGAGGGGTGGGGGAAGCAGAGTGGTTGGCAGTGGCTGCCAGGAGAAAGAAAAGCAGGTGAGAGAGGGACTGAAATAACAGAGTTAAATCACAGGTCCTGGTGCATTTAACCTGCTCTAGCCTGGTGATACCTTGCCTGCCCCAAGAAAGCAAGGAGAGTGGAATTGAACCGAAGTGGTTAGAAGCCAAAGGGGAGGGGCAGCTTCCCAAATGGGAGGCTTCATACCCTTCCTGGATATTGGAGTCTCTGATAGACCTCTTTTCTCCCTCCTTCATGTAAGGGAGATCCTCATCTCACCCCATACAGACTGTTCTCCCCATCTACAAGTTTCTTGTGCTTCGATCGCTGATGAATATTCTCTGTCTCCCTTTCCACCTCCAAATTCACTTCCGCAGAAGCTACTGCTGTTGCCTTTATCTCAATAGACCCCACAGGCAGGGCACAGGAATCAGTGCCCCCATCATCTTAAGCACTGGGCTGACACTTCGACAAGGAGACCAGTCCCTGGGGCAGGGAGAAGAGAACCTAGGTTGATGACCAGGAGCAACAGGTGGGATAGTGAAGCCAGGCCAGGGTAGGAGGTCATAGTAAAAGCATCATGTTTCTGCATCCTGAGTTGTCACAGCGTTCCACAGGTCAATCCATTGTCAGACCCCCGCACCAGCTCTGTCTGCTTCCAGCTCAAACTTATTTGCTTGGTTTACTACCACTTTGCAGACCCAGGGCAAATCTTTGTCCCAGGGCTATCGGCAGCAGTGCAGCTAGGATTGCTCTCCCTGTATTGCTGAAAATGTCTATCCCTCTGCATGCCTTTTTTATCGATGGAAAATAATTGCATTGAAGCCCTTGGGACTTGGAACTGCTCTGTCTCCTGAACACAGGAAATAATTAGCCAAAGATGAAATCCAACCACAACCAATGCTTGTCCTACAGCAGACCAAGCTCTTAACATGCACCTGCCTTTCCAGTCACATAGGGATGAGATTTTCTGTTCAGTCTGTTGGATTTAACCATGCATCTTCCATGAAGTTTAATTTGTGGAATCAGGATGTGTGATAGGATATAGCTATACAGCCAGCTGTGTATTGACCCATCACCATAACAGGCCACATTTTATCCAACTGCATTTGATTTTGACTTGTATTTGCTACCTGGCTAACCTCACTGCCCTGTTTCCTAATACAAGGTGTTAGACGTGCAACTGTAAGAGCGAGTGTTGATTTGTGTCATTCAATTTTGGTTTTAAATCCCCCACCTTGCTGCTAAATAAGAGGATATTTGTAGTTTATCGTTAAGTGTTATCACAAAACACTGTGTATTGCTATATAACGCTATCTTGAAACATGCAACATAAAGCTGATACTTAATTTGCTGTGTTTGACCAGGACCTCCAGCTGTCACGATTGTGATTGTAATCTTATAGGATGCTGGGGGGTTACATGTTTATACAACAATCAGTGTTTACCCTGAGGACATGGGTGACTGACTTTACATTTCAGTTGGTATAATATATTGCAGAGTTTCACACTTCTGCAAACTTCACTGTGAAAAGCAGCTGCCGTGTGAATTCTCATTAGATGCTGAACACTTGGGCCCTGATTTGGCAGATATTAATGCACCCATTTAGTTTTCAGCATGTGTTCATCCCATTGATGTATAAAGGCCTACTGTGAAAAGTTGGTTTATTTTTTCTCAAGCAGGGTACTATCAGTAATACCCCTCGTCCCCCTGCTCAATCCAGCAACACACCAAAGCATGTGGTTAACTTCAAGCTGATCAGTAGAAATCAATAGGTTTTCCTGGTTTGGGTCATATATTAGCAAATAATTAGTTCTAGTACTAAGAGGGAAGCAAAATGTTTTTAAAAATACACATGGAAAAATGCTGCCAAAGCCAGGACATACAAATTTCCACCCCCACACCCCAAGCTTTTAAGACCTTTTTCCCTGGAAAATTTGTGACTAAGAAGTTTCCTTCAATAATAAGTATCTTTCCACTGTGGGACTGTGCACCTCTTTGTTGTCGTTACTCAGAAACACCAGGACTACTGCCGTCGATACCATCTTTAAGAAAACCACAGTATTGAAGCTTTTATATCCTGGTCCTGAATTCATTATTCAGTGGGGTATTTCACTCTTTGTGTTGGGGGAGGTGAGGGGGGAGGAGAAAACAGTAGTAATTAGAGGGACTCTGTAAAGAGAGAGAAGAATAGAGGAAAGAAAAGAGATTCAAATTATGGTCTGTAAATGTTTACAGTGTTCTTTATTAGATTATCTGATGATTCCATTTATTAAGCATTTCAGGGCACCAGGAAAAAAAAAACAACACCCAAGCAAGAAGCCCTTATCACCTTTCGTCTCATTAATAATGACTATGTTATACATGCACATCAACCAGAGAATAGAAATCATTGTTTGCAAGGAAGATATTATAGGAAAGTTTCAATGTCCCCGTGTTTTGCTTCTGGTTTCACAGCAAAATTGCTGTTTGTATGTATTGACTTGGAACTTCTGCCTCTTATTTGCCTAGTGTTATTTGCATGAGTTTTCGCATTGTCATTCATCATGTTGAACGTGAAGAAAATGAACCCAATATGAGCTCTCTTGTGACTTTGGGGGGACAAACACACATAGCAAGAATAGCAACGAGCTTGCCATCACCCAGGTCACCCAGGCTCAAAGACCATTCCTATCTGAGTCGCCAGGGATGCAACAGGAGCGCCGACCCGAAACCTAACAAACAATGAAACTTAAATCAGGGGGAGGAAGGGTTCGAGCTCGGTAACATTTCCTGTGCCAGCTGCAAGGCATTGGTGCATCTCTGCTCCACCCTACGTCCAATCTCAATTTTTGGAAGTGGGACAAACACATTTGGGTGCAGACAGATTGAGTGGAAAAGATGATCAGCGCTCACGACGTGCAGGACCGGACGTTATCAACTCCATCGAACGATCCGACGAGCTGTTCCCCCGGTGAGGGGACGATCCGGCAGGGGTTAGGGGCAAGCCTGAGACCAGATACAAGGGGCGGGAAGTGCTCCCGTGGAGCTGCAGGATTGGGGGATCAATGATATCCCTTCGAGACAGGATCGGCGGGTGTGGACAAGCTGCGGTGGGAGCGAGGCCAGCCGAGAGCTTCCGGTGAGAGGCCCATGCACGACCCCGGCCCCTTGCTGCCCGCCACTCTTTGGGCCTGACCCCCGTGAGGTCAAAGGGCAGCACACAGAGCCTTACCCCACAGCTCCAAAGCCCCTGCACTAATGGGGTCAAAGGTCCCTTAGATTAAGGGGGCAAGGAGGTCAAAGGTCACCCCCCTTGCCTTGTTCCTCCCCACTTCCGGTGCCACTTGGCCGGAACCATGATGCCCACCCAGTTCCCGCCCGGACTCGCTCAGCGGCGCACCGCGCACAGCTTCTTCCCTCGCGTTGATTGGCTGGCGGGCGTGGCGGAAGTGTGCAGCTTTCCGTGCTCCGGCGTGCCCCCGCGGCGACGCCGAAAGGTCCGGGCCGGGAACATGGCGCCGGGGCGGCGCGAGGCGCTGGTGCTGCAGTGTGAGTGGGACGGCTGCAGCCACGTGGCCGCCGCCATGGAGCCCTTCTGCGCCCACGTCTCCGAGCACCTGCAGCAGCAGGAGGAGCTCCGCGCCCAGCGCGGCGACGGCGACCCCCTGGGTGAGGCCCGGATTGTCCAGCCCCCCGGCGGGGCGGGGGGAGGGGTTGGGGGGAGCCGTGCTCTGATTGAGATGCGGCCCCTGACAGACCCGGGGCACGTGTCCGTGTCCCGTTTGCGTTGCAGAAGAATACACGTGCCTGTGGCAGGAGTGCGGCTTCTGCTCGCCGGAGAGCTTGGCCGACCTGATCCGTCACGTCTACTTCCACTGCTACCACACAAAGCTAAAGCAGTGGGGGCTGCAGGCCCTGCAGAGCCAGCCGGACTTGAGCCACTGCCAGCTGGATTTCCAGAGCCGCAACATCGTGCCGGAGATCCAGGAAAACTTCCAGTGTCTGTGGGAGTACTGCGAGGTGAGGGCCGCCCGCGGCACTGCTCCGGGGGTGAGTGCGGAGCAGCCGGTAGGCGCTTCGTCGTCTGGCAAGCGTTGCACGTGTGGCCGCATCTCGATCGGAGCGAGGCCTCTGGACGAGGCGAGGGAGAGTTCCCCTGAGCTCTGTCAAATGAGGATTCGTCCACACTAATGGTTATTTGTTTGTCTGCCCCCCAAATCCCCCTCGCCCCGCAGAGGTCATTCGATAACCCGGAGTGGTTCTACCGGCACGTGGAGGATCACAGCTTCTGCTTGGATTACAAGGTTGCTGGGAAGGAGAACCACGTGGTGGCGTGTGGCTGGAAAGGTACCTGACAGCCGCGTGAGAGCTCTTGGGGGAGAGTGTGGAAGGGGGTTGGGAAGCAAGTGACAGCAAAAGCTGCGTTAACCGGCACTTTGTTAGCCAGAAAACTCTGTTAACCGGCGTCCCAGGGATGCAGCCAAAGCGGAACCGGCAGTACTACTTCCGGGGGACTTCCTGTTTTGCTGCCGTGAGCCAAATTTTTTTTTGCCAGTTCTACGGCTTGAGGCAAAGCAGCCTGCATGGGGGATCCCCCTCCCTGTCCCCTGGCACACTGATGCTGGGCGCTGCATATTTGATTAACCGGCATCCCCCATTCCCAGGGGATGCCAGATAACAGAGCTTTTACTGTATATCTAATGATTTACAGCAGTTTAGGGGTTTCTGAATGCCCCTGCATCAGGCCCTGCTTCAGTCATTGCTCACCCTCCTGTACAGCAGCGTATGCCAAACTCAGCTTGGGCAGACTTGACATGAAGCTGTTTTAAAACCCAGGCTCAGGAAAATTAATATCGGGTGGGCCTGTGCAGCCGTTTCATCTGTCTGTTGCCGTGCGGGTCTAGCGGAGCTAGAGTGCTGTAATGCTTTAAGGCCACGATGCCAGTGCTTACTGAGGAAATACCTGTGTTGTCCTGTAGGATAGTGGCTGCAAGCTGGGTCAAGCCTCAGGTTACTGTCTACAACACATCTTTTATTAGCCTCTAGGGGTAGTGACAACCTGTCGCACAGTGGAATAGCAAACTGGAGGCTTCCCTGGGGCGGAGCTGGCTGGTTTCAAGCCACTTTCCTTTGTACTGCCAGGAGTGTTTCAGCACTCCCAGGTCTCTGCCATGGCTCTGACCAGCATCTGTTTCTTCCTCTTGCATTCAGACTGTGACTGCACTTTCAAGGGGCGCTGCAAGCTGCGGGAGCACCTGCGCAGCCACACGCAGGAAAAGGTGGTGGCCTGTCCAACTTGTGGGGGGATGTTTGCCAACAACACCAAATTCTTTGACCACATCCGCCGGCAGACTACCGTGGACCGTGAGTACAGGGGATGACCCTGGGCTGTGAGTTGGGGCAGGGGGTGCTGAGGCTGGGCCTGGAGCTAGAAGCGAGAGGGATTTGCTAGTTTCTGCGTTTTTATTCCCAGCTTCCACATCTCTTGTTCCCAGTTACTAGAGTCAGTAAGGTTGTTTTGGAGCTCAGTGCTTCCCAGTTTGTGCATGTGGCAGCCCAAGGAATGCTGTGATGGTGCTGGAAGGCACATCAGTGGCTGCAAGCGTCTGTCTTGGCCACTAGTTACTGCCTCAGATCTCATTTCATCACTCGTTCTCCCCCTCTCCATTATAGAGCAGAGGTTTCAGTGCTCTCATTGCTCCAAGAGGTTTGCCACGGAGAGGCTGCTTCGTGATCACATGAGGCACCATGGTGAGTGACCATCCTCCCCTGCCCCCTCATTGGGCATGTTCCGTTCCCTTCCCTGGCCCGTGATAACAGCTCCCTCGGTCCCTCTCTTTCAGTCAACCATTACAAGTGCCCTCTCTGTGATATGACCTGCCCGCTGCCCTCTTCCCTGCGCAACCATATGCGCTTCCGCCACAGTGAGGAACGTCCCTTCAAATGTGACAACTGTGACTACAGGTGGGCTGCAGGAAGGAGTGCTTCGCAGGGGGGGCGGTGGCAGAACAGGGCCTGCTTGGTCGCTCAGCTTCATTCTCTTCTGTCTTTTCAGCTGCAAGAATTTAATTGGTCTGAGGAAACACCTTGACACACACAGCAAAGAACCGGCCTATCGCTGCGAGTTCGAGGGCTGCAGCTTCTCCGCTCGCTCCCTGTGTTCCATCAAGCTGCACTACCGCAAGGTCCATGAGGTGGGAGGCACCCCAGGGCTCTGCCACTCTCAGTTGGGGCTTCTCTGGAAGGTTGGGAGGCCCTGAGCAAATCCTGGGAGTCCCTCGTGCTAGGCCCTGTACATGGAAAGAAACAACATGTGCACGTGAGGAAAGGGGAATGCGATCATCCCCTCCATGCACAGGGAGAAACTGAGGCCCAGGGTGTATCTACATTGTAGCCTCAGTGCACCCTGGGAGAGAATCCCCAGGTCCACCCTGACCCTGAGACTGCTGGGCACTGCCCTTGAGAGGGCCCTGGGGGGTGGGCAGGGCTTGTTCTGGAGTGTCCCTACCCCAGAGCTCTGGCGACACTGGAGGCAGATCACCTGTGAGGCTCTTGGTCTGCGCAGCTCATCTCCCCGGGCTTGGGTCAGCATGTTCACATGCAGTACCTGCTAGCACATAGCTGCTCCTTTGTCCCGGCTGTTCCCCCTCATTCCCTGCACAGCAGGGCTGATGACTTCAGCAGCTCTGGTGCTGGATGGGCCAGTCTGGGGCCTCTGGGGACTGTGGAGTTTGCTCCGTCGTTTCATTCCAGTGTTTCATCTCTTCAGAGCTCTGTTCTTGGGCTGAGAACAGGGAAGCGCTCCCCACCAGGGACTGGTGCCGGGAACAGCAGCAACTCTTAAGTGCTAAAGATTTTTTTTTACCAAGCAGCAAGCGCGGTATGGGTAAACAGACAGATGCTTCCTGAAAGAGCTCTCAGTCAAGGGCATGGAGAGCTAAAACCAGCAATGGAGGCAGTACTGTCTGCTGCGTGATTTTCCACAGGTCCCTGGGGTATGTGGGAGGCCTCTCTTTGCCAGTGCTGTCTGTTGCCCTGGCCTTACCTTTCCATGCTTGCATGGCAGTACTATGCTTCTAGCCTGTACAGTGGGGTCTGCTGGGGAGCAGGTGGAAGAGTCACCTGTTGAATGGGAGCGCCCGGGCCTGCTGGCTGGGAGCTGTGACTGTAACATCCTTCCTTCCTTCCCACCCGTCTGCAGGGTGACTCAGAGCCCCGGTATAAGTGCCACGTCTGTGACAAATGCTTCACGCGGGGCAACAATCTCACCGTGCATCTCCGGAAAAAGCATCAGTTCAAGTGGCCCTCGGGCCACCCTCGCTTCAGGTACTAGAACTCTGCCCCCCCCTTCTCCCTTCCTTTGCTCCATATCACCAGAGTTCAGGGCTGGGCTGGAGATGCAGTGTCTACAGGCTGGGGTCAGAGAGGCAACTGATGTGCTAGATTTGACATTCCTGGCAAGGCTTCTCCTGTTGCGCCCTCACATTGATGAACCAGGAGCAGCCTGGTTTAGGGGCTTGCCCATGGTCCGGGCTGCAGCATTACCTCCTGGGGAGGGGGAGGAGTGAGCAGCCCCTGCTGATGCCTGAGTGACCCTGTCGGGTGTGTTGGTATGCAGGGCTGTGCCCCAAGTAAATGCTCCTTCTGCTGGCTGCACTGGTCCTGCTTGCCAGCTCTACTGTCCCTCTGTCTGGCCCATCAGGTACAAGGAGCATGAGGATGGCTACATGCGGTTGCAGCTGGTGCGCTACGAGAGTGTGGAGCTGACTGAACAGCTGTTGAAGGAGCAGGAGAAGCAGGGCAAGGCACTGGATGGCGCCGGCGACTGCATGGTCCTGCCCGAGGACGAGAGCAACCTGCAGGTCATCATCGTGGAACCACCTGCGGAGGCTTCCCTGGAGGAAGCCAACGACGTGGCCACACCGCTACCCCTGCTGTACGCTGTGGCCTGCCCTGGGACAACACAGCCAGGTGCATTGCTGAAGCAAGAGCCCAGCACCCCCTCTGACACTATTATCCATGTCATGAACCAGACCAATGAGCATGGGGAGAGCGAAACAGTGTTCTATGTCATGGCCAGCACGTACCCTGAGGAGTGGGCAGCTGCGCCCAGCAGCCTCACTGAGGAGCCAGAGGAGAATGTCATGGACCGGCTGCAGAAGACAGCAGAGGAACTGGGCATACAGATAGTGTGAGGTCACCTTGGCTTCAGGGAGCCCCAGGGGACCTTGCCACCTCAGGTGGGGCTGGCCTAGATTTGAGCCCGTGGCATCGCCAGGTTAGGACCCTCGGACGTTGTCCAAACTCTGCTTAACACCAGAGCTGAGGGGGATGGCACTGCCTATGGGAGTCCCAGAACCTGCTTTCCTCCCGGGAGTTGTGGCCAGATCCCTTTGCTGTGCTGTCCAGCTGCAGAGGCGAACTGGTATAGGGGGAGGGTGGGCGGGTAAACGCATAGGGTTGGGGGAGGATCGGCCTGTCTCCAATAGGAGAAGGTGGCAGTGGCTGAGGGTTGCCGTGACGGGAAGTGGCTTACAGCTCAAAAGGGAGGGAAGAGGACACCAAAGCCTCCTTGACAGTGATACCATCCATCCTGCCTGGGAGGTTTGGTTCTTTGTGTCCTCTATGATGGCTCCTGGCAGGAAGGTTGGGCCTCTGCTGCTGCTGGCTCCTGCCGAGGCCTGGCCAGAACCCAGCTCCTGTGGCCACGTGCAGGAGGCTGTGGGTGCTGGTCCTACCACGGGAAGTAGTGACCAACCCCAGCCGGGTGTTGTGTGTCTGGCATCTTGTGTGGGTGAACACTGGTGCCTTTGGCTCTCCCAGTGGGCTAGTCCTTGTGCTAGCAGCCTGGGGAAGCTCCTGTCACAGTGTTAGTGTTGTCTCTTCCCCGTCGTCTCCTTGCTGGTTTCTGAGGGAAGGCAGGGCAAGACGCTTCATGGGGTGCCAGCGTGAGGGTGCCCTTCTCATTGAGGGATCCCTGTGCTGCCTTTGTGCCCCCTCGGCTTCCTGCCTGTGGCTTTCCCCACATTGGGGCTCAGGTGCTGGCCTGCCCAAAGTGCATTTCACCATGAAAAATAAAGGTCCTGCATGCCAGGCCAGCCCCTTGCATACTGTGTCTGCTTTATGCCCCCCCCCCAGTCATCCTGGGCACCTGCATGCCACTGGGCAGGGCCAGAGCGAGCAGTAGGGCCTGGAGGTTTGTGCCCTTGCACGGTGCTGTGTGGGTTCAAGCAGCGCTGGCTCAATTCCAAAGTGATGCCCGCAAGGTCTCTCTGGGTGAAGGATGTTAGCCACATCCCTTTGCAGGGAGGATCAGGCCTTTCTGCAGGTCTATTCCTGCTTGTTCGTGGCTGGGATCTTGGTGCAAGGATCATGATCCCTGAGCCCAGCCCCAGCTGTGAGGAGCTGGGGCAGCTCTGCCCAGCGTAGGTGACTCGTACTCCTGCTCCACTCTGGGGGTGGGCGATGAGCTTGTTGGGAGGTGCCCACCCCAGCTCTGGCCACCTTTCCCAGTGCCTTTCAGATCTCTTGCTGGGGAGCTTTCTCCTGGTGCTGAGGTTCTCGGGATGCAGCCCCTGGGGAAACCCAGCCCCACTGTGGCTGAACACCACAGGCCTCAGAGCTGGATGCTGTAGTCCACCCAAAGGGAGAGAGAAATCTTCCAAATGGGCTTATGCTGAACTGCAGCACAGCTGGCATAGCCCTTGGAGAGCATCCATGTGGCCTGCGGCACTGGTCTAAGCAGCTTGAAGCTCTTACCCCATCTGTGTACAGGTCTGGAAGGGCCGTGTCTGAGCTCTGTGTTTGAGTTGCAGAAAAGCTCCCGGGTGCATTCTAGCACAGGGAACTCCAGACCTTTGTCTCCACTTGCTTCTCTGGATTACCATGAGGCCTCATACCTTGTAGCGCCAGCTTAGCCAGGTGAGGAAGCAGCCACTTCCTCCTCCAGGCAGCTGTTGCCTGGGGAAATGGGGCAGATGGATTCTCCCATCTTGCAGGAAAGTGGTGAGCAGAGGTTCCTGGAAGGGAGCCAGGGCGGTGTTTCTGTGTTGGAAGCTGAGAGCCAGGTGTCTTGTCTCCTTCGTGAGACGGATCTGGGGGCTGGGCCTGGGCTCCGGGGGGTCCTTACGCTGTGGTTCTGGCCTTGGCATCCCCTTGAGGCACTGGGTGTTGCTTCTGTCCCTTATCCTGGAGCTCCAGGAGCTGGAGCATGTGGGATGGTGGTGGGGGCCTCACTCTCCATTCAGCTTTGGCCACATGCTTGCTGCCCGATTTATGAACCCAACGCAAGCGTTGCTCTTAGGCATGCCCTGACCGCAGGCCTCAGGGATGTGCGCTCTGGGCCTGGGCAGCATGTACACCAGGTGCTGGGCAACAAGGTGGGCAGGCATGTGGGTGCCTCTTCCAAGGGAATTCCTGTGGGGGAGGAAGCTGAAATGGCTCGGGCAGCCACGACCACATCCCCTGGGTGTGTCCTCTGGCCTACAGTGGAAGGGCACCATCGTCACTGGTGCCATACTTAACTCGGTGGGTGGCAGGGATGAACAAGGGCTGGCTTGAGTTGCAGCAATAATTCATTCCATGAAACAGGCTGGGCAGCGCTGGAGCACGTGGAGGCATCCCTTGTGTTGGTGCTGCTGCAGGGCTGGGCCCAAAGCTGGCATACTCTTCCTGTCCCAGGGCAGCCTGGGCGTACCCGGGCAGAGTGCTGGGCAGTTCCTGTCCTGTCCCGGGAGCGCGGGTGGGTTCTGGGAGTAGGGCCTGAGCAAGCTGTTGCCGCCTGCTACTGCATGGGACTTCGCTTTCATTGGCAACCTGTTTGGGATGGAGGAGGGTGTCCCTTTAAATGTAGTCCCGATGGCCAGGGTAATCTCCACTGAGATTATCTGCAGGGGGGAGACTGGGGATTAATGGGAGCTCCTTGCCTGGGTGGTGTGACTCCCCACCCAGTGCTGAGCAGAAGGGAACAGCTCCCCTTCCCCTGAGAGAGCTGGCTCCAGGCAGAGCAGGGCCGGCAGGCAGCCAGCTAGGAGCACCGGGGGAAACGGCCAGGCAGGGCCCATGACCTGCACAGCCAGAGGCCAGCAAGGGCAGAACCGGGAGCTTTAAAGCCAGGCAGGGGCTGGCTGGTGAGCAGAGGGGGCCCTGCTTAGGCACCATGTGGCTGGGACTCCTCATTGTGGGGCTGGCTGGGCTTGCTGCCAGCCAGGAGCAGGAAGGTGAGTGCCAGGGAGCTGTGGGCTGTGGCCCTACTGCATGAGCAGCATGGGATGGGGGGTGTCTGCACTCCGCTGTAAGGCAGAGAGGTCTTGCCTGGGTCACTGAGGCCCTGCAGGCTCCAGGTTGCTCATTAGGGGACTGGGCACTGCCCCGGCCCTGGGGGCTTTGCCGGCCAGGTTGGGTGGTCAAGCCCTGAACCCTCCACAGAGGGGCTGTGTGCAGTCAAGACGGAGGAGCCTGGGCTGGCCGTGCGCTAGGGGTGGCTGCAAGGACTCATCCCTTTGCAAAGCTCCCCAGAACGTGGTGTTTGGTCCCCTGGCAGCGTGGCCTGGCCCAGCCCTGCTCCCTCTGCCTGGCCTGTGGCCCACGTGTCATGGAGCCAGTGCTGCCTTGTGCTGGGAGCGGGGTGCTGCTCGCCTATTGAGGGTGCACGGAGCTGGCAAAGAGGAGACGGTGCCTGGTTGCTTTCAGGCAGGCTGGAGCAGCCTGGCTTAGCCATGCTGGGAGCTCCAGCAGGGAAACGGGGCTTGGGAGGAGCAGGGCAGGCTGGTGTCGGGGAGCGAGACCCTAGCCCAGTAACTCAGTCCTGCTCTGCGCCTGCTGCAGAGCTCCCAGACACGTACTGGTCTGGCACGGCCCCACTGTGCCTTGGGGGGTGCAAGGGGAAGCACAAGGAGCTGAAGAGGAGCCCGTGTGGGAACGGCAGCTGCTGCTGGCTGGGGTACAAGTCCTTCTGCCGAGGTATGGGGGCACTGCGGGCTCTGGGGGGCGCTGAGTGACCCTGTGCACCCTGGGGGGAGTAGGTGTGGCTGGTGCCATGGAGGTAGCAGGGCGCATTCGCATCCTTGAGGCCATGGCAGTCATTGTCCTCCGCCCTCTGCATCACTGGGGCCTCCGTGCATGCCCCTGCGGCTTGCAGAACGTGGCAGTAACAGCCGGCGCGCTCGCACCCTGTGGCACCACGTCCCCTTGCCCTGGCACATGCACCTGTGGCATCTCTGTGGGTCCAGAGCCCTTGTAGGAGCGGCGCTGGCATTCCCCCCGTGCCAGGGCAGGGACCCGCGGCCTGGTGCTCTCGCCTGAGCGGGGCCCCCAGGTCTCTCTGTCCTCAGTGAACTGCGGGCGGCCTGAAGCAGACTTCAACTCCGTGGTGCACGGCAACGACTGGTGGGTGGGCTCCGTGGTGCGCTATGCCTGCCGCCCCGGCTTCCTGCTGCTGGGGGACCCGGCCAGCGCCTGCCAAGCCGACGGCCGCTGGACGCCCAAGCCCTCCTGCCTCCGTGAGTGCCGCACTCCACCCCAGAGCGGGCTGCATCGCTGGGAGGCCACGATGCTGTAGAGGAGCCCGGTGGGGGTGGCTCCTTCCCGGCCCCCCAGTCACAGGCTGCTGTCACCCCCATTCCCTGCCCCACCAGGGATCTGCCTGTGGGGACGCGTCGAGATCAACGAGCAGGACATCGACGGGCACTGCTCATCCTCATGCGCCGGCAGGACCCATGTGGGGGCAGCGCTGGCCCACGGCTGCGTCCGCCTCGCAGACTGCGTCACCAAGCAGTCGGGCTGGGCCCGCTGGTTCATGCGCTGTGACATCTGCGAGTGCGACTGCTACGTCCCCTGCGGTACGGGCCAAGCCCCGGGAGCCGCATCCTTGTCTGGACCCCTGTCGTGCGTATGCATGAGCAATGATGTTGCGTCGTAGGGGCCACCGCCTGCAGGGTAAAAGCCCTACTACCGCTGTCACCTGCAGCAGCACGAGGCTGGGGCCTGTTCCCGCGAGTCCAGCCCCAGGCTGCATTTGCAGAGCACCTGTTGCCTCCCGGCATGCGCAGGGGCTGCAGCCTGCTCTTTGCGCCGGGGCCTAGCCCAAGCCGCTCTCCATCCCCAGCTTAGCTCCAGGTTTGCATTGTGCCAAGACAGGGGTGCCTTTGGCTCAAACCCTGGCGGCTTCGCCAGCATGGGGAGCCACGGGGGCCATGTGCTGTCCCCAGGGGTATGATTCCCTGCCCCCCCCAGCATGCATGGTGCGCAGGGGCAGAACAGGTCATCGCGAGGCGGGTGCCCATTGTCTCTCCCCTACACTCTCTTTGCAGCTTCCTCTGGGTAGAGCACAGGCCCGGGGCCAAGACCCGGAGCCAGGAGAGCTGGACGTGACCGTGGACAAGTCCTCTTGCCTCAAGCTCCCCCCCGCCACTGGGGGCTGACACCCACCTGCCAGGCTGAGTCTAGGGCACATAACGGGTGGTCCTGCGCTAGGACCCAGGCAGGTGGAGCTAGAGCTGCCCTCCTCCTTCCTCTGCTCATGGGGTGAACTGCACTCGTGGGGAGGGTGGGGGCACTTGCTTCTGCCCCTCCTGGGGCATTTGAAGTGTTGCGCAGCAGCTCGTTCTCTTCGGGGGCTGGAAAGGCACCGTGAGAAATAAACCTTGGCATGTGTCCGGGGCCTGACTCTGCCTGGGGCTGTCTCTAGGGGACACTTTGGACCCCCCTGTTGCATGCTGCCCCCACCCCCAGCACCTGTGGTAGTTCTCCATGTGGCCGGCAGAGGGCAGCATGCAACAGGGGAGGTGGGAGCTGCGGGGGGGAGCTGAGAGCAAGTCTGGATGCTCCCGCCTTGTGCCCCAGCCCAGAGACCAGCTCATCCCAACTGGAGCCCCCACCTGCAGCCCGGGGGCTTGTGTCTGGGGCGGCAGGAGGCACATCCCCCGTGGCACCCCGGGCGCTGCGGCCTGGCCGCGGGCCGTCCCCGCAGCAGGCAAGGAAGAGCAATCATTTCTGCTGTGTGGCTCGTGTCTGAGTCCTGGTTCTGCTCCCCCGGCCACCCTCCTTGCTGCTCATCCCCTTGGCCGGCTCCCACCCCCCCGGGCTCACCCGTCGCATGCATCCTCACCTTGACTGCAGGCTGCGTCCAGCTGTGGTCTCAGCCCAGTCCTAGCCGGCACCAGCTACAAGCAGCCCCTGGACAGATGGATGGGGGCCCTGACCCTGGCCTGGGAGGTGTGTCCCCCTCTCCAGGCGAGGCTGCATGGAAGAGCCCGGCTGTGCTGGGAGGGGAGGTGTTGCCCTGCTGGGGTGAGGTGAGGTGGGCTCAGCCCTGGCTCCGACACTGACTCCTTGGGTGACCGGTGGAAAGTCACTTAGTCCCCGTGCCTGGCTTTCCCCGCCTGTCAGTTGGGTTTAACACTGGGGAGGGGACTTGCGTGGAAGGGGCTCAGGTGCCGGGGGGCAGGTGAGTCATTGCAAACAAGGGAGCAGGAGCAGGAGCAGGGCTCCGGGGGCCGCTCCTGTGTCTGCTTCTCCTCCCTGTGACCCAGGAGCAGACTGTGACTAATGGGGCTTGCCGGGACACCGGGACCCGGCAGGGGCTGGGGCTGGGGCTGGGGCTGCTGGGAAGAGCGGTGCCACAGGTCATGCTGTGACGTGAAGTGTCCCCTGCAGCCAAAGGCCCAGCTAGGTCCAGTGCCCCGAGCTGAGCTCAGCAGCTGCTCCCAGCCTTGGCATCTGTGGGCACCAGCCCCAGAGCTGGCCCGGTCGTGCCGCAGGCATCCGTGCCCTGCTCAATTGGACTAGGGGCTCCAGGCAGGAGCTGCTTTCTGACCCCAACCCCAGCAGGATGCAGCCACGTGGCACGGAGACCTCTGCTCAGCCCCTGCCACGAAGGGCATTGGGGGCTGCAGGGAGGAAGCTGAGGCAATGCCACAAGCTGCTGTGACAAGCAGGCAGGGAGTCCTTCGCCCCCTGACCCCCTCTCGCCCAGCCTGCTGCAGAGGGTGGGAGCCGGGCCGGGTGTTGCACTGGTTCCCCCAAGGCGCAGAGATTAGCTGGATGGAGCAAGGCCCTGGCTGGTGCCCGAGTCAGCTCCCAGCCGCAGCAGAGTCCTGGCCAGCCCGAGGAGGAGGAGGCCACGAGCCAGCAGGTGCCAGGCGCAGGCAGGAAACGCAAGGACTCCTGCTGGCACCTTGCTGCTGCCCAGGCACGGGGCGGCCTGCCTGCCTCCACGCCCCAGCCCTGGGACCAGCTGGCTGCGGGGCTGAGTGCTGGGACCTGATGGGCAGAGCTGGAGAGCGGGGCCCTGGGAGGCTGAGCTGGGGAAGCGGGTGGCCGTGCTGGGTGCTGCACCTGGGCAAGTCGCTGGGGTCCAAGGCTGCAGAGTGGGATCATTCAAGGGGGCTGTGGGCAGAGGCCCAACACCCCAGGGCTTGGGGCAGTGGGGGACGCAGGGCTGGGTCCCGGCAGGAGCCCGGGGGTCAGTCGCACTGACGGCTGCTCCAGGGAGGGGCTGAGGGTGGGCTCCGGTGCTCAGAGCGGGGCTGGGCAGGGCCCCGCCAGCCCGCGGGATGGTCTCCCCAGGTGAGCAGGGTCCCTCTGGATGGGCCAAAGCCCTCGGCGCAGGTGCCCGGGAGCAAGAAGCGCTCAGTTCCCGGGGGCAGAGGGGCACTGTGGGCATCCCCGCAGCACCCAGGGCTCAGCCCCGCTCGGCCTCCATCTTTCCCCAGGTGTGCCGGAGGTTTCCATTGTCTGGTTCCCCCTGAACTGGGAAAAGGGGCTCTTTTGTGCCGGCCACAGCGGCCTCCGTGCCCTAGCTACGTGTCTGCCAGGAATGGGGACTGACAGACTCACCTCACATGTGAGAGCAGCGCGGGCCGGGCCCGACGGCTTTGACTTCTGCTCTTAGGGAAAAATGCCCCCAGCTAGAGCCAGCTCTGTGATGCGGGTGCTGGTCAGGCGAGGGGCACCGAGGAGCCGCTTGCAAGCGCCTCTGGGACTTAGGAGCGGGGCTGCAGGGAAGGCTGGGCCCCTCAAGCTACTTGGGAGCTTTAAAAGTCTCAACCCAGCCCCCGGGGAAGCTCCCTTGGGGCTCAACTGTCTCTCCCACCCCCTCCCCAGCCGGCTGGGGCTCGGGGGAAAGTGCTCCCTGCTCGGCAGATGGTTTTCTAATGGATTTCCTCGTTCGTGTCGCTCTTTCCATATGTCTTTCGCGGTTTGAGGAATGTTGTGGGTGAGGTGTGTTACTAACAGCCCTAGTAGGAGCCAGGCAATGGGCTGCTGGGGCCCTGGGGGCAGCGTGGGTGCTGAGGGTCTGGGAGGGTGGCTGTGGGGTCTGGGAGCTTGCACTGGAGCCCTGGGACCCCCCGGCCTTGCTTAGGCCTTGCAGTCCTTGCCGGAAGCCCCCCACCTTCTGTGCTACCCCGAGACCCCGAGCCAGCTCACGGCAACCCCAGCCCGGGGAGCCCAGCCACGGGGCAGGGCTCACACCCCTGTGCCCTGGTGCCCTGCTCCCTGTTCCTGCCAGCCTGCCGCTCTCACGGGGAGCTGTGCACTCTGCCAGGGAGTGTGTGTGTGAGATCCTGTGTTGTGTGCATGCTAGCACAAATGTGTGTGAGACACCCTGTGTGCACGCTAGCAAGAGTATGTGCAACTCAGCGTGTGCACTTTAGCACGGTTGGGCAGTGTGTGTGTGTGTGTATGTGTGACCACGTGTGCGCTCTGGCACAAGTGTGTGTGTGTGGCCTTGTGTGTGCATACTAGCACAAGCATGTGGGGGGGAGGCCCTGTGTGTGCACACTTGCATGTGCATGACACCCTGTGTGCACTCACTACCAGGAGAGTGTGTGTGCACGCGTAAGTGAGAGAGATGCCCTGTGTTCTGTACAGTAGTACGTGTGTGCGCATAGGTGTGCGCACAGGTGTGCCCCCATGTGTGCACAGCTGTGCCAGGCAGGGAGTCTTGGTGGGTCAACCTCGGGCTCCTGCCATCTCTGCTGGCTCAGCCTCCCCCAGTGGTTAACGACGCCGGCAGCGCTGGTGCCAGCTGCTGCCCATGGCGCTGGGGCCCGGCAGTGCTGGGGAGCGACTCCTGCGAGCCAAGCCAGGCAGGTGCTGGGGGCTGGCCTGGGCAGCCTGGGGGCTCCTGTCACTGGGCTGGGCATTGGGGTTTGGCCCCTTCTGCAGCCCAGTGGCTTTCCTGGGGGCCGGGGGCTGAGCCCTCGATGGGGCGCTGTGTGCCTGCAGCATGGCCCTTCCCTCCTGGCGGGGGGCGCTGCTGGGGGTCTGCCTGCCACGAGTGCCTGGCTGTGGGGGTGATGGGGCAGAGGGCAGCCGGGTCCCCTGGGCAGGTCGGGTAGAGCCTGCGTGGGAGCCAGGCTGGAGCTCGGCTGCTGGCCCTTTAAGAGCCTATCATTGTGCTGGCTGGGAAGTAAAACCTGCCAGGAAAGCCCAGCCTCCCGCCCTGACAGTCAGCAGCAGGGATGGACCTGGTGGCTGGGACCCAGCGGGCAGATGGAGATGGCTCTGCCCAGCCTGGGGCCAGGGGTGCCTAGGCAGTGCCTGGGGTGACCGGCGCCCACCCCTCCATCCGTCCGTCCGTCCATCCATCCATCCCTCCTCCATCCCTCCCTGCATCCCTGCATCCCTCCATCCATCCCCCGCCTGCAGGGGATGGGGAAGCCGACGCCTGCTGGGGACTGCAGTGGGTAGCACATCCCAGGCGCCAGGGCTGGGCTGGGTGGCTGCAGTAACCTGGCAGCTTCTGGCTCCCGTGGGCACGTGAAGCCGGGACTTGGGTTGCTTTGTCTGCCGGGGAGAAGAGGCGGGCGCCGCGGATGCCCCAGCCTCTGGGAGTCCGGGCAGCAGGAGCTGCAGAGCCGGGGACCCCGTGAGGGAGGGACAGGACCCGGCGTGGAGCCCCCTGTCAAGGTGAGTGGGGTGCACGCCCAGCTCCCTTTGTTCTCTGCCTGCCCCCCAGACCCCAAACCTGGGGACGGCTGGTCTGGCCTGCCTGGCGGCGGGGGGCGACGTGGATACCAGCAGGGGCTGGGCCTTTTTGCTGCAGTTTGGATGGGGGCAACCTGGGCTAATCTGCCCCCACCCCCTTTAAGCCTGAGTGAGCAGCTTGGGGGATTTGACATCTTGGTAATGAGCAGCTCAAGGGCTCAAGGTGATCCTGAGGGCACCAGGGGCACCCGCCACCCTGCTCCCCACCGCAGACCCCGCACCCACCTCGGGGGCTTGGCATTGCCCAGCCGGGCTCTGAGGAGGATCGAGTCGGTCCCTAGGGTGCAGGGAGGGCGGGGAGTGGTGCGGGGCCTGGGGCGGAGAGCTGGGCGCTGGACCCCGATGGCCAGGGTGGGGCTGGGGCTGGAGCCTTTCCAGCCCTGACAGGGATGCGCTGCATTGGGGCCGGGGGGAGACATCCTGCAGCCTGGTGTGCACGGCTGTCGGGAGGATGCTCGGGGTGTGTGTGTGTGCGTGTGTGCGTTTGTGTGCAATGCAGCCACAGCAAGGACGGGGCTTAAGGCTGCAGCCCGGTGCAATGTAGGTTAAGGGAGCATTACAGGCCAAGCCCCGGGAGGAGGATGGGTGCACGATGGGGGGCAGCGTGAGGGGCCTGCCCTGCCCCCCAGTCGGCCATGCTTGCGCACATCAAGGCAGCAGGGCCCCTCACTCCCCATTCACATCCGCTGCAGTGAGATGGGGCTAGAGCCTGTGAGCAAGGCTGGCAGGGGCACGCCCGGGCATTCGGCACCATGCCACCCCTTTCTGGAGGGGCCTCCCCTGTGCTTTGTAGAAGGATCCCCAGGCAGCTCCACTACCGTGGGATGGACGCGCTGGCTGCTGTGCAGCCCCCCAAGTGCCAGCAGGCTCGGGTGGGAGGCTGGGACACACCCCAGGGTGGGAGGGTAGGACACAGGGAGGCAAACTGGATGCTCCTGGGGAGGACGGGAATGGAGGCCCAGCCTTGCAGGGAGCATGCAGGAAGGGATTGGGACCCTCCTGGCCATCACATCCGGGCCGGCCGCGGGTGCTGGGAGCAACCCGGGAGCCCATGAGATCAGCTGCGTCCTGATGACCTAATCGCAGCAGGGCTGCTTCCAGCACCCTCCTTCCTTGCCAGCCCCTCAGCGGGGAGGTGCTGCTTGCTTTGTTCCCTGGGACAGCGTCTGGG
>NW_017728936.1:10408550-10446807 GCF_001723895.1 Crocodylus porosus | reverse complement strand
GTGGTGCTGCTTGCTTTGTTCCCTGGGACAGCGTCTGGGGCTGGGCCCTGGAGGAGTCTCCTGTCTGGACGTAGCAGGGCACCCCCAATCTCTGCCCTGCGCAGCGAGGATGGAGGGGGCTTGGGTGGGGGGAGATCCTGCTCCCCACCTTGCTGGCCAAGGGCCCCCTGCCCCTCCCAGCCCTGCTGCCAGAGCCCAGAGCTGGGCCCAGCATCGGCGCAGCCGTGGGAGCGCCATGAATTATTGAGGTGGTGTGGATCCGCGGCTGCGGGAGCCCCTCCGGGGCAGGGCTGAGCCACGGCAGCAGGGGGGCTGGGGCGCTGAGGCCGCCTCTCCTAGGTCTAGGTTGAGCTGGGGGCCTTGTCTGGCCACAGCTGAGCCCTCTCAGGGAAGTGGAGGGGGCCAGAGCTGTCCGAGGGGGCTGCCAGGAGTGCACGTCTCCCCCCGGCTGCTCTGCCCCAGCTGCTGCCAGCAACGTCCTCGCTGCTGTCCTGGGACCTGGCAGGGCCAGCGCTGTGCCCGCCAGCCCTGGTGGGGTTAATCCTTGGGGACTCGGGCATGCCCTAGAAGTGGCTGGTTTGTCGCCCCCACAGCCAGCATGGCTGAGGACAGCAGGACGGCACCCCGAGGTGCAGGGTATGCACATGGGTACCCAGCCCGGGGTGCCTGGGCGACCCGGGTGCAGCCTGCTGGGGCGAGCTCAGGGCCATGCGTGCTCCCTCCGCAGCCTGGCGCCATGGCTGAGAAGGGCCTGGACCCTGCGTGCGTCTCCATCGCCCTGGAGGATGCGGTGTGCCACACCGGCGCCCAGGATGCCCCGCTCCTCACCACCCACCTGAAGAAGGTGGAGAACCACATCACGGAGGCCCAGCGCTTCTCGCACCTGCCCAAACGCTCGGCCGTGGACATCGAGTTCATCGACCTGTCCTACTCCGTCCGTGAGGGCTCCTGGTGGAAGAAGAGAGGTAGGCGGCTTCGCTGGCCCTGGGGACAGAGGCCCCCACGAGCTGGGGACCCAGGAGATCTAGCTGGGGGGCTTTGGGGCAGATCAGGGCAAAAGAGAGGAGCCTTTTGCTCCACGTGCTTCCTCGGTGCCAGCAGGACAGGAGGGGGCAGAGGCCCCACAGCAATTCCCAGCCTGGGCAGGAGCTGCCCTCGGGCTGCGTCTGTACAGCGCCGAGCACCTGGGCCAGGCAGCCACGACTGCCGAGTGAATAGCAGTCACCTGCTGCTCCCACCTCGGCCCCCGCAGCGGTGAGGGGCTGGGGCAAGTCCCTCCCGCTCCTATCCCCATGCACGCAGGGTGGGTGTGATGTGCTGAGGTTTGCGGAGGAGGGGGTCCTTGCTGTTCGGAGGACATGGCTCCCGAGGCCTTAGCCCCAACCTCTCCCTGCTCTTGGGGCACAGGGGGTGAAATGCAGCCACCTCTGGGGCAGGACACTGGTTTCTAGTGGAAGTTGGGGGGAGGGCTTGGGTAGCAAGGCAGGACAGGATTGCCCAGGGACTGTCTGTCTCCAAGGCCTTTCCTGGCACCCCTGTGCCCGGGTGCAGCTCTGGGTCCCAGAGAGCTGGAGGGAGGGGAACAGGCAGCTGGCAGCTGGTGGGTGGTAGTCTCCTTTAATTAGCTCCCCTCATTACAGGGATGCCAATCAGAGGGTCCCAGGAGACGCATGAGAAGGAGATCCTGGCATGGCTGCGGGACGGCTGGGATCCTGGCACTGCTGGCTGCAGTTTGCAGGGGCTGAGGTCCCTGCTGCCTGGCAGGGGTGCGTTGCTGGTGGCACCTGGTGCCCGGCTGCCCCAGGCTTTGCTGCAGGGAGCGGCTTTGTCCAGTACCTTCCTGGCCCTTGCCTGGAGCTTGGGAAGTGCCGCAGTGATACAGATGGGGAAACTGGGGCACGGGGTGGGGACATGCCAGAGGTCCCCCAGCGAGTCAGTGGCAGAGCCCAGTGGCTGCCCGGCTCCCCCGCTAGGCCATGCTGCCTTCTGGGGGAGATCCTCACCAAGCCTCTGCCAACCCCCGATCTGCCTGTGAGCAGGGAGTGGGGCTGCAAAGGGGCAGGAGCTGATAGGCAAAGGGGGTCGCTGCTGCGGGGCTGTTTGAGAAGGAGCCCACGGCCCTTGAGCCGGGGCCCAGGTGGATGCTGATGCCCCTGTGCGCCGCCCCTGCCCAGGCTGGCCCCCCCGGCAGCAGCCTGGGGGTGGGAGGCCGGGTGGGCAGCCTGCTGCGTGCTGTCTGCGTGGCTGCGGGGTTACTGGCAGTCAATGAACTCAAGTAACCGCGCTGCAGGCTGCAGTCCATGGACGTGAGCAGCATCCATGCAGGGCTGGTGACAGCGGCGGTGGGGGTGGGGAGCCGCGGCGGCTGGCTTGGCAGGGAGGCGCTGTGCGTGCCCCGCTTCCCCTGCCTCCCAAGGGGCCGAGCCGGCGGCCCCAGCCAGGTCACTCGGCTGCGAGCTGCTGGGCAGTAGCCATCCGGCTCCCCGGGAGGGCCGCGGAGGGGCAGGACAGGGCACGCCGAGGGCAGAGCTGTCTGGGCATCCTCGGGCCTGATGCCGGATCTGTGCCTTCCCTGGCAAGGGAGGGAGGGAGGGGTACAGCTGCAGGGACTGGGCTGTGGAGCCCCTCGAGCCAGGGGAGAATCCCTGCTAGGCCCTTGCAGTACAGGGTCTATGATGCACGCAGGTGCTCCATGCTCCTGGTGCTGGCGGGCAGCTTCTGCTGCGTTGCTTCCTGCCCAAGACTGACCTCCCCAGCCCTGGGCGGATGGGTCCTGGGGACTGTCCCGGGTCCCATGAGGCTGGGGGCAAGGGGCTTCCTGGGGCTGCAGCGTTCGTGCATTAACCCCTGCACTGCCAAGCAGTGCGGCGCCGGCTTGGCTGCTGGACTTCATAGATTTCATAGACATTAGGGCTGGAAGGGACCTCGGGAGATCATCGACTTGAGGGGCAGGAATCCACTCAGATCCCTCTCGGGCCTCTGCTCCCGCTTGGATCTCTGCTCCCCCTGGTCTCCCTCAGCTGCTCCCACCCTGCTGCCCAGATGCCCCACAGGAGGGATTGGTCTGGCCGCTGCCGAGTCCTTCCTGACCCTTAACTGAGCCGCTGGAGCCCTGAAGCCTGCGGTTGGGTGGGCCCAGGCTGCATGCAGCTGGGTGGGTTGTAGGAGGCAGGAGCCTGTCTGCTCTGTGCGACGGGCCCCCTCCATCCTAGCCCTCTTGCTGATCTTCACCCCCTGTTAGAGCGTTCCCGGGGCACGCGCTCCCCAGACACCCAGCTCCCAGCTCCACGACCTGCTAATCAGGCGTGCGATGCATTAACTCCAGGTCTGATTAGTGGCTGCTGTTGCATCATGGCCGAATGCAAAAGCAGTTCTCAGCCCTGGATCCACCGTGGGGCCCAGGGGCCGGGGCTGCCACAAGCTCTTCCTCCTGGCACACCCTGGTGCCATCCCGGAGACCCCAGTGCAGCCGCTGGCACGCGAGGACCTTGCTGTGCTCTCAGAGACTTGGGGCGAGGCCTGGGCTGGGAGGTGGTCTCCTTTGGGCCACTGCACCTGCCTGCTCCATGGTTCCTGCCTCATTCAGTGTGTGCCAGGGCTGCCCAGGCCCCCCACCCCTTGTTCTGGGCACCCCCCGGCTCAGCCTCCCTGTCTCATGAAATTCAGCACCCCGCTGTCCCGGTCCAAGGCCGTCTTGCAGGCCGTCTGCCCTGGGGTCCTGGCACTGCAGGTGGCTCAGGCGGGGCACGGAGCCGTGCCAGCTCCGCCCTGGGCTGATGGGATGGGTCTGCAGGGAGGCATCGCCAGGGCAGTGCCGGACGGTCTTGCAAGTTTCTCGTGTGGGACTGGGGCTGTGATCATGCGGGAGAGCCGCTGAGGGGCTGGATGTGCGGGTGGATGAGTTTCAGAGCCCAGGCTGCTCTGTGCCTCAGTTTCCCCACTCTGAACCTTTCAGAGCCCACCTGCCGCCATACAGGACTTGTGCGTCCTGCCTAGCCGAGGGCTGGACAGTCTCTGGGTCCACACTCCACTCACTGGGGGCTCCCACCCATGCACCCAGGCACTTGCCTTGGCCTAAAGCATCATCCCAAGAGGCTCTGGGCTGCTCGGCAAGGCTTCAAGGCTTCCCCCCTGTCCCCAGGATACAAGACACTGCTGAAATGCCTGTGTGGGAAGTTTTGCAGGCGTGAGCTCATCGGGATCATGGGCCCCTCGGGCGCCGGGAAGTCCACGCTCATGAATATCCTGGCCGGGTACAGGTGAGGCCGGGTCGGGGTGCGGGCCGGGGGCTGTGCTGCAGGGCTGGCCGCCCGGGTATCAGCGAAGGGGAGCCGGGGTCTCGCCGGCAGGCCCCTAGGGCACGGGGCTGCCCGCTCCTCACCAGCACTCGCCCGTGTCTCCAGGGAGACGGGGATGAAGGGGCAGATCCTGGTGAATGGGCGACCACGGGACCTGCGCACCTTCCGCAAGATGTCCTGCTACATCATGCAGGACGACATGCTGCTGCCCCACCTCACCGTGCTGGAGGCCATGATGGTGAGTGCCCACGGGTTGGGGGTCGGACCTGTCTGGCCCTTGGGGCTGGGCACTGGGCTCTGGCCGGCACCACGCGGGAGCAACGCAAGTGCCCTTGGTGGTCCCAGCTGCGGCCGGGAGCTGCTGTTACTCGGGAGCCTGATGCTCGTAGCAGGGTGGTGGAGGGCTCCTCTTGTCCCCCACTCCCTGCTCCATCCCAGCTGCCCTGGGAGCTGGGATGCTGGGGCCGCTGTCCCGGCGTGCACCTACCCTGCCCTGCCAGCCCCCTCCTGAGCCCTGGGGTCTTCTCCCGTCCCCCCAGGTCTCCGCTAACCTGAAGCTGAGCGAGAAGCAAGAGGTGAAGAAGGAGCTGGTGAGTCTGGGGACTCGGTGACAAGGGGGTGGTGGGAGGAGGACAGCAGCATGGCCCAGCCCTCCCGGGCCCGGCTGGGACGTGGGCAGAGGCAGGGAGACGTGCTGGGTGTGCCAGCCCCTGCCAAAGCACGGGGGCACTCGGAGGCGTTGTCCTGCGCCACGCGGGGCAGGTGGCATCAGGGGCCCTGAGCCCAGCCACAAGTGACCCCGTGTGTGTGTGTGTGTGTGTGTGTGCGCGTGCATGTCTGCACGTGCGTGGGGTGCAGGTGAACGAGATCCTGACCGCGCTGGGGCTGCTGGAGTGCTCCTACACCCGCACCATGTCGCTGTCCGGGGGCCAGTGCAAGCGCCTCGCCATTGCCCTCGAGCTCGTCAACAACCCCCCGGTCATGTTCTTCGATGAGCCCACCAGGTGAGCGCCGTGCCCCCGTCCCCAGGGACCCCATCCTAGGGCCTGCCTGGCTCAGTGAGCCCGGGGTGGGAATTTGGGAGGCTTTGCAGCTGGGGCATCGTGGGGTGAGCCAGCGGGGCCAGGGGGTTGTCGGGGCTGAGTCCCCAGACCAGGGGCAGCTGGGCAGCCCCCCCAAAAGCCCCTGTGCGCAGGCTGTGTTGTCTCCTCCCTGCCTGGTTTCACCTGCCCCCTCTTCTCTCTCCTGCCCCCCGTCCCCCGCTGCAGCGGCCTGGACAGCGCCTCCTGCTTCCAGGTGGTCTCCCTCATGCGGTCCCTGGCCCAGGGCGGCCGCACCATCATCTGCACCATCCACCAGCCCAGCGCCAAGCTCTTCGAGATGTTCGACAAGGTCAGCACCCCGGTCCACCCCCCGCGCTGGTTCTGGGGCCTGGGGCCGCGCGGCGCCCTGCCACCCCTGCCTGTGCTCTCTTGCAGCTCTACATCCTGAGCCAGGGCCAGTGCATCTTCAAGGGGGTGGTGACCAACCTCATCCCATACCTGAAGGGGCTGGGCCTGTACTGTCCCACCTACCACAACCCTGCCGACTTCAGTAAGTGCCCAGCCTGTGCCAACCTGCCTTCCCTGTGGGTGCTGGGGGGACTGGGCTGGCCCCACCGCCCAGAGCTCCCCCCAGCTGCCCTGGGAGCTGGGATGCTGGGGCCGCTGTCCCGGCGTGCTCCAGCTCACACGAGCCTGTCCTGGGGTGTGGGAGCATCCTTCCCTTCCTGTCCTAAGCTCTTTGCATGGTGGCTGGCTGAGCTACCGCTATCCGCCCCCCAGAAGCAGCTGCATTTTCTGCGTGGCAGGTCCCCTCCCTCGGAGCTCGGGGCAGGGACATTCGCCGAGTGCCCCGAGAGCCTTGGAGGGGAATGGGCGCTTGCTTGCCCATGGGGAGCAGCCTCTGCTCTGGCTGCCCGAGCCAGACCCCCGCCTTCCCTCCCCGGAGCTCGGCGCTGGGCGGGAGCGCGGCTGGACCCGGCGCGGCTCAGCCCCTGCTCTGTGGGTCCCCAGTTATTGAGGTGGCCTCGGGCGAGTACGGAGACCTCAACCCCGTCCTGTTCCGCGCCGTCCAGAACGGGATGTGCACCATGGTCGAGAAGAAGAGCAGCCCCGACAAGAACGATCCCTCGTGCCCGGCCCACTGCCTGACGGTGAGCTCGGGCTGGGCCAGCCTGCTGCGCCGGGTGGGGGGTGGGTCGTCCTGCAGAGCCCCGAGGGACTTCTTCCCATGCCCCGGCAGCCCCCTGCTGCCACCCTGCCCAGCCGATGGGCACGACCCCCTTCAAGGGGGCCTGAGAGGCAGGTGGGGTGCAGGGAGCAGGCAGGGCTGGCTGGGCTCTGGGAGATACCAGGGGAGCGGGCGCTGGTCCCTGACTCCCCCTCTCCCCGTGGCTCCAGGACGCGGATCACATCGAGAGCCACACATTCGCCACCAGCACCACGACCCAGTTCTGCATCCTCTTCAAGCGAACCTTCATGTGCATCCTGAGAGACACGGTACACGGCGAGGCGGGTGTGAAGGGGCCAGAGCCCAGGCCTGCGGGGGGAAACGGGGATCAGAAGGGGGCACAGGGCAAGGGCCGCGCGGGGTGGAGGTGCCGAGTGGCTGGGCCGATCCCTGAGCGTGGCCTGTCCGGTGCTGCCCGGCAGGTCCTGACGCACCTGCGCTTCATGTCGCACGTCTGCATTGGGGTGCTCATCGGGCTGCTCTACCTGCACATCGGCAACGATGCCAGCAAGGTCTTCAACAACACCGGCTTCCTCTTCTTCTCCATGCTCTTCCTCATGTTTGCTGCGCTGATGCCCACCGTCCTCACCTGTAAGGAGACCGCCCCACCCCCGGGCCCGTGATGGGAGCTCATGAGTGCCCCCATCCTAGGCAGGCCCTGGGCTGGGGGGCATGGTTTGATCCTGCATTGAAATCCCTGGCTTTACCATGTCTGCTGGTGCATGAGACTGCTGCTGCCCCGGCCTGGGTCTGAGCCAGGGTGGCAGGGCGGGCACTGCTGGGGGCTGAGCTCTGGCTCCCTGCATGCGGAGATGAGGGACAGGGCCAGGGTCTTTCTGAGAGACCCCCTGGCTTGGACAGAGTTGCTGCCTGCCGCACCCCGGCTTTCCAGCCAAAAGAGCTCCATCCCAATGCCCATCAGCTCCTGCCGTGGGGCCCCCGAGATGCTCACTCCTGGGCAGTCTCCAGCTCTTGGCATGAGCCTGGGGGGAGGGACAGGCAATCCAGAGCCCAGCTGGGTTTTGGGGGCTGATCCGGGGCCCTCCCCAGGCTGCTGATCGTGCCCCTCTGCCTCTGCAGTCCCCCTGGAGATGTCCGTGTTCCTGAGAGAGCACCTCAACTACTGGTACAGCCTGAAGGCCTATTACCTGGCCAAGACCATGGCGGATGTGCCCTTCCAGGTGAGGAGAGGGGGGAGAGCGATGCAAGGCAGCCTTCCCAGGAACGGGGGTCCCGTGGGCCCTGGACATGCTGTGCCAGGGGAGGGGTCCAGAGCTGCTAGTCCTGTGCTGGGAGCTGCCCAAGGCATCTGAGCATCCCTGCCCCTCCACCTCCTGCCCTGCAGGTGATTTGCCCCATCGCCTACTGCAGCATCGTGTACTGGATGACGGGCCAGCCCCCCGAGGCCACGCGCTTCCTCCTCTTCTCTGCCCTGGCCACCTCCACTGCCCTGGTGGCCCAGTCCCTGGGGCTCCTCATCGGAGCTGCCTCCACCTCCCTGCAGGTCAGAGGGGCTCTGGGTGGGCCAGGGAAGGCTGGGGCAGCATGTGATCATCGGCGGTGCCAGGGCGTGAGGGTGCGTGACCGTGTGTGCAAGGGGGCACACGCTGTTAGCGAGGAAGTGCGTGCACATATGAGGGCACGAGCGAGCCAGGCATGACATCCAGCACACGTGTGCGTGCACTGGGTGTGAGCCAGCTGCGTCAGCATGCGCGCCGAGGGGGCTCCCTGCCCTATCGCAGCGCCTGACTCCCCGCTGCCTCTGTCCCAGGTGGCCACGTTCGTGGGGCCGGTCACTGCCATCCCCGTCCTGCTCTTCTCAGGCTTCTTCGTCAGCTTCAAGACCATCCCCACGTACCTGCAGTGGAGCTCCTACGTCTCCTACGTCAGGTGGGCAGCGCGGCGGGACTGGGCCTTGAGTGTTCCCGTGGATGCTTCGCTGGCGAGGGCCTGGGGCATGTCCAGCACCCCCTGTGCCTGGGGACCCTCTCCTGGGGCAGTGACACCCAGCTCCATGGATGGGGAGCTGCTGGGGGGTGGGGAAGCCTGGTGCCTCTTGCTGGGGGCATAGACCTGAAGCTGTCCTGGGGGAAAGTGATGGCCTGAGGCTCAGTGCCACGCAGCAGTGCTGGTATCACTCCTGTCTGCACCCTGGTGCACTCTTGTGCTGGTACCTGGCCTAGGAGCCCCTTTCTGGCACCCCTCTTAGCTGGCTTTCTGGGGTGCAGGGCTGTAACCAGCTTGGGGTCCCCTGCGAGCATCTGGCTGCAGCAGGGTGCAGACCTGCCCCGCATGGGCCTCAACGCCCATCAGGATGCCAATAGCCAGCCCTGCCCGTGCTGGTGCCCGTCGGGGTGACGCTGTGTCTGTTGCACACACAGGTATGGCTTTGAGGGCGTCATCCTCACCATTTATGCCATGGGGCGTGAGGATCTGGAGTGCCAGGAGGATTTCTGCCCCTTCAAGGAACCTGCCCGCATCCTGCAGGAGCTGGACGTCGAGGAGGCCAAGCTCTACCTGGACTTCATTGTCCTGGGCATCTTCTTCCTCACCCTGCGGCTCCTGGCGTACTTGGTGCTCCGCTACAAGGTGAAGTCAGAGAGATAAAGGGTCCCTGGGCCGGACGCCTTCCCCAGACCGGAGCCGCCGCGGCACGGACAATCCCGCCGGACACGGTCCCTGCGGTTGGGCTGGTGCCGCCCGGCCCGGCACAGTCGAGAAGGATTTTGCGACGTCTCGGAACTGTTTTAACCTTTCCACGCGCCTCATCGCCGACGTTTTGTACAGATCTGGAATGCGTCATGCCCCTCCCCCGCCCCCCGGCCCATGGACTTGGGGTCCCTTCCTCACGCCGGCCCTCTCCTCCACCCACCACCGTAGGACCCTAGCGCTGGACCCACAGGAGGCAGCTGTGTTCAAAGCCTGATGAGAGCGAGAGAACAGGTCCCCAAAGCTTTGCTGCTGGAGGGAGGGGGTTGTGCATCCGTGAACCCCCCTGGAGGGGGCCGTGGTGGCCAGGCCGCCCCCCACGAAGCGCAGTTTTGTAGCGCAGTGTGTCGTGCCGTCGTTGACCTGCCTGCTTGTCGCCGTCCAGCCGCATGTGTGCCCGTGTGCCGAAGAAGACGGACAGCCCTGCAGACTCCGTTGCCCGAGGCTTTTGTGATTGTCGTTAGCACAGCACCAAGACACAGCCCCCCACCCCCCCACCGTCTATTTGGTTTTTGTAAAAGCCCCTTTTTTCTTAAGAAAAACCTGAAACCAAATGAAACCCCAGCAGCCTGTCATATGGGGGCTAGGCAGAAGAAGGCTTGGGGGTCCCTTCCCTTGGCCGGCCTGGAAAAGGGCAGTGGGAAGGATGCTCTTGGGTCAGGACTCCCAGCTGCGGCATTGGCAGGATCTGACGGGAGCAGAACCATTTCAGGGCTACGATTTGGGCAGGGGGCAGGGGTGAGGGGTTGTCTCCCCCCTGCTCCCTGCTGGGGCTGCACGTCCCCCCGGGCTGTGACTGGAGAGAGTGGAGCTGACCGGCACCGAGGTGGAGCGGACTGGCTGCCCCCTGCAAAAGGAAGCACGTCGCAAGGAGCTGTGGAGGGATCGGGCGCCGCTTGCTAGTGCCAGGGGACTGCCAAGGGGCTGCATCATTGCTGCTTCACACCAGCGCGAGATGAGAATCAGCCCTCACCCGTGAGAAGAGCGTCTGGGCCGGATTCCCCCCGGCCCCAGTGCTTCACATCCCTGCTTGCTCCTGCGCCCCCCGGCCAGCCCCCAGCTGGGACACGCAGGTGTGGTCCCGTCCCCACCAGGGCCGTGATGCTGAATCAGCTGGTCAGGAGCAGGTCCTGGTGCTTTGGACTCAGGATGGGACCCAGACTGGAGCTGCTGCTGCAGAAACCTTGGAGCAGGGGGAGCTCAGGGGGCAAGAGAAACGATTGCTTCGGTGGAGATTGCCCGGTGCTCCGAGCTCAGACGTCTGGTGCAGAGCATCTCTGAGCTGCTCAGAGCATGTCAACCTCTGGCGATGGAGCCCTCGCTCTGCTGAGAGCTGGTCTCATCCTGCCCACTGAGCCGGGCCTGCTGTGGTCAGTGTTTGCATAGGAGACCGTGGCATGGCCCGTGGGGGGTGTAGCCCGTGGTTTCCTGTTTCAGTGCAGCCAAAGAGTTGTCTTTCAGATGAATGTTGAATCTGAAGCCCTGTGGCTTGATAGCCAGGGGGCTGGAGTTGGGACCGTGGCCTGATTCCAGCTCAGGTGGCCTCATTTTGCCATGCTGGCTTGCCAGGAGGCAGGGGCCCTGTGCCAGCTGGCTAGTATGCTGGGGCCCCCGTTTTAGCCATGCAAGACCTGGGCAGTCAGGAAAGCACCGCGGTCCAGGGCTCAGAGGGGTTGAGTGGGACGAGGGCTGCGGGGCTGGCAGCCACCTGGGACGGGGTCGGGAGAGGCCTGGGCAGAGCTGAGCCGTTCTCTCTGGCCTGCCCGGCCCATGGTGGGCCAGGGCATTTGGGTGCGTGGCCTGGTGCAGGATCCGGGGCTATGGGGCCCTGCTGGCTGGTGGTGGCAGGGAGCAAGCGAGGGCTGTGCTTGCCTTGGGTCACTTGGCCTAGGGCCACTTCCCTTCTGCTTCCATCGCTGGCCCCGTCTCTGCCACCACCGGGTGCGGATCCAGCTCTAGATTCAGCCCAGGCCACGGGGTGAGTTTGAGCCCCTGGACATGAGAAATGGCTGATAAGAGCCATCCCGTGGCCTCCAAGGGGTTTGTGCTGCCCAAGAGGAGCCAACGTGGCTTGGGGTCCCATCAGGCTGGCCCATGCCCCCCTACCCTGCTTTACTCTGCAGCGTTGGTTCTGGTCCCAGCTCCCTGGCTGCCGTATGGGCCACGCTGCTCTTTGCGGATCACAATCCCAGCACTCAAATGCAAGTAACGCAGCATGTTTGCACTGAGCTTGAGTCACGGCTCAAGGAGCCTGGCAGAGCTGCCCTGCCCCTGGCCCCATGGACCAGGCCACAGTGCCCTCGGGTCCTCCGGGTGCCTGGCCCTGCTCCTGGTGGCTGGGGTGCACTGAGCGCAGGGGAGCCCGCTGCCCTGTGGCATGTGGCGTGTGCCCTTCTGGTGGAGGGTGGGGAGGGGACACGCTGCCCAACCTGCTGCCCACAGCAATAATGCCAGCTGCCCGCAGCTCGTGGCCTGGCAGGCAGCTGGGTCCTGCCTCTCCTTCCTCAGTTGAGTCCAAAACCTAAGCAACCAAAGCGCTGTGTCCCCGCACCATGAGGTCTGACCTGGGGCTCCTGCAGGTGTGGCTAGTGACAGTGGGCCAGCTCCAGCCGTGGCCGGGGGTGCCAGGACGTGGCCTCGTGCCCTGGCAGCCCCAGGGGACATTGGCTGTGATGCACTTTACCAGGGAGCGTCCTGTGGGGCTCAGATGTCATGGGTGACTCTTGGGGGGGTGATACAAAGCTGAGGGTCAGGGAGCAGCATCTACTCCCTTTCCAAGAAAATCCTGTTCATCTCCTTTGGTTATGGAAGAGGAGAGGTGTGGATCAGGGAGGGTTGGTGCCCACCACGCCGCTCCAGCCACCCAGCCCATCCGTCTCCGCCAGGCACTGCTCTTTCCCCCACAGCAGCACGCGTGATCTTCCGTGTGGCTGCAGGGGCGAGAGTGGCCTGTTTTTAATGGTGTCACCCCCGGGATGGCTCCTTCTCCCTGCCAGGACAGGTGTGGCCTCTCCTGCGAGCACCCCTTTGGCCCCCAACCCCGCCGCTACACACACAACCAGGTACCGCCTTGCACGTCCTCCTCCGTGGTGGGAGGGGTCACTATCAACCCGCTGGTGCTAACGTGGCTCAGTGCGGCCGGAGGGCGGCCGGTTCCACGGAGCGGGCGGCTGGGGCCCCGTGCGGGGCGGACGTGTGTGCGCGCGTGCACGTGTGTGTGTGTGTGTCCGTGCCAGGCATCCCACGATCAGGCAATAAGCAGCGCTTTGTTTTCTGCGTGCAAACAGTGTTCGTGGAGGTGGGTCCTCTGGCTTGTTCCTGTGCCCCGCGCCTCCCCCCTTGCTTTCCCAGTGGCCTCCCAGTGTGTGGGTAGGGATGGGCAGGCACAGGGAGCTCGTGTGCATGCAGCACGGGAAGGGACAGGCTAGTGGCTCCCACACTCGGGTCCGTCCACGCCGGCAACCCATGACAAGCAGCCACAGACAGCGTCATCCCTGCCCTTCCCTGCTTGAGGTGTGGTGAGACGGTGCAGGGCATCTGCAAGGGAGGTGCTGGCATGGCTTGTTGGCCCCCGGGCTAGGGAATGAGAGCTGCAGTGCAAGCCCCTGGGCTGGGGCAACAGGCCAAAGCCAGCGCATCAGATGTGGGCCCTGGCATTGCCTGGCCGCCTCTCCACTTCCCTGCTGCTGCCGCCAGGTGCCAACAGGGCTTTGCCAGTAGCCGTATCAGCCCGGGACACAGCGATGCACAGCACATCATGAAGCCGCAGCCTCAAACTTCATGGAGAACAACCAGCCAGCGAGTCCCTGCCCACTGGGAGCTTCCCGGGGAGCCGGGCTCTGCTTTGTTGGCGTGTCACTGCGTGTCCAAGGGGCAGTGCCAGGTGAAAGGGTTCTGCTGAATGCACGTGCATGTGCACGTGCATGCGGGTCCCTGGGTTTCCAGACTTCTAGCTGGTCTCCTAGGAGAGATTTTGCCGGGGGAAGGTTTCTGCCCCAGCCCAGGCCGGAGGGCTGCAGGAGTGGCTGCCCAGGCAGGTATTTTGCAGTTGATGTCAGTGTTATTGGGATGCCAGCTGTGCTCATTGGGTTTCACACCTCAATAAAACCTATATTTATACTGGATGGGGCAGATGGCCTTGCCCCTCTGCGCCTGTGCGTGTGTGTACATATATAGCGTGCATGCAGTGTGTCCTGGTGTGATCATGTGCATGCTGGTGTTTGGCTTGTGTGCAATGCTGTAGGCACCAGTCTGTGCAACAGTAGTGGTGTATGGGATGGGGTGCATGCATGGAGCCGTGTGGCTGTGTGCACGTGTATGCACACGCGTGTGTGTGTGTGTGTGTGTGTGTGTGTGTGTGTGTGTGTGTGTGTGTGTGTGTGTAGCATTAGGCATCAGGTCCTGGTGTGAAGGTGTTTGTGTGTAATGGTGTGGGCAGGGGGATGCAGGCGTGAGGCAGTGTGGCAGGGTATGTGTGCATCTGCATGCGTGTGCCGGCTGAGGGGCAGCTGTGTGGCACGCTGACCAGTGCATGTGGCTGGGAGCCAGCGTGGCCCGAGCCTGCCCTTGTGCGGAAGGGGTGGGAGCGCGGGGGTTCGGAGGGGCCTGGGTGGGGGTCCCGCTGTGCCACAGTGCAGGCCCCTGCCAGGGCAGGGCTACAGGGCATTTCCCTGAGCCTGCGCTGACAGGAAACGCCAGACGGGTGAGCAGCTCTGGCAACCACTCCCTCTCCAGCCAGGATCAGGGCCCCAGAGGGAGGAGCTGGGGCAGCCCCAGTCCGCAGTCCTGGCCTCCGCGGGCCAGAGGACACGGCCACCCCGGGCACGGGCACACCACTGTGGTGGCTGCCTCCCTGCCCTGCCCTGTGCCCCTGGGCTGGTGGCTGTCTGCACAGCCTCAGGATAGGAGTAGCAAGGCACATCCCCCCCATCCTGGTGCCCGAATCCCTGCGAGGGCCTGGGCCATGAGAAAGCCCCATCCCGGAGCCCACAGCACAGCCTGGGGCCCCTGCCTGGTGCTGGACTTGCCCTCCTTGGGGACCCCATCTCCTTGTCCAGTTTACTCACCCCACCCCTTCCCCTGTCAGCTGGTCAGCCCAGGCTGGGGGCGGGGGGCGACACCCATGCTCATCCAGCCTACCCCCATCAGTGGGGCCAGGCGATGCCTGGGGGCCCAGCGTGGAAGAGGGGTCAGAGCTGCCCCCTCCAGGGCTGGCCCAGCCTGTGCCCTCATTGACCGTGTCAGTCTGGAGCCCCAGCAGGATCAGCCCCAGCCACAGGAATGGCCCAGCTCTGCCCGGCTGCACGGCTCTGCCCTCCCCGCCCGGTCTTGGCTGCATCCCCAGCCAACAGTGGAGAGGAGGCAGGGCCACGCTTGCAGGAAGTTGCAGCCAGAGACACCAGAATCGGAACAGGCGCGGCAGGAAGAGTGACAGGGCAGAGGCCAGGGTGTGGGGAGAGCAGACCTAGCCGCGCCGAGGGCACGGGACCCCCAGCCGGTAACCCCTGACCTGCCCGCTCCGTGCTCCCCTCCACTTGGGCTGGGCTGCCCCTCCCACGGGCGCTCTCCCGAGCCCCACACCCTGCGTGGGCTGGGGGTCTCCGGGCTGGCTCCTCCTGGCAGGGCAGCTGCCCAGGTGGGGGCACTGGGGGCCTCTGCGGGCAGGGTGGGAAGCCAGCAGCCCTGCAAGGGGGGCTCCCTGCAGCTGTCACCTCCCTGCAGCTGTCACCCTGGCTTCTCGGGACAGCCACCAAGGGCAGAGGCTGCTGCAGGGAGCCCTCGAAGGGGGGCTAGAGATTATATCCAGCTCAGGATTAACTCCCAATATGGCCCTGGCAAGCACCCAGGCCCAGGCGGGGGGCCGGGTTGTCACAGGGCCCCCACGCCGTCCCCGAGAGCCAGGCTGGCAGCTCGGACGCCTGGCTTCTGTGCTGCGCCTCGCCCCCGGCGGTGGCCGCGCGGGAATCCAGAGCCGGGACTCCTGGGTTCCAGCTCGGGCGCCGGCCCCTGCTTGTGCCTCGGTTTCCCCAAACACTCCTGATGCTGCCCCAGGGCCCTGGGCGGGGCAGAGGCGGTGCCGGGACCTTCCCCAGCAGGTTCCTCAGCTCTCCCGTCTTGGTCCCCTAGGATGGAGGAGCAGCAGGGTGGAGCCCATGCAGAGGCTGAGTCAGAAGAGCGCAGGTGAGGCCTGGTGTGGGGAGCATCCCACGCCTTAACCCTTCCATCAAGCCTGTGCTCGCAGACCCCCGGCCCCGCCGCAGCCCTGGCCCCTCTGCTCCTGCCAGGCTGGGTTGTCTGTGCCCTGTCTGGGCATGGGCTGAGCCAGCCGTCGCCGTCTATATGCCCTTCGAGCCCAGGACTGGGCTGGGGACCCACTCAGCCCCTTCCCACAGGGTTGCACAGCTCCCAGTGAGCTCTGTTTGGGGACAACGCGTCCCAGCAGCACAGGACTCGGGTGGGGGATGCAGCCCAGCCAGGGCCCCTCATGGGCCCCCATGTGCTCCCAGTTCCCTGCCTGCCAGCGCCTTCTCCACGCTCCGGTTTTGGTGCCATGCAGCCCCCGCATCCTGAGCTCCAGCCTGCTGCTTTAAGGGGAGGAGGCTCGGGTGGCTCGACCTGGCCTCTCCCTCCCAGCACAGCCAGCTCATCCCATCCATCTGCCAGCGGGGTTGATGCCGCGTTGGCTGCCGCAGCATGGGAACGAGGGCGCTGGGGTGGGGAGGGCCCTGGGCCCACCAGCCCGAGACCTGGCAGCTGCAGGGCGACGTCCGGCCTGGACCCTCCCCTGCTGGGCATGGCCAGGGTGAGGGGTAAAGCCTTGAACCATCCAGGTACTTGGAGGATCTGCCCCACTTCCTTCCTTCCCTCTCTGCCCTCCCTGCCTCTACCTCAGCCCCCCCTGCTTGCAGTGCTGTCAGCTCCCGGGGTTGCGCCCCAAGCCTCCGCTCCTACCCCCAGCAGGCCCCAGCCCCCGGCCTCACATGGGCGCCAGAGATGCTCTTTTCTGCCCATGGATTGATTCAGCCTGGCCCATGGGAGTCTGCTGCCAGCTTGAGACCTGGCTATCCCCAGCTTGCACCAGCTTCACTCTGGAGTGACTGTTCACCCTGGGGACCCCAGGGCACAGGAAAGTCCTTCCCCTGCCTGTGTCTCAGACAGGTGCCCTGGGGTGCAGGCTATCTCTGCCCATTTCCTGCCCCCAGCTCTACCCCATTCCTTCCCCTCCCTGCTCCCAGTGCTTCTTTGCTGGCCAGGCCGTGCCAACAGTATAAAGGCCCTGAGAGCCCCTTGCCCAGGGCAGGAGCCACAGGGAGCGGCAGAGGTTTGTGTCCAGGAAGACTGGACCAGTGACCCCTCCGGCCAGGGGGCTGGGATCCGGGCACCAGGAAGGACTGTGAGGGGGAAGGTAGCGCTGTCCATGCCCCCCCACCCATCATGAGGCGCTTCCTGGGGTTCCCCTGGGCTGGTTCCCAGCTCCGGAGGCTGGATAGGAGACTGCCCCCCTGCAAAAGCAGGCTCCGGCATTGCCCCCCTCATTGCTCCAGGGCAACCCTGGCAGCACCCGGGGCCATGGATGCTGCGCTGAGCCCTCTCTCCCTGACTTTCAGCTGAAAAAGGCCGTGGCCATGCAATGCCGGTGGTGTCTTCCCCAGGCCAGGCTGGGCTGGAGCTGGCTCCAGGGAGCTCGGTGGGATGCCCGGGGGATCCTGCACCCGCTCCCTGCCTTTGCACCAGGTAAGACTGGCAGGGCCCTCCAGCCCAGCCCCATTGCAGCTGCCAGTGCAGAGACCTCCCCTCATGGAGGAGGGTGCACGCTGAGGCAGGCAGCCTGGGCATGGGGGTGCAGGTGGTGCCCGCTGGCAGTGCTCCCCCTGTCCTGCTCCTCTGACTTCCCCGCGGTTCCCTGCAGGTGCCAAGACCAGCTTCTTCCTCCGAGGGCTCCTCCCTGCAGGCCGTGCCTCCCCACTCAGGTAAGGCACAGCCACTCGGGGAGGGGGCACACAAGGACTTGGGTGCTCCAGGAGGGTGCGTGCAGGGGCCTGGGTGCATGGGGGTCGGCAGCTCCCTCGGGCACTTCCCGTCCCACGGATGAAGCAATCAAGCCAGGCCATGCCCATGCTGGAGCCCCTCTCCCAGGACACCGGAACTGGGGGGGTCCAGGCCCTTTCAGCTGGTGCCCGTGCCCTGGCTCTTCAGAGGGCCCGGCTGTGGAGCCTGTCAGCACACGGTCATGCGTTCAAATCCCCCCCCCAGCAGATAGGGAGTGAGGGAGACACTTGCCTAGAGCTTGTCCGGTGCCCTGCCTTCCTCATCAACCTTGCCCCATCCTGCAGGAGCTTTGTTGGCGACCAGGGAGGACTCCAGGAGAGCGCAGCCCAGCCTGGCTCTGCCCGCCATGGCCAGATGATGCTGAGGAACGTGGCTTCTTCTGGTAAGGCCTAGCGCCGCGGGGACCTGGTACGGCAGGGGGAGCCACGGACGACTGGCCCTGGGGCTGCCAGAGGGCTCGGCCTGCTCCTGCATCCTGCCCTTCTCCCGCTCACAAGCCTCTGCCTGCCCCACAGATGCCATCCAGAAGCACCGCAAGAGCCTGCTGGACTGGTTCAGCCAACAGCCCAACGAGGAGCGGCAGTTTGGCCCCTCCTTCTCGCTGGACGCGGTGCACGTGGACCCCGTCATCCGGGAGAGCTCCCTGGAGGACATCCTGAAGCCCTCGCCCGACCCGACCGTCCAGAACCAGCTGCAGGCGCCCGACAGCCGCGTCATCGGCTTGCAGAACCTCTTTGACGCGGACGCCTGCGGGCGGCAGGTCAGGACCGTGGTGTTGTACGGCACCGTGGGCACGGGCAAGAGCACCCTCATCAAGAAGATGGTGGTGGACTGGTGCCACGGGCGCCTGCCCCGCTTCGAGGTGGTCGTGCCCTTCTCCTGCGAGGACCTGTCCCAGAGTAGCGGCCCCATCTCGCTGCAGCGCCTCATCACCAAGAAGTACCTGCACCTGCGCAAGGTGGTGCCGCACCTGGGCTCCGCCAACCTCAGCACCCTCTTCGTCCTCAACGGCCTCGAGCGCCTCAACCTGGACTTCCGCCTGGCCAGCACTGAGCTGTGCTGCGACCCCAGCGAGCCCGTGCCGCCCACCGCCATTGTGGTCAACCTGCTGAGGAATTACCTGCTGCCGGAGGTCTGCCCCGTGCGCCCGTGGGGCAGAGGATGGGAGCAGTTGGGGGTGGGACGTGGGCAGACCCACTGGGGAAACTTGCCCCGCACCACTGATGGCTCCTGTCGCCAGTGTGGTAAAGGCAGAGCCAGTGCCAGGGTCCAAGAGGGACCCCCCTGCCCTGCAGCGCTGGGAAACCCAGCCATCCTGGCTGCCTCGGTTCTCAGCCTCGAAGCCTAGGTGGAGAGGCGTGGGAGTGCCCATGGCGGGGGCGGTTTCATCCCTGAGGCAGCGTGAGCAAAACCAGCTCCGCACCCCAAAGATCAGGCCCGTATGATCCCGGGGGACCCACGGCGTTAAATCTGTGGGTGTCTGCTCTGGTTCCAGGCCAGCATCATCGTCACCACGCGCCCGTCCGCCGTGCGCCGCATCCCCAGCAAGTTCGTGGGCCGCTACGCCGAGATCTGCGGCTTCTCGGACACCCACCTCCAGAAGCTGTACTTCCAGCTGCGCCTGAGCCAGCCGGGCTGCGAGGAGGGCGGCGCGGGGGAGAACAACAACCTGGTGGAGATGCTCTCGAGGAACCTGGAGCGTCACAACCAGATCGCGGAGGCCTGCTTCCTGCCCTCCTACTGCTGGCTGGTCTGCACCACCCTGCACTTCCTCCACTACGCCCGGGCCGTGCCGCCCGCCCAGACCCTGACGGGCATCTACACCAGCTTCCTGCGGCTCAACTTCAGCGGGGAGGTGCTGGACAGCACCGACCCCACGCAGATCTCCATGATGAAGTACGTGGCCAAGACGGTGGGCAAGCTGGCACATGAGGGGGTGACGTCACGGCAGACGTGCTTCTCGGAGGAGGACCTGCGGCGCTGCTTGGAGGGGGCCATGAAGACGGAGAGCGAGCTCAACCTCCTCAGCGTCTTCCGCAGCGATGCCTTCCGCTTCTTCCTCTCGCCCTGCGTGCAACCGGGGAAGGAGCACACCTTCGTCTTCACCATCCCCGCCATGCAGGAGTACCTGGCTGCCCTCTACGTGGTGCTGGGCGAGAAGAAGACGCTGGGGCAGCGCGTGGGCCAGGAGGTGTCTGAGCTCATCAGCAAGGTGAGCGAGGACGTGGCCGTGGTGCTCAGCATCGTCTCCAAGGTCCTGCCTCTGCGGGTCCTGCCGCTGCTCTTCAACCTCCTCAAGATGTTCCCCCGCTACTTCCAGCGGCTGGGCAGCAAGGACCGCGACACCATCGCCCGCACCATGGCCACCGAGCTCTTCCGGGAGGAGGACTACTTCAACGACGACGTGCTGGACCAGATGGACTCCAGCATCCTGGGCGTGGAGGGCCCCCTGCGCCACCCCGACGATGCCTCCGACGATGAGGTCTTCGAGCTCTTCCCCATCTTCATGGGCGGGCTCCTCTCGCGTCGCAACCGGGCCATCCTGGAGCAGCTGGGCTGCTCCATCAAGAACCTGGCGGCCTTCGAGATCGCCAAGGCCATGAAGAAGACCGTCATCCGCAACGGCCGCAAGGGGCTGCCCCCGTCCGAGCTGATGGATTACCTCTTCTTCCTGCACGAGTTCCAGAACGAGCGCTTCGCCGCCGAGGCCGTGCGCTCCCTGCCGGCCCTCAACCTCTCCTCCGTCAAGATGACCCCGCTCAAGTGTGCCGTGCTGGCCTCCATCCTGGGCACCGCCGGGCACAAGGTGGAACAGCTCAACCTGGCCCTGTGCCACCTCGACGCCGACAGCCTGCGGATGCTCTTCCCCGTCCTGCTGCGGTGCAAGACGCTCCAGTTGAGTCCTGCCGGGGCCGGGCTGCGCCTGCACGCCGGGGCTTGCCTGGGCTTTGCCAGCGCCGGCTGCTTGCCCGGCGCCTGGGAGCTGCCAGCGCTGGGTGAGGGGCAGGGTCATCGGTCTGATCAGGCAGAGCCCCTTGCTGATGGGAGCAGCCTGTCTGCAGGCAGCTGGGCCCTGCAGAGCTCTTGCAATGGCTCCTTGGATGGGGCTTCCCCCCACCCCCACCCCACCCCAGCTTCCAGCCGTGTTGTTTCTCGGGCTCTCCTTGTTAGATCAAAGGGCACCACAGCCCCGGCAGGCCTCTGTGCGTGATGCCGCCAGCTCTTGCACGCCTGGCGCTGCAATATCGCCTTCCCCCAGGGGGTGGCGGGCTGCCATCAGGAGAGAGGGCAAGGGGCAAGGCTGCAATCCCACTGCCTCTGCTGGGGTGGGGGGCTGCTTGGGGCTGCTTCCCATGGCAAGGACCCCCACGGTCCTCCTGTCTGTACCGCGGAGCCTTGCTGTGTCCTCTGCCTGGCTGGGCCTGGCCAGTCCTCCTGCACTGGTGTCTCCAGAGCAAGCCCCTGGCGCTGCCCACTCGCACGGTGCCCGCTGGGCCAGCGCTCAGGGGCGTCACGCGTGCAACCTAGCCCACGCCCGAGAACAGGGCTGCCAGGCACGTCGGGGCGTGGGGAGCTGTGCTTTTCTGCCAGAGGGGCTGGGGGCTGGTTGGGCCCTGTGGACAGAGCTGGGAGGAGGCGCCAGGTAGGGAACCAGAGCGGATCGAGCCGAAGGGCAGGAGCGTGAAGCCGGGGATGCGCCGTGGGCAGGAAGGAGGGGGCTCTGGACCGTCAGGGCGGCCGGGGCTCCCTGGGGAGGGCGTCGCAGGGTTTCGCTGCAGTGCAGAAGCTTTGTGAACAGGGGTTAGGTGAGGCGGTGCCTGCAGGACCCAGGAGCAGGACCCAGGCACATGGGCTGTAAAGCCCAGACCAAGGTGCCCTGCCCTGGGGCTGCCCCAGGAGACGCTGTCCTCCCCTGGGCATCACCTCCTGGCCTGGCTGCGGAGCCTGGGCCCTCGTTGGGTGGTGGGGGCAGGAAGGGTCTGCTGGCAGGGCTGGCTGACCTCTGGCTCTGCCTCAGTTTGCAGCTCAACAGCCTGGGCCCTGATGCCTGCCAGGTGATCCGGGACCTGCTCCTGCACGACAAGTGTGCGGTGAGCTCGCTGAGGTGAGCGCTGGGGGCGGCAGCCGCTGCCCGGGTGTGCGGGACACGGGAGCCCCCGTCTCAGTCTCGGGTGGCGGGGAAGGCCTCTGAGCCCTGGGGCAGGAGCGGGGAAGCCCGGCCCCTCCCGCCGTGACCTGCCCGCTCCCCCCAGGCTCTCCGACAACCCGCTGATGGAGCAGGGGGCGCAGCACCTGGCCGAGGCCATCGCCGGCAACCGCTCGCTGAGGCACCTGTCGCTGCTGCACACCTCGCTGGGGGACCGCGGCGTGGCGCTCGTGGCCCGCAGCCTGGCCCAGAACCAGCACCTGCAGGAGCTCAACGTGGGCTACAACGCGGTGACGGACGAGGCGGCCCTGGGGCTGGTGGAGGTGGCCAAGCAGCACCCGACGCTGGATAAAGTGCAGTGAGTCCCCAGGCTCCTTCTCTCCCGCTCAGCCTAGGCCCCGCGGCCCCCCCCGGGAGCACTCCTAGGCCAGCTGCCCCTTCTGGTGCCCCCTTGTTGCCCCTTGCTTGGGGCTGAGCTACCAATTGCCCCTCATTAGCTACTGCCCCCACAATCTCCCTGGCCCCACTCCTCTCCCGCGGGGCCCTGTCGATGGCCCATCTCCTTCCCCAGGGCTGCGAGGACTGCACCCGACATCCCCCTTGCCCTGCCATCTTGCTCCGCTGGCCCGTCTCCTTCCCGGGGGCCCCAAGGGCGGCGTCTGGCGCTCCCCCCGACCTCACCTCACCCTGCCGTCCTGCTCCCCCAGCCTGTACTTCAACGAGATCAGCGAGGAGGGCAAGCGGGCGCTGCAGGGCCTGCGCACGGACCGCGACGGCGTCAAGGTGCTGGTGTTCCTCACCGTGGGCGCGGACGTGTCCAGCTACTGGCGCCACATCCTGAGCGTGGCCCGGACGAACCTGCCCGTGTGGGACCGCGACCGCGTGCAGCAGCACCTGGCCCTGCTGCTGCAGGACCTGCAGAGCAGCCGGCGCCAGACCCGCAACCTCTGGAAGAAGGCCAAGCTGTGGCGGGTGGAGCGTGAGGTCAAGGGGATGCTGGGCAAGATCCAGCAGGGGGCGCTCTGAGCCCCGCCCGGCCCTCGCAGGCCTGTGGGGGTGGCGCGGGGAGGCTCCCGCAGTGCCATGAGTTTGTGAGGCCTCAGCTCAGCTGCAGCTCCGGAGAGCAGAGAGGTCACGGCAGCTCCCTGCCACGCTGCACATGGTGCTGTTGTGCCCACCTTGGGGCTCTGCCCTCGCCCACACCCTCACGTGCCTCGTGGCCAGACCTGGTGCTAGAGAAACACCTCCCCTCCTTCTTCCCCAGCGTTCAGTCTTGCTGCGCGGTCCCCGGACCAGGCCTCATGTGATGGCATCATGAGTCCCGGGGGTAGCCCGGTAGCCATAACCCTGCTCCCCTGGGCTGCCCCATGAGCCCAGCTGGCGCCCGCTTGCCCAGCGCCCGCTACCCCTCACCATGCTGCAGCTGAGCTCGGTAGGGGCTGGGCATGGCACTGGCCCCTGGGCTGCCAGGTGGGCAGAGGTCCCGAGGAAGGGGGCTGGGGCTGGGGCTGGGGCCGGGCCCTACTTTGTACCAACCCACCTCCAACTTGAGCTGTCCTGAGAGTCCTTGAAACAGCAGCCCCTGGCCGGGCTGAGCCAATATCCAGGCGCGCGCCCGTGCCCAGCTCCGCTCCGCATCCTGTATAGACCGGGGCAGCATATGGCCCACGGAGGGAAGGCCTGGGAAGGGCAGGAGTGGTGCTGGACGAGGCCTGCGTGTCATTAAAACTAAGCCACGGTGCTTCCACTGCATGCGTTATCCCAAACCCGCTCTGTTCGGCTGCCCGCGGGGTCCCAGTGGCGGGATGGGGTGGCTGCTCTGGGTTGGCTGGGGGAAGGGGCTGCCCTGCTGTGGGGGGCTGTGGGGGACATGGGGCTTCAGAGGCTGTTGCGGGGGCTGGAGCAGTGTGGGGGCAGGATGGGCTCGGGCAGGAGGAGCCCTGCTGGGTGAGGCAGCTCCCAGCACGGTGCGGGCGCTGGGGAAGGACCTGGGCATCTCGTCGCCTCTGGGCTCCGCTCCAGGTCACCCCTCGGCAGGCTGGGAGCAGGGGCTGACGCCTGGGTTTCAGCCCTGCTCTGCCCAGGCCGTGCTGGGTGGAGCGGGTTCACCTGAGCTGGGGATAAGCTGGCAGCTCCCCAGCGGGCGTGAGCGATGGGGCGCGGAGACTCGGGGCAGTTTAACCATTAAACCCTGGCGTCTTGGAGGAGGCAGAGGGCTGGGCCTGCCACTTCACACTGGACCTTGCCCCCTTCTCCCCCAGCTCTCCCACAAGCCATGAAGCAGACGGGAGGTGAGCCAGGGCCGGGGGCATGGGTGAGGGGCTAGCTCGGTCGCAGCTGCAGCTGCCTCCTTGGCAGGAGGGTCTGGGCTTGCTCCTGCAGAAATGGGTGGGGGGCTCCAGGCAGACAGTTCCCCCACCGCACAGACCAAGGGGTCCCCTGGGGAACTTGGAGAGGCCTCCCTGGGTAACACCCGGGGGCTAATCTGGCATCCAAACCTGGCCCCTTTCCTAGGGTGCCACCCTCCTCCTAAATCTCCTCTGATCCACAGTGGCCTATAGCGGAGACCCACCCCCACCGCCCAGCTCTGGGCCCCAGCTGCTCCTCTCTGCTCACGGTAGCCCAGGCTCACGATTGCTGGCTCCCCCATCCTCAGTTTGGCTGGCTGCTGCAGCACAGGGCTGGGTCATGAGTCCCAGGCGGACCGGGGCGAGCGGGTGGCCCCCAGGGTCCCCGTGCTGTCCGTGCTGCTGCCTTAGCACTTGCTGGCTGGAGCCGTGGCGGGGCTGAGACTTTTGGGGCTGCCCCAGCCCTGCACTAAGCCGCGATACGCTGCTGCGGAGGCCAGAGGTGCCGGCAGTCATTGGGCTGGGGAAATGGAGCGTGTGTGTGTACATGCATGTGCCTGCATGCCAGGGCACGTCGCACCAGTGTCCCTCCTGCCCGCAGCTCTGCAGGTCTCCCCACCCAGACAGACCATACCCGGCCATCCCCTGGGTTGGGCTGTGGATCTGGACCAGGGTGGAGAGCTCCCTGGGCTGGTTTTGTGCCCAACTAGATTGCACTCAGCTTGCTGCCCTGGACAGGCCGGGAGAGGGGGCCAAGCTGGCTGCGGTTGTGACAAGCTGCCAGTCTGACCCCAGCCTTCCCTTCGCAGGCCTCGAGGACACCAAGGACCTAGTCCTGTAAGTGCCAGCTGCTCCCACACCTCAGCTCTGGGGTCCCCTATAGCACCGCGCAGGGGGGACGACCCTTCCACGGCCATGTGGGTCTTTGCAGCTGCTAGGGCCAGTGCGAGCGTCACGGGCCTGGCGGGGACCCTGGATCGCTGCGGGCACTGCAGGAGTTGGGGGGACCCGTTGGGCTGGGCCACGGGGCAGGCACAGGGTCTAGGGCTCCAGCCTGGCTTCCCATCTTGTCCTCGCAGGAAGTTCACGTTCAACCCCAAGGACGGGATCGACAACCCAGCTCTGTCGCTGGCTGAGGACACAGGTAAGAGCCTCTGGGGCGGCCTGGCAGCACGGAGACGGGACAGCGGCCCAGTGGCGAGCTTGGACTGTCTGGCCCCTGCCAGCTCCATCCTCTCTTATTTGGACTCTGGGCACGAACAAACGCAGACCACGCAGGCCAGCCCTGCAGGATCACACCAGGGCATACTTGCACGGACACTCACGTGCTGCGTGCACACGGCGACCCGGGCAGGGCTGGATGTGTTCTGGACTATGGGAATATATGAGCCTACCACTCAGGTTGCCCACAGCTGCATCTGTGCCAAGACATGGGCAAGCAAGGCTATGGGTGCTCACGTATGCACGGGGCACGGGACATGCAGGCACATGTCAGCCGGAGGGAGTGGACTGAGATCCCCCAGGGCAGGACTGCAGCGTCCAGTCCTTGCATCCCTGCAGGCCCCCGTGGCCTGCCGGCCCCTGCTCAGGGTTGGGGGCAGGCTGGGCACCACACCACGCTCCCTGCCTCTGCTCCCCTGCAGACAGGGACAACGAGGGACAGCCCCGCTTCTACCTGCTGAGCCGCAGCCCCAGTGAAATCTTTGGCTTCTACCTGCGCACGGAGCTGGGGCACCCCGGGCACGTCATCCGACAGCTGGAGGCGGGGGGGCCAGCCCAGCGCCAGGGCCTGAAGGATGGCGACCGGCTCCTGCAGGTCAACGGTGAGGACGTGGACAGCATGGAGCACCTGAGGGTATGCCGGAGGCTTGCGGGGCTGGGGGGAGGTTGCATTGCTCTGCAGCTGGAGGGCCCCCCTGAGCCTGGAGGCTCCAGAACCCCCTGCCCCAGCTTCCAGGCATTGCTTCAAATCCATTAGCCCCAGAAACAAGTTTGCTGGGTCTCAGCCCAGCTCCCAGAAGCCAGCCCTCCCCCTGATGCTCCGTGGCCCTGGCTGCCTGCCCCACCGGGAAGCCCACGGTATCAGCCATGGGGCAGCGGCCCTAGGAGCGCCCCTCCAGGGCAGGACTGAACTCCCAGGCGTGGCAAGGCTGGGAGGTGAGCCTGGTCCTTGTCCCTGGTGAGTGGTGCCCCTGGCCCCAGTGGCAGGACTGACTGCGAAAGGGGCTCCGTGGCAGGTGGTGCAGAAGATCAAGGCCAGTGGGACCCGGGTGTCCGTGACCGTGCTGGACGGCAGCACCTACAAGGTGGCGAAGACCCTGGGCAGGGATGTGGGCGCGATGCTGCCGGGCATTGCAAGACCGCGTCTCTGCTACATCACCAAGGACAAGAGCGGCTTTGGCTTCAGCGTGTCTGCTCCAGAAGGTAACGGGGGCTGCGGGGCACTGCCGGCACCTCCTGTGCTTCAGCTCTGGTCCCCAGGCTGTGCTTCCCCGCTGCCGTGCCGTTAGGAGCCGACGTTACCCCCGGTTCTGCAACCCCGCAGGTGTGAAGGGCACGTTCCGGCTGTCCGTGGTGCATGACGGGCCGGCCGATAGGGCAGGGGTGCCTGATGGCTCCTGGCTCCTGGAGCTCAACGGGGCCAGCGTGAAGAACTGCTCCTACGCTCAGCTCAGCCGGAAGGTACCTGCCCCGCGTGGAGGCTGTGCCACGGGGAAGATGCCTTGAGTGTTGTCTCCCTCCTGCCTTCCCTGCCTCTGCCCTGCCCCTTGGCTGCTGCTCTGACCCCTGCCCTGGGCAGCCGCTAAGGGGCCCTGCTACCCACCTCCCCTCCTCCCTGTCCCCTTCTGCATCCGTCCTTTCCCGTTCCCACGGCTGGTGTTCCCCAGCCCCAGTCACGTCACCCTAGGTCTGAGGTCCAGGCGCCATCTCGGCGCCAGGTACCAGGCAGCCTTGGGGCCAAAAGTCCCTTGTCCTGAAGTCCCCCTGACCAAATCCCCCCTCGGGTACAGGCTGCTGTGGGTGTTCAATGCAGGCACTACGCTCGGGCCTGTCTGGCAGGGGGCACGAGGGGCTGTGAACCCCATCCGCAGGCTCCCATCAGGCTCACTCTGCGCCTTCCCCCCGCCCAGCTGAAGCAGAGTGGGGGCCAGGTGACGCTGCTGGTGCTGGACGCGGCAGACGAGGAGCTGTGCCGCCGCCGGGGCCTGCGGGTCACGGCCGCCATGGCCGATGCCTCCCGCCTGCCCTTCCGGGTTAGGAAGCTGCACATGGTGAAGGGCCCCAAGGGCTACGGGTTCCTGCTCCAGGAGGAGCCAGGCTGCAGCACGGGCATCGGTAAGGGGCTGGTGGCGGGAGCAGAGGGCTGGGATCCAGGGGCAGCCGGGCTCAACCCTGACACTGGCTGTGTGGGGGGCCCTGGGCATGTCCCTCCTTCCTTCATGCCTCAGTTTCCCCCTCTCCAACCTCCCTCCAAGGGGACGCTGGTGCATGGGTGCCTTTGGGTTGTCTCTCTCTGTTCTCCCCACACCCTCCAGGGCAGTTCCTGCGGGAGGTGGATGTGGGGCTGCCAGCTGAGCGGGCAGGCATGAGGGAGGGTGACCGGCTGCTGGCGGTGAATGGCAAGAGCGTGGAGGAGCTGGACCACCAGCAGATTGTGCTGCTCATCCGGGCCAGCGGCCCCCAGGTGACGCTGCTGGTCATCGATGCCCAAGGAAATGCCTTCTTCAATGCAGTACGTCCCAAGGGGCTGGCCACGTGGTCCCAGCCCTGTGGGGTCACCAGTGCCCCTGGCAGAGGGGGCCGGGGCATATCTCCAGCCAAGCCCCTTGGCTCTTCCAGATAGGGCTGTCCCCACTGCTCTTCTACGAGGACCAGGATGCTGCATCGGGCGCTCATGCCTCCTCTCCCGGCCTGCCCCACACCCCCTGCCACAACCCCCATGCTGGGGGGCCACAGGACATCACCACGCAGGTAATAGCACCTGACAGGGGCAGCTCCAGGACTGTGCCCAGCCCAGCCCCACCTGGCCCCTCTGAGAGCGTGGATGCCCAGCCTCATACCCGGATCTGCCCTCCTGCCCCCAACTGATTTCCCAGCTTGAGCTGCTGCAGTGTGTGGGGGCCTCGGTTTGGGAGCTAGGACTCCTGGGTGCTGTTCGTCCCAGGGCAGTCTGGGGTCAGAGCCAGAGGGTCCCTGCCTCGCCCACCAGTGGGTCACCCTGGAGAGGGGCAGGGGGGTTTCTGAGCTGCGGGCCTGCTCTCCCCAGGCAGTTCTGGGGGCAGCCGGGGACGCAGTGACCCTGGTCAGGGGCAGGAAGGTGGAGCAGCAGGCGGCAGAGAGCCGCCCCCAGTTGATGCTCCCAGAGGGGGAGCAGGGCGGATGCCGCAGCTCCTGGGACCCCGACCTCCTTGCTGCGGCTAAGCATGCCCACGCTGGGGAGGCTGCTGCTGGGACCGTGACCCTGCTGCTGGGGTCTGGGCAGGTTAGTGTGGGAAGCCCAGACCCCTCCTGCTACTCCAGATCCCCCGCACGTGCATTACCCCGGGGCAAGGGGCTCTGCGGAGGGTGCGGAGCTGGGGGGGCCTGGGCAGCCCCCAGCTGTAGCCATGGTGTCTGAGACTTAGCAGCTCTCACCTGGTGAGGAGGCTGTCCTCAGAAGTGGGAAGGGGACAAGTCTCCAAGCAGAGGGGGATTGGGTCATGCCAGGGCTTTCGGTTCCTCTGCTCCTGCCCCTTCCCCTTCCCCAGCTGAAGCACAGCCCTGCGCTGCCCAGCAGGGCTCTGGGGCAGGTGGAGCTGCTGGGGCTGCCCTTCCTCTGTGCCATGCAGGCATCACCGTGGGAGGGCCCAAAGGAGATGAGTCAGTCGCTGTAGCTGCTCTGCGGCCCCCAGCGCTGCAGAGCCCCCGGCGCACGCTTTGCACACACGTTGCACTGAGATTCCTTCCCTGACGGCACGTCCCAGCGAAGGGCTGCACTGACCGGCTTGGAGCACAGGACATCCTGGCACAGGAACAGGGCTCCCCGGTGTCTCCGGGGACAGCGGTGGCTCTGCCTGCGAGGGCACCCCTGGAAACCACCCAGCAGCGGCCCATCGATCGCTAACAGGCATGGCTGCCCCGCTCGGAGCTGGAAGACAAGCCTGGCTTTGCCCACTTGCTGCTCACACACAGAGGAGATGGGCTAAAGCAGCGAAGCCACTGCAGTCCCGGCTTTAATCACAACCCTGCCCGGCCCTGGGGACCCAGCTGGCAGGAGGAGAGGAGAACAATTTGGGTGGGGGGGAACGGGACCATGGGGGCAGCTCCTTGGCTGCTGGATGCTGGCACCAGCCCCATGGGGATGGGACCTGACCTAGAGGGGCTCTGGTCTGGTTGGCAGAAGGAGCTGGCTCGGGTCTACAGGGACGGGCCCACAGGGAGCACCTGACCCCCGACACGGTGCCCGTTTCTGCAGAAGAGGGGGAGAGCTTGTCCCTTCCCTGCAGCGAGCCCTGGTGCAGCATTCCCCCACCCCCTGCAATCATGTCATGCAATCAAAGCCCAATTAAATCATCTGAACCGCTGATCACTGCAGCAGCCTTGAAGCTGCAGGAATGATCTCGGGGTGAGGCAGGCCTCAGCAAGGGCCCCGGGCTCCCCGCTGCAGGGAGCTGGCTCTGCCCGGGGCTCTGGAGGGAGGTCAGGCTGCCAGACAGCCGCACCGGGCACTGCCGCAGCTTGGGAGAAGGCCTAGGGGAACATTGCTGGGTGCTGCTGCCGGGGGCCTGGCAGAGTTGGGCATCGCCCCTGCCCCGGCTCTGTGCCAGGCCGGGCGCTACATCTCCAGGGGGTTGAGGCCGAAGTCTCGCAGCCTCTCTTTGTTCTCCATGTGGATGGCCGTGGCTTCCCGCTCCCAGCGCAGCTTCGCAGAGGCCAGCTTGGCCAGGACACCATCCAGGCTGCCCTGTGGGGGCAGGGGGGAGTCAGGCACAGTGGGATGCGTGCATGGGTGTGTGGCAGCAGGCAGTGCCTCAGGAGCCTAGACGCCAGGGCAAGGGGCACCCCCATACACTCAGCTTCTGTGCCTCCAGGTCACTGCCCCCCTCTCCCCATGTCTGGGAGCAGGAGGCAGCAGGGGACTCCATGAGCTTCCCTGCCCTTTCCGCTGGCACCTAGGGGGTCCAGCCTCATCGCCACCGCCCCGCGGGGCGACTCACGTGCAGGATCTGCTCGTACTCAGTCTTCATGGTGTCGATCTTGGCCTGCAGCTCGGTGAGGCTCCGGTCTTTCTCGCCCAGTGCCCGCTGACTCTCCTCCCGGGCCTGCTGGCTCTCCTGGCGGCACACGGCTGCAGGGGGGTGGGGGTGAGAAGGTGCAGGGTTGGGGGCTGAGCAGCTGCAGGAATCAATAAGGGGTGGCAGGAGCGGGGGAGACTGCGGGAGCTGGAATGAGCTGGCATGTCGATGTCCCAGCGTGATCCACGGGCATCGGGCACAGGGTCTAGTCTGATATCTCTGGCAATGCCTAGTGATGTGGTGCTGCTAGGGAGAAGAACCCACCATGGCAGGGAGAGGGGGATTTGTACCGAGCTGCTCCTGGAGCTGTGTCACCTCGGCCTCCAGGCACTGGATGCGAGTCTCTGTCTGCCGCTGCAGCTCCTGGTACTGCCGGATCATCTCTGCTGGGAGAACAGGGCTGAGCCCAGCTGCCAGAGTCAAGTCCCTGGCTGCGTCACTTATACACCAGGCGCACAGGCCACTAAGGGACTTGCCCATGGCCACCCAGGAAGCCTGTGGTACACCATCCCCAGCTCCCAGGGCCTGTGAAACCCCATGGGGGGGGCCGAGCTAGAGCATTCTGCAGGGCAAGGGGGGATGGGGGGCTCTGTAGCTAGGTGGGGGTGACTGGGGGTAGCCTAGGGTGGCACAATGATGGCAGAACTGCTCGCCCTGCAGGGCCCTGCATGGAACGGAGCCAAAGGAAACACGGGGCAGCCCATGGCACTGCTCCCAGCCTGCTGCACCCAGCCCGGCGTCCCCTGCACACCTACCAGCTCTGACCCACCTTCATAAATGTCCCTCTTGTCCTCCCGCGCTGCCTCCAGCTCCTGCTCCAGCTCCTGCAGCCGCAGCTGCAGCCCCTCGCTGTCCGCCTTCGCCTGCCTGGCCACATCCCTCCGGAGCACTGGAAGTGACCGGCGGGTTAGGACCCTGCCCTGTGCTCTCTTCTTGTCAGCCGACCCTGGCCAGACGCTGGCAGCATTACGCCGGCACAGCTGCCGGGAGCAGCCACGGGCCCCTCCTGGCTTGGGGTTGGGTGCTGGCTTGGACCCTATGGGGCTGCAGGGGAAGCCCACAGGGGGTGTCAGTGAAGATCCTCAGCTGGGCGACCATGGGACCAGCGGTGCTCCCAGCAGCGCAGGGAACTGCTGTGGCTGTGCGAGTCCCTGGCCCCAGCTCCTTGCTCCTGGGCTGATTCCTGGAGGCGTTCACCAGCTCTGTGGGCAGAGGGGATCCCTGCAACCATCCCGGGCTTGCTGTGCCCCAGGGCGTCCACCACCTCGCAGCAGCACATCTCAGATGCGGGCCAGTGCATGGCAACGGTCCTACATGGGGAGCTGGTCTGTACCACCCTGCCCACAGTCTGCCCCTCCTGTCACCTGGCATGGCTCATGTCCCCACTGCCCGCCCAGGCCGGGGGCTTACCCAGGTGCCTCCTGAGGGTGTCCACCTCCAGAGCTGTCTTCCAGGACTCCTCAGCTTCCCTTGCTGCTGGCAGACAGACCACAAGCACACATGCAAGACGGAGCATGGCTGGGCATCGGACGCCTCCTCCCTGGGCTGGGAGGAGCCCGGGTAAGAGCTCAAGCATGTGGGGCAGGGGTTCAGGATCCCCCAGGGCTCTGATCCAGAAGCCTTGGCTTTCCTATAGCCTCCAAGGGAAGCTGGGGTCTCCCCGCCCCATCGGGGCCAGTCCCGGGCTGATCTCAAAACTGCTCTGCACCTGGGAAATGGGGAACATGGCACTGGCTTCAAGCAGGATGAGTTGGTGCCTGTGTCCCATATACCCCCGCCACTGGGTTTCCCTGCTTATGCTGGTTACAGCCCAGTGGGAGGCGCGGGGCTCGTCAGGGTGGTCGGAGGCTCATCCTGGCCCCTGGCTCCAGCCGCCTGCTGCCTCTCATCAGCCAGGACGGTGGGCTGCATTGCGATGGGGGGGAGCTGAGAGGGGACATGGTGCATCCCTGCAGCCTGGGGGGCAGGACCTGGGGAAGGTTTCTGCCCACGCATGGGATTCCCGCTCACCTGCTGCAGGCTGCTTCTTCTTCTGCCTCCCTCCTTTCTTCCCCTTGCCCTTGGCCTTGGGGGCCATGCTCCTGGTTTGTCGGTGCGGAGAAGCGGACAAGGGGTATCGAGGCTCCCCCAGAGCTTCTCAGCGATGCTGCACGGAGGAGAGGCCGGATGGGAAGGCCACTTCAGCCCGGCATTCCCTGCACAGGCTGCAGGCACGGAGGGAACGGAGGCAGACCGCGCTCGCAGCTGGGCTGTACCATCCCCGGGCAGCACGAAAGGTAACCGAGACCCCCAGAAGTCCTCTGCCATGGGGCACTGGGGGAACACCCCATCCATCTCTCACATCATCCCTCTAGCAGTCAACACCTCCCCCAGGGATCGCCGGGCCCAAGCCACAGCTGGGGAGACCGAGGCACAGAACACAAAGGAGGCAAACCCAACAAAACAAATCAACCCAAGCCCTCCCCCCACAACATCCCGACTCCCAGTGCTCCCTGCCCAGCCCATAGCCCCCCCGCAATCCCTCCCAGCCTCCTGTTCTGCTATCTCTTTCCGTTTGCTGCACTAAAACCAGCCACGTGCTGCAGCAGCTCTGCAAGGGGAAGAGGCTTGCAGACGATCATTCCCAATGCATCTCCCCCAACCTCGAGTACCTGGAAGCGAAGGGCTTCTTGCATGCGAGGCTGCGGATTTCCAGCAGGAAATGTATCTGGCCTGGCATGAATGGCGTCGGGAAAGCCAATCAGCTGGGAAGGCACACGCAGGCTGGTGTTGGGGAGCCTATCCCAGCCTGGGAAAAGCGGCAGCGTTGCATTGCTAGGCAGCAGGCTGCTGGCTGCTATAGCGACTGGGAAGCTTGGCAGCCAGGAGCCTGGCTGCAGGGTCTGGGGCAGCCCCAGGGCTTGGCAGATCCCACCTCCTTTGCATCCAAGGTGCTGGAAGGGGGAAGGCTGTGGCATCTCCCGGCATTGCCGCACAGCAGCTGAGCCAGGGTCAGACGGGCTGGCAGAGCAGCCCACAGCCCCACGCCTGCTCCCGGACCCGCGCGCACACGCAACGTGGCAGAGGGTGACACATGTGTACAGAGAAACAGCTCCCAGGCTCAGACACGCACGTGCACGCACGCATGCAACCGCGCGGACTCGTGCTTTCTATGTGTGTCACGTTTTCTGGGCAGAGGCCTTGCTCCTGCCCTTGGGGAGGTCAGGCTGTGGAGCCGGACGTGCAGAGGCCTGCTGTGTGACTGATCCCCTTCGCCTTTGCCTGAAACCCGTCGGGATGTCTTCAACCTGCTCTTTCCCAGGTGGATGGTGCCTCCCCACACTGTGATCTGCCTTGTTTAGGGCAGAGATGGGAGCGTGTGCTTTGCCTCCCTGCCTATGTGGCCTGCGCTCCCTCTGTGCCTCAGTTTCCCCACGTGTCAGATGAGGGCGGGACTCCATGGAGCTCCTAGGTGACGACTCGAGCCAGATCCCTGGCTGGTGCAGGAGCCTGGCTGCTTGCACTGGCTGCAGGTCTGGCCCCATGTGTGTGAGCGAACCACCGGGAGCTTTGCCCGCGTGAGGATGGATCAGGACTGACCCTGGGAGGGCTGATTCTGGTGATGCCCAGTGCCTGGATCTGCAGCTGGACCGAACCCAAAGGCCTTTTCCACCTACCCGGGGTCGCACAACGTGGAGCATGATGGTGAGACAGAGTCCAGGGAACCAGCACGAGGCCAGCAGGCCGAGTGGCAATGGTGGCACGTGCTTGTGACTCTTTGTTGCAGATGGAGTCTTTATTCAAGCTCCCTGCAGCACAGCGGTCCCAGCTTGCAACCTCTCATATCGAGTCTCAGCTCCAGTCAGTTTGTGTTAATCTCACCTATCATTTAGCAGGTGAAAGGAAGTCACTGGTCCTCAGAGACGTGGAGAAAAGCCTGATCCCTGATCCGCGTGTTCAAAACGGTTGAAAATGAATACAAGGAGTTGATTAAAAAATAAATACATCTCCCAATCTAGGGGTCTTGATTCTGATTTTGTGACTCAAGCTCCCCCAAGGCAACGGTACCACAGCCCTGCTCTTCACATTTCTCCTTCCACAATCTCCCTCTAGCGTGGGAGCACTGTGGTTTTGCAGGCTCAGGCCACCTCTGATGGAGGGGGAAGGGAACGGGAAGCAGAGAGATGAATTCCAGAAGGGCTTTTGCTTTCGGCACCGTTGTCAACCAGATCACCCCAAGGGACGCCGACAAGCTCCTGCACATTGTTCCTGAGATGCCTTATTAGCTGGCCGTTCTCGCTGCCGTCTGCAGCATTCAGAGGGAGATGGATGGCAGGCTCGGAGCGCTGTGCTGGAGCAAGCAGGTTTTCTCCCCAGCGGCAGAGGAGCTGCATGAAGGCAAATGGGGCTCCACATGGGGAGAAAGGGTGTGTGAGATGAGACCCCAGACTCACCTGTTGCTGGTAAGGCCTCCTGGTGCTGTGTCTTTGCTGCCTTCTTGGCACTTCCTCAGGCTTCAGGAGCACACTGATTCATAGATTCATTGATTGTAAGGCCAGAAGGGACCTTGGAAGATCATCAGGTCCAGCCCCCTGCACCAAGCAGGAAAGGCTCTTGCAAGGCATGATTATAGTAGTACCCCACTATGGCTCTGCGGGAAGCAGCGGGCCCTCTCTGTGGGTCCTGGTCGCTGCTTTTATGCAAAGCCTGCCTCTCAGGAGAGCTTAACTACATGTCCCAAGCTGGGGCAGCGGAGACATGCTCCCACGGCCCTTTCCGGCCAGGAGCAGTCCTGTTCCCCAGCTAAGGGGACTCTGTGACAGCCTAGCTAAGTACCTACCCAGGGTCAGGTCAGGGCCAAGACAGGCAGAAAGTGGTGTGAAGCGTTCCCCTGAGGTTAACTCAAGTGCAGCTGCTCACACCTCTATTGGCAGAACGTGCCGAGTCGGGGAAGGCAATGCACCCAGGTCAAATTTTGGCTCCTATAGCACTCAGAGGCAGAGGGCAGAGGCCCTGAGAACAGGGGAGAGCACGGATGTGAAGAGGCTACCAGATCACATGGGCACTGGGCGCCGAGCAGGGATGAGGAGAGGGAGGACCACACCAGCAAGCCCAAGGCCTGGAGGCACAGGATCTGTTGCCTTCTCCAGTCAAGTTTTCCAAAGCCAAGCGAGAGGTCTGTCAGTCCCAGTGCGCTCAGCCCCAGGACGATAATACCATCGGCCTGGCTCCACTTCCGGATTTTTTTTAAAGTGGAAAATATTTGACGCATAGAAGAAGGAACCTGGCTTTTCAAAATAGGGAACTGTTCCTGTTTTGCAACATCTGTGCAATGCTCGTGGCTGAGCAACCCTGGGGGAGGGATGGGAGGCTACTAATGAAGTGACAGGGGTCAAGGAGCTGGGTTGGAGAAGCAGCAAATCCCTTCTTGAGTGCTAGCTCTGTTGCCTTTGTAGAGGAACTGGAGCAGGCAGGGGATTGCCAAATCAGCAGCATCTGGGCTTTACACCAGGGCGTTCAGTGTGAACAGGCAGAAATCTCTCTGATGTATCCTTTTGTGTTAAAAAGTAGAGATTTGGCTCAATGGGGATGTTGCCCTGATTTGTTTTGCTTTCCCTGAATTGTTTTTCAAGAAAGGAAAAAAAAAAAACCTGGGAAAATACCTCCCCCCTCAAAAAAAAAAAATATTTGAAATGTTTTAAACAGAAGACGCTGGTTATTCCTGTCAACTTCACGTTTCCCTCCTACATGTACGTCACTTTGAGTAGGGTCCATTGATAGTAACGCTAAATAAAAAGCTCAAACAAATCCTCCACTTGCTTCTAAACCAGTTTTACGGTCATTTGTTGATGTGCCAAAAGGTGTGAGGGTGTTTTGATCTGGGACAGACTCTTCCCCCCACCACTATAATTGCAAACAAACCTCTTCCCTCAGGTCAGGCGGAGCCCCTTTGGAATACATGCACGGGTGGCAAATGCATGGACGCTCAGACTGGAAACCAGGCTCCTGACTGGATGCGAAGGACCCAGTGGAGCAACTGGGCAGATGTTTGCCTTGAGGTCCTTGGTCCGCATGTCCCCTGCACCTCCTGACCTGGAGGGCTCCGGGCACTGGCAGCAGCCCTCCGTGCCAATGGGGCTTCATTGCAGCAGGAACTGGGCATGGGGGATTTTGCTGGGATGGAGCATGCGTTATGCTCAGCCATTTCCCCCCTGCTTTTGGTGGACGTGTCTCCTGCAACAGGCAGGAGACGGCCCGGATGGTAAAAATCACAGTTAAAAATATCCCCTTTATTTAAATCCGCTTTGTACAGCTGCAAATTTACATGGGCCAAGGGCTTAACCTTCTTCCCATTTCATGGTCTTCACATAGATTCCGTTTATTCAGCTCTCCAACTCGCTTTCTAATGGGGGCAATCCGGGTCTGTGGGCAGACTGCGCTGGGTAAGAAGCCACACCGTCAGAATCCTCCTCGGTGCCAAAACAGACAAGCCCAGGGGCCTCACTAACCTCATTTCTATATGAACATCCTACCTGTGCACCCAGCGGATGAGAAACTACCCCGTGGATGTGTGCCATGGCCAGCAGCTCCTCACGTGCTGAGTTCCCACAGTGCTGCAGTGCTTTCCCAGCCCAGCTCCTAGCTTGGACCCATATTCCCACCCCCCCGGGTGCTCCTGCCTGGCCCTTCACTAGGGGTCTTCACAGGCCGTCCAGGAGTCTAATTTGAGGAGCTGACTTTTGCAGTGGATGTGTCTGCCATTGCACAGTACGGCAGATGCACTGACAGTCGCAGTCTCCTGCTCATTGTCTGTGGCAAACTGGCTTTGCTGTAGAGTGAGAGATTTCACCTTGCTGCCGGTTTCTGAGAAAAGGACGATTTATCCTGCAGTGCCGCAGACACTTGTAAGCACAGGCCTGGGGACCCTTCCCGGGAGTTCATGGTAACCAGCAGCTTTGGGGCCTGATCCCAGCTGGCCTCAGCTTTCTTGTTCTTGGGCAGGGGTTTATTTCATATCCTTCAAGTCAGAGCCTGCAGGGGGGAAGGCATGAGCCCCCGGGTGAGTCCACCCTCCTCCCACCCCAAAGCAATCGGGACACAGCTCATTGGGAAGGTCCAGGGATCCCCCCTCATGGGGACTCTGCAACTGCACAAATGGCAACCGGTTAATATTTCACGTGCAGTTAAATCCAGCCAGATTTAAAATACATTTTAAAAAGCAATATTTTAAAATTGCAATGATGTAAATGCAATATTAAAATTGTGGATTTAAATGCACGGTGTAAATAGGCCCGATTTACATGCAATAATTCAATCACGGGTTTAAAAGCACTGTTTCAGCAGCCCTGATTTAAATGCAACATTTAAATTGTTCTTATTTCAATGCAATATTTCAATCACGGATTTAAACGCATGGCTTAAATAGCCCTGATTTAAACGTGGCATTTAAACCGTCCGTACTTAAATATAATATTTAAATTGTGCTGATTTAAAACACGATGTTTAAATCGTGGATTTAAAGGCATGGTTGAAATTGCCTTGATTTAAAACGCAGCATTTACAACGTGTTTATCTAAATGCAATCTTTCAATTGCAGATTTAAACGCATGGTTTCACTAGCCCCGATTTAAAGGCAACATTTCAATCGTTCTTCTTTAAATACAATATTTCAATCGAGAATTTAAAGGCATTTTTAAAATAGCCCTGATTCAAAGGCAATATTTAAACCGTTCTTATTTAAATGCAATATTTAAATAGCTTATTGAAACACACCGTTCCGATGGCCCCGATTTAAATACAGTATTTAAATTGCTCTGATTGAAATGCAACATGCAAATAGGCTGTTTAAATGCACTATTTAAATAGCCCTGGTTTAAAAGCGTGTTTAAAGGGCCGTGTTTTAAATGCCCCATTTAAATCGCCCCCATGTAAGCCTGTGGTCCGGGCGTGACTCCGCTCCGCCCAGCGCGGCCACGCCCATCAGGGCTCTGCCCTCACCAAACATGGCCGCCGGGAAGGCCTCGCTGCCGCGCTGCGCACGCTCCGCCCGGCAGTCAGCGGAGCGGAAGGAGGAGGCGGTGCCCTAGCCGCGAGGGGGCGGGGCTCGGCAAAAGGAAGCGCGGGCCGGCAGGGCCCGTGCAGCCAATCCGCAGGGGCCCCTCCGCAGCGAGGGGCGCGGCC
>NW_017728936.1:10362613-10408235 GCF_001723895.1 Crocodylus porosus | reverse complement strand
TCAGCAGAGCTGTTGCAGAGAGCAGGGGGTGCAGGAGGAGGTGGTGGAGGCTCTCCCGTCCCCGGCAGGATTGGAGTCTCCTGCCCCGGGCGGCTGGGGGAGCAGCCGGGTTGCTCCCCATGCCCACCCCGAAGTCTGGAGGAGCTTGTGGCCCCGGGAGCCTTGGGGCCAGGTCAGGAAAGCCTGAATCAACCCCGTCTGTGATAAATATGTGGTGCTGTGAGAAGGGAAATCAAACCACCAGCTGGGGATGGGACCCCCTGCTTTAAATAACCCCGCCTGATTGATTTGTTCTTCACGTCGGCGAGATGTGCCACCTTCTCTCTGTAACCAGTGAGGTGACACCAGCGCGGCGTGCTTTGGCAGGCCGCAGGCAGGGTTGGAAATCAGGGAACTTGGTTTAAATGAGGTTCCCGAAAGTGATATGCGTTAGAAAAAAACCCCATTTTGAGATTTTTTTTTTTACTCTTTCTTGTGCTGTTAAATGTTAGGGGTAAGAGATGAGACCTGAGGCCTGCATGGGGCTGAGGTGAATGGCATGGTTCATACTGCCAGTTTCCATTGCAGGTGACGAGTGCAGTAGATCTAATGCACAATGAAAGCACTTGGAGAGCTGCCTGTGATACTTAGGGGAGCATTACGCCCTCACCTTCCCCTCTGGGAACAGGATGGGCAGGGCTGATGGGCATACCTCCTGCAATTAAGCTACGGGCCCAAGCATTTCACTTCTTCTTCCTCTTGTCTCCATGGCTCCAAATCTCCTGCAGCGGATATTGCTATAGCTCCGTTGATGCTAGAGGGCTGAGTAGAAGGGATCTCTTATTCCAAAAGAAAACCAATACATCACAGTCATGGCAGAAATTCCCTTTAAGGGTTGTGTGGCTGACCAAGTTTATCATTATGGCTTTCTCTGCTCTAGCTGAGACAAGAGGTGGGATATAGGCATGGAATCAAATGTGGAAAGGAGTGGGCTATGTGCATGTCTTTGTCCACATGGATGCTAGGATTTGATTGCAGAGATGCAGCTCCTTCCAGTCCAGATCTTCCTTCCGTGCACATGCTGGGTGTGTACACGTGCTCCTGTGTGACGATATGGATTAGACCATCCAAAAAATGGATTAAAAGGGGAAGGTGGCGTGGGAAAAGTGGAGCTCTCTTGGCATTACAGACACTGCCTATTGTTGCATTTTCTGGGCAGTTTTAAGGTACTTCTGCCTCTTGTTCTCTCTGGAGCTGGTCTTAGTCATAAATGTTCTCCCTACCATGAAATTATGAGCAAGGAAATGAAGCCAAGTGAGTTGTAATGTTAAGGGGTGTTGGTTGTAGCCATGTTGCTCTAAGGACGTAGGCAGACAAGGTTCTTTGGGTAAATGTGACATCTTTTATTTGACCAACTAAATCATTGGGGAAAAAAATGTTTTTTGCAATCTTTTGGGTACAGACACCCTTCTTCAAGCCTATTTAGTTGGTCTAATAAAAGATATCCCATTTACCCAAAGAACCTTGTCTGCCTGTAGTTTTAAGGAACTCTTGTCCATAAGCACAGGCGGACTAACTTTGCAACCTTACAGTGTGATACTTGCATTTGCACTGCAAATTTTGTGTGTTTTTAGTTTGTAGCTATATTAAACATACAAGGTCCTAGTGATGCATTTGATCAAAGTGGTTGGGCCTCTGCATCTCTGTGGAGTCCCATTGACCTCGGGGGGGGGGGGATGGCGGGGGACGGCTCTGAATAGGCCTGGTCATCTTTCTGCACAGTTAGTTCAGGTTTGGGCCTACGGTAGAAAATCTGATTAGTGATTCAAGGAACTCTTGGGTATTTCACTTGGCCCTGGAGATTGTGGTAAGGAAGACAGAGCTAGGGAAATTCTTATAGAAGGGCTTATGTGTCTTGTCAGCTTCCGCTATCAAACCTAAAGTTGTAGTGGCGCATAGGGAAGTACTTGGTGGGTGCGTGATAAAGAAGTGACCTTGTAAATTAGACACGCAGGGAATGGTTGTAAGTGTAGAATACTTCTGACTTGAGTCTATTTGCCTAATCTCTTAAATCAGATATTCTCACTGAAGCAGTCAAGTATTTCTGAATTTCCTGCCCATGCCAAAAATTGTGCAGAAGCTCTTGTCCATTCTCCATGCCCTAAGCTGTTTGTTCAACAGGTTCCCGTCTTCCAAATGCTCTGAAGCCTTATTTTCCTCTTTGTATTAATTGTGTCCAATCTTCTTCCCACAGTCGCATCTGATGACACATGGTATGGATGTAGGGGCCAGAATGCCTTCCCTTCTCTGTCCAGTGTGCTCTTCATTTGCAGTTATCTCTTTCCTTGGCTTATTATGCATGCCTTGGCTATTGATATGGGCTTCCTTAGGGAGGCTTGCACTGGGTTTTGTGACTAGGGATGAGAGTCTTCATTAACAGGGCAATGTGAAACTTCCCGGATACTCACATTTTAAGCAAATAGGAAGGCTGTTTGCTAGAACGTGAGTCATGGTGTAGTTGTAGAGCTCCCCTGGTGAACTCCTGCACCGAATGCAAGCATTCAGTACACTGGACTGGTCCACAGGTTCTGTGTGTAGTCAAAGAATAATTTGGCAGTTTCCAGAATAACATAAATGTGTCACTGGCAACAAGCTGGGCACCAGAAAATCTCTTCCCAGTGTTTCACATGGATGTCATGGCCTGAGTGCATCCTGTCCAGTTTCTAATATGCTCATGTCGCTTCAGAAAACCTCCCACCCTGGCTTATCTGCACCATCTAGGCCTGCTTGAACCTGACTTTTGCAGCTTCTGCTTTGTGAGTGAATCCACATATCTAACGTGCAGAATGACTGCACACACAAATGGTGGGTTTGGGCGGGGCATTCAAGACTTTTTTTTCACCCTTTCAGGGAAGGAATACTGGCACGTTTCTTTCCCACTTTTGGCAGACCGTGGTTTGGCATTTAAGTGCAAGCTACAGCTTGTCTGAGCTGTGTGGCTTGCGCACCTTCTTGGAACTGAAACAGTGTTTGGTCTGTGCTTTGCATGGATCCTGCTGCCTCTTCAACTCTTCTGAGACAAACCAGGCCAGGCTCCTTTATGCACTAACACCCTGTTGCTGATTGTCAAGTTTTGGTTCCCCATGTTTCTGTGCTGTTCGGTGTGTGCCTCAGTAAAATTCCAGTCCAAGCCCTTTTGTTTGCTGATATGATACAACCTAACAGTACTCGAGTATAATGAGGTTAGCTTTAATCTCTAGATCCAGCTGGAGGCCCTGATCATGTTCCACTTGTGCCAGGTACTGTACAAATACAGAAATAGGCACTGTCCGCATCCCAAAGAGGGATGCTACTCTGCTGCTACTGCAGTGCAGGCTGATAACTTAGGATTGCTACCGGCTTTGGTCTCATTAGATCCACGTCATTCTGTGCTACTTGGTAATAATAGTAATTGGCAATCCCTCACAGTCAAGAATCCTTGTCTTCCACAAATCGGCCTTTATCTGTGACCGATAGGATCCCACATGTGAGGATTTAGTACATTTTTTCTTAAAGACTGCTCAAATTGGGCAGTGAACCTTTTACATACTCTGGGCAAGTGTTTTGTCTTAAATTCTAAAAGACAAGAACTGGGGCATGGCTAATTATGGTTATAACCATTTCTCCCATCCATGTAAGCAAGATGAAGCTTTACTTCTGTGTTATAAGGAGTTTTGGCATGGAGCATTTATGGATGACTGCCGGCCACTTTAAAATGTCATGCTCTTCTGTACTCTAGGAAGTGTTGCTGGCAATTTACTGCTTAATTAGGTAAAGTTCATTATTTTCTTATCTAGGGAGTAGGGTTGACTCATGCCTTTGAGGCCGTGTGTGCCCTCAGATGTTTTGTGAGCCTGCAGATTGCTGCGACAAACAGTACAGTAAGCAACAGTCATTCCTTGCATTGCCTGTAGCCATCCTGTGCAGATTACTACACTAAAATGGGAGGAATTCTTGTCAATCTATTATCACATTTGCTCATCTTTTCACTGTGGATAGCAATTAAAGCAGTGTTTAATATATCAGAGACCATGTTGTGAAGTAATTTTCACTGCCTTGGCTGGAGGAGTTGTTTTATACCTTTCTATTAATGATGCAGTTGATGACAATTTCCTGTGGAACATAATCTAGGCAGCAGAATATCAAGTAAGCATTTTAGCATTGCTCTTGGGTGGTATTTGAGGAAGTGGATGTGGAAATTATAAATGCGAGGTGAGGCTTTTTATGTGGAGGAGATGGAAGAGTAGGTTTGATGCCACAAAGGAGAATGGCAGCCTCTGAGCTAACGTGGAGACTAGGGTTTTTATCTTGAATATCTGTGCCATTTCGGCATGCTTTTCAAACTCATGGTGGGAAATGTCATAGCTGGGCACCTTTTGGTAATGGAGGTGGGGGCCCGGTATGGCTTCAGCTGAGAGTGAGAGAAGTTGGAGGTGGTGTTGGGTGACTGACTCCAGATAAAATGAGCCCCTCAGAGATCTGTTTTAGGAACCTGGTGTAGGAAGAGAAACATTTAGTGCCAGTGCCTAGGGGGCAGCCAGAAATAGGGAGGCCTTGTGATTGGCAGTATACTGATAGGGAGTGGGAGGTAGTCCCTGCCTTGAAGGCCTTCCAGTCTGAGTTGACAAGACGGACAAAGGTGTGGGGGAAGGGTTTAGAGGAAACTCGTTAGTTGCACGTATTTTTGGAGAGCGTAGGTTCATGTAGAAGGAGGTATGGTAACAGGAGTGGAGGGGGGCTGAAGTGAAAAGAGGCTTGGGGTTGGAGCAAGCAGCGCATTGAAACTTGGAAGAGGGGGTGGAGGAATCGCAGTTAGCAGTCCCAGGTGGTTTTTGGAGGAGCACTCAAATCATAACTCATAAGTAAATGTATACACTTGTGGAAATAGCTTGGATTATTAAAGGGACCCGTCCACTTTGATACTGTCCTTTTGAATGCTTTTCACTATCTTTGTCACAAGCTGTGTCAGACAACTAGAAAAAGAAGAGAGCAGCATATTTCTATTGCCTTAAAAAAAACCCCAAACCAACAACAATTCAAAAACCATGTGGCACCACTTCACATATTGTCATTTGTTCACTGCTTCCCCATTCTGGTTAGTTCCTCTGTTTGTGTGCGTCTGTAACAAAGCAAAAGGGAAGAGAGACGTTTTCAAAAAAAGGAAATGGGAAGGGATAATGACAGAAACTGGTTGAGAAGGGTTCTGGGCCACATATACGATATGCAGTTCAGTTGAATTTAATGGAGCGGCTGGAACAAAAATGAAATAAATGCAATAAATATGAAACTGAGTGAACCTGAAGCCAGAGGAAATGTAAACATCCATTGTATGTGTAATTATGTTTGCTCTTTGCTTACACTTTATACTTCCTTTGGCTTGGAAAATGAAAAGGCATGAAGTCAATGTCAGTATTGATGATAATGAGTTTAACTTTAGGGTTTTCCCTGCTAAAAAGGTTTAAAACCTCATGCGGGAATGCGTTTGGTGCGATTTTTCAAAGTATAGAAACGTTTCTGTTAGTAAGCGGCTCGTTTCTTTCAAAAAACATTGAAAGCCAGCCTGGATTTGACAGGACCTCCTAAGGTAACAACACAGAAATGAGCTGAAAATGGAAATTTCCCTGCTTATTGCAGTAATACCTAGTCCAAAGTACTTGCTGCCTTTCTGAACTTCTTCTAACTTTGTCTGGCAGCAGGCAGGCAAGGCGAGGGAGCGAAGCGCGTGGTAATTTGCTGCTTTCCCAGAGTCGCGAGCATTCCTCTGGACACTGTCATGATGCTGCAAGTGCCGAAGCCGAGGAGGTGGCAAAGTGCAACTGCTTGTTTTTGGTGCTACCGAAGAAGGAAAGCAGCCCCATTTGCCAGCCACAGGAGTTTGGAGGCAACTCGCTGCATGTTCCCATGCTTGGGTGGTTCAAGCAGCAGTGCTGGGGACTCCAGCTGTCTAAGTAGTTGTTGGTTTGGTGAATAATTAAACTGTGTTTAAAATTCATGTGGCAACGAAGCCAAAGTTTTTCTGCTTTTCTTGTCTGCTAGCCACTTCTTTGGGAGGTTTATAGAGGCCACTTTTAAGAGGATTTTTGTAGAGGTGGTGAAGAGTGCCTGGCTTGTTGTTTCTGTGGGAAAAACATGTTTAATTGATATCAAGTCAGCCTGTGAAGTTACTGACAGTCAGTAGGTCTGCTTCCTACTTAGCTGGAGAGTTTCAAGAGATAAGAGGCTGCGCTGTTTCCTTTGCCAGCTGACCCAGAGAAATGGCTGTTCTGTTCCAGAGCCTTGCTTGCTTCGCAGAGTTTCCCCATAACACATCAAGAGTCGTCTTTTCATAAAAAGTTTTGAACCCAGGTTAAAAATGAACCTAGGTCTCCCAGAAAAATACCCATGTGGTTTGCTGCAAGCCTTGGAGAAATGCTGAAAGCGCTATTGGGTTTTATACATGTTGCAGATTAAAACTCTTCTCAGAAGAGAATTGTGTTAACGTTTGGTTCCCTGGTGTGGTTCACTTTGCAGCTGCTTTCACCGCTGAGCATTTTGCAAGAGGTGTCAGAATCAGTGGGGTGACTTGACCACATGCTTCTTGAGTACTGGTCTAGGTCTAAGACTTGTCCACTGCTTCAGAATGGAGGAGGAAGTTTCACTGGTTTGTGTACCTGTCATTTTGGGGGACAGTTCACCCATCTGAAACTTCCCTTCCCTTCCCTTCATAGAGATGGAGTGTATACGGAAAGAACTAGTACAAGCTGTTTGGAAGTGTTGTTGGAAGATGCAAGTTATCTTCTCAGGCTCTTCTTGCACTTACCTGCGGGCCAAGTGAAATGCTAAAAGCTCCATTTCAGATTGGTTATTGGGTTTTCAGTTATGGATTTTGAGAGGGGAGAGTAATGGGTTGCCTGTCAGGGAGCCTCTTGTACCTCTCAGGGTGCTATGCAATGGTAAGTAGCGGTCACCAAGTTGTGTGGCGGTACTATAATAATGCACAAAGGCCCCCAGTTGTTCTTGAAGCTTTTTTTCCTGTCCGTCTCCCTAAGGCCGGCTGAATTTGGTGCGGCATTCTTGGGAGATCTGCTTTGTAACATCCTCCTGCAGAACAGTGCCACTGCTTTAGACTCCGCTCGTGTCTTCCGATATTAAGCAGTCAAAGCAGTGTTTGCATTTCAGTAAAAAGCTTTAGGAAATTGTACCTGCATTTTTCCACAGTCGTCTTTATAAGTTTGAGTTAAATGCTAAAGACCCAAATTGTTAGTTCTGTCTTGTTCCCAATTGCTTGATTTTTGTCTCTCATAAAGATGGCCAGAGAATTAAAGTCTGCAATTGCTTGGCCATGCTGAGCCAGCCTTTCAGCACTTAGTTGTAGCTGAGAGAGCACTAATAACTTTTACAGTTGCCATTATGCCATTCTGTGGACAGCTTTCTCTTTCCCTAGACTAAATAATAGAGAAGCTTGGCTATTACTGGCTAAAGAAAAGGACTTTTTCTCAGAGGCGTGCAATCCTTTTTAAAGCTATCTCTTTCTCCTCTTGTCTAAGCTTATTTTCATGAGCTGCTCTATATAGTCGCCCTATCTTTGTCTTGCATATACCACGTCAGCTCAGATGGATAGGTTTCTGGTTTATTCATCTATGATAGAAGAACATGGCTTTTGGAGCGTGGGGCTTCTGTTCAGTGGGTTCCCTACGCTGCTGTGTACAAAACAAGCAGCACACAAATGGCAAAACTTTTACTGATACTGGAATGTATTGGCCTTGTATTCTCAATTCTGTGTATGTGTAAGCAGTCTCCCTGTTGAAATGTAACTTGAGGAAACTTTTCCACCAGGAAGGAGGAACAGTCTTGCAAATGTACCAGGCGGGGGTGGGGAGGGGCAAAGGTTTGCTGTGGCTGTATCAGTATAATTGTGCTGGTAAATTGCAACGTGAAAAAGTCTAGACTGTGTCTCCTTTGATAGAAGCACTTTGCATTTAGCAAGTCAGCAGCTCTGTCATTTAAAAATGCTGCCTATTGAACATTCTTGCATCACACTTCATAAGATGAATTCAGTGCGAGACCTAACCTCCTGGCACCTAGACACCAGGAAGCAAATGTGCTAGTCGGGAAGATTCTGCTTTTTTTATGACAGTTGGGATTTCTACGGGGACTTGAGCACCCGCAGTTGCACGTGGGACTGTTTATTTGTCCGTCGCTGTGTCTTGCATGCACTTGCATTTTGGGAAAGGCTGGTGACCAGCTCTGCGCAATCTTTGTTGCTGTTAAATCTTTGTGGTCTCAGACTGGTGACTCTGCCTTTTTCCTTCCATGCAGGTGGTGCGTCTGTGTCAGAACCCAAAGCTGGCATTGAAGAACAGCCCGCCCTACATATTAGATCTGCTGCCTGATACGTACCAGCATCTCCGAACCATCCTGTCACGCTACGAGGGGAAGATGGAGACCCTGGGAGAAAACGAGTACTTCAGGGTGTTCATGGAGAACTTGATGAAGAAGACCAAACAGACCATCAGCCTCTTTAAGGAAGGGAAAGAAAGGATGTACGAGGAGAATTCTCAGCCTAGGTAATGCGGAAAACCTTACTGCTAGTACTCGCAGCGCATGTCTAGCTGGGTGGGTGGGACACTGAGCGCACAGCTTAATGGGTAATCCAGCGTCTGGGAGTGAGAACAAAAAGTTTGGTGGTGAAGGAGACTTAAAGCTAGCTAGAGAAGATCAAACTTGAAGTGAAATATTTTGGGCTAGAGTGAAAGCAGTGAGAGGACAAAGAAGAGATCAGTATTCTAGATCTGAGCATTCTTGGCTGTTGAGTCTTGGATAAAGAATAAGATTATTTCTGTTCTAAGCAGGCATGCGATTTTTATGCATCTGAGAACAACTCCATGTTGGAGTGAGTATAGCTGTAAAGTTCTTTTGTACGTGAATTGGCAAGGATGTTAGTATAGCGGGGGGGCGGGGTTTAGGGTTGAAAACGAAGTATTTCGTTTTGGAGATTGGAGTCAGGACCTCTGCTCTCTGAATTTGTATTTCAGCTCCGAGCATGTGCTTCATTTTTTTAATTTAAAAAAAACAGATGGAAACATATGAGGCTGCGGTGAGGGGGGAATAAAATTGAGACTTAAACCCTTCTTATCTCCGTTCAACCCTCTGCTAGAATTTGAGTTGGAGCCAGTCTCTCCTGGGCATGTGATGGACCTGTTTGAGTCTAATGGAACCTGAGCTCATCCAGAGGGCTCTGTGGGAGGCTGTTCTTTCAGCAGATCACTTTATCAGTAGTTTAGAAATGTTGTTGCTGGCCACTGACAAAAGCTATGCTCGCCCTCCTTACTTCAGGCACTGCCCTCACAGCCCTCCCTTTAGAGAGAGACCACAGTGACATGGATGTCTGGCCTTTGTACCTGTCCTTTGGGTCTCCCTGAGGCTCAGCTGTATGGGTGCAGAACAAGAGGTGCTGGTGGGTGGTTTCCCAGTGACGGGTGAAGACCTGCTGTTCCTGTTGGTACTGCTCAGTCTGCCTAGCCATTTGATGCCATTGACCTCAGGCTTTGCTGACTTGACTGCGGACCCCAGAAAGTCCTTTCTCTCCTCGCTGAAAATTCTCAGAGGGTAATTTCCATCTTCCTTGCAAGCACATTTGGGAGGGTCTGTAGAGTTTTACCTTGTCACTCACTCCTTGCGTGTGTGCACATGCACACACGGCTACGGGAAAAGTTTTTGAAGCAGCATGTATGCTTCATTGAATCCAGTCATAGTAGGTCATTTTTATCATTTCAGTTTTGACTGCTGCTTGCAGGAGTTGAAGTGGAATTTGGCAGGCCACTTATTAAATTAGGTATCTCTCCTTGAGGGTATTGCCCCATTACTTTTATGGCTGCAAGCTGGTTTCTGAGTGGGTTTAATTTTGGTCTGCAAAAGTCTTATTAGACAGAGACCTGCCTCCCTTGACTCAGCTGCCACAATCGGGGTCAGCAGAGATGGTTGAGATGAAGTCTTTTTAGTTTAAAAGGTGGGGCCTGCTGACATGATGTCATCTTTGAGAGCATCTTAAATTTGGAACTTGTTCTTCCCCTCTGACCAAAATAACCTGAATCTGCTGGGCAGTGCACCGTGCTCTGCGGCCCGTATAGCTTCCTTGGCATCTTGGGTGGGAGGAGAATTGGGACATTTTCAGTGTCAGGAGCAGAGTGAGGTTGCTAGGTTTGTCTGGCATGGAAAATGGTGGGAGTTGTAGGAAGTGACTGTCATGTTATTTAGCTTTGCTTGGTGCACACCCAGAGCAGTGGTGTTTTTTGTCTTATATATGTAAAAAAAAAAAAAAAAAAAAGTGGAACTAACCATTCAGTTAAGTTTGTTTGCAGTCAAGCGACTGTTAAATGGATGAAGCCCTAGCAACTCTTTGCATGTCATTTCTAAACAAAAATGGGAAGTGATGGAACATTTACTTTGCATAAATTTGTTTCATAACTTTGTATTATGGTGTGTTCATATAATGGCACCTTTATTAATGTCTGTTTTTGTTCACTCTTCCATGACCCTCCAGGACTTGCTTTATTAGGATTTCTAAGTGGTTCAGCTTTTTAGGTAGTGCCTTGCAAGTCTCTGCGTAACAATTTGCTCTCCAAGTAACTTCTCCAATGTAGAACGTCAAAGTGGAACAAATGTGTCGCAAAGACATTTTAGCCCTGCTTTTTGTCAAATGCATAGCTTTCTGTTCACAAGCCTTGTGGAGCTCTGCTTCAGAGCTCCAAGTGAGACTTGCCATAGATTTCTTGTTTGCTGTTTATCTTTTGAAAATTTAATTTCAGATTTCTGGGTCAAGATGTCAAGGTTTGGGGCCAGCGTAATAAATATTTCCAAATGAAACGCCACGTGACTAGTCCCTCGGGGTCTGTCACTAGCGCTGTCTCGGAGTCAGTCTGCTGAAGATTTGACAGCCCCATAGTAGTGAAGTTGTTGGGCCTGCAGCATCTGGTAAGCCCACATCTGTCTCAGCCACAGCCCTTGAAGTTTTAGCTGCTTCTCCACTCCCTCTTCATCTCATCCTAGGAAGAGAGTAGCGACCATAGTACAATACGCTGATTTGTGTCTGAAGGATATACTTTAGATAGTCTTTATCTGGGGAGCAGCGGTGGCTTGGTAGCATTCCTATTGTTTCTGTTTCTCCACAGAATAAAAATGCACCATTGATAAAAATAGTGTGTACACATGAGTCAGGCATCAACTCAGGATATTACTTGCCCTGAAAGAATGTGTTCTCTGATTCAGGTGGCATCTTTTGCCAGTGGGCTTGACGGGCCTTCCACTTCCAGCAGTGTGCCAGGCCAATTACTGTGCTATCAGGTGGCAGTTAAAAACCAGCTACTGCAGCTTGCAGAAGCAAATTGGGATCCTTGGACTTAAAGGAGAAGTGAAAGTCTGCTTTAAGGAACAATCTTCACATAATCTTACTTCAGTGAAATGATTGAATAGTTTTCTCCTTTACTTGAGATGTGAGTTCAGGGTTTTTTCTTTTCTTGACAGTGGATACCTAAGGCAGCGGAAGAAATTGCTACTCCCTGACCTGTTTTAGAAGTTGATTATTGGCTGTTCTGGAAAAAGCTGAGACTTGTGAACTTGAATCTGGTTGTCACTTGAACTTTACTTCCTCTTTTAGTATAGCGTGTGTACATCTCTTCTTGCTTAGGAAAGATGCTGCTCATCTCGCTCTTGGTTTCTGTGGCTTGTGCTGAAGCTAGGTGGAATGCTTCCGTAAACCTGCTTTTTTAATCTGTTTTTATTCACCCTGTTAGGTGCTTGCTTTTATATTCTCCTTCAGCCTTTCTCAGTGGTTTGAATTCCCTTTATTCCTTTATTACTAATGCCTTATCTGTCTTCCCATCTTCTGAATTCAGCCATTACCAGTACTTTGTTTCCTGTTGTGCAGTCTCTTATTTCCGACCCTATAGATAGCTCACAGTTGAGAGCAAAGGCAGGATTTGGATATTTGCATAACTAGTGTGCCAGTCATGCTGGGTCCTGTTTATAAGCATGCCCCCCTGATTAACAAGTGACAGGTCAGGGAGCTGGGTTTTTTAAATCTTTTTTGAATGCAAAATATTTTTGATCTTTGAGCAGCTTGAATACAATCCACGATGTGTTCTTGTGAGCTGGACTGGGCGCCTGGGCGCTTACTTTTTCACACCACTATAACTCGCCTTAAACCAGTATAAAGAGGAGTGAACACATGGCACTTAGCTGCAGAGCTGTAAGTTATAGAAATAGCTCATATGCTGACATTGCCTCCAGGAGATCTTTTCTTTCTGTCTGGTCTGGAAAGCAGCGTTCCTTTAGGCTGCAATACAAAACGAATGTAAGTTATGCTGGAGTTAGTGTAATGTGCCCAGGCCCCGAGGCAGAAATAGAGAGAGAGAGAGAGAGAGAGATGCTCTCCGAGGGTGTCTGTGATCATGGATCCTTCGTAGTGCTTGCAGCTGCCACAGAGGTGTTGCATGAAGACTCGGGCGCATCTTAGAACGTAATGATATGACTGACATTTATCCATTTAGCAAATAGCTCTGATGCCCAAAAACCTACCGTGCAACCCTTGCGCGTCATCCAGTCCTGAGCGTTTTTTTCATTTCTTGTTGGTTTGTGTCATATGCGATGCCTACATCAGGGTTGTGCGGAAGCATAATATGGCTGCCGCGTGATTTTTACTGTAAAATGGGCTTAGTTTAAGATCCCATAACAGAAAGGAATATAAATTGAAAGGGTTTAGAGGATGAAGTGTTAAAGATTAGAGCAGAAGCCCTTGATGTCGATGTATTTTATCTGTAAGAGAGTTCTTTGACGCACCTGTTTTTCTGCTGTATTCAGGAAGTTGAAATAGGCTTTTGGAAACACCCTACACAGGCATGTTGCTGCAAAGCTGGCCTTTTTTTAAAAGAGTGATCAGAAACCAAATCAAACTAAACTCGGTCTCTTTCTCTTTCCCTGTTCATTGACAGCAGGTGTACCCAAAGCATCCTTTCTCTGTGGCTAACATCAGTGCTAAGTTTAGCAGACTTCCACTGCTATTAACACTCAATTGTTTCCTTTCTTTTCTTCGGACTCTAACTGCTGTTTCTTAGCTTGCAGGGCTGCGGTTTGGAGTAAAGTGGTTCACTTGCACTACTGTCGACTTGCTTCAAGTATTGCGTTATTTTGGACTCTTTTGGGTGGTTTTTCTTTCCACAGCACTGTGATATGGGAGCATTACTGATATGTTGCTTAGCTCTTCCATTTAATTCACACATTTATTTACAGCTCACTATCACAACAGAACTGTGGCTGCTTCTAAACCGCACCAGCTCTGCTTAACTGAACGTGTGTGGTGCAATGACTATTTTGGAGTTAATACAGACTATAAAAATACTGAACAATAACTTGTAGTTAAATTTGAAAATGACAGTTCCGGATTAGGTTTTTTTTTTTTCTTCTTAAGAAATGATTGTTTCATCTGCATATAGCTTTTTGTAGGGCCTTATGGGTCTGGTTTGTACTTGATAATTAGCAGCATAGTTTCAAAATACTGTACACATAACTTTGTATTTGAATTCAGTAAAGTATAATTACAGCAACTGGTGTTTCTTGATGTTGGAATCGGCTGGTTTTTTTTCAAGGCTTGATTCCTTTGGAGAGAGAGAGAGAGAGAGATACATACTCAAAAGAGTCTAGTGACTTACTCTTCCCATAAAAAAAGGTATATTCTTTTGTTCTGAGAAGTATCCCAGGATGGGGTAATAAGGTTTGTATTCTGTCTGGATATGTGTTGTCACCTAACCAGAAAGGGGGAGGCCATTCAGTTATATATAGTTCATGCTAATATTATAATATTAAAATGACATGTTCCTGGCTTTGCTTGGAGTCTAAAGCGTAGACAGTAATGGAAGGATTATCATGATTCTCAGAAATGTGCACATGCTACCTTGAAGACTCAACCATCTGGCCCTAAACACCTTCTCCCCCCACCCTCCACTACCAGCAGCGAACCTTCATAAGGGCCATGTGTACTGAGAGAGGAGTAGATTTGCAATAGAGTCCAGAAAGGGTTGGGTGCACGTCAGGGCTGTGCCCTGCACCGTACCTAGACTTTTGGAGGCCCTGGGCAAATTTTTAGTATTCCTCCCCTGCCTTTGCTATGGGTAATGGTAATATATATTTTTTTTAAATTGCTATTTTGGGACCCCTTTTATGTCTGGGCCCTGGGCAGCTGCCCGGTTCACCCATTCCTGTGTCTGGCCCTGGTGCAAGAAGGTTCAGAGATACCTGTGCTGGGCACAAACAACATAATGAGGCTGGCGGCATAATCGAACTGGAGGGAATGAGGGCATGGGGGGTGGCGGAGGTGGCTGGATCAGCACTTGTAGAGTCTCGAAGGCTGCCATCATTTGAATTCAAAAGACCAGGGTGTAACATGGTCAAGATCGCAGGAGGAACAACTGACCTTGTCACTTAGGTAGCAGTGGGGATAGAAAATGACCTCATCAATTGTTCCATCCTACAGTGTGTTTACCCAGTGTCATAACTGGGCCCTTTTATTGCGTGTGATTGATTATCTGGAAGTGACTTTTCAATAGAACGAGGTGCACGAACAATATCTACCCAAGCGGTGCAAAGGAGGTAGGTAGAGGGTGGATGCAGTGGAGAAGGGTGGGGCTAGATAACCCCAGATGGTTTCTTTCTTTTGAACACAAAGAGAAGAATTCTGGCTAAATAAAGGTTACTTCCTGCAGTGGGGCAGTGGCAGCAGCACCACCACCTTCTCCTGTCTGCTGAGCTTGCTTAATCTTAAGTTCATGGTAAGTGGGAAGTAGGTGTTAGCAGTGATACAGCACTGGAATGCTTTCAGTTCCCTCACAGAAGACCCAGTTGCCTGTGACAGAAATGGGAAGCTGTAGTTCACACAACAGTCACCATTCATAAATTTGCTCTGCTGGGCAAACTGTAAATGTCACTTAACAAGTGATCTCTTTCCTGGCAGGTATCTAAATACTATCAGGTATGGTTGGGAATGTGACCAAAAGAATGTGCCCATCGATAAATACAGATGTGAAATGTCTCCATTTCCTGGGTATTAATGGTCTTTGAATGTAGGAAATGGGCTCTCTTTCCATATTCTGAATCAGTTTGTAGTCTCCTGTTCTCATTTCCACTGTACATGTTTAAGCTTAATTCCTCCTTCTTAATTGAAGCTTTGGTGTGGAGATCGAGGGACTGCATGAGAGAAGCAGATGTTTAGAAGTTGAGAGAGGCGCCAGTGGGCATTAAATGACTGAAATGTTGTTTCCTTAGTCCTTGTCATTTTATGCAGGTAGGATGTAAAGTCAGGAAATGTTAACTCGGGTTTAGCTACTTTGTGTGCAAATACATAGCATTGGGGCGGGGGGCTGGGGGGGAGGATGCTTCAACTGAACTCAGTGCTACTTGCGACTGAGGTTTCAGATGTTGGAGCACACCAAATTGTCATGCCTTCTGACAGCAAGATTTGCATGCTGCTGCCTCAGCAGGATTTCATACTGTACACTTGCTCCAGGGCATAGAATTACTAATCTGTGCAGGAAAAAAAAAAGCTTCAGCTGTTTAATGTGTACTGGAAACGAGAATACTCAACCTCGGCGAGAGGAAGGAAACAGAGCTAAAAGCAAGACAAAAATAAGAGGTTGGGGGGAGAGGTTGTATTTTTTTTTTTTTTTTCCTTCCAGGTTTGTTTTGTGCTTTAAGATATTACCCATGTAAATTCTAACCAAGAAACATCTAGCGGGGCAACTTCTGCTTGGGCCAGTAATCCCTCCCTGCCCTCCCACCAAAATGCAAAAAGCAAATGAAAAGGGTTTCTAACTGTAGCAATACAAAAGAGAAAGCCAAAAAGAGAACCCCCACTCCTTCTGTTACTTCCTCCTAATGCAGCGAAGACTTTCCAAAATACTAGAGTACTTGTGGTGACTACATCTGCATTTAAATTAGAGCAAGTTAAAGAGTGGAACAGACTTCGAAGCTGTCCCAGAGAAAGGCCTTCTTGCCAGGCTGCAACACGAGTGCAAGCTAACTGCCTGGTACCCAATGAGAAATTCATTACCATTTAAATGTGTTGTGGGGGGAGCATGAATCTGTTTCTTTAAATGTGGGCTTTAATGGATAGATGAAGTATTTTCTCATGAATTTCAGAATTATAGCCAATTGGAGCTAACATTGCATACAATTTCATTTTATGTTTAAGCTTCTTTCCTACCACAAACACTACCCTTATCTTGCAGACCAGGTTCAGAGGTGAAATTTGAGTTTTTGCAGTATTGCACAGTAATAGAGGTTGGGATACACTTGTCTAGGAAACTGCTTCACATTGTGAACTCTAATTTTGTGGCTAGAGCTGGACAAGCATCCAACTAGTTTATCACCATCCTTGGTTGAAATGTTGGTCAGGTTGCTGGGGTTTGAACCTGTGTGCCACTACCCGTCTGCATTTTTTTTCCCACTGAAACACACTACGATGATGTAGTTCCAGCTTGAAAACAGTGAGTGAGGATTTGTAGATGAAGTTTACTTCTGCTTCATAGGAAATTCAGCCAGGTTTTGGTTGCTTTCTAATAATCTGAAACACCCTTTTATGAGCAGGAAAACAAGTTCATGAACTTGCATCCTTTGCTCTGTCCCCAACTCCCTGAAATGTGGGTCAGATTGTATTTCCAGTTAGCATGCCAGCAACCGCTGACTTGGCAGCACGATTCATTGACAACTGGTTGCTTCTGAAATGTGGCTAGAATTATAGTGGTGCAGTGTTCTCCCAGTGCCAGCAGCATGACGAGCAAACCCGGAGGTCTGAGTCCAGATGAGTGCAGGGAAAGGGCTGTGTGAGTTGGCTCAGGCCCTGCCTCAGTGTGCCATTCTGACACTTTTCATTAAAATGTTTGACGGCCTGAAAACAAAGATGCAAGCTGGAGTTTTCTCAGGAATTTTTATCCTCGTGGCCAAATTTCTAACCTGAAATGTTGACAAGATTTGAGACATTGGAGCAGGGGTTAGCAACCCCCGGCACGTGTGCCAGAGCGTGGCGTGTGAGGCCATTTTGTTTGGTACGCCACAGCCGGCTCAGGCTCTGGGCAGATGCCATTGGCCATGGAGCTGGGCTGCCCGCAGCAGGCGGTGGGGGGCCTGTAAGCCCTGCTTCAAGCAGCCCGGGCTCTGTGGCAGGCAGCAGCTGCTTGGAGCAGGCAGCCAGGAGGCTGCAACTGGGGTCCGGAGCCCTGGGTTGGCACCGTGGCTGATGGTGGCTGCACGTGCGCCTTGGCTCATGGTGCGGAAGTGGCCAAGGCAGTGCAACCTTGGCCTCTCCCCTGCCATCCGCCCAGAGGCATTCATGCACTGGTTGCCAGCAACGAGCTGAGCTGGGCTCCGCAGACCTCAGTGCAGCTGCTTGTAACCTCCCAGCCACCTGCTGCGCACAGCCCGGGCTCTGTGGCAGTTGGCGGGGGCCTGCCCAGAGCCCAGGCCGGCTGTGGCAGTTGGCTGGGAGACTGCAAACCAATGTCTGCAAAGCCCCGGCTTGGCTTGTTGTTGCCAGCAGGTTCATGCATGCCTCCAGGCAGATGGCTGGGAAGGGGGCTACAGGCCAGAGCTCCAGACCCCGGTGCAGCTGTTTGCAGCCTGCCCATCGCCTGCTGCGAGTAGCCTGGGCTCTGTGGCTGTTAGCAGCTGTACTCAGTCCTTGGAGCGCACAGCAGGGAAAGGGCTGAGGCTGTGCATCCTGGCCCCTCCCTCACCATCCTCCTGGAGGCGTGAATGCACCCACTGCCAGTCTGCCCCTGGCATGCCAAATTGAGGAGTGAGTCGAGGCTGGGATGTTGTTGGCAGCCTGGCCAAAACTGTTGCTGACCCATGCGCTGGAGCGATATGCCGGATTTGAGAACGAGGTTTGGCAGAGGAAACTTTTGCAGCATGGAAGGATGACCTGTTTGTATGCTTGTGGCATCACTCTGCTTCTTCGAGGAGAGTCTCCTTTTCCTGAGCTTCGTGGAGGGCAGAACCTGGGGAGGGTTGAGCAGTGATGGAGGAACCTTGTTTCAATTGAAGGGTGAGAGGGTGTGTTCAGGAACTGCTCTAGCTAGGACTTCTTACAGCATTGTGATGTGGTCACTGGGATGCCTGTGTCTTGGGGCTTCAACTCTTGTCCCAAGAATAAGTGGCCTAGTAGAGCTGTTTTGAGGGGTGTTTGGAAATAAAACCCCTGTCAGAGGTCAGGTTGTGTTGTTATAATTCGGAGAATGCAATAAAGGAATGCATCTGCTAACTAGCCAGGCCACCATCCTTTGCCTTGCACGTTCTCAGAGGAAACGTCCAAGAACTCCCTAGTCTAGTGTCTGATTTATGCTTCCTCTTAAGCACTCTGTGATTAAAGAGCCAAATCCAGCAGGAGTCAGAGAGGGGTTTTCCCTTCGCATGGAAAGAGCAAAGCGGTCCATTGCTAGTGATCCAAGCCTCGGGCTCTGAACGCCTAGAATCGGAAGATCAGGTGCTGGCGAAGTTGCCCGCTTCTTGTGGTATGAATGCTGGGCAGCAGGGAAGGTGCTAAAATCTGATGTCCTCTCTGGGCTCCATCTCCTATCCCTTTGCATGTGTGCCAAAGTACCCCCACCCCCACCGTGACTGTTGGAGCAGCATATTAAGCCAGCTGCTGCCCTGCAGCATAGAATTAACTTCATTTTTGTGGTTTATATAATGTTGAAGTGCATTATGAGTCTATAGATTGAAAGGGTATAGGCACAGATGTCAAATTTGTGTTGTGTTTGTTCCCATTTGTTGGAGAACACACAGAATTAGACATTAATGTGTTTAGTTCTGTAGTCTTGTGAAACGTATCTTGGCATTGCTTAACATTTTAATTGGAGCTTTCTGTCTGTAGCTTTTTTAAAAAAAAAATTCAGGTTTTTTTTTTTCCAGCAGCACCAAAATCCAAACATGCTAGTACCAACGTATTGGCTCTTGAGCATTGCACAAAACCAGAACCTTGTAATCAGTCGCCTTTCTGATACAGATGAGAACCCAAACTAAGATTCTTCACACCCCTGCAAATGATTGCAACTAATGAAGAAGGAATGAGCAGAAATATTTAGAACTATGCTCTCATGTGGTTTTTTGTTGTTTTTTTTTAGTGTCCCCTCAAACCTTTGTTGAACACACAGTACTAATGTGTGACGCATCTAAAACTGCAGGCTAAATACCTGGTGCTCTTTTATATTGTACCAAGAACAGGAAGGCAATGTTAAAGGGGTTTTTTGTGTGTGTGATTTTTTTTTTTTTTTTAAGCATCTTAGCCAGGAAGTGACGATGATGCTCTGGGTTGAGACTCTTCTTGGTAAAAAGGTTTGCTGCATCTAATTAACTTGCCAGATGCCTTTTTTTCCCCACTGGTGCCTTGATGAATTGGTCCACAAACAGTCAATGCGGTCTAGCTGACTCGGCAGACTCGTGTGGAATGGGCATGTAACTTGCTGGTTCTAAAATGTCTGTCTTGGTGACAGTGCTAGAAATAGCTTCACAGCAGCCTGGGGAAGTGCTTTTAAAGCTCAGTGGCTCAGCACTGCTCTGGAAGGTGACTCCTGCTGTTGTCAGTAATAGTTAAGTGGAATTTCATTCACTTCCTGTGTTGGAAGTTTTGTTGAAAGTAGTTCCGTCCTTTCTATTTTTAAACCCGATTACTGTGTGCAGAAGACTCTGAAGCTGCCGTTGAGTTATAAATGTCATTTCGGGATCACTTTTTGGGCATTTGTATGCAGCGCCTGTGTGCAGGGGGCAAAGTTACAGTAATGCTGAGAGTACGGTGGTTGCCGGTAGGGTGGCAGGACATAGTACACAGCTGTTATTTCTGGAATGTGAATGTGGCACAGCTATTTATCTGCTTAAATTGAGCCCTCTATTAAATTTTTGAGCCCTTAAATCTTCAGAAAATTTAGTGTCATTCCTGGGAAAATTGATTCAAGGGCAGCTTCTATTATGGCATTGTACTTGGGTCTTGAACCTGTCTGCGTTGGAGCAAAGGGCTTGAAGTTGAAACGTGGGTTCTGTTTTGGGCCCTGTACCAGGGTCCCTGTGCAAGTCTAGCCCAGCCATTAAACTGCTCTACACCTCTGTTTCCCCATCAGTACAGTCGGGGCGCTTTCTTCCTATGGGTGTTGGGATCCTAGGATTAAAGGCTGCTTAATTGCAAGCTGTTTATTAATGAGACTCTTTGGAAGCCAGCAGAGCCAACTGATGGACATCTTCAGGGCTTTGCTCTTGTCAGAAGAAATCGTGTTTTAATCTGACTTTTTATTTATTTTTTTTTTTTTTGGTCAAGCCCAGATTTCTCCCAAGCTGTATCTGATCACAGCAGTTTGCTGGTCTAGCAGATTTAACAGCTTGAAATTGCTGGGCATGAGAAGTAAGCACATGATGGGGTCTGAGTTCATATCACATGTTGTCACCAGTGTTTACAGCACACAAGAAGCATGGCGTCCTTTTGGATATAGCAGTTCCACACTTGGGTGTGTGCTGCTACTAACCCATAGTCCATGCTGGGTCTGTTTTTTATAAACGCCATCTAGTGTTGATTGCATGGTGCTGATATGAATCCCTGGAGAAACTCAGGGTTTAATTTCACATCCATTCCTTTTATGTAGCCATAATTTCTTGCAGCACTTGTCAGAAATATGACATTATTCTGGAACGATGAACATGCAATTAGGACCTGGAAGTTCTGAATATAATTTGGCCTCCTACCATTGCCTGCCTGTGTGGCTTTATCCAGCCCGTATTTTTATCTGCAGAATGTGGGGAGGAAGGGGGGAATATTTTTGCTCCGCTGAACGTGTAGAGCTCATCATTGGTGTGATCTTCTTGGTGATCAAAAAGATGCTTACAGATGACAGCAAAGAAGCAAGCTGCAACAGTAGACCACACTTGTAAGGTATGATTTCTCAACCTGTGCATTGCAACCTAAAAATGTGTTGTAAGAATATATGAAAGGGTTGTGTACAAACTTTAAGAACGGATCAAACTTTTAAACTGGACTCTCCTTTTAAAGGAGGAAAACATGGGAAACCAGCTTTTCCCTTACAGCCTGCAAGGGGCTGTTTTGTGCCCCCCTGCCCCACACACTGGGGGCCTGGGAGAAGGGGGCAGCAGGTTGAGAGTGTGGGGCATTGGGTCAGGACTGGCCATTGATGATTACAAATGGATCCTGGTACAAAAAAAGGCTGAGAACCACTGGTCTAGGAAATCAGGCAGAATGTCCTGTAGTCAAGCACATAGCAGAAGCAGGTGGGTTGGGAGAAGCTGTTTTAAAACCATGCAAGTCCTTAGTAATGGCAAGAAATGAAACACCTGGAAATCATTACCTTTTTGCTGAGCTACAAGTTCCTGTGGTTTCCTAGCCACTTTTTGATGAAGTCACACTGAATAAACCAAACGTTTGACGAGAGAAGTTTTACCTGGGTGTGTTGTCCCAGCATATGTAGCAGAACCCCTCTTGAGAATGGTGTTAAGGAGCCTACAATTTGTATTTTCTCCCCAAAATCTCTGCCTTTAAATCCATACCTGCCCATCTTATGTACTTGGCGGCTTTTCTCCTGGTGTTGGGGGGAGAGGGTGTTCCCCTTCATACTTCCACCCCTTTCCTGAACTCTTTTAGGAGCATCTCTTGGGTCCTTCCTCCAGCCCTGAGTTGGCATTTGCCACCTGTCCAGGGCATAGCCTTTTTAATTCTCCAGTTGAAATCTCAAGTCTCCCCTTTCCTGTTCAATTCTGGAGATATTGGAGCTGTGCAACTTGCTTGTATTCCTCCCTATGCTCCCCCTACAACTCCTCAGTATCATTGACCTGTGATCTCTGCCAGTCTCAAACTCTGCTGATTTCATTAATTTAAAGAGAAGTTCAAGCTAATTAGGGTGTGATTCAAGTAATTCTAGCTTGGGGGGTTGTTTTGAGGCCAAGGCTGGTCTTAGAATTACAAGCTTAATTCTTAGGTCAATTTGAGCATGGCTGTATGCAGAAATGTACTCGGTAGATCACAGCTGCCAAACCTGTTAAGTATTTTCACTTCCATTTTTGGAGCCCAGGAGCTGAATTGTCAGAGATGCTGAGCACTCAGCTTCCAGCAGTGGAAACTGCCATTGCTCAAGCATTTCTAAAAATCAGGTTATCAGCAACTAATGAGGCTGTGAGGCAATTTAGGAGATTTGAAGAGTTTGGGAATGAGCTAATTTCCATCACTGCACCATTTAACTCCTGCCTCACAGGATCTATAGCTCCTTATTGATAGAATGAGCTTGACAGATGGGCAGCTCGTTCCCTTCAAGTTAGTATAGTGTCATAGTAGCGGTGCCCGGGAGTGTCGCTGGCATAACCCCTTCCCGGTGCAGACCAAATTGCACCAGGCCTATCAGCTTTAGTTAGTGCTTAAAGGGTTGAAGGCTGTTGGCATGGGAAAGCTGGATTTCTGTAACTCCAGTAAATGCAGGCATTAATGAAGGGGAAACTGGGATTAAAATCTGCCTTTGCTGTTAATCGTTGTGCAAGATTTGAGCTCTTACAGTGGAAGACCGTTCCTGATCAGCAAACAGGAAACCGGAAAGGAAGAGCCTGCTGCTGCTGCAGGTCAATGGGGACCCAGCGCCAGAAAGCCGAGTGGGGGGCAGAGCCCGGAGAGAGACTGCTGCCGAGGATTTCACTGGGATTGGACATGCTTGGTTGACCTGTTAACTTCCTGTGAGACATGTGGAGCAAGAACAGTTGTGAAGCTGTAGGAAGGAAGTAGCACAACCACAGTGCAGGGGGAGTGAAGGAGGGAGAGAAATAAGGAACACATCTGCTCAGATCCTTCCGTGAAGCCCTGAACTGGCTGACTGATCTGGCTGACCCCAGTTAGCTGATCAAACTGTCCTTCACTTTATGCTGTTTCCTTTCCATTGTCTCTGACCACTGCTAAAAAACTGCCTTTTAGAGGCTAGGCACTCGAAAGGGAGCACAGCCAAGAGCAGGAGTCAAGCTGTAGGCCTGACCAGCCCTCATTTAGTAGGGCTGCCGCTGTCCCAAATGCCTGATTAAATTTGTCTTTAAACATGCTGTTCCCACCTGGGGAAGGATGCCTCCAGGCAACCGCTGCAGAAGTTCAGTAGCTCATAAAATACTTGGAGTGGGAAGGTTCAGTTAGCTCTTTAAACCCTCTTCTCCCTTCTATATGGAGGTTAACTGACTGCTGGCTAGTTGAGCAAGCACTTCTTTTGTCTGAAGCATGAAACCTCAGCCCCCAAAGTTTTACTTGCATAGCAACTGCTGCTTTTTGAGCCTGCAGCTTAAACCACTGAACAGAATTAGTGGGGGCCTCTTTCTTTTGAAGCTGGGTTTCAGGTGTGGCATCTAGATCGACTTCAAATAGCAGAGAGATCCAGCTGCTTGGGGTAAAACTGTCAAACGTGCTTAAATGACTTGCGAGCCAAAATCCCATTGAAAGTGAACGGGACTGGGATGCTGAAGCCACTTAGATGCTTTTGACAACATTGTCCTCTGCCTGCAGGACCCAAGCTGCCCCTGCACTTCTAGGTTTTGGGGGTTGAGGGTTTTCTATTTGGCCTGGGATTTGAAGCAACAGAACTGGTTATAACTGCGCATCTGTTGCAAGTATGAACAATAAAACCTCAGAAATCAAACTTTGCTGCAGCAAACTATTGCTGTGCTGTTGCTTGCTAACATCAGTGTGGGCCTCTTTCTTTACAAACATGTTGTAGCTGTGTTGCTTAAAACAAAAGCTCCGTGACCAAGACGCTGTTTGAAGGCAGCAGTTTGCTCTCGTGTGGTTCGTTGTAATTTAGCAGGCACCAGCATATCTGCTACGCTGGAACGTGTCCTGGGATACATTCATTCGTCAGCCAGGCTGTTAGTGCTTTTCCCTCCTATCTGGTAACTCGCATGAAATGAGAGCAATTTTGGCCCCGAGGCTACAATCATATCTCTGTGGCCCTCATTAGAACCATTTTGCAGTAGTTCAATTCCTAGCTCTGCATTTGAGAATAGTCTGACGATGTTGCGTCATAGGCCAAATGCTTTGGAGCCGAATAAAGATAACTGTCCAGGCAAATACCTCTTTTGCTGCTTCGGTTTCATCACATGCTTATTGGTACAGGAAGGTCGCTAGTTCCGCAGCTATGTCCACACCTTCTGTCACCTCTGCCCTGCTGCTTAGCACCAGTTACACTTTGTTCCATTTTTTTTTCTTGTAAATGCAGTGTTCAAGTTTGTGTGGCTAAAGTTGCACAAAGCGGGTATTTGTACCAGCTCCTCTGATGCCCTTGCCCAACTGGAGGATCTCTGGAACATGTTTTGTACGCTGAGTTGCAAAGAAGTGTGACACCGTTTTCCCTGTCCGTGGCTCTACATTTTATCGTTTCAAGCAAATTACCCATGCTTGCTGATGTACTGAGTTAAATCCGAACAGCCTCTTTTTGTGGTGATGGTGCAAAGACTCGCTCTGGTTCCGTTCTTCACCCTGGCTTTTATTTATTCAGTTGTCTGTGTGAGTTGGCTCTGGCCGCCTGTCTCTACTTTTGGTGTCATCTTAGATTATTATTAGGCTGCCCTCGCTGAACAGTACAAATGCCTCTTTCCTTCCTGTATAATGACATAGCCTGTGTTTGCCTGGACTTCCAACTTTTTTGTGTTCAATGAATGTTCAAAAGTTCAGAGTGGACATGTCCTACAGCTGCGCCCCCTTCATCACTAGGGTTTATCAGGAAAAGAGCCAGTTCTCATAGAGATCCCACTGCTCAACTACATCATTCTCAGACTGTAATCTGTGACACCTAGTAGCATGTAGGAAGCCACTGAACAAAACTTTACAGAAGTTTGGGGCTTTGGGAGTCCTAGGCTCATGGAACATGCACGCCCGCACGCACACAGAAATCATGGCCCAACTCACTGGCCTTTGTAGGCATTAGCCTTGTGTGGCTCTGGAGAACACTTCATTATTCTTTAACACCTTCTCAAGATTTTTCTGGGTGTTGTGAATGTCATGCTGAGTTCATCCAACACTGGAGAGAAGAAAATGCCCAATGCACTGAACCTGAATCTTCAGAACTTCTTGTTCTGTAACTAATCCATGTAGCTCAGTTGTACCGTTGTGACACTTATTCCACACTTGTGGTGGGAATGCTGGGTACATACCCAGATAATCACACATTTGTGATACACTTCAGACTGGCACTGGTGGCTTCATTCTTTTGAAGGAAGCCAGCTGTTTTTTCCAATGACTTCCAACTATTTTATCCAGCTCTTTGAGTTGGCTGAATAAAAGCTATCAGATTTACCCAAACAACCTTGCCTTCCTTTGAAGGGGCACAAGTATAATTTTCACCTTTGTGGAAGAACAAGTGCTGGAGTCTTAGAGCTTCCTGCCGTCTCCCCTCTGCAGCCATCCCTGAACTGGTTGCTTGAGGGTGAGGCAGAAAATATGGGCCAAATTGTGTTGTTCTGCAGGTATAAAGTTTGGCTGGCTCCAGTTTCAATCTCTTATGCCTAAAACAGTGTTAGGTATTAGACTTCAGAGGCAGATCACCTGGTATTCAGCAGCACTAAGGAGCTGGTTGCATTTGCCCTCTGTTGAAATTGCCCTGCACTGCTAAAGGAAATTGTGCACACACACGCGCACAGCAACACAGCCTTCAGAAAGAGCTTCTTTTAATATCGTCCAAGTGTGGACATATTCTTCTCACTACGCTCTGTGCTGTAAGGAAAACTGATAGAAACTCGATACCTGTAGAGCCGCAAATTCATCTCACTGCTCTTAAAATACACAGATCTTGGATGTTGCAGCAAGTCCAAATATAATGTTTATGTAACATTAAAATAGAGCTGGCTTTGAAGCGTATCTTGCAGCTGTTGCCTCAGTTCAGCCTGAGCATCTGTTGGGCTCAGATCTGTAAAAAGTGACAAAGACCAGAATCTCTCTGTCTCCAGCTGACAGGTTCTATCCTCCAAGCAACTCACTTCCTTAACATGGGCAGACAATCAGATGTATGCAAGGAGAAAAAAAGAAAAATAATGCTCATGTAGGGGCTTGTTCTTTTGACTTTATGCCTATTTAAAGTCATAGACTTTGCAAAACTTCAAAATACAGGGGATTAAAAAACCCAGTGAATCCATGGTGAGGCAGTGCAGGGAACAGAAGCTGATTGTGGCTTGGACTTGGATTCTGGGGCTGTTGCTGGGAGCGGAGACCATAAGTTGTCCGTTGAAATACCTTTGTCCGGGGACATGAGCCTTGCTGCTGAGAAGAGTTTGCAAGGAGTATACGGAAAGAAGCAGCTAAGTGAATGCCTGGCTCTGTTGCTGGGCTGAAGCTGAGAGTTCAGCTCTAAAATAAGTCGGCTTATTTCACTACGAGAAGCTTATTTTATAAATGTCAGCTTTTTGCACTAAAATAAATCACTTGCAGCTCTAAAATAAGTCATTTTAACAGATTTGCATCTCAGGGCCAGTTTATTTCACCAAGGGGAGGACTGCAAGTAGGGTGAGGAGCCTTGGGCTGAAAATTGATTCCGGTTCAGTGCGATTGGATGACCTCGTTCATAAAACTAATCAAACTAGCGAAAATGCTGGAATCGGTGGGCACATGCTGGCTATATCTCAACGAATTGTGTTCACGGATGCGGTTATCCTGCAGTCCTGTTGGAGGCTAGCTGCCGTTGAAAACAAGACATGTTAAAAGGTTCCTCTGAATGACTGGATCCCTCTCTCAGGCATCTGGTGTCCAAGGCTGGTTAGCTTTGAAGTGGGGAGTTTGTGGTACCTAGTATTGTAATAGCCTGTGCAGCTCCACTGCTGCCAGAGCTCCCGGTTACTACTGATCTGCCAAAGCCGTCCTTAGAGAAAGCAGAGTTCATGTGCCTCTCCCTTACACCACCACATCCTCTCCTTTACTCTCAAGTGTGTGAGGCTGCTGGGACAGGGATCCCCCGCAGCCTAGCCTGCAACTCCAAGACCTGGGCACTGGTGATCAGGAATGGGAAGGGGAGCACATCCTTCATAAGCGTGGCAGTGTGGAGAGGCAGTCAGGAAGGCCAACCATACCTTGTCGTGCATCCACAGATGCATCTCGAGCAGGTCCAGGGAGGTGATCCTCCCCCTCTGTGCGGCACTGGTGAGTCCTGCGTCCAGGTCTGGGCGCCGCACTGCAGGAGGGATGTGGACAGCATGGAGAGGGTCCAGAGGAGGCCACTCGTATGATCAGGGGACAGCAGGGCAGGCCCTACGAGGAGAGGCGGTGGGACCTGAACCTGTTCAGCCTCCAGAAGAGAAGGCTGAGGGGGGATCTCGTGGCCTGTTATAAACTAGTCAGGGGGGATCAGCAGGCATTGGGGGAGTCCCTGTTCCCCCGAGCACCGCCAGGAGTGACCAGGAATAACGGTCACAAGCTGGCAGAGGGCGGGTTTAGACTAGATATCAGGAGGCGCGACTTCACGGTCAGGGCGGCTAGGGTCTGGAACCAACGTCCAAGAGAAGTGGTGCTGGCTCCTACCCTGGGGGTGTTTAAGAGGAGGTTAGATGCACGTCTTGCTGGGGTCGTTTGACCCCGGTATTCTTTCCTGCCATGGCAGGGGGTCGGACTAGATGATCTGCTCAGGTCCCTTCCGACCCTAGGAACTATGAAACTATAAAGAACAGGGGGGAGAGGAAGGAAGCAAATAAATGCTCCTTCCATTGGTGAGCAGAGAGCTGTCCCTAATGTCCCTGCTTGTGCTGTCAGCCAGGAAGATAATTACTTTGAGCCTTTTAGGGAGAAGAGAGCACGTTCTCATGCAAGATATAGCTACCTGGGTAGTCCTGGATGTGGCCCTAGATAAAAATAATGCCCCTTAGAGGCTCCATGGTGGAAGACACGGAGCACAGGCTGTGCAGCCAAGAACACTTGGATTCTGATTCTGCTCTGCCTCCTGACTTGCTGCATAGCCTTGGGCACATCTCCTAACCTCTGTCTCCCATCCACAAAACAGACCAAAATGCCTCCCTACCTCAGAGTGGTTGCGAAGGGAGGATAATAAGTGTTTGAAAATATAAATCACATTGCGACCTGCTGTGCATTAGACAACGTGGGCTGAAAGCAACAAATGCCTTGAGAAATGGTCCTAAATGGGAGGTTTTTTCCTGGTTTGAGGTAGTTTCTGGATTTCTTCAAGCCCTGTTTCTGGCTGTCTTACCCAAAGCCTGATTTCTCTAACTTCTGCTTTTGTGATCTGTTGCAGGCGCAACCTGACAAAGCTGTCCCTGATCTTCAGCCATATGCTGGCAGAACTGAAAGGCATTTTCCCAAACGGCCTCTTCCAGGGAGACACATTTCGGATCACAAAGGCAGATGCTGCCGAATTCTGGAGAAAAGCTTTTGGGGAAAAGTAAGTTTCTCAGCATGTTTCATATGAGAGAGTAGATCAGCACTTACATGTACATTCTGTGTATTAAAAATGCTGCTTCTGCTTTGTGGATCACAAATGCCCTTGTTGGATTAATCATAGAAATTAGTGATGGGAAAGACCCATTAAGTCATCTCGTCTCCTCTCCAAAGTCCACAGTGCTGGATTGTTCCCTACACTCTATTTTTCCAGTTCCTTATCCAGTCTTGTTCTAGTGTGTCAAGTGATGGGGCTTCCCTGCTTTCCTGAGCAGCCTGCTTTCCTGTCATACATTTTCCCTTCTATTCTTCCTAAATTTTTCCTTTTCTTAACTGAATCCCATTACTCCTCATGACAATCTCATGTGCTACTACGCACATTTATTCTTCCTCCTCTTCGGAGACTGTGACCACGTCCCTCAGGTGAGTTGTCTCTTAGCCAAAATGTTACATTAAGTTCCTTCAGACTTTCTTCCAGTTAGTCGTCTTGATCTCAGAATCACTTTTATCCCAGCTTCTCTGAACTCCTGTCCGTTTGCGTACCGGCCATGTTAAGATAAAAGGGAGGAGACAATTAAGTACAATAGAATATATTTAGGGAGAGTTGCTGAAGTGTCAAGGTTTTTTTCCATTTAACAAGATGCTGACAAAATTAATGCTACCAGCATCCATTATTACAGTGTTAGCTGAACGGGACAGCATCTTCTGCCTAACAAAGATGTAGATGTTAGCAGCTGTCCAATTCAAAGTAATAATATGTAAACTGTGGAAGTCCAAATGAAACCTGTTGGATGTGGAGGGTGGGAACAGGTTTGAAATGTGGTACACTCTTGCCATGTATCTTATGGACTTTCCCCCCTCTGTATTTCGAAAGGAGAAAATAAAAGCTGAACTTTGAAGCTCCTGATCTTGGTCCACAGTTGCCTTCACTGTCTGACTAATCATCTCTCCAGATATAGCTGTGTGCGGTCTTTTGACTGTTTTGGTCTTTGCTACTGAGAGACTGACCTGGACTGCTCCTGCTGCTGAATTAGGAAGGAGATCAAATGGTGACATTGCTCCTTGCCCTTGCTACAGTGTGGATTGTGGGCACTGATGGAACTGGGGAAAGGGAGACCGGAGCTGGGCTTGCAGTACCACACTGTTGTGCCATGCAGGGCGGTGACCTGGAGAATGGCCCTTTTCCTGCTTACTGCTGGGGATGCAGAGAGGTTTCTCCCTTGCTCTCAACAGGAGTAAATCTCTCTCATGGTGATTGCTTTTGCCCTTCCTAACTCTGCTCATGGGACGTATACATTGCATGCAGCACAGCTCTGGCATCAGATGGTGATGGTTTCAGCAGTCATGCCACACTTGCTGATCCTTCCCTTTATTCCCCTGCCAGGACAATCGTTCCGTGGAAGACCTTCCGCCAGGCCTTGCATGAAGTACATCCCATCAGTTCCGGGTTAGAGGCCATGGCCCTGAAATCAACCATCGACTTGACGTGCAACGACTACATTTCAGTATTTGAATTTGATATTTTTACGCGACTCTTTCAGGTATGGGCCGAGGGATGCGAGTCACTTGAATGCGTACGATAGGGACGTGTCAGGCTGCTTCAGGAGACACGCTTGCTTAAGCCAGAACAAGCTTAAGCTTTTCTCATCCCCATACAAGCTTCAGTAACAGGTTGAATCCTGCCATGCAGTAACCCTGTGAAACGTCTTGCTACAGACAGAAACGTTCTCTAAAAATAAATGGGAACTGTAGCATGCTCTCAGGATCCTTCCCTGCATCAGTTTTTCCCCCTTTAAAGGTCACTTTTAAACTGAAGTAGTGACAGAAACTCCTGTGAGCCAGGAAATGTGAAGCTTGCTTAATTTATCAGTCCAGCCTCCCTTGTGCCCTTTTTTAATTTTGGGGGGTGGGGGGGTTGTTTGTTTTCATGGGGGCGTTTTCAGAAAGGAGTGTCCACATGGAACTTTTGATTTCCTGGCTTTCGACCCATTGAAACCAAAATGTCACATAAACATTGTGTGTTCTGTATGATACAGACACCTCTGTTGTCGAATCAGTATTAATATTGGGTGAACAAAATCTGAGTCACTGGCAGAACTGAGCTTGAGAGTGGAGCTTTTGATGGTGCGATAGGAGACTTCCAAGAACAAACACTTTTTTTCTTTGGCTCTGACATGCTTTTTTCCCATGTGATAGGGTGGGTTGTAATTAAGACATGTCTAGCTGGAAAGTTCCCATGTTCAGTGTTGCAATGGGTCTGATCTAATTCAGGATTTCTTGCAACTACAGTATGTAAAAAGTGGGGTAGGAGTTGTTTATACTTTTTAGCATTGCAAAGTGCTCAGCTTATTCTCTTCATATGCATTGTTCACAGTGATGTCTGGCATTTATCTGTGGCTGTACTCATTCAGAGCCTTGTACAGCCAATAGTTACCATCACGCTCTGGTGAGGGTGAGTGGGTCGTTAGGTATTGCTATCAGACAGAGAACCAGGCCAAGAGGTTAAGACACTTCCTTGGAGCCCATCAGCAGGAGAACTGGGGCTAGTCATGATTTCTGGTCCTTGGTCCTGTGCTTAATCTACTAACCCCCCTGTTCTTTCCATAACTCGCTTGTGAGTAGATTGCTGTGATACAATTATTATCTGTTCTTGGGCCAGTTCCTCTGAGCAGAATGACGTCTTTTTTGCTGGTTGTTAAAGACTGTATGGTTGGGGTTTCTGTCTTGATCAGCTTATTGACAGGAGTTTCTGCTCAACACCTATTAAGTACACTCCTGTACCATTCTCACTCAACTTGAAGTTTGCCTGTTCTTACTTCTGTTGGGAAAGCAGAGGTGGTTTTTCCCACTTTTGTGAATTGCATAAAACTGAATAGTTCCTCTCTGGCACGCAGCAAAAGATAACAGCAATCATTACACCTCGGTGTCTTCTCCCCAGGAACGATAATCAGTCATGCTTTTGCAATGGTAGATGATAACACTGCTATCCCTAACTTCTGCTTTAAAAATTACTGGTACTTTTTTGCTCCTTTTCCTTCGAGATGGAGTCCATGATTGGCCTCTATACAAGCTGTTGTGGAGGTTTGAGAAAAGGGAGTTTTGGACCACTAGACTTTGGCAACAAAAAGTCCTTCTCTCTGCCTTTGTCATGGAAGGGGTTAACGCCTTTCCAGCTGAAACGCTGCATAATCCAAATGTCTGGCTTTTTGTGTTCCTGTTTGTGGTGCTACTACTCTGCCTACTGGAAGGGTTTGTGTCAGTGAAGCCATGCTATTTTCTGTTGTCTACCTGTTGTCTACCTGAGCCAGCAGCCCTAGTAGCTGTCAGTTGGTTTTAGCTCATACATTGGACACAGTGGAAAGGAAGTCCAGTTCTTTGATGGATGGGCCGACTTTGGATTAAGGACAGTTGTCTATATTGGTACCTCTTGGAAATGCAGAACTAATGATATTTCTTCTAATGTTTCTTTAGCCGTGGTCGTCTTTGCTCAGAAACTGGAACAGCCTAGCAGTGACTCATCCTGGCTATATGGCATTCTTAACATATGACGAGGTGAAAGCAAGGCTTCAGAAATTCATTCACAAGCCTGGCAGGTTAGTGCTTGAAAGCAGGGGCTCTTTCTCACTAACTCCTCTCATGCATTGTTAATGCAGCACCTGATGTGTCAGAGACAGCTTGGGTCAGCACAAGGCATTAGTCCACGTTGCTTTTAATTTGCATTGCTTCTGGGCTAGCAGAGAGTTCCGCCCACCCAACCCAGGAAGAGAGGAGCTGATACCTCTCGTTCCTAGGCACAGTCAAGTATTTTGAAAAATAAAAGCCCTGTCATCTTTTTGTTAAATGAACATGTGTGAGGATGCTATTTTTTGTTGCAGCAAAGGATTAAGTTTACCCTGATATGAGTATTTCAGTGTTTCATCTGCTTGGATCAGATCGCAGCATTCTCCTCTGGATTGGCAGGGGGGTGAAGAGGTGAAAGTTGGTGTAACTCTTCCAGTCCTCCTGCTTTTCCTTATCTCCATCATGAGTGAGCCCAACAGAGCTATTTCCTGGGCACTTAATTGTTTTGGCCAACCTGTGCCAAACTGACAGCTGTGTTCCTTTCTCTCTGTGCAGTTACATTTTCCGATTGAGCTGTACCCGCCTTGGTCAGTGGGCCATCGGCTATGTCACCGCAGATGGGAACATCCTGCAGACTATCCCCCACAACAAACCTCTCTTTCAAGCGCTGATCGATGGCTTCAGGGAAGGCTTGTAAGTACTTCACTGTGATGTTTTCTGCCTTTTGCAAGTTAAGGTTGTGTCTACAATGCCACGTTTGCTGTGGGCTCTCCCCTTTCCCTGTCAGAGTGTGCCGTCACTGCCCTGTTGGAAGCAGATGGATTTTAGACTGTGCCTGGTGGATTCGGTCATATGCCATTCTGCCTGTTGGTACAGGCAACATCCTGCTGAGGTCAAGTTGGCAGTAAGCACTAGCAGAGATCCTGTGAGGAAGTACCCACCTTCCTTTTTATTTAGGCCCTGATTTGGCAAAACACTGCATTGATGTGAGTAATTCCCATGATGTCAATGGAATGACTCATACGCCTAATAACTTACTGCACTGGGATCCAGAGGAGGGACTTCGACTCTCAGGGGTGTTCCTACAGAGCGCAATCTTTCCCCTTGCTTATCTGACTTCCCCTTGTCTCTGTTAAAAGTTGGTGACTACCTTGGGTATCACTCTTGCTTCTTGAGCTTTGATGCCACTGATGACACCAAGACTAGCACCGTAACATCTGTTCTTTTTTGGGTGTTAATTTTATCCCTGAGGCTTTACTAAAGGACAGTATAGGAAGAGAAGCCTGGGAGCCTGCAAGTGCCAATTTTTTTTTTTTTTTGAAAAAGCAGAATGATTTGCTCATTAGCAAAAGTGAAACCAGGAAGGAACTTGGATTTCCACGGGCATTTTCCCTCAAAGAAATTGCACGTTGTGTTTTGCTCCCCCTAGTTATCTGTTCCCTGATGGTCGGAATCAGAACCCTGACCTGACTGGTTTGTGTGAGCCCACGCCTCAGGACCACATCAAAGTTACACAGGTGAGCAGGGGATTCTGCTTTCTCACAACCTCCTGGCCTCTTACACTCTAGTCTAGAATGCACCCCTTCTGTTACCAAGGAGATCATACACTAGCAATCACTTCTAAGGCAACTGTAATGGATCTGGTAAGAGACCTAAAGCTCTTCATACGGTTGGAGTGGGCAGGAAGGTTTGAAAATATCAAACAAAGTTTCGCCTTGATCTAGAGCTGATGGGTTTTAAGGTCCTTGTCTGGAAAAATTGGGCTGCAAGAGGTTCTTGCACCTGCTCTCGGTTAGATGTTTTCCTTTCTCCTTGGGTGCTGTCTGTGGCTTGCTGTGGTGTCAGGAAGGCTTCCAAGGCTTCTTAGGATGGCTTCAAGTCCATTTTTTCAGAGCCTGACTGAAGTAGGGCCAGCATTACAGTGGAATCTCTGGAAGTGTCTCTTGCTGTTGGGCTTTGGTTTGGGGCTTGGATGTTATGATTTTTTTCTGTGTCTCTTAGTTTGGATTTCTTATAGCTCTGACCGACAAGGCATGTTAATTTTCCAGAATCAGTGATGTCTGTCTGTCTTCCCACCAGGAACAATATGAATTGTACTGTGAGATGGGCTCCACGTTCCAGCTGTGTAAAATTTGTGCGGAAAATGACAAGGATGTGAAGATTGAGCCATGTGGCCATCTGATGTGCACTTCCTGTCTCACTTCGTGGCAGGTGAGGAAAGCCAAGCTGATTGACCTTTCTGGGAGATGGTATATCTTCTGTCTCACTTAGATCCTCGCAGGTGCCGAAAATTAAGGAGGGCACTAAAGGTACAGCCTCAAATGCATATTAATGAATCTGCAGACTGGGAATTCTGGCGTGCCTGGCTGCAGAGGAAGCACAAGAATGAAGCTTGCTAGAGACTTTTCCCCATGGGATATAGAGGCTGGAATTCTGTCCAGAATTGATTCTACCCATTAGACCCTACTGTCTCTCTGTTGCCTCCAGAGAAGTTCATTGCTGTATTTATAGCACACTTTTAATTTGCCTGTCCCTCATCCCCGTCACCAAAGTGCATTTCCAAAAAGACGTTACAGATGAAAGGCTTCAACTTTTTTGTATATAGGTTCTAGTCCCTGGGTTTGGTTTCTGTCATAACAGTAGCTGTGGAAAATCACTTCATGTTTTTTGCCTTCCGTCACAGGAATCGGAAGGTCAGGGCTGTCCGTTCTGCCGTTGTGAAATCAAAGGCACGGAGCCCATCGTAGTCGACCCGTTCGATCCTAGAGGAGGAGGAGGGCTGTTGCGGCAAGGTGCAGAAGGAACTCCTTCACCCAATTATGATGATGATGATGATGACAGAGCTGATGATTCCCTCTTCATAATGAAAGAATTGGCTGGAGCAAAGGTAAACGTGCTGCAGGGCACGTGCTTCTAGAGACAGTGGCATCACAGAGGTGAAGACTCTGGGCTGTCTGTGGTCTTGCTCACTTAGGTACGCTCAGTTTGCTGAGCCCCTGGGCAGACATGGCAGTTTGTAGCCCAGGTTTGCGGTCATCACCGAGATGGTGAATGTGGCCGTACAGCAGCTGAGGTCCAGCCCAGCGCTACTGTCCACATACCATATCTCTGACTTTCTGTCTGTTGAGAGAGGTAGTTAGCTGTGTTAGTCTGAAGTCAGGCAGGAGGCAGGGTAGATTTGTACCCTATAGACTGGCTAAAGCGGAGCTGCATAGCATAAGCTTCTATAAGCAGCAGGCTTGCTGCATCAGATGCTGTGACGTTATGTTGTCATGGAAAGTGGGGCACCGTCCAGGCCATTAGGAGAACAAAATAGCTGTGTTGATCTATCAGAATGTAAAACCTAGATTTATAACACTTATCTGCATGCTGAGCAATGCTGCTTTTTGATTTATTATCTGCAATCAGCATTATCAGCAGAAATTGAGCCATTTTCCGTTGCGATGAGCAGAAGCAGCCAGCGAGAAAAGGAGTCTTTCCAAGGTGCTGATGACTGAACTGGGCACCGGGCAGGCCATTTTGCTGAGGAAGTCGATTTGGCTGTCATCTTTTAATACGCTGCCTGATTAATCTGTGTAATAAAGATGGGATGACTGTCGGCCATCAGTGCTGCTTCCTGCCGGGGAGATGCATGCAAAGGCTGCATCCTTTATGGATCGCTGTGCAGATTTTTTTTTTCTGTCAGCTCATTGTTGGCATTTACCAGTCAGCAGCTGGAGCTGCTCTGATGCATAGGGGAAAGGGGTCGAACCTGGCTAGTTTTCAGTAACCAGTATCACCTTTTTATAAAAGGGCGATTCTTCCCATTTAAAGAAACCTGAATAATGATCAGAATCCCCTTTGAATTCCACACTGGTTACTTCTCAGTACAGTTGCTCATGTAAAGTTCAGTGTCGTTGTCTTGGACATGGGTGCCCTCGTTGTCCACCTTGGGAGTCAAAATTTGACTCTCTTAATGCAGGGTGACTCCCCATTGTGGTTTGCAGTAGTCAGGTGGTCTGGAATGTGCCAGTCATGTAAAAGCTGTGCCCAGTGTCTCAGCGTTACAGAGTGCCATCCTCGGTCATCAAGTGCTTTTGCAAGGGTGAGGAAAAAGGGGGCACTTTTTCCATGTACCAGGTGGTGAAGCACTTTATCCAAGGAGAAGGATGAGGGCTTTGACACCCTCTTGTGCCAGTGTACGCTTATTTTGGCAGAGGGACATCTTGTACACCTCTCAGATGTAATCCCGCTCCGTCTGCTGATACAGTAGAGCGTGCCCTCTGGTGGTGAGCACAGTATGTGCTTGCTTCAAAAAGGCGCACTAGAAACGAGAAGCAGTTGGTGCAGAAAAACAATGCCAGTGTTTGAGGGGTGGGTTGGACGTGTGCTTGTAGGGTAGTGCCAGCTTGGGGCCTCCTGCTGACTTAACAGGGTTTGTCCCCAACATGCTGCAGTCAGAACATGCATCACCTTTCCTTGCACATGCAGTATGGATATGCTGACGTGTTCGGGGTGCGGTACCAAAGTGGAGCATGAAGGCATGAGGAGACTGCTGCTGTGCTGGGGCAGCTTCTCAAGGGCTCAGCACTGGGTCATTTTTGTGACTTTCTCTTTGCAGGTGGAGCGCCCTCCCTCTCCATTCTCGATGGCTCCACAGGCCTCACTGCCCCCGGTGCCCCCACGGCTAGACCTTCTGCAGCAGCGAGTATCTAACCCCTCTGGGGCTTCCAGCCCAGGAACCACGTCTAAGGTAAAGGCTTCTTCCTTTTCCTTTTCCCAAAGACAGGAGGAAGGATTTCCAGCACGGCAAACCTAGAGGTTTAGTGCAAATTCCTTGTTTCTAAAAGTCTAAGGAGGTCATTTCGGGGTTTCACGCAGCAAGTCTAGAATTAATATCTCATAGGTGAGCTCCTAACTGGGGTATGGGAGAGGGCTAGGCCTTCTGCTTTTTAAGCTGCATTTTCAAGTGGCTTATGCTGTCTCACAGGTTGTTCCTAGTTCCCTTCACAAGGACAAGCCTTTGCCGATACCTCCAACACTGAGAGATCTCCCGCCTCCGCCTCCTCCAGACAGGCCGCATTCCACTGGGGTGGAGAGCCGACCTCAGAGACGCCCTTTACCCTGTACGCCAGGAGATTGTCCTGCCAGAGACAAATTACCACCAGTGCCCTCCAACCGTCAAGGGGAGCCCTGGGCGTCACGGCCCGTTCCAAAAGCACCTTCCGCAGCTCTCAGCCCTAATGACCCATGGGCTGGTAGAGAACTGACAAACCGCCATTCGCTCCCATTTTCCTTGCCCTCTCTGATGGACTCCAGACCCGACGTACATAGGCATGGCAGTACACTCAGCCTGGATACTACAACGGTAAGGCCCAGTTGGGCAGTGCTTCCCCATCTGAATGGAGAGGGAGGGGATACTACTTATGCCAGACTTGAGGAGCTCTTGCAGAGCTGAACAGTCATTATTTAAAATGTGTATGCAAATTACCTGCTGGATAGGAAGGGGAATAAGGCAGAATTGCCTCTGAGCTGCCATTAAATAGCCATTGTGCTGTGGTCAGTCCTTTGAGTCCAGTTGTGTTTTAAGCAGGATTGTAGTAGGAGATGGTTGGGGGTGGAGGAGAATGCACATTTGGGGTTTTTAAAATGTATGGATCCCATGCAGTGTGTAAGAAATGCCAGTGGACATTTGGAGTCTGTATTTGGAGACTCTTTATTTCCACCACTGTACTGTGTTATTTCACTTACACTGGTGCCATATGCTTCTGTCAAAAAGAAATGCTACCCAGACTGTCTTAATTCCTTTGGCTCACGCTCCTTGATTGTTTCCTTCCTCTGTCTCAGAGGTTTAAAGCAAATTAATTACTTCTAGCTGTCAACAAATCCGCTTGCAGAGACAAGGTTTCTTGGAATCAGTGTTTTGGAGTACCTAAGAGGAGATGATGAGCCGTTACTGTCTGTCTGAATCTGCTGACTTCATTGGGGTTTGTAACCTAAATTTCACCTTGCAGAACTTGAACAGCGGGCCTCCAGCAAACTCAGAGTGTGAGCACCCCAAGATAAAACCTTCTTCATCTGCCAATGCCATCTACGCTCTAGCTGCCAGGTGTGTTGCTTTTCAGTGAAGGCTCTATTTGTGGTACAAATGTAATTGTGGGTCTCTTCGCATCTTGGTACTCCTCAGTGCAAGAGTTAGAATTCAACACTGCTCCAATGGCCTGAGCAGGGGATTCAATCTCTGAAAGAATATGAAAGCACATGTACAGCATACCCCCTTGGCAGAGATGTGTAGAGATCTTCAGGTTTAGAGCTACCAGTAGGAACTTCAAACCAAATGGGAATTGCCCAGCACGTGGTGCAGTTAGACAGCCTGGTGTATAATTTCAGTCCCAGAAACATTAGATACCGCAGTACATATCTCAGTGTAAGACTGCACCTTTTTATTGCAGAGGGACATGGCCCAAGGCATGAAATTGAAGCCTGCCTGGGAAATGTGTATCTGGCACAGTCACCATGTAGCTTGGACAACACTTTTGCTAACGGGTTTAATGGAGTCTTGCAACCAGACGGCTCAGAATTCCAGAAAGCCAGAATCAATTTGAAAGTCTTGCTGTGGCTTTGAGAGTTAAGAGACAATGTCGCTATTTTGTCATTAACTGAATTTTCACTGCTTTCCACCTGCTTTTGATCCTCTTCTGTCTGCCCCAGACCACTGCCTGTACCAAAACTGCCGCCGGGGGAACAGTCTGAAAGCGATGAAGACACTGAATACATGTCGCCATCCTCTCTGCCTGTGGTGCCTCCAGGTCCAGGTGGACAAAAACCAGAGCTCAAGCTGCCTTTGGAAATGACCCAGAGTTTACGGTGAGACTCCTGTTGTCTCTACAGTGCTTGCAAAACCACACTGGGCCAGAGGAACATGTTTGTTCATTGTGGCTGAGATTTCACCCAGCTGCTCTGTCTGCTGTCTTTTCCCCACTGATGCTGACCAGATATAGACTACAGCAGTGGAGGAAACAGACTGTGAACAGTGCTCTTTCTTAGAGTCCCGATGTTAGCCATACATGGCATTGTTTTATCACTCCTGTCCATTTCCGTTAGGCTTTTGACGTCAGCTGCCATGGAAATGCGAAACTCCATTCACAGCTTTGCCTCATTTTCCAGTTCTGCCGGTTAACATTCCTCTGAACTGATCTGTTGTATTGCAGTGAAAGCAATGTGCTGCCTGTCAGGGCAAGCAGTTAAGAAAAATCTGTAGCATAGGCTAAAGTGCTAAGGAGACAACAGTTTCATTCCTGGTGGGAAACTTTTTTAACTCCTCTTTCTTGCAGAGTGTTGGAGTGTGACCGGCAAGCTGATGGCTGCACATATGAAGCGATGTACAACATTCAGTCGCAGGCAGCATCCTCTAGCTTAGAGATCACAAACATTTTCGGTAAGTGGTCAGCCATGCATATTATAAAGCAACCTAGAGAGAAACCATGGAGGAGCGAAGTAGTGAGAATCCAAGTTGAAATAGTCTTTAAAGGTAATGTGACAGAACCGTGACTAGCTTTTGAGGGTAAATAGTTAGACGTCAGCATGACTGTTTTGTCAGCGTGGACTGTAGACTGCAAAGAGGGATCTTAGTTACAAAACCTAGTTAAAGTGGGGGAAAGAAGCAGTAAGATTTTTTTTATAGGTAACCAGCGGTGACTTAGAAAGTTCAGTATTATGAGGGTTTTGTCTTCTAGGCTTATTCACAGTAGGGAGCTGGGCTGCCATGAAATCATCAGCTCAGATGTGTTGTCTGTCCCCAGCTGTTCCTTTTAATTCATGGAATATTGTTCTACCTAATTTTTGAAATTCCTCATTCCCATGCCTGCCACTCCTCCTCCTAGTGTGAATCCGTGTCAAGGTGCTGATTTGCACAGGCTAAGAACGGGCTTGTGCCCCAGTTAGCCCCAGTAATTCCAGCTGGCAATTACAGCTGACCATCCTCAGATCAGACTCTTTTGGGGAGTGGACCAGGCACTCTCACTGAACATTTTCAAAGCTATGTAGGCTTCTATCCCTAGGGATCAGAATGAACTCACATCTCGATCCTTTTGGAAACTGAGACAAATTCAGTCTCTTGTCACAGCCCTGCTGCTTAGTCAAGATGACTTGACTGTGGTTTCTTGGAAGGCATTCACCAAAATGAGCCTGCCCAAGTGAGATCATTGTGAGGAGGGCTGGTGAGTGTGTCCTTTTCTTGAGGAAGTCAGTGAATTTCATGTGTGAACATGACACCCTGCCTACTGATGAGATCAATGCATTAAAGTGTCCCTGTAGAGAACCAGTTAATTGGGTGCACTAGAGAGGTCACGAATGACTTGCAGCTATACCCAGGGGCCTGACTAAAGGCGTTACACTCGAAACAAGTGTGTGGTAACTCCCCTGTCCCTTTTTTTGGCTTTCTGCTGTGGGTTTGAGCAGGGAGGGATGTGCCTTGCTATGTAATCTGCAAAGCTAAAGGTGTGCGTGCATGTAGGACAAAGTATTAAAAAGGGATGGATAGGCCCTATGAAAGGATTTTACCCCTCCTGACATGGGGTTTCGACAGCAGAGCTCAACACAGCTATTTGCAGGACCGAGCAAGGAGTATACAGTCTGTTTTGGAAAGGCTCTGAGCTATATAGGTCTGAGCTGACTGCCTGTGGGCTTTCCTAGATGAGAGGGATCTGGCCGCAGCTGCTGCCAGCAACGGCCCTGAGGAGTCTGAAAATGAAGAAGATGGCTATGACATCCCTAAGCCGCCTTTGCCCATCGCCCTTGCACGTCGCACACTGTCTGACATCTCCAATGCCACGTCTGCCTTCAGCCGGATGTCTCTGGATGGGGATCCTGCAACAAGTGAGTGCCCTTACTGCAGGAGCTGGCAGCAGGGTCTGACAGTGTGTCGGACCTCTTGGGAGCATCTAATTGACCTCCTCTGTAGGCTACAGGCTTGGTCCTGCACTACAGAGGTGCTCTAGTCCTTATGGGTGAATATGTGATGATGGAGTAAGCCTTTGCACTGCACAGGTTAATTAAAACATTGCTTATTTGGGTTTATATGTGCTCCATTCACCTAATCTTCAAGGCACCCAGCTCAGCCTTCTGGCACTCAGGTCAATCTGTTGCAGTCGCTGAGAGAGGAAGTTGAATGCACGCTATAGCTGTATTTAGTACAGACGCTTGTAACTGCACAAAGAGAACAGGGATGAGCGATGATCCTGTGTGCTTCTCTCTCTCTGATCATCTGTGTTGGTTCAGGCTACTGGGGGTGGTTCTTTACCAGCAGATGGAGCTAGCTTACCTTCCAGTGCTCTCAACCCCCGCTCAGTGGTGCTGGCTGGCTCCCCAAGGTCACACCGTGTCCTTCTGGGTGGCATGACTTTTTCTGAGAATAAACAGGTTTTAGCTGCCCAGAAATCTGCTCATCTGCCTCGGCTCCTCTCTCCACTGTCCAGCTGCTTCTGAGGGAAGCGCCGCCAACCTTCCGGTGATTAATTTTGCACCGCAATTACAAGGTTACTCTCCGGAGGAGGGTCATTGTGGCTGACTCCTGCCGAACCCGCCAGTTCCTGTCAGAGTGAAAGGATGGGGCAGCTGTGGCACAAGCCCTTGAAAGTGACCCCTATAAATTTCTCCCCGCCTAAAGGGGTCTCAGAGGGATTATCTCCTAGACCTTGCATGACTTAGGGGTGAGGGAAGGGGCAGAAGACAGCAGTACCTTTCTGTCCAGGGTCTCCAGGCCAAATGTGCTCTTTCTTGTCTTGGTCACTTCTTTGCTACAAAACTCCAACCTGAAAGGTTCAGGTTGTAGCTTTCTGTCCTGCAGACTCACCCCTGGAGCCAGCTCCTTTGCCGCCAGCTCCCACTCCTCCCCTCCAGCTCTGAGAAGAGCAGCGGAGCTTAGCAGCATTGTCATCTGCCCCATACCCCACCGTCTTCTCTCAGTGTCCCCCCATAGGGCTAAGCGCCTTCCTTTCCCTGTGGCCCAGTTTCCACAACTGTGTGAAGAGGCTAATGAAGCTTCCCCACCATTGCAAAATGCTTTGAGCCCTGTGGATGGAGCAGTGCTTTAGGAGGGCTCAGTAAGCATTATCTTGAGGAGGTTTTGTCATCCCCTGAGTCACTGAGGATCAGCTGCTCCCAGACACTGGGTGCTAAGTGAGCTGGCTCCGTGGCGCCATCTATTGTGGTAGCTCTGTGGTTGTGCTGTTCCACACAGCGCATCTTTCTTCCCCTCTCAGTAACATGCCAGTGGCCACTCTGAAGCTGACGTGCAGTCTTTGAGATTTGCTCCAGTTCATGCCGTCTGGGGAGGGAGCTCTTATTCTCTCAACTGTATAAAAGGATTTTATATCTAAGCCCTTTGTTTTCCTTTGATGGTTGAGGAGCCGGGCCGCCTCGTGGTGGGTGAGGCAGCTCCAGAGAATGCTCTGCCTCTAGAGCCCTCTTTGTCTTAACACTTTGGACACGCGGTGCTCCAGAAGCCTTTGTCACGCTGACCACTTGCTTCCTGGTCCCAGGCTGCACAGCTCCCTCTTCCCAACTGGCAGCTTGGGCATTTGTACTCTGAGCCTCCCCTGGAACTGTTGCATTAGCACCGGGTGTTAATGCAGAGGGGAAAGAACCACCCTGGTGTGGGGAGCAGAACTGAATGGGTTCTTTGGATAACTAGGTTCAGCCTTGTGCTTGCTTCATGCATAGCCTCAGCCAGCAATGTATGGCAGCCAGCAGTGCTGAGGGGTGGGCCAGTGTGGCCAGGTGTCTGCAGAGGCTTTCCCAATGTCAGAAGGGCAGTGAGAAGCATGCCAGTACCACTGCCGCCTTGTCGCGAGGCCGCAGGTGAATGCAGGAGCTTGTCCCCTCTCCACAGTAACATGCACCTGTTTTTCCTTCCAGGTTTCTCTGATGGCACTCAGGTTCCAGAGCGGCCACCGAAGCCTTTGCCACGGAGGATAAACTCCGAACGGAAGGCTGGGAGCTGCCAGCCAGGGCCTAGCACCCCCCCTCAGCTCTCCAGTGAGATCGAGAACCTTATGAGCCAAGGATACTCATATCAGGACATTCAGAAAGCACTGGTCATTGCACATAACAATATCGAAATGGCCAAGAATATTCTCCGGGAGTTCGTCTCCATCTCCTCCCCTGCACACGTGGCCACATAGCACATCCCCTCCATGCCTACAGCTTGTGTGGACCAACTGCCTGGGCAGCCTGTAGCCCAGCTGCGCTCACAAGGGGGAAGGGGGTTCCTTTACGGGCTTCCTGCTGGACTCAGCCTTGCCTCTGAAGCGAAGCAGTTAACAGGTTTATGTGGTTCCAGATTTCAAAGCAGTGGAGTGAAACGGAGCAGATTGGTGTTTTATACAGTGTGTGTCTTGGCATCCTTTTTGGAGTCCTTCCCCTGCCTCTCGTGCGAGAGTACAGATTTGTTTCCCAGGGCGCTGGTAGACGCAGGGGTCACGACAAGTGATTCTGGAGCTGGTGCCCGGGGGCAGGGCAGTGCTTTGTGCTGTGAATTCTAGCGGAGTGCTCTGAAAGCATCTCCGGGTTGCTGTGGTGTGTCCTGTGGCTCATGGTACTAGATTTGGATCTGTTCACTGCTGTGTGTTTGGCTCAGGCTTTCTAGAGCAGTCAGTAGGTGGCCTTCTGCTGGGAATAAATAGGAGAGCTTGGAAGAAACCGCTGCATTTCTTCCATTTACTGTGGCGTTCCCCCCCCAGGCCCAGAACAATGCTTATTGCTCACAATAGAAATCCTCTTTAACCTGGATACTGTGCAACTAGCTGCAGCCAGGCATCTTTACCTGCTTAGCGCTGGGAGTTGAACTTCTCCCAGTCTCTCTCTCCTGCTGCTGGCAGGGGCTGGCTGCACCGGATTCCAGGGAGTCGGATCCGTTGAACTTTGTGTGCACGTTTCTCGGGGCTGGGGAGGGGCAGCGCTCTGCCTGCTGCTTATCCTTTTAACCCCGAGCATTTCTGCTGAAACACTTAGACTTGATCGCAGCTGGGCTGGACTCGCACACCCCCCGGTTGCTCCCGCACACCCTTGCATATGGGAACGTTGCATCTGGTAAACAGCGTTTTATTGCTCTTAACTGCATGGTGGCTGTAGCAGACTAGTGCTCTTCACACACATTCCATCCTCTCCTTCCGAGAGCTCCTGTGCGAGCCAGGCATCCGTGTGCCTGGGTGTTCGTGGGCTTGGCACTTGTGTTCCTCAGCACCTTCTCCGCTTTGCAGTACAGATGTGATGGGTCTCTGCACGGCTGTCTGTCCCCCGCAACATAGGGGCCCTCTCTCTTTGCTACACCAAGGCGTTGCCTGAGCTTGTCAGGCAGATGATGCAGGGAAATGGGGCATTTACACAAGAATCAAATGGGACTTTAAATGTCAGCATTAAACTATCGTTTGTGGACAAACCTGACTTGCTTCTTATCCAGCTTAATCCCTTTCACAGCATGTGTTTCTGATGTACAGTAAGTAATTGGTCCCTTCAGAGACTCGCAGGATTCAGCCCTGCTAAGCTGACAAATGAACTTCTTGCAGCCTGGGGTCAGCGGACATGAGCCTTTCAGCCTTTGCATCGGCTGGTTCTCTGATGTCCTATGCCGGAGTAGCAGTTGCCGTAAAGTGAAGTACTGTGGTTTGAAGTAACCTGAAGATGGTGTGAGGCTGCTTTGTGCAGTTCAGCCATTTTGCAGACTCGGTTACCCGGTTCCTCATCTTAGATCAGAGCGTTAGCTTGATCCAGAGAGAATTCAGAGCATGAGCAAATGGTCCAGAGGAGGACATGGCACTTGATGTGGAACAAGTTTTTTCCAAACCTGCAGCCTGGTTCTGGTTGCTGCCGCATGGGATCCAGGTAGTATGACCCAACTTCCACATGCCTCACGCATAGTCGGGGTAGAGTCGAGCCCTGCTAGAGGAGAGGGGTGGTTGAAGTGAATGCCCCCATGCTCCACGAAGCAAGCTCTTTCTCCTGCTCCTGCAGCCGGGCCTGTGACAGTGGCCAAGTCCTGCCAGCGTGGCATGGAGTGCTGGGACTCCAGTCCGTTGCCAGCCCTGGTCAGCACATCTTCCAGAGCCTTGCAAGAGGAGAAGCCAGCACAAGGGCAGCTCTGCTTACTCTCCGTACATCCGCAGGATGCAGTAGCAGTTGTGACCCTGACCCAGCAGTTCCTCGCATCTGAGAATCGGTTCCTGCTCTATGCTTTTCCAGAGCGTGCTGGAGGCCCCACTGCTAGCCATCACCCCTCTTTAACACCCCCTCTCTGCATCTTTCTTGAAGGCTGCAGCTAGCTGTGGGTTGCTTTGGGAGCCAGGGTGCTTCTCACCTTCTCTGCACAGTCTGCAGGGGTGTACGGGCAGCAGGGCTGGATTTCCCCCAGGGCGCTGGGGCTGCTGCCGTGGGAGTTCAGTAAAGAGCTTCAGTCATTGTCCTGCTGCAGAGCGGGTGCTCCGGGCAACCGCTTCCTGTTCTTTCCTGCCAGCCCTTTTCCCCAGGCTCCTCCGGTTGCCAGTTACATGCCCAAACTTTTCAGGGTTCAGACACAGAGGCTCGCAGCCTGCGGGGGTCATTCCAAGCGGTGAAGAGCGCAGTTTTGTGGCGCGTGTCTCTCCGACTTGCCTTCCC
>NW_017728936.1:10360250-10362602 GCF_001723895.1 Crocodylus porosus | reverse complement strand
TCCAGAGAGAATTCAGAGCATGAGCAAATGGTCCAGAGGAGGACATGGCACTTGATGTGGAACAAGTTTTTTCCAAACCTGCAGCCTGGTTCTGGTTGCTGCCGCATGGGATCCAGGTAGTATGACCCAACTTCCACATGCCTCACGCATAGTCGGGGTAGAGTCGAGCCCTGCTAGAGGAGAGGGGTGGTTGAAGTGAATGCCCCCATGCTCCACGAAGCAAGCTCTTTCTCCTGCTCCTGCAGCCGGGCCTGTGACAGTGGCCAAGTCCTGCCAGCGTGGCATGGAGTGCTGGGACTCCAGTCCGTTGCCAGCCCTGGTCAGCACATCTTCCAGAGCCTTGCAAGAGGAGAAGCCAGCACAAGGGCAGCTCTGCTTACTCTCCGTACATCCGCAGGATGCAGTAGCAGTTGTGACCCTGACCCAGCAGTTCCTCGCATCTGAGAATCGGTTCCTGCTCTATGCTTTTCCAGAGCGTGCTGGAGGCCCCACTGCTAGCCATCACCCCTCTTTAACACCCCCTCTCTGCATCTTTCTTGAAGGCTGCAGCTAGCTGTGGGTTGCTTTGGGAGCCAGGGTGCTTCTCACCTTCTCTGCACAGTCTGCAGGGGTGTACGGGCAGCAGGGCTGGATTTCCCCCAGGGCGCTGGGGCTGCTGCCGTGGGAGTTCAGTAAAGAGCTTCAGTCATTGTCCTGCTGCAGAGCGGGTGCTCCGGGCAACCGCTTCCTGTTCTTTCCTGCCAGCCCTTTTCCCCAGGCTCCTCCGGTTGCCAGTTACATGCCCAAACTTTTCAGGGTTCAGACACAGAGGCTCGCAGCCTGCGGGGGTCATTCCAAGCGGTGAAGAGCGCAGTTTTGTGGCGCGTGTCTCTCCGACTTGCCTTCCCTGCGTGTGCCCTTCCTTGTCCACTGGACTGTATCTTAAGCTGATTTGGGAGACACAAATGGCTTTTCCTCCTTGAAGATGTGAATGTCTGTTACTGTCGGCACGCGTAGCTCGGCCACAGCAGGGCACCCCAAGGTCATGTGCTGTGGATGAACTGAGCCCTTCGCAGTGTTCCCCTTGCTGCTTTCCTTGGGGTGGCCTGATGATCCCCCCTTTCCCCCCGCCCCCAGTGTCTTTATTCGAAGAGGTTAACTTGATTTCACTTCTTACAGAAAAAAAAGCCAAATGTCTCGTGCCTTTCTGAAGGGGGATGCTGCATCTCTAGGCTGGCTCCCTGGACTAGCCTGGCTGCTGAGCTGCTTTGGAAGTGAGCAGGAGAGAGAGAGGGGGCAGTTGTCGCTTCAAGGATGACACTGTGTTTTGTAGCATTTCAACTGTGGAGGTTTTCCTACCTTATCTCTGTTACTAACAGTGACTTGTCTGGACTGGTGCTGTAACACGCTCGCTGTGACGACGGTAGAATTGTAACACAGGATTCGTTGTGCTTTTAACAAAACCAAGCAGAGTTCTGGTCATAAAAATGCTGTTTGTCCCCCACCTCCCACCCCAGGACGCGAAGGAGGCCAAACACCCCGTACAGGCAGAGAGGGACGCTACAGGCCTGGGACCCGGGCCTTTCTCTGAGACTCGCCAAGCAGCTGCACGAACTGGCAGTCCCAGCCCCTTCCAGCCGCCCGGGTGCGTTCATCGCCACTCCCACCGCCTGGCAGTCCAGAGCCAGAAGGAGACCCTGGAGGTAGCTGTTCCCTCTGCGGGTGTGCCGGCCTGCTGACCTGCCCTTGTCTTGTTCCTCTGCCGCGCCACAGATCTAAAGCATTACGCATCCCGGGCTTCTCTGCTGGCTTTGGTGAGCTTGCTTCCTTTGTAGACGCAGCTTTCTCTGCCGGTCCCTAGCTGCAGCCTCCACTCCAGGGGTGCTGCAGAGCTGTGGGGAACCGCGGGCTTTCTGGAGTAGGCCTGTCCAGTGGTTGGAGCTAAGCTGGGGATGGAGTCGTTCCTGCACACGTGCGTTCAGCCGGGTCAGGGAAATGCGGTTCCCATGGCGTTTCTTCCTCAGTGGGCCCCAGTGGCAAATTGGAAGGGGAATTAAGGAAACTTATTTTTAAACTTCCTAATATAAACCCGCTGGGGAGACTGTGGTGGGGGAGGAACAGCAGCTTTATTTCTCTTGAATGATGAAAACCAATTTGTATGATATCAGTGTTAAAATGTTGAGATTTTCACAAACTATTTTAAAAAAAGCAAAGTATAATAGTGTCATTAATATAAAAGAATTATATTAGCAGTATTTAATCCTCGCAAACCTGTAAAGAATAAGGAAAACAGAAGGTAAATATTCTTACAGAGAGTAGCTGAGCTTTAAGATTCATTTGGGTTAAAGTCTTCGTTTTGGTTTTTTTTGTTTG
>NW_017728936.1:10340648-10348946 GCF_001723895.1 Crocodylus porosus | reverse complement strand
CACTGGAAGGAAGGGAGCCCCAGGAAGGCCCCAGCCCGCCTCTTGGCCCAGGCCTCATTCTTTCGGGCAGGGCCTGTGGGTTTGACCCGGCTTTCGCTCTCGCTTTCTCCAGCGCCGCTTGCCCAGCCACTGCGGGCCAAGCACCATCATGTCTGCAATGCTGGAGAGCACTTGTTCCAGCCGCCCATGCTTGAGTCTGGAAACGTTGGTGTGGAGGTCAGCCTCTGCTTCTGGCCACGGGAGCTGCCTGAACAAAGTGAAGGCACACGGCTCATCCCTCCAGGCTGCGGGGACCAGTGTTTTCTGGCTGCAGGGACTGCTGCGGGGTCCCAGCTCCTGTGTGAGCCCAGCCAAGGGGGTGCAGAGAAGACGGGGCTCAGAGGCCTCCAGCCACAAGGCAGTCTGGACCCGCAGCCTGTGCTTCGCAGCACCGTGCCCAAGCCCCCCGACTCTCTGTGAGACCTGGGCTTGGGGGCAGCACCAGCCTCAGGCTGTGCCCTGTTTGCTGAACAGCCGCGTCCTGCAGAGCGCAGATATGTGGGGACTCAGGGAAGGCCGCCTGCCCACATACCCTCCCTGGGGCCTGCAGCACCACCACTTCCAGCCCCTCAGCCCAGGCAGAGGCTTGCTCTTACTGTGGCTTGGCCCCGTCTGCCCCCTACGTGAGCCTTGCCCCCCACCGGGCCTGCTTCTGAGAGCCTGGGACTCCTGCAGGGAGCCAGGACCTAACTCTCACTGGGGAAGGACTCCCTGCTTGAACCCCACACCAAGGCTACCCCTGCCCCTGCCCCTGCCCTCCAGCTTAGGCACTAAGCGGAGCCCTGGGTACAGACAGGACCTGGCTCAGGGTCTGGGAGGCGCTCACTGGCCCCTCAGTCGCTCACCGTCCCTTCAATCAAGGCTGCCTCATTAGGCACTAATTGGAGCCCTGGGGTTCAAGCCCTGGGAGGAGCTGGCACAGTGCTGGGTGCTCTTGCCCCTGCCTGCTGAGGGCCAGTCATAGAGATGCTCTGGTTGGTTACCAGAGTGTACTTACCTGGCAGGGGAAGCAGAGTAACCATGTAGGCGAGCTCCCCAGGGTAATTGTCTCTGATATGTCCTCCCTAGGAGGTCTATATTGAGCAGTTTCTTTTTGGTATTGGGTGGTGGAACCGGAGCGTGCTCCATCCACTCCATGCATTGACCTGGTATTGCAGTGCTTCCAGGCCCGGTGCAAAAAAACGAAAAAAAAAAACAAAAACTGCCTGCTGAGGCGCTAAGTGCCCCCGCCCCTTGCAGACCGGGAAGCCCTGCTGCAGACCTGGTTGAAGGCTCAACGCTGTGCAGTGGCCTCACCTGAGCCCTAGCAGGTGCACCGTGCAGCCGCCCGGCCCAGCCCAGGCTCCCTGTCCCAGCGCAGCACCACGCGCTGACAGAGCCAGGCAGGGGGTCAGCACCTGGGCCTGTCCCAGCTGCATTGAGGCTGTGGTGCTGGCCTGGCTCGGGGCGGTGGAAAGCAGAGGTTCAGCCCCGTGCAGCAGCAGGCAGTGCCCGGCTGCCCTGGGAGCACCCCGGGGCCAGCACGCCCCTCACCCCATGGGCTGCCCAGGCACATGGCACCCTGGTCCCTCTGCCCTGTGCACATGGCCACAGGGCCAGCACCCAGGTGGTGCAGCAGCCGCGGCGTGCCCACCCTGTGCCTGCCCCAGGGACGCTCCCGCGGCGCCGGCCAGGGCCTGGCAGGGCCAAGTAGGTGAGAGCCAGCAAGGGGGTCTTGGCAGTCTGGGTTGCAAAGGGGCTGGGTGCTCCTCGCTCCCACAGACGTCCGTGGAGTCCGGCGCCTCTGCAAACCCGGCAAGCGGGCCTCAGAAATAACTGTGACCAGAACTAACTCGGGGAGCCAATCCTGCCCTGGGCAAACCAAGCAAAGTCACTCCAGTTTGACCCTGTTGTACTCAAAAGCAGAGCTGGCCCCTGAACCCCTCTTAGCTTCCTTCCCTGCAGTACAGAAAGCTGGAAGTAGAAATGAGCCTGAACCCAAACCCTGGGGAAGTCTGGGCTCCTGTGTGAAGCTTGAGCCTGGCAAAATAAAAAATAATCCTGGGGGAAACGGAGGTTGCTGCCCACCGCGAGAGCTGGGGAGTGGGGGAGCCGCAGGGTTCCTCTGTGCCCAGTGGCTTCAGTCAGGGATCTCCTGCAGGATCAGGGCTGATGGTCCGTCTCCCCTGCACAACGGATGGTGCAGAAGGGAAGGCAGCCCACTGATTCAACTCCGGCCTCAGACAAGGCCCAGTTCACGTTCCCAGGGAAAGGGGATCCTTCCCCCACCCCAGCTCCAAGTCCCCCCCTTGCCCCTGGAGCCCTTCTGCGCAGCCCTCGTCTCCCTGCCTGCTCCCCACACCTGGGACCTCCCGCCAGCCACAGGCCTGCAAGTAGCAAACAAATCTCCTTGCCTTTCAAGGTCACCAAGATGCCTGTTGCTGCTTCCCTCAAGGAGTCCCTCTTCGGCCACTTGCCCTCCTTGATGGTGTACGTCTCCACAATCTTCAGGGGCATCGGGTTTGCTCCAACCCCACCGATCACCACGATCCACTGGGAAGAGGCACCAGGGTTTTCCACTGGAAGCCGTTGATGCTGGCCACTTCCATCACGGACTGTCAGCAGCGAGGGCAAGCGCATGCCATGCCTGCCAGGGGGCCCGCTACCCTGCAAAACACCGGGAGAGAAAAGCATCGCACGCTGGGAAATGCAACAGAGAGAAGAAACCTCCATCCCCATCCCTGCCAGAGATCCAGGCAGCTAGGAACAGCATGATCAATACCTCCGAGTCCATGCAGTCTCCACGAATCCTAGGACCCAGCTACAGCACACGCATGCACACGCACATGCATCTCAGCACATGTCCATTCATCCTGCAGTTCCCCATCCGCCAGAGGCTCACATGGACACCGGTTCTAAAAAGGAAAGGCAAATAAGGTTGGATTCAGTTCATTAGCCCGGTTTCCCGTGCATCCCAGCCCCCAAGTGACATTCAAAGCGAAGATGCTGCAAACTGTCGGCTCTCTGCCAGGCTCAGGGTTTCGCAGCTTAGAAGGAATTTTTCTTTGCTGAATTCTTCTCTGACATGATAGCTCTCCTGGTGCTACCTCGTCCTGCACCTGCAGAGAAGCCTGCCCGGGGAACCGTGCTGGGGGCATCCAGCGTGCAACCCCCCCGCAGCCACGGCTCTGCCACACGCAGCGTTACAGCTGAACTGTAAGGGGTCCAAAGAGCAGCCCATTAAGACAGTGAGAGTCACAAGCTCCCATTGTAGACTCAGGATTATTGTTTCCTCTCTCCGAGCGGCTGTTAAACATGCGGACGGGATGAATAAATGAAGGGAGAAAGAGAGACACAAGGGGACTGAACGAGGCAGCTGCCCAGGCACGAACGGGTGCGCTACGCGGCGATGCGAGCTCAACCTTTGTTACGTACCCGGAGCTGCTTTGTAGTTGGTCTGAAAGTCAAGTCAGGCTTCTCCCTCTCTGGAAACACCGGCAGCCACACAACGTGGGTCGTGGGCACACGACCACTGTCTCCATCCTGAAGTGGTCCTGCAGCTGGGGCTTGTGGTGCTAATGGTTGAGCCGATATTTGGTACTCACAAAGGAAGCGTGCACAGCGGTTTACTGGCCCGTACAGGGAACCCTTTGCCCCCATTGCCCTCCCTCCATTTGATATTTTGATGCCCAGTACTTAGTGGTGGCAGTGCTGTTGCAGTGGCAGTCTCCCAGTGTCTTCACCAAGGAGGGTAAGGAAAGGGGGAGTAGGGGACCTGGAGTCGCACAGGATGGGGGGCAGAGTGAAAGCAGGAATCAACCCCGGCTTGGCTCTCCGTCTGCCCCGGAGCCCCTGCCACTAGCCCTTGGGAGCCCGACTGCCCTGGAGATGCTCCGAGCCAGCTCCTCCGTGCTGCCACGGCCTATAAGCACATCCAGGCCAGTGTGAGGGGTCCACACGAGGCAGAGCTGCTCCCAGATACCATCATCAACATCAGCAAGCTCTCGCAGGCGAAGATGATCGTCTCATCTGTGGGGCCGAAGATGGCTGATAAGGCTAATCTGGGACTGACAGACTCGCAGCTTGGGCGCATGTTGCTACGTATGGCGAGCAGCTCTGAATATGTCCGTGCCGCTGAAGCAGAGTACCAGCCTAGACGAGCTCTGGCAGGAGAGATCTCTCCTATTCAGCCGTCCACTGGAGGACAAGCCACTGGTGGAGAAGATGCTGGAAGGGGTCTTTGGCCGCTGGCAGTCTGGGAAGCAGGCATGCAAGGGACATCATCCTTGCGGGATGCCTGTAGCTAGAGGCTCGGTGGCAGGTGACGCTTGTGACCCTCTGCAGTGAGCGGGGTGGCTGTTCGCAAGCCCTCCCTTAAAACACTCGCTCCCCTGCTGCTTGTCCAGCAGCTGCAGAGCCCTTACAGGTCCCCAACCACAGTTATGTGGTGGGAAACCAGAGCGGACGTCCCGTGCTGGGGGCGCTGGCACGGGACCACGACCACAGCTAGATGACACCACATGCCCTTCCGCCAAGCTGCCCAATATGCTCCTGCCCACCGCCCCGCTCACCCCCGCTAAAGACACCACAGTGCCGGCAGCCCTGGAAGTCGTTAGGCTCTTTATTTTCACAGATATAAAAAAAAAAACCCCTGCAAATATCAAACAAACTCTTAAATTTACACATGACCCAACAAAAATATATATATAAACCAAAGCTGCTGCTGCGTCCCGGACGGGGCTAGCTCATGAGTACAGTGCACCCTTTCGGGCAGGGGCTGGTTGTCTCTGCGCCGGTGGAGGGTCCCGCTAGCCACGGAGGGGAGCGGGTGCTTAGGACAGGAGCAGTGCACGCTTGCCCAGTGTTACAGTAAGGCTGTTTGCTGAAGTGGTGGAGGCTGGGGAAGGCACTGCCGGGGAGCAGCAGACAGGGGTGTGCTTCGAGGAGTCCTACAACTCGGTTCACTGCTCTAGGGATGGGAAAGTGAGGGGCTCACCCCCTGGGACGGGCAGGGGAGGAGGGGTCTGGCCCTGGCACGCTCTCCCGGGGAGCTACTGGGCACCTGAAGCCACGGCGGTATATGTTAAGGCGGCGGGTTGGCTGTGTTTGGTACCAGGGTTATGTAGCACCAGTTCAGGGTTTCAGGAAGGAGCTCGGGTCGGCCGGTTTCCTCTCTTAGCCACGTGTGGGCCCCCATCTGCCTGGTCAGACAGCGGGCCTGTGACGAGAGCTCTACCCAGGGACGGATGTTAAGAAAAAAAGCCCCTTGGAGCCCTGTAAGAAGCACTAGGGGACTTCAAGGAACCACGCACCTCCTCGATTTCAGACCCAGCTGCCTCGGCCAGCCCCCGCGCGCCCCCGAGGCCGCAGGGAGACGGGCCAGCCTCTCAGCCCAGCAGTGCTGCGGCGGGACCAGCAGCCGTTGCTTTGTGCTCAAGCATCGTTTCACCCGACCGCTCCCGAAGCCTCCGTGCGTGAGATGGCCCCGAGCTCCCGCCCGTGTCCTGTCAGCTCTGCTGTCAAGGGGATCGCTGGGGCAGGCGGGGACGGGGAACCCACCCCTGCGCTGCGCGCCTGAGGCTGACGGGACGAGCGCGGTCGGAGGGAGCGCCGCGGGAACTCGCGCTTCGGGCATGATCCGCCCTGCATCCGAGCTCCAGGGACCGACCTGAGCCTGCTCGGAGGGGGCTGCTCGTCTTGCTGAGGGGCTTCCACTGGCAAAGCAGCCCCTCCGCTCTGAGCTTGCCCGAAGGGGTGAGGGGGGCTCACCTACTGCAAGCGGGGGGTGAAAGGCATCTGCTCCTTCCCCACAACCGTGCTGGGCATTAGGTGCTCCCCCCTCAGGCCAGCGGGGCCATCTTTGGCCACCGGAGGGGTGAGCGAGTCCAGGTGTGCCGCGGCTCTTCTGCCATCGGTCAAATCCTCGGCCGGAGCAGCGAGGGCTCGTCCCTGCGGGGCAGTCTGGGCGCTGGGATGCGTCGGGCTCTGGCCACGCTCCCGGGGGGCTGAAGCAGGGGTGGGAGGCGGCGATCCAGGAGCAGGGGAAGTCTGGAGGGGAAAGCACTTGGCAGCTGCCTCCCTAGTGTCTCAGATCGATGTATTTCTCGCCCTTGGATCCATCAGAAAGAAACGGAGGTTAGCAGGGCGCAGGGCGCAGGCGCGACCGGCCATCGCAGGGCCCCGCGCAGACGGGCTTCGCAGCATGTACAAGCGGTACCAGGCGGGTATCGTGGGGTGGCGGAGCGTGGCAGGGCCGGGCGCACGCTCCCCTCCAGCCGCCCCCTGCCCCCAGGCAGCGCGGGCCCCGTCTGGCCGGGAGCCGGGCAGCGCGGGGGGCGGGAACGCGCTGGCAGGGGCCCTGCAGCGGCTGGGAAGCGTGCGGCAAGGCGCATGGGGCAGGCTTGGATGGGGCAGCTGCTGCGTGGAGCAAGAGCGTGAGAGCGTGCGTAGGCCCAGCAGGCCGCCTGCCTCGCCACGGACTCGCTGGGAGACTGCAGTGACCCCCCGCCCCATCCTGGGATCACCCCCCGTGGCAACACGAGGAGAGGGAAGGGGCTGGAAGAGCGAACAAAAGGAAGGGGACAGACCGAGCACGTGCCCTGCAGCCCTGCGCTACCGCTACGGGGAGCAGCGTGCCAGCGCTGGTGACCCCGGGTACCAGGCCGAGCAGTACGCCGGTCCCTGGCATCCACGCGGCAGAGCGCGGCTGCGTGACGCTGCTGTGGGAGGGGGGAAGGCGGGGTACCGGGCCCACCCCAGGTCCCCCAGCCGCAGCCGGGACAGCCCAGGGGGACGATCCTGGCGGGGGTCAGCCCTGCAAGGCCGGGGCAGGGCGCCTGGGCAGCTGCGCACGCGGGGCCGAGAGACGGGGTAGCGCACTGCAGGTGGAAACCCAGCGGCTGCGCTGACTCCCTAAGCCGGTGCCTGGGGCTGTGCCCGAGCCCGGCGTCCCCGCGCCCCGGCGCTAGCGCAGCGGTCGCCGGCCCATGCACGGGGAGGTGGTGAGAAGAGGCTGCCAGGCGGCCGGCGGGCACGCGTGCGGCGTTCAGGCCTACCTGGTCCCCAGCAGGTTTCTGGTCGCCGTTGGTGGCCTGCAGCAGCCCCGCCTCTTCAGGAAGCTTATCTGACTTAACTTCAACTACAACCTCGTCTTTACGGGCATCAGGCTTGGTGCTGGGGGGGAGGGGGAGGGAGGGGACAGCTTTGAGACATAGTGGACAGATGCCAGCACCGGCAGGCGGTGCAGCGAGGGGCCAGGCCCCCGGGCTCCTCCCTGCGGAGGGCTGCGGGCACAGGAGAGCGGCTGGGGCTGGGGATCAGCCGGTTCAGGAAGAGCTCTCAGCTGCTCTGGTCCGTCCCGGGACGCTGTGCAGGACCGGGGCACTGCCCCGCAGGCAGGAGCTGGAGGCAGCGGGGCAGGTCCCGTGCTGGGGGCTCTCTTCCCTGAGCTCCCTGCAGCCGGACGCTCTTGGTCCCAGCCCCGAAGCCGCCTAGCGCTGCTGAGGGCGGCTGGGGCAGGGAAGCGCGCGGGCGAATGCAATGAGATGGGCAGCGTGGATGGTGGGTGCGCCGCGAGCCAAGCCCTGGGGTGCGGGTGGGGAGGGGCAGGGCGGTGCTTACATGTCCTGCTTCCCGGTGCGGCCGCACGGGATCTTGCCCTTCTTGTGCAGGAAGTAGAGGACGGCGCCCAGCACGGCCAGCACCAGGATGCACACGATGACGGCCACGATGATCACGCCCTTGCTCTCCTGGGGCTTCTGCTCTGCTGACGAGAGGGGGTAGTTACGGGACAGAGGACCCCCGGGGCAGCTGGGGCCCTCCCAGTGCGGCTGAGCTCCACCTGGGCCGCAGCAGCACGTGCCTGGGCGAGCCGGGCTAGCGTTCGGCATTATGGAGCTCCGGGGTACGTGCCTGGCTCGGCCCTGGCTCCCTGCTTTCCCAGGGGGTACACTGTTTGCATGCACGTGCTCTCAGACCCACGTGGACCTAACCGACCCTGCCCGCGGCCCCAAGCAGCCAGTGGGCATGAGCACAGAGAACTGCGGCGGGGGAGCAAAGGCGCATGGGCCCGAGGCTGAAGGAACTGAGGGGAGAAGAGGGGAGAGATGCTGTTGGGGGCTTAGGAGCTGCAAAGACCGAAGTCAGGTCTGACCAGCGGCTGCGGGGACTTAGGATCATACAGCACGAGGGTGGGAAGGGACCTCGGGAGGTCACATCCAGTCCAACCCCTGCTCCAAGCAGGACCAGCCCCAGCTACATCATCCAGCCAAGGCTTTGTCT
>NW_017728936.1:10338288-10339616 GCF_001723895.1 Crocodylus porosus | reverse complement strand
GCCTCCCACTGGCTCTGGGTGCTCACAGCAGAGACCGAGAAGGGCCTGCGGCGGGGGGCTGCCGAAGACAAGACCCTGCCCCAGGCAGAGGGGGGGACTGGGCCCCATGGTGGAGGAGCAGGGGAGGGGAAGGGGCTTGCAGGGAAGCAGCAGGAGCCAGCGGTGCATCCAGTCACTGACCTTTCTTGATGGTCTCCACTGGGCCAGCGTTAAAGGATGGAGAGAGCGAGCTGAGCCCAGGAAAGAGCTGAGCCCGTGGCACCTGCCGTGCTGTTCCCTCCCTGCCCCCCTGGGGACCACTGTAGGGGCACCCCTTCCTCCCCTCCCCTCCCTCCGGGGAGGAGTGCTGATTTCTGGGGCCACGACGGCGGGGGCAGCACTTACCGGTCGCATTGCCCGCGGGCGTTGTCGTTGTTGGCATTGTTGGTGTCATCCCTGTAACGAGACAAGGCGCAAGCTCAGAGAGGTGGCAGATGGGTGCCAAGAGACTGTGGCCTGGAGAAAACGCTGCAGTGCAGCCACGAGGGTTGAGCAAAATGCCCTCCCCAGGGTGAGGGGGGATGCACATAGCCGCGCATGCAAGCACGGTGCCAGGGCTGCGGCGCGTCCTTCGACCGAGGAAGTGGGACGTGGGTGCAGCCCGAGGGCCCCACAGCCGAGTCCTTGTGGAGGGTCCAGCGAGACTCGGCGCCGAGGCTGTTTCTGAGCAGACGGCAGCGTGCCCAGCAAGGGCAGCCGAGCCGGTTGGTGTGCGGGGGCCGGGGCTGTCGGCCCTTGGCCTTTGCGGGGTCCTGAGGCCACTGCATGCAGCAGCTGGGTAACTAATCCCCATGGCAGGGCTGGAGGACGGACGGGAGCTTTTGGCAGGGGACCCCGGTGCTCCCGAGAGCAGGACCAGCTCTGCTGCAGCCGCAGGCTCTCGCCTCTCGCTGAGCGGGTCTGGCTACTTCGACATAAACCCAATGGAGAAAGTCGCTGCCTTTGCTTTGAAGAAACAGTGAGAGCGGGGTGGGGGAGCCCCAAGGCCCACATCGGTCCACTCACTGCGCTCCAGCTGGATGTGGCGCGAGGCCACGCCCAGGTAGTTGGTGGCCGTGCAGGTGATGCCCGAGCGCAGCAGTTTGCTGGTGACCTGCACCGTCAGGTTGCTGACCATGCTGTAGTTCTCCGTGCGGTTTTGCACCTGCAAGGGGGCACAGCAAGAGTGAGGGGCATGCATGTGGCCCCAGCTAGGCCACATCCCCAGCACGGGAGAGGTCCCTGTCCCGTCCCCGCGCCAGGCCTCACCGTCCCGTTGGCGCTCCAGGTGATGGAGGGCTCAGGTTGCG
>NW_017728936.1:10333998-10338188 GCF_001723895.1 Crocodylus porosus | reverse complement strand
GGGGGAGCCCCAAGGCCCACATCGGTCCACTCACTGCGCTCCAGCTGGATGTGGCGCGAGGCCACGCCCAGGTAGTTGGTGGCCGTGCAGGTGACGCCCGAGCGCAGCAGTTTGCTGGTGACCTGCACCGTCAGGTTGCTGACCACGCTGTAGTTCTCCGTGTGGTTTTGCACCTGCAAGCGGGGACAGCAAGAGTGAGGGGCATGCATGTGGCCCCAGCTGGGCCACGTCCCCAGCACGGGAGAGGTCCCTGTCCCGTCCCCGCGCCAGGCCTCACCGTCCCGTTGGCGCTCCAGGTGATGGAGGGCTCAGGTTGCGCCAAGGCTGTGCATGTCAGGGTCACCAGCTCATTCTCCTGCACGGGCACCCCTGGCTCCTCCACGCTCACCTGCGGCTTTCCTGCAGGGGGATGGAGCGGGTCAGGTGGCATCGGGCACCAGTCCTCTGCCTGTGGCCGTCACCAAGAAGGGAGTACCGATGCCGCGGCATCCGTCCCTCTGCTTTTTTTCCTCCCGGCCCGGCAGGGCGGCACGAGCAGGCTGGCTCCGTGCCCGGCAGAGCCTAGGGCGAGTCGGGCCCTTACCGTGAACCACGACGAGCACCTGCTTGTTGCGGGACAGCCCCTGCACGCCGGGCATGGTGACCTCGCAGATGTAGTTGCCCGCAGCCTCCCGCGTGATGTTGCTGAGCTGCAGCTGCTGCCTGGAGCCCAGCGCTTTCCCCTTCTGCAGAGGGGGACAGGGGCAGGCTAGCACGGGGCGGGGGCTGCGGTGCCCTACCCCCGCCCCCCCGGGGAGCCCCCAGCCACGGGGAGGGCGCAGGAAGGGGCCTCGCCTTGTCCTTGTGCCAGTGGAAGGCCAGAGGCCGGGAGCCTCGCGCCTCGCAGGTCAGGGTGAGGTTGTCCCCCTCCGACACTGGCTCAGACGACTCCTTCATCACCTTCAGCCCCTCGATATCTGTGGGGAGAGCACGAGTGGTCAGGCCCTGGACTCTGGGCCGTGTCCTGGAGGGGCTGTCCTCAGCCATCACCCCCAGCCGGGTCCTGGCTCGAGGGAGCCGGGCCAGTGCACTCCTTACAGTTCACGACGAGCTCGGCGTTGGCTGTCAAGGTCTCCATGGTCTCCAGGTCCAGGCCCTTGCAGCGGTAGCGGCCAGTGTCCTCCTTGTGCACCTTGCCCAGGCTCAGCACACCTTTGTCTACCTTGCCCGGCAGCTCCTGCTCCTCCTCCTCCCCCGTCGCGGTGTTGTTCTGGGGCACGGCAGAAGCCACGGCCTGGTCAGGCAGCCCAGAGCCCTCCCCCAGCCCCATCCAACCCCGCTGAACCCCTACCCGCCTGCACCCACCTGCACTCGGAAGAAGGTGTATTCGGGTGGGGGGTTCCCGTCACCCTGGCAGCGCAGCGCGACGTGGTCGCCCTCCTTCACCTGCGGGCGCGGGGCGCTGATGGCCAGGCTCACGTTCTCCGTGGGGTCTGGGGGGCACAGGAGACAGGAGGGGCCCCTTCTCAGTGGGCTCTGCAAGCCGTGGTACCCCAGCAGAGCCGGGGGGAGGTCACAGACAGCTGCCCAGAGCTGGGGCACGGGGACCGTGCTGCCGGCGTAGCACTGCCACGTGGCTCCACCACTGCTGCCTGCTGTACCCTGCCCAGCTCCCTCCCTGCCCCGTGCCCCCAGCCCAGCTCTGCCCTGTGCCCGCCCCAAACAACCCCCAACTCACAAAAGACGTGGACTTGGACCTTGGGCGACTGGGCCTGGCGTTCACCCCCCGAGAGGAGGTAGTGGGCCTGGCACTGGAAGTAGGCATGGCGGTCCTGGCGGGTGACGAAGGCAAAGAGCCGGCTTCTGGCGGTGAAGAGCCCACTGGCCTCCTGCGTCCGCGTGTCCATGACTTTCACCTCTGTCGGGATGGGGGTAGTGGGGCAGGGTGAGCGTGGGGCGCGGGGCAGCTGCTTGCTACAGCCCCTGAGACCCCCGTGCCCCACCTCCCCAAGCCCCAGCTCAGAGCACAGACCCCCAGGCAGGATGGCTGCGAACTTCCTCACTGCAGTGCTCAGCATGGTCCGCACATCCCACTCCTCGCCGGACCTGGCCCCCGCTGCTGATGCCAGGCACAGTGCCCCTGAGCGCTCGGTGCCGGTGCCGCCCAGCTCCTGCCCCCCATGTTCCCCGGGGCAGCCCCCACTGCCCAGCACTCACTGTCGTCCTCCTGGTGCAGGCGGTGCCCGTCCTTCAGCCACGTGATATTGGGCCCTGGGAAGCTGTTGCGGACGATGCACTCGGCGATCTGCAGCCGCAAACACAGCACTGGGCAGCCCCCTCCCCTGGCACCCCCGGAGGTTGCGATCTTCCCCCAGCAGTGCCCCCGCCCCACCAAGCTCTCTCCCTGGCTTTGGCCCAGCCCAGCTCCCACCCCGCCCGCTCACCTCTTGGCTCTCACTGCTGCCCACAGAGATGCCGCCTTCATTCGCCCGGATTTCAGGAGGCTCCGGGGCCTCTGGAAGAGAGCGGGTGCCCGGCGGCGGTGAGTGCTGGGGAAGGGAAAGCCAAACCCCCCTGCTTGCCCCCGCCCCCGCTCTCCTCCCTCCAGCCGGCCCCAGTGCCACTCACTGTAGACGCGGAGCTCGGTGCGGTTCTCGCCCACGCCCAGGCTGCCCGCCCCGACCTGGCACACAAAGATACGGGCGTCCTGCAGCGTGGTTTGGGTGATGGCCAGGGTGAAGGCGTCATCCATGCTCACACGGCCCACGTAGGGAGGGTCCTCCGTGAACACCTTGCCCTGCACCCAGGAGTGGACCTTGGTGCGGCCAGCGCGGGTGATCTGCCACGAGAGACAGCCCTGCCGTCACCGCCAGCTCTGCCCAGTGGCCGCAGGCTGGGGACCAACACGGCCCCGACCTCAGGGGGCAAGGCCGGCGGTGCCAGGGCCGTGCCCCCCAGCCCAGGGAGTCTCATGCTCCCATCGCTGCCCCTTCCTAGCCCACCAGTGCCCCCTCTGTCAGTGCCCCCGGTGCCCTGCCCGGTGCTCACGTAAGACCAGTGGACGTAGGTGATGTTGCTGTCCGGGAATCTGCAGGGGAGCATGGCCGTGTTGCCCAGGTCCACCTCCACCACCTTGGGCATGGACACCTCCACCTTGCTAGCATACCCTGTGGGACACAGCGGAGGAGGGCAGGGGTTGAAGGCACCGGTGGGGGGGCAGGCTGCGGGCCCGCCGCAGGCCTGGGAGGCGCAGGATCGCTGCAGCCAGGCAGGGGCACCAGCAGCGGGCACAGATGCACCCTCCAGGCACCCAGTACCCCCACCCCCGCCCCGGGGGATGCCCCGTGGCACTGCCAGACCCTGAGCGCACCCAGCTGCCCTTCCCCACCTCCCCCAGCATAACCCTGCCAGCGATGCCAAGGCCACGCAGATCCACCCATCACAACTGGCCATGAGCCGGGCAGACGTCCCACCCCCCACCCCACGGAGGTGGTGCCACGGCCTGTCCAGTGCCGGGGGAGTCCTGGGTGCTGCGCCTCGCTCTGCCACTGACGGATGCCCTGCGTGACCTTGGGCACGTGCCCCGGATTGGTCTGCCCGGCAAGGACAAGGAGGCGCAGCACAGCCCGCCCGGGCAGCGCCGGAGACGCAGGCAGCTGCGGTGATGGAGCCCCTGGCCCCGCTCCAGGCCAGCGGAGATGGAGCGGTGCCCTGATCCCCCCGACGGCGGCTGGGGACGGGGCAGGCACCGGAGCCAAACCGTAGACAGGGCGGCACGGCCGGGGAGGCGCGGGGCGCCACGCTCCCGGCACCCGGCTGGATGGACGGACGCACCCCAGGAGCCGTGCCAGGGCCGCGGGGGCAGGGGCAGAGCTAGGGCCCCCGGGGGGGCTGGCCAGGCTGCCGCAGCCGCCGGGGCTGGGAGACCACGCGTGTGCCAGGGCGCGCCTGGCAGCCCCCGACCCGGGCTCAGGCGGGGCTCGGCCGGTGGCACGGGCGCGGCCCGCAGCCCCAGGGAGGGCAACGGCAGGACGCGGGGAGGGCGGGAAGGGGCTGCCAGGCCCTGGGGACGTGCGCCGTCCCCGCCGCGCCTTGCCCCCGTGCCCCGGCGCTGACGCCAGCTCCGGCCTGAGCGCAGAGCCCAGGCATCCCGGGCATCTGCCGCCGCGCCAGCGAAGACCGTGCCCTTTGTCGGGGCGCCGCGGGCCGGG
>NW_017728936.1:10317041-10333845 GCF_001723895.1 Crocodylus porosus | reverse complement strand
CCCAGGGCGCGGGGCTGCCCCCCGGCCTGCTCGGCTCGCGGAAGCGGCACGGAGCCGGCTGCAGCCCCGCGCAGCTGTTGCAGGCGGGCTCGGGGAAGGGGGGCGCCCGGCACCCGCCGGCCTCTGACTGCAGCACCAGCTGCACCGCTGACCCAGGCCTCAGCTGCTGCCCAAGCTGAGAGCCCTCCGTTTGTTGTTCATTTTCCCTGCATCTGAGCCCCTGCCTGCAATAATTGGCCCCGAGCAGCCCGCGGGGCCCGGGCAGACCAGACCTGCTGGAAGGCCGTAACAAACCTATCCGCACCAGTGGCGCGCTGGCTGGGACACGGGGTTCCTGTCCTGGCTGGCTGCCACCCCTGCTCCGCCAGCCCGGCGTGTGGGGAGGAGGCTGGGAGGCGAAACATGGGTCTTTGCCTGCCCTGGGGAGCCCCCTTGTCCCAGGCCGGTGGGGCTCCCCTTATCCAGCCTGAGGCTTCGCTCAGGTGCAAAGGTCTCCGCTCTCCAGCCACCAGCCTTCCTGGGGGGCACCGGCAGCCCCCTTCCTCTCCACAGCACCTCCCTGCCAAGCTGGGCTGGGCATCACCCGCAAGGCTGCCACATGCGAGGCCTCAGGGGAAAAGGAGAGCGCCGTGGGAGACGGACGCAGCATCCCTGCCCCTGCCCGGGGGGCGCTGGCTGGTGAGGTTGGAGCAGGGACCAACCCTGGCACGCCTGGCCCTATGCCCAGCTCTCAGGCAGGATGCCAGCCAGCATCCAGCACTCTGCGCCTCGGTTTCCCTGTGTGCACACTGATACGCCTTTGGGTGGGGAAGAGCTGCTGCATGGCTGGGGAGGTGAGGGTGGGCTAGGGGCTGCTCCGCACCCTCCTTGCCCCTGTGGCCCTTCCCGGTGCCCCGGGGCTGTTCATACCCTTCCCCTTGGCCCTCTCTCTGCCCGACAATCCCCTGCTGCCCGCTGCTTCTCTGGCTGGCCTTCCAGCCCCCACGCCTAGCCGAAAGGCCTGAGATGATTCATCAGAAATGACTAACTCTCCCTAAATAAGATTAGGGGCTTAAAATGGCATCACTGGCTTGCGATAAGGTTCCGGGCAGTGGCGTGGACCAGGGCGGGGGGGCTGGCAGCGGCTGCACCGCGGTCCCTGGAGCGCGGCTCCCGCCAGCCTGTTAGAGGGGCGCGATGCATCCATCACCTGACGCAGCAGAGCTGCCCGCTACCAGAGAGGGATGCACCCGGGCGGCTGGCGGCTGGCAGGGAGAGCCCGGAAAGGCAGGCACGGATGCAAGCTGCGCACACACACGCACAGCCCCGCAGTGTGCATGCAAACAGCTGCAAATGCAGATACACACACACGCAAATGCCCCCCCCCCCCACACACACACACACACACCTCCCAAAGGTGCCCACGTCCATGCCTACTTCAAAACATAAATCCAGGCGTGCACACCCACGCCCCCATGCACACATGTGCAGAACAGCGCCTGCCCGCACACAGGCAATTACACACACACACGCACACGTGCACAGAGGCAGCGTCTCAACCGGCCGTGGCAGATGGAGGGCGTTTTGTCACGTTCGCCAGACAGCCAGATGGTGCCCTGGGCGTGCAGCCGCCGCGCAGCTTTGTGTATACTGCCGGGGCCTGTTCCCGGAAAGGAACTCGTGGCTGCGGCTGGCTGGTGTCAGGCCCTCGCTTGCTCTTTGTCCGGGCCCGGTGTGTGCGTGGGGGGTGTCCTGGCATCCCTGACGTCCCAGGGGCGGCGATTCCCCGCGCAGCCGTTTCCCCCCCGGGGTCTCGCGCCTGCCGAAGCAGCGAAAGGCAAGGCAGACCGTGGGGACGGCTCCTGCAGCGTGCCAGGCTGGGGACAGTCAGGCACCCGTGGCGTGGGGACCTGCCCCTCTGCTTTCCCAGGATGGTTCAGCAAGCTCTGCCCCAACCCTGGTGCCCTGGAGAGAGGAGGATGCCTCCATGTGCCCAAGGAGCTGTGCTGGGAGGCGGCTGGGGTAGTCTGCATCCCGGGACAAGATGCAACCTTTGCCCTAGGGCAAACAGAGCTGCTGGGGCCCATCACGATACCATCTCTGTGTGCAGTGGCCCTCACCTCTCCTTCAGCCTGCTTGCGCTAGATAAGTGGAGTCATTGCAAACCCCGCGTGGACCCTGTCCCATCCCCAAGGCCTCGGGGCTGGACAATCCGGTGGCCTCTGAACCCAAGTGTTGCCGAAACGGAGGCCTTGAAGCAACCTCCCAGTGGCGTCACGGGAGGACGTGCAGATTTGAGGTTGCACGAGGGGCTCCGGGCATCGGCGATATGCCTGGTTTGGGGCCACAGGTCCCCACTGCCTGCCTGGGAGGGTGGGAGCGGGAATGGGGAGCTGGGAGGGGCATGACATGTGCAAGGGAGCAGGGCACAAGGGAGCTCTGGGCCCTGTCTCTGGCCGCCTTATTTATTTGCTTATTTAATGGGTTTGGCTGAGCTGCAGTTGCTTGTCCAAACAAACACGGGGAAAAGGGCTGGCGGAGACCCATGCGACAGCTGGGATGGAGCTAGACATGTGCACATGCAGGGTGCTGGGGCACAGGTGTTGCAGGATCACGGGATGTGCCTGGGGAGGGGAAACCTCTTCAAGCCCCAGCCCGCAGATCTGCTGCTGCCCCCCCCCCGGCTCTCCTGGCACTGAGGCCCCGTGGGCACAAGCCCCGGTCCGACCAAGCCCTGGGCCCGAGCCTTACTGCACCAGCACGGCTCTGGTGCCCGGGGCAGCAGAGCAGGGCTCAGGCAGCTGGGAGAGGGTGGCCACAGCTGTTTGCACCTCTGCACGACGGGGACCCAGGAGTCTGGTGTCCTTGTCCCCAGTGCCCCAGGGTGGGCCGGGCTCTCCATTGCCCCGTGAAAGGCGAGGCAGCAGGGAAACATCCCCCTCAGAGCTGGGTGCAGGACCCTCACAGCTCCATCCAGCTGCTCCCACCCACCTGGGGGGTGCTGAGCCAGGCCGAGCAGGCTCTGCTCCAAGCGCTGTGACGATGGGCACATCTGCCCTGGCTGCTCTGGCACGGTGGGGGGAGTTGCTGCTGCCGGCGGTGACCAGCTCGACCCTCTCCAACCATGCCCACATGAAGATGCAGGGAGTCCCCATGAGGCGTGAGAGCTCACCAGGGTGATTGCAGTCTGCAGACGCACAGGGCTGGGCAAACACTGCCAGGAGCTGGAGCCTCACGGCCTGTTTACCCTCAGCTTATCTGACCTTCTCTGAGCGCCGCTGAGCTCGTGATTGCCATCCCCCATCCCCGTGCTTGCTGGACCTGGGGCCGATTTGGGCTAAGGGCCGGGGGCTGCAACGCCCATGGGCAGAGGAGCCTGGTGGGACCCTCAGAGCACGGCCCTGCATCGGGGCTCTGTCTGGACAGGGTTGGGCTGCTCTGAGTCCACCTGCCCTGCAAGCTACAGGACCACAGGGCTGGGGACATTTGCTCCCCCTCCTGCAGACAAAAAACCCCTGTTGTGTCCCCGGGGCCGAGCCAGAAGACAGCAGGAACTGCAGCCCCCAGCCAACCCCACCCTGGCCCTGGGGTCTCTGGATACTGCAGCCTGAGCTCAGGCAGGGCTGGGAGCCACCCGGCTCCCCTCTGGGATGGGAGTCGGGGCGGGAGATGGCCCTGCCGGTCCACAGTCCCCCCTGCCAGGAGCATCACTGCTGTGCGGTCGATGGCAGACAGAGCGGAGGGGAGAGGGGGGTCAGCTCCTTCCAGCCGGGGTCTGGGGCTCTCAATGAGCCATCGCAGATGAGCCGGGAGCGATGAATTATTCAGCAGGACTCACTTCCTGCCGGGGGCTCGGCTGAGGGAAGGCAGCTGGGCAGAAGCCTGGCTCATTCGTGCCCCCCAGCTCCATGGCCGGACCCCCGCCCTGCCCCCTCCCTCCGGAGCACCGCGCTGGCTCCCCAATGCCCCAGAGGAGGACTAAGGGGGTGGGGTGGGCGCGAACCCCTGTTGCCCCGCACGTGACCTATAGGGACCTTGGCGTGGCTCTAGCTTGCCCACTGCTTCCCGTGGCCGCTGGCAGTTTCAGCTGCCTAACAAAGCCACGAGATGACTGTCTGCAGCCAAGGGGTATCAAGGCACCAAGCCACGAGGTGCCCTGTGCCCTCCAACCACCCCGGGTGCTTTGCTGGGCCGAAGCCCCCAGCCGGCAGAGGTGCAGGCCCTGCGCTCTCCCCACCGCCCAGCTCCTATTCTCCGGCCGCTCTCCTCATTCTTTATTTGGGGATTACTAACCATGGCTACAATAGCCTTTGTTTATAGTGTCTTGGAAAATCAAGATGGGGCGCGGGTGCTGGCCGGCGGAAGGAAGGATGTGAGAGGAGGGGGAAATGGCCCTGGCAAGAAACAAAGTAGCAGCTGGAGTTGTGATTAGGGCCAGGTTGATGCCTCAAGTGCCCTGCTCCTTCCCCTGGACCCTGGCATCAGGAAGGGGCTGAAGGATGACGCCCTGCGGCTGGAGTGTCCCCATCTCCAAGCCCAGTGCCAGGCATGTCACCCCATCTCTCCCAGGGGGAGGGCAGCATGGGAGCCCGGGCCTCAGACCCATCCCAGGAGCCTAGCCCCCCAAGACACTGTGCTGCCAACTGGGGTACCCTCCACCAGCCCGAGTCCCCGACGGGCAGGCTGGCAGCAGGGCACAGCCCCCTCGGCCCACGGGCGCATCTGCATGCAGACAACCACCTGAGACTTGCAAGGCGCCTGCCGCGGGGCTGCCAGGCCCAGCTGCCCCTGCCCGGCGCTGGCCCCTCGGTGCGCGCAGGGAAGGGGGGATCGCCGCGTCCGCAGGCAGGAGGCACCTGCTGCCCTGGGGCCCCGCAGCCGGCAGGGGAAGCAGTGCGGAGCGGGGGCCAGAGCGGGTTTCCCAGAGGAAAGGGGCCGGGAGCAAAGCCAGCAGCTATATTTATCCCGCCTCTTCCTTGGGAGAGTGCCGAGCCGCCCAGCCCAGCTCCGCACAGCAAAGGCCCCTTTGTGCCCCACGCCGCCCGCACAAAGGCAGATTATCCGTGGGGAGGGAGGGAGCAGCTGCCTCCAGCCTGGCCCCGTCCTGCCTCAATCGGCTCATTAATCCGAGGCAGGGGGCACTGGGCCAGGGGCTGGGCCCAGGTGGCAGGCAGGAGCTGGGGCCTCTTTGTCTCTGGCCCTGCTGGGGATGAGGAGCTGGCCAGGGCGGAGCTGCCAAAGGAGGCAGCTCCATTCATCCCTGCCCCTGTCTCCCGGAGGGGCCAGGACGCCCAGGTCCCCCCCCGGGCAGCGTCGTGCCCTCCTCTCCATGATGCCGAGGGGTAGAGCCCTTGCCCGAGGCCAGTACGGGATCACGGCCTTGCCCAGCATTGCGCCGCACATTGCCCCAGGTGCCGTGTCTCTTGCTCCCCCATCTCCACCCCCCAGCCTGGCAGGCAGCTGCTGGGGGGGCATTAGCAACAGCACACGGGCGGCTGGCTGGGCTCAGAGCACTTTGTACAGTGGGGCAGGGAAACTGAGTCACAGAGACCGGGCCACGTTCGTCCCCCAGCCCCCTGCCTGCGCAGCGAGCGTTCCCAAGCGCTGCCTGCTCCAGGGCTTTCCCAGGGCTTTGCTGGAGAGGGTCCAGAAAGGATGCATCCCCCTCCCCGCGGAAGCTCCTGCCTCATCGCAGAGATGTGAGTCGCACAAAGGCTGGGAAAGGAAAGTGCCTCTTCCTGGAGGGGCTGGGGTTGCCTTGGTCCCTGGGTCTCGCTGGAGCCTGATCCTGCCAGGAGGTGGAGTGGGAGCCGGCATTGAGCAGCCCCTTGCTCCGCACACAGAGGCTCCTCTGCACACAGCCGGTGCAGGGGGGCTCCGCACAAGCCGCCCCTCCTGTGCTCCCCGCAGCCTGGACGAGACTCCGGGCCCTGCCTCTCCGAGCAGGCTCATGCTTCCCATTCCTCCGACGCCCACGCAGCCCGGACCCTGCCTCCCTCGGGGCCTGCCCTCCAGCCGCCTCACCCTGCTGCTGCAGGGCTCCCAGCCCAGGCCTCGCGGCTGCACGCCTGGCCCAGCTCTGCAGCCCCCCGGATGCACGGATCCAGCGCTCCCGGATCCCGACCATGGCTCCACCGCCGTCCCCACGGCTGTGCTCGGGCCCTCCCAGCCCCTCTGTGCCCCCAGCTCAATCCTGACCCCTCTCCTGGCATGCCTCTGAGACCCCATGCACTCGCCATGCCTGTGTACTGCCTTTGAGCCTGGCTTTGTGCAGAGCTGGCTCACTCGCCCCCCAAGCCCTGCTGGCTCATGCCTCATTTCCAGGAAGCCACCTGCACGGGAGCCCGTTCAACCGCAGTTCTCAGCACGGCGATGAGCTCAGTCTGAGCGAGCCGGGAAGAGGCAGCTCTGAGCCAAGTGATGTAGTGCCAAGGCCAGGCCCTTGGCTCGGCAGGCTGACAAGGGGGCAGTGATGTGGGGGGCTGGGCAGCGGTGGTTGCCTCTGCCCCACATCCACCTGCATGTCTGCGAAGCTGAGGACCCACCCGCCCAGCCACTGGCCCTGCTGCCGAAGGACCCCTGCAGCCTCCCATCAATCCCGGACCGGCGCTGCTGCAGGCGCCACGCGGAGTCCTGCTTGTCACCTGGGTAAACCGAGGCACAAAGCGTGGCAGCTGCACCCTGAGCCAGGAGCCGGGCACCGCTCTGGCCCAAATGCAATTGCCTAGACTCGAGCCAGCGCTGGGAAAGAGCGCCCCTCCTTCCCTCAGCAGCTGCCCCATCCCACCCGGGAGATGGGAGGAGCCCTTCTCCCCCTTCCCACGCTCACAGGGACCCCGCACTCCTGGCCAACGGCTTGGCATGGGAAAGGCTCCAGCACCAGTTCTGCCCAGCAGGTCCCAATTCCCCTGGGCTCGGCGCTGGCTGCAGCTGTCTGGGATCCTGGCCACCCACAGTGCCCACTGAGCGCGGGACCTGGGGGGGCCGTGGCTGTTCTGCTGCACACATCTAAATGGGCATAACTGGGCCCTAACGAGGTTAGAGCAGGCTAATTGCCTCTCCAGAACGGCAGGCCCTGACGCAAGCCGGGGCCGGGAGCTCACTTGTTCCTGTGGGTTAGAGGAGGGTGGGTGGCCCGGTGAGGGGCCGTGTTCAAAGGGCCGGCGCTGGGCTTCACGCCTGCTACTGCTGCTGTTAGCACAGCTGCCGGGGCGGCACTGGGGCCAGGCAGGGGGACCTCCAGGCACCACCTGCAATAACAACGCTCGTGGGGCGGGGGTAGGTGCAGGAGGCCAGGCAGGGAGCGTGGGACCTGCTGGGGACAGAGCAGGTGAGGGGCAGGTTGCTCCCTTCACCCCGTGAGGCTGGATGAGCCCCTCTTGGTCGGGCTTATGGGGAACCCTGCATCCTCTATGGGGTGGTCGGTGCGGGGGAGCAGAGCTGATGCTAGGGGACCCAGAGCAGGGCATGGGGGAAGACCAGCCAGCAGCTCCAGAGAAGCGCGCGGGGCAGGGAGGAAGCAGGGGCAGGGGGGCCAGCGGGTCCCAGGACACCATGTCTCTTCCCTCCTGCTCAGGGACCCAGGCTCAGGCAGCAGGGACGACTGTTTCTTTCTTTCTTTCTTTTTTTTTTTTTTTTAAATGAAAGCAATCCAAACATTACCATAAATGCCCAAAGCAGCTCCAGCCCGGCAGTGGAGGGGATGGGAGGGGACAGGACACAGCGGCTCGTGTGCAGAGCTGGGGGCAAGCCCGGGAGGGCACGTGCCAGAAATTGGAGCTAGGACGGAGGGAAGGAAGCCTCGAGGTGGGGGCAGGTGCTAGATCTGCTGCTACAAGGGTCCGAGGCGCCCTGCGGCAGCCTGGGCGTACCATGGCCAGGCTGGGCTTGGGTTGAGTGACACCAGCAAGGAGCTGGGACCAGGGCAGTGGGGCTGGCTGTGCCCAGAGCAGGCTGCTGGCCCCCCAGGGACCCTGACAGCCCCCTGGCCTCCAGGCATCCTGCCAAGTGCTGGCAGGGAGGACAGGAGCACTGCCAGCTGTGCCAGCCCCTGGGGATGCCCACCCCAACAGCAACACAGAAAGGGTGACTGGGGCCAGGTCTAACCACCTGGCTGGTGTAAGGATTTGTCTCCAGTGCCTGCAGGGAGCTGCAGCCTGGGTAGGCAAGTAGCAGCCCCCCACCTGGAGCCCCAGGAACACATCCGTCCCTTCTCCAGCCTGGACACAGGTGGGCAAGAGAGAGGCGCAGAGCAAAGGGCTGCGACCATGATGCTGAAGCCTGAAACTGAATTAACTTACATCAGTTCACTCTGATGCTACATCCAGCCAGGTTTATCTTAAACTGGTTACAACCATTTTAGACATGGATTATATGGACTAAACCGCTGTTATCTTACGGATTTGAACCGGACTTTGCTCACTTTTACTGGTTTGTGTATAGTTTCTGTCCCTAGCCTCTGAACCCAGTCTTTGGCTCGGGATAGCGCCCTGCAAAGCTGCTTCAGGAGAGTCCCTCAATGGCAGAGATGTGTGGTTTGAGGTGACCAAAGGTAGATTTGGCTTGATAGCCCCAGCTCAACTCAGTCCCTTATTTAGGGCTCTGTACATAGCACACAGGCCTGGGGGGCAGCCCCTAGGCCACTCAAGAAAACAAGCTTCAGGTTGGGGAGGAGTCTGCCCAGGCTTCTTCAGGTAAATCACTCAACCCCAGAAATGCATGCATGGGGGTGGGGGGGCAGGGGGATTTAAAGTAATAACATAAGGCTCACCACTTAATGAATCAGACTGCAAGTCTCTTGCCCACGGGCAGACAGTGAAAGGGAGTGAACAGACTGTGACCAGAGTTTTTCCCCCACAGCTCCTCTCCAACTTGCAGCCATCAGCATTTAAGGTCAAGGAACTCGGATTCAGAGGCTGCGCCCCTCATTCTCTAGCTACCAGTGCCCAAGAATAGAGGCATTCCTCCAAGAATATCATGTCTAATCTTTTTCAAAGCTGGCTAAACTATGAGCTTCCACCACATCTGGTGGCCATGAGTTCCACACTTCAACATGCTACATGAACAAGAACTTCCTTTTGCTTATTTTGAACTTATTACCTACTGGTTTCAATGTGTGACTCTGTAGCAAGTGGCCAGTCAGCCCGGCTCTAATCAGTCCTCAAGCCCTTAAATCTGGTCCCAGCAACAGTCTTTCTCTGGGCTCCAAAATGCAAGCTGTAACCTCCTGAATGGCTCAGTTGTAAATACAAAACACCTCTAAAATAAACACTTCCAGCAAGAGCTCACTCTCACACTGCAGCCTTCCTTCAAGGAACCCTCTATCCCCACACAAACACTTCCCACTCCAAATACCCCACCCCTACTTCCTCCCCTGCACTTTTATATCGTCATCTAGTCAAACTTCCCCTCATTCTTGCTGGTTGCCTGCCAGCTGAGGCCCCTTACACAGGCAGCTTGTTGCCAGATGGCTAATTGATCCAGGCGGCCAGCCCGTAGCCCAGGGGCGGGCAATTATTTTGGGCAGAGGGGCGCTTACTGAGTTTTGGCAAGCCATCGAGGGCTGCATGACAGGCAGCCCAGGGCAGATAAATATGAATTTTCTGAAATTTTTAGGGGCCCCAAGGGCCAGACAGATTGGCCTGGCAGGCTGCATCTGGCCCCCGGGCCGCATTTTGCCCAGCCCTGCCATACACACCTCTAGTTCTTGTGTGGTGAGAGAGAGTAATAATTCCCTATCTACTTTTTCCTCGCCACTTAGTATTTTAGAATCATAGAAAACGAGGGCTGGAAGGGAGCTCAGGAGGTCACAGCTAGTTAAACCTGTGCTCAAAGCAGGACCAGCCCCAAATACATCATCCCAGACAAGGCTGTGTCTAGCTGAGCCTTAAAAACCTCCAAGGATGGAGACTGCACCTCCTCTCTGGGAAGCCTGTTCCAGTGCTTCACCACCCTCCTAGTGAGGTTTTTCCTAATATCCAACTTAAACCTCCCTTGTTGCAACTGGAGCCCATTGCTCCTTGCTCTGTCACCTGCCACCACTGAGGACAGCCCAGCTCCATCCTCTTTGCAACCCTCCTGCAGGGAGTTGAAGGCTGCTATTCGATCCCCCCCGGTCTTCTCTTCTGCAGACTAAATAAGCCCAGTTCCTTCAGCCTCTCAAGTTATGTGCCCCAGCCCCCAAACCATTTTTGTTGCCCTCCACTAGAGTCTCTCCAATGTGTCCACATCCTATCTGTAGTGGGGGGCCCTCCACTGGACACAGGACTCCAGATGTGGCCTCACACTGCAAAACAGAGGGGAAGAATCACTGCTCTCGATCTGTTGACAACACTCCTATCAATGCAGCCCAGGATGCCATTAGCCTTCTTGGCAACAAGGGCACATTGCTGGCTCCTGTTCAGTTTATTGTCCACTGTCACCCCCAGGTCCTTTTCTGCAGAGCTGCTGCTACTTAGCCAGTCACCCCCAGCCTGAACTGGTGCATGGGATCCTTCCTTTCTAAGCGCAGGACTTTGCACTTGTCCTTATTGAACCTCATGAAATTTCTTTTGGCCCAATCCTCCAATTTGCCAAGGTCTCTCTCAGTCCTAGCACTGTCCTCCAGCATATCTACTCCTCCCCCCAGCTTCGTGTCATCTGCAAACTTGCTGAGGGTGCATCCATCCCATCTTCCAGGTTGCTGATGAAGACATCGAACAACACCGACCCCGGGACTGACCCCTGGGACACTCCACTTGATGCCGGCTGCCAGCTAGACATCGAGCTATTGATCACAGCTCACTGAGCCCAACACTCCTGCCTTACAGTCCATTCATCCAATCTGAGTAACCCTTAGTGAACCCTGGTAATCCTTAGTTTACCCTTAGCAAACTTTGTAGACCCTTATCTTGTCCCCCGCAAGTGTCTCTTTTCTAAACTGAACAGGCCTGGGCTTGCCAGTCTGGAGGCCCCACAACACCATGCATCCTCGTTGCTGCCCTTCTCTAGCTCTTATCATTTTTGAGGCATGGGGACCAAAACTGGGCACAGCCTCTCAGGTAGGGACGCCCCACGGATTTAAAGAGGCATCATGACAGTTCTGCTTTGTTTATGAACCTCTTCTTAATAATCCCAAATGTTTTATCTGCCTTTTTGATGGCTGCTGAGCACCAAGCCGATGTTTGCAAGTGACTGTCTGCTGGGACTCCCAGATCTCTCTCCCGTGCAGTAACAGCCAAGGAAAAACCCATCACAATTCAGGGAGAGTTCAGGCAATTTTTGCCCATGCGCAGAGGTGAATGGGGGCAGGGGCACAGTGGTGCACTTGCAACCTCCTTCGACTCCTGCTGCACCCAGGGTGCGTCTACACGAGACGCCGGCTGCGCAGTCCGTTGGTAATGCACATGCAAGTACTAAACGACTGCGCACTACCCCTGCAGCGGTGTCTCTGAACGGCTTTTGGCGACGCCGGTGACTTTTTACTACTGCGCAGTAGCGGCGCCTCGCGCCACGTGGTCGCACGGAGCTACGGCGCAGTCAGCATCGTGTGTAGACGCCGCGCCAAAGCTTGCAACCAGCTGCCTGGCGGGCAGCGGCACTCCTGTTCCGGGAGCCGTTAACTTCGTGGCATCCACGGATCCCTCCTAAACCCGCCGTCCCACAGGCGCTAACCACCCTCCTCTCGCTTTCGGGGTCTCCATGAAGCTACCCTTCGCCCTGCAAACCGGCTCTCCGTGTGCTGCTCCTGGCCACCACGCGCCCGCTTCCCAGCGCTGCAGACTGGGTTTAACCCGCCCGCACTGCACTGCTAATGGCTTCCGCTGGAATAGTCCCGCCCGAGGCCCCGAGCGTCTCAGCAAAGCTTCGAGTTTATTTTTACCCGGAGAAAAACCGCGCGGCAACCCAGGCCCGTGGGACTCCAGACCCACGTCCACCCAAGCGCAGCTGCCCCTTTAAAGGCCCCCGGGGGGCGGGGCTACACGCTCCCCACTAGCCAATCCCAGGAGGCTGAACCCCTGCCAGTCCCGCCCCCGGGACGCGTGCGTACTTCAAACCGACCAATCCGAGAGCGGCGGAGGTAGGCCTGCGCTTCCCATAGGCTGCGCCCCCGCCCCGCCCCCGCAAGATGGCGGCGCCCAGCGGAGCGGAGCGGGTGCTGGGGAGAAGTGGAGGTTGAGCCCCCCCGCGGGGGGGACGGGCCGGGCCCCCCGCAAGCGCGGAGGGTGAGAACCCCCCGCGGGCCTTGACCCCCAGCTGGGCCTGCCCTCTAATCCCCCCAATCCGGGACCCCCACCGGCCTGCCCATAATCCACCCCCCCATCTGGGACCCCCAGGGAGCTGCTGCAGGAGACCCACCCCCAGATGGGCCTGGCCCAGAATCCTACGCCCCAGTGTGGGACCCCCTCCCACCTGGAGATGGTGCAGGACCCTCACTCAGAGCCAGGACCCTCCAGCTGGGGCTCCCCATCTGACCGGGGACCCCAGTGCCACCCCCTTCAGGGCCCAGCCCCCCATGGAGGGAGCAGCCAGGGGTCACCCTGGTGCCCCCTTCCCCACACTCGCTGACCCCGCTCTCGCCCCCAGGCCTGCTCGGGTCCCGGCCAGCCCTGCCATGGAGCTGCTGTTCGTGATCCTGCGCGGCGTGGGCCTGGTGCTGCACGTGGTGGGCTTCGTGCTGGACGTCAACTTCTTCCTGGTGTCCACGCTGGTGTCGGTGCTGCTGTGGCTGGTGACCTTCGTGTGCAGCCTGCCGCAGGCGCTGGTGGCCGGGGCGCTGCAGTGCTGGGATGGGGCCCTCTTCTCGCTGCTCTACCTGGCGGAGATGGTCTGCTGCCTGGTGCTGGGCTCCCTGCAGGCCCTGGCCGGGCTGCTGCGGGGCTTCACCGCCAGCCTGGAGAGCCTCAAGGTGGCCGGGCACCTGGTCTCGCACGTGGCGCTGCGGGGCCGGGAGGCGGTGCACCGCGGGCTCTGGCACCTGCTGGGCTCGGGCCAGGCGCTGCTGCGCCAGGCGTGCGAGGTGTGCACCATCACCATGAGCCTCCTTGCCTACCTGGTGAACAGCGTCATCAACATGTGCCTCATCGGCACCCAGAACCTGTTCGCCCTGGCGCTGGCGCTCTGGGACTCCATTGTCAGCCCTTTCCTGCGCGTCACGGACCTGCTGGCCGCCTTCTTGGCGCACGTGTCCAGCAGCGCCGTGGCTGTGGCCATCCTTCTGTGGTCGCCCTGCCAGCTGGCCTTCGAGCTGCTGGTGTCTGCCGCCAGGCTCCTGCTCAGCGCCTTCGTCCTCAACGTCTACGGCCTTGTCTTGCTGGGCCTGGTTCTGGCATTCAGCGCCCTGGTCCTCAATCCCGAGCTGGTGTGGACACTGGCGATGCAGGCCTCGGGCTACCTGAACACCTTCCCCTCCTACCACCGCCTGCGCCGGGACATGTGCCGCCTCTACCAGGTTGTGCTCCTCACACTGGGCATGGTCATGAGCTCCCAGGCTTGGCGCAGGCTGGCTGACTGGAGCCTCCAAGTGGCCAACTGGAGCGGAGGAGTCCGAGCAGCGAACCCGCAGGCCCCTCCAGGGCTGCTGGGCCCAGCCGTGGGTGCTCAAGGAAGGCAGAGGGCAGCTGCAGCCCTCCCCAGGCCGGCCCCTCCTGTCAGGCAGGGGCTACCAGGAGCCAGTCAGCAGGCAACAGGGGGTGCCCGTCAGGTCCGGCAGCTGCCAGCCAGAGCTCCTGAGGAGCAGCATGGCGTGGATGCACAGGGCACTGTGGCAGGGCAGCACCCCGTGGTCCCTGGGGAGGAACCGAGCACGTCGCGGGGAAGAGCCTCGGGGAAGGAACAACTCAATGCGGCAACGGTGGAGGATGGGGAGGACCCCTGGCTGCTCCTGAAGGAGCAGGAGGAGCGCAAGAAGTGTGTCATCTGCCAGGACCAGACCAAGACGGTGCTGCTGCTGCCCTGCCGCCACCTCTGCCTGTGCCAGGAGTGCACCGAGATCCTGCTGCAGCAGGCTGTCTACCAGCGCAACTGCCCGCTCTGCCGCCAGATGATCCTGCACACGCTTGACGTGTACCTGTGAGCCGCACGTGCTGGACCACGCTGGGCCCCCCTCTGCTGGGGCAGCTTCTGCCTCCAGCTCGGTGCCACGCTCCTGATGCTGCCTTGAGTTTTCCAAAGAACTAATGAAAAGATCAAAGAGGGAAGAGACTGTCAGAAGCTTCCGTTCGCTCACATCTTGTACTTGCTTCTTGCTGTCACCAGAAAGCACAGCTGCCCGTCTGGGTCACAAGGCTCCGTCTTGCTCAAGACTGTTGCCTCGACTGCAGACCATGTGGCGTGTCCGAAGCAGGGCATGAAACATGCTCCAGTGGCTGAGAGGGGAGAACAGGTGAAGGCAGGGCCTGGAGGGGGGAAGCCAACTGCTAGGACAGGGCTGGGCCAGGATCCAACGAGCACCACGTGCTTGCACCCTGCTCTGGGAGGGATTTTTTAGCAGGCTGTGCCCCCTGAAAACCTTGGGGTCCCCCCTCTATGCTGGTGGGGGCAGAGCATGCCCTAATTCTTGCCTTGGCCTCCCAGGGGAGTGGATGGCCTGGAGCCCACAGCAGGACAGTGAAACAGTTTCACTCCAGAGCTGCCCCACTCAGGCCCCCACCAGCCACAAGTGCATTTTTCAAGCCTTGATCCCACCTGGCTTGTGTTCCCCACCGCCAGAGACACGTTGCGGGGACGTGTCCCGTGGGGGCCCAGACCTGCCCTTCAGAAAGCAGCTCTTCACTTTTTGGATCCTGACACTTCAGTGGGGAAGGGGGTGGGGGCCTGGTTTCTTCCCATCCCTGTTCAAAACGGGGAGACAAACAGTCTGAGATGGTTCTTCCCCAAGTCACCGGATGCCTCCTTCCCTGGCGGTGGAAAACACAAGCTCTTCCCAGCCTGACCTGTGGCAGGGTTACCAGGATTTCCGTGGCCACGCTGGAGTGTCTGCTCTGCAGGTCACCGATGCAACACTATAGCACATTCCAGGCTCCTCGCACCGCTGATGATTTCTGTGGAGGGGAAGCGGTGGGGGGAGGGGGAACAAAACGGATTCTATTTTTGTAAGACGTGATTTCTGACACCCCCCGAGAGCGACAGCTGCCCCCTTCCCACCAGTGCAACCAGCCCCTTCTTGCTGTGACTCAGTCCACCGCTGGAAGGTGGCTTCCCACAGCCTGTGCAACCCCAAGGCAGCCCCCAAGCCGGGTCAGACGGGGCGAGCTCCCGATGCTGTGGGCAGCTCCGAAAGGCCCGTGCTTCTCCGTGCGTGAGGAAGGCACCGTCACGCCTGTGCATCGTGTTACGGGGCCGCCTGGGTTGTCAGCTGAGTGGGACCCTCCCCGTGTTCTGCTTTACTGACTGCCTCCAATGTGAAACATATCCTAACCTGCCCTGCTCTTGCCTTTTTCTTTGATGTGATAGTGTCTGAACCGGGAGGTCTGGGAGGGAGAAGCCCAGGCGTCGAGAGGGCTGACAAACAGGCACTTGAACTAGAACAGCAGCTGGAGTGGGGGCATCAGTGTGCCAGGCCTGGGCACATCACCAGCGCCAGCCTCGACTGCAAGCCAGGAGCCCGCGGGGCTGGGTGGGAGGGGGGACTTTTTTTTCCCCTATCCAGCTAATAAAAAATTGATAAGTGTTCTAACCCCAAATGGAGCCGGGCAGCAGGCTGGGGGAGGGGAGCCGCCTGGGCTCGCTTACTCTGCAGATACAGAGTGTGCCAGGCAAGGCTGGGTCCCGGCTGCAGGGTGCGATGGACCCGAGCCGGACTTGCTGCTGCGGCTGGGGGAGGGTTCCCGAGCAGGCGCGGGTGCCGCCTGCGTCTTGCCCTTGCCCCACAGAGCCCGGCAGGCTGGAGCTCAGCTGCTCTAGCAGGGCAGGGCCTTGGGGAGCGAGTCCTTTTAGGACCAGCGATTCTGCTCTCAAACTGGCGTGCCCCTGGGCACCACACTGTGCTGGGAAGCCTCCATGACCCCCTGCCCCATCCCAGTCCCAAGGGGAGGCAGAACAGCCCCCGCCTCCCCTTCCCAGCTGCCTTGTAAAGAATCCCAGGAGCGAGGTCACCCTCAGCCGCCCCGGGTGGGGGCCGCCGGTGGCTATTTTGGGTGCCCCCCAGCAGCCGGAGCGGCCTCCTCCCCCCCAGGCCATGCTGCTGCGGCTATTTTAAAGCAGCTCTTGCCTTCTAGGGTCTGGCTGGGCACTGCTCCCACGAGCTCCCTGCAAATTAAGAGCCTCCGTTCCCGGCCGCGCTCGCGTCTCCAGGCAGCTTGGCCAGGCCGGGCCTGCGGGCGCCGTGCTCCGAGCCTCCGTCCTTTGCTTTTGTCCCCGCTGGCGCCCGTAGGTGGCCCCTGCCCCCCCCGACTACACTCAGTGGCCGCCGTGTTCAGGAGGGCGTCCAGCCGTGTCTCGTGGGCGTGGGCCCCCGGCGCGCCGAAGGGGCCCTTCCTGCTGCCTGGGCCGCGGGGCTGAGGCCCCCTCCCCACCTGCTGTGCATGAGCAGTGCCCTCGGCCCGGGCCTTTTTTAACGGAAACGTTTTCACGTTGGCAGCCAAATCAGCTCCAAAGGTCCCCCCCCCCCGCCACCCGGGCCTTCAGACGTTTCCAAATCACTTAGCGGGCAGGCCGGGAGCCGGACGCCCGCTCCCACGCAGCGGGGCTGCCCACTGGAGGGGGGCGGGGGCGAAGCACGCGTCGCCTCCCCCGCGCCGGGGAAGCGGTTGCCCTGGCGACGACGGAGGCCCCGGTGCTTCGCGGGGCGGGCGGACAGGCTGAGGGGACCTGCCCCACGGCCGGGCGGGGGCGGCGCTGCTCTCAG
>NW_017728936.1:10313998-10316561 GCF_001723895.1 Crocodylus porosus | reverse complement strand
AGCGCCCCTGCCCCTGCCCTGGCCTCCGTGGCATGAGGGGGGCTGCCCCCCAGCTGTGACTTCCGGCACCCCCAAGCGCTTGGTGATGCTCACGGCAGAGCTGGCTCCTTACGAGGGGCCTGGTGTTTGGGCTCCGTGGTCCAGCCAGCCCGTGGCCTCTAGGGGTGGCACGCAAGGGGCGAGGGACCCCTGCCTGCTGCCCCCCGGGTCCCAGCCCCAGGGATGCGGTGCTCAGCCCATCAAGGCCTCCGCTCCCACCTCGCCACCTCTTATGGGCCGCAGGGACCCCCAGCCCCCTCCCCAGGGTGCTATTATACAGCGCTAAGCTGGTGCCCCCTCCCAGCCGCTCCTCTGGGGCAGAGAAGCCTCCCCATCCCCGTGCCGCGCTCCGGGGAAGCGTCCGTGGCGGCACCGGGCCAAGAACCCAGGCGTCCGGGCTCCCAGGCCCGCGCGGGGCCGCGTCAGGCGAAGACGGCCGAGTTCTGCCAGTAGGAGTAGACGAGGAAGCCGGTGAAGGTGCTGTCCGTCTTGACGCTGGAGTAGAAGCCGATGTAGTCGCCCACGCCCACCTGCACCCACACCTCGTCCTCGGGCTCCAGGCGCACCAGGGAGCCCCCGGACAGCGACGCGGGCTTGGGCCAGTTCCCGTAGAACTGGAAGAAGGAGGCCACCGAGCGCCCGTTCTTGACCAGGTCGAACTGCAGGCTGGTGCGGTAGACGGTGGCATGCACGGCGAAGTAGTACAGCCCCGGCACCTCGCACGTGAACTTGCCCGTGGCCGGGTCGTAGTGGCCCTGCTCGTTGAGCAGCACCTCGTCGAAGCGCACCGGCTGGTCGGCCGCGGGCGGGCTGCGCACCTCCGACAGCTTGGCGCTGAAGGCCGAGCGGGGCGCCACCGCGCACTCCCCTGGCGCCCCCTTCTCGCCGGGCAGCCCGTTCAGGCCGGAGCTGCCCGTGTCCCCGCGCAGGCCGGGGACGCCTGCAGGGAGGATGGAGGGAAGAACGTCACCAGCGGGGATGTCCCCGTCCCCCACCCTCTGTAAACCCTACTCCAGCTTGCCACGCTGTGTGCCCAAGGATGTGATCTGGGCATGCAGGCAGCAGCACAGGAACATGAGGATTGTCATTTACTGGGTCAGACCCCATAGGTCTGTCACCCAGCGGCATGAGAGACTATCAGGGGCCGACCAGGGTTTTGCAGCCTCCAGCATTTAAGGTCCAGGACGCTCCCATTCAGAAGCTCCCTCACTCCCCAGCTCAGTAGCTACTGATGCCCCTTGCCTCCTCCTCTTTTTTTTTTGGCTTAAGGCTGACTTAGTTCCAGATTCCTAATCGACAGAGCTGAGCTCAATCGTTCAAGTCTGGCTCTACCTCCGGACAAGTCTCCTCCCCCCCCAGAGTCATCGCTGTGGGACTTCGGATACTCCCCCAATCTGGCATCCTACATGCAGGCCCCAAGCCTGGGGGCTTGGAGTTCAGGCACCCCATAGTCTCGCTTGCCCTGAGCCAAAAGGCTGAAGGAGTGAATTGGAGGGAGAGCCTAAGAGCAATCCCCCAGCACCATAAATTGCGTAGCCAAGGCAGCGTGGCACACCGAGGCAGCATGGCATTGGAGGCAACTGCTGAGATCCTGGTGCTTTGCCCCAGTCATGTCTGCTAGCATACGAAGGGTTAACCCACCTAGCACGCACTAAGGGTGCAAGAGACCCCCCCCCCAGCCCCTTCCTGGATAATGGCTCAGCATCTCCTTACCTGGGGGGCCCATCTCCCCCTTCTCGCCCTGCCCCCCAACTGCTCCGTCCCGGCCATCACGCCCGTCCCTGCCGGGCAGGCCCTGGCTCCCATGCACCCCCGGTGTCCCCGGCAGCCCCGGCTGGCCGGAGCACAGGCTGGGGATCTTGTTGTCCTCAATCTGGAGGGCGCCACCGATCAGCCCGAGGAGGATGAGGAGCTGCTTCATCGCCAGGCTGTGCCGTGCCGGGGCTGCAAGCAGAGCGAGCTGTGAGGTCTGGAGCAGAGGGAGAGGCTGCGCCCGGGCCCGGGCCCCCAGGCACAATGTGGTGTGGCTCCCGCAGCAGGCGGTCTGTGCCTTGGGGCCCAACTGGGCCGTGGGGTGCCCCACTGCCTGCGGCAGCCATGGGCCTGGCTGGCCACCGGGCTATTTGGCTTGGCTGATGGCGGTGGGGCAGACCCGAAGGGCGGCCTGGGGTGCGGTAGGGCTGGCGCAGCTCTCTCCACCCTCCCAGGATCCTGCCGCCTGGAAGGAGACCCAGATCATGGCTGCTGGGGGTGGGGCTGGAGAACCCCACGGCCCCCCATCCTCCCCGCTTCTCCCTGCTGCCCCGCGGATGCTGGGAGGGCGGGGGCTAGTCCGGCCCAGCGTCCGGGGAGGCCAGACCGGTCCAGCCCAGGCCCTGTTCGGCCCCGGCTGCCGGGCCAGGCCAGCATCCGCAGGAGCTGTGCGAGGCGTCTGGAATGCGGTGACGCCTTCCAGCAGCTCCAGCACATTCCTGCTGCATGCGCTCGCTGGGGCCCGCCGCCGGCCGGCGCTCGCCTGGCACGC
>NW_017728936.1:10309179-10313898 GCF_001723895.1 Crocodylus porosus | reverse complement strand
GTGCACGTGTGGGTGGGGGGCTGCAAAGGGTCGGGGGGATGTGCGTGGTGCGCCAAGTGATGACCAGGGGGCGAGGTGTGAGCTGCGAGGGGTCTGCGCAAGTCGTGAGCTGTGGGTGCGTGGGGTAGGGGGTAGTTTGCTCTGGGTGTGCGTGTGTGGGGCGGGTTGTGAGCTCTGTGTGTGTGCGTGTGTGCACGCTCGGCCCCTGAGGATGCTGGCGCGAGCCCCAGGACCTGCCCGTTTCCTGCCCCTGGGGGGCCTCTGTCCTCACTGGCTCAACCCGCACACATGCAGGGCTGCCGGCCCGGCGCGCAGGCCCAGGAGCAGTCGCGTCAGGGCTGGCGGGCCGTGCCCGCAGCAGGCACACTGCCGAGCCCAGGGCAGCCGTCCTGCAGGGCTGGCACTCATCCCACCGGCCTCTGCCAGGGGGGCAGGGCCACCATCCCCCCCAACCCCACTGCATCCCACATGCCCCATGCAGCCCTCTCCCCGCCTGGCTCCCAGCTGACTGGGGTCCCTTGCACCACGGACCCCTGCATTCAGGGCAGAGGGGAAGCCCCCCCCACACTACAGGAAAAGGGAGGAAAATAAACCTGCCTGGACTGTGCCGTGGTGTCCCCGCTGGCTGCGCTCCCCACGTCTCCCGGCTCCCGTGCTGCCCGACTCCTCACTCCCTTCTGGCTCAGAAGGTCCTGGAGCTCTTCCTGACCACTTCAGCTGTGACGAAAGCCCTGGGAAAGCTGCCTTCCCCCCGGCCCCCCTCACCCTCTCCTCCCAGCTCTCCTCCCAGCTCCAGAGGAAACGGGGGAATTTGGGAGCCAAGAGCTACAGGCATGAGGAAGGCTCCCAGGGTGTCAGCATAGGCAGCGGGAGGCGGAGGCAGGCAGACGGATGGACACTACGCCCCTGGCATAGGGGCCTCGGGGAGCCAGGACTTGAAGACACCTCTTCCCAGGGCATCGTTCCTCCACAGCTGTCCCAGACGGGGCCCCGGCAGAAGGCGATGCACCAGGCCAAGCTGGGGGAAGCGGGGGACCGACGAGGGGCCACGAGCATCACCCCCCCGCCCCACGGGAAGCGGAGCAGCCTCTGCGCTGCATGCAGCCAGGCCTGGCAAGGGGAACCGCGGCGCCTCATTCTTGTGGCTGCCTCTTTGGAAGCAGCGACGGGGCTGGGACCGCGAGCGCTGCGCAGGGCGGGGGCGAGCAGCCGGCCTCCGCGGGGAGCAGGGCTGGCTGGGGCCGGAGCCAGGGCCTCGGCTCCACCAAAACATGCTCACACCTGCCGGGCTGCGTGCACACGCCTTTCATGCCACGCGTGGTCGATGCCAGGTACTGGCACATGTGCTGCATGCTAGCAGAGCACGTCCGTGCAAGCTCATGTACGCTCACTAGCATACATGGTACATGGTAGCAGTACCCCCCCTACACACACACTAGCAGCAGCCCCCATGCCCACAATTCTCTAGCAGTTTGCACAGTCACTCACACACACATGCTAGCAGCACACCCACGCACACCTTGCCTGTAAACACCCGTCCCCCTTCATACACTCAGGATGCACACCCACCAGCACCAAGTACCAGCCCTCACAGTATGCACACACGCACACACGCACGCACACACCCATTCACAGCCAACACCCAGCACCCGCCCCTGGAGCACTCCCTGCACTTCCTATCACATCACAGCCAAGCCCCTGGCTGCCGGCCCTGTGCCGCACGCCCGCCAACACGGCACAGACACATGAGCTCGACACGCGGCCCCTTGAATGTGCACGTGCTCCATGAACGGGCAGCACATGCATCACCCTGCTCATGCACACCCCTGCTAACAGAAAACATATCTCTGTTTGCGCACACATCCCCTGGCAATGCACACGCATGGTGCACACACCACCCCGTGGCCCCCACCCTGCTCTCCCCAAGCCCTCCCCAGGGAAGGCTTTGCTGGGCCCGGGCTCCTCCCTGCCTTGCAGCAGGCAGGCCCGGTGGCAGCGCCAGCTGTCCTGGTGCCCAGCCCAGGGTCAGCCCGTCCGGGCCTTGCGCAGTTCTTTTCCAAGGTGAGGACGGATGTTGCCTTTGGCCGGCGCGGCTCAGTGGCTTTGAGGCTCCTCCAGGCTGAATGGCCTATGGCTGGGAGACACGCCAGGGCTCAGCAGCTCCGGCCTTGGCCCTTTCCCATACTCCAGAGCGGAAGCCCCTTGTCCCCCTTCCCCAGCCAGGGTGCGAGATGGGCTCAGAGATGAGCATCGGTCCCTGGGGACCCGCCACGGGGCCAGGGAGGCGCCAAGGGGCACCTGCTGCTTCCCCAGCCCCCTCCGGCCACAGCTTGGCTCCGAGCTTGTGCCCCCAGCCAGCATCCAGGTCTTTGCCCGCTCCCTGCCCCCAGCCTGTGACGCCCATGCTCCAGGGCCTGGAGCCTTGGGCACCCGGGGCTTCATCCCACCATGCCCCTACCTACATGCTGCGCTCCCTCCTCCGTGCCTTGGCTTCCCCAGCCCGGAGGTGGCGGTGCCGGTGCTGGCCCCCTGCTCCCTCCCTCCCCTCGCATACACGCGTGCTCCAGGCGGTGGTGAGGCCAAGCGTGTTTGCAAGCTGCTCACGCTGTTTATTACCCAAGGCACGAGACATCCCGGGTGAAGGAGACAGCTGCAGCCAGCCATGGGCCCAGGATGTGCCCTGCATTCAGGATTAACCCTCAGCCTACTGCAGTGAGTTGCCTGGCATGCAGGCAGCTCTGGAGAGAAGCACCCATAAAAAGGGCAAGGAAAGGCACTGGGGAGCCAAAGCCCCTGGGGCCCCAATGCCTTAGGCTGCCCCATGGAGGGGCATGTACAGCTGCCCCAGCCCCATGAGGCCTTGACCACCTTGCTCCTTCTCTGGCACCAGTCACGGAGGGGCCAGGGTCCCCCACCAGCTGCCATGACTTCATCCTCCCACCTTGGCCCAGAGGCTACCTTCGCCTCTGCTTTACAGAGCGGGAAACTGAGGCACAGGAGGATCATTGTGGCTGGACACATGGGCCGTGGGAAAGCTGGGGTTGGAACCAGATGGACTTTACTTGTGCCCGTGGGAGGAAACAGCCACGATTCACCTCGCTGCTGCTGGGCTGAGGGCTCTACCCCCAGGAGCCCAGGCGCGGGGGGCTCATGGCTGGACGCACTCCCCGGGGTGGCTGGTGTCTGGCAGGACGCTGCAGCTGATGGGCCAGGCCATGCCCAGGAGGTCGAGGGCCGGCCGGCAGCGCTGCTCGGCTGCCAGGCACACGGGGCGGCAGGGCCGCAGGACGCCCCCGTCGGGGGTACAGCGGGGCACGAAGAGACCGCAGAGCAGCAGGCGCAGGGGCCGGTAGCAGGACAGCCCCGCCAGGCTCTGCAGGAGAGGGGGGCCAGGAGATGCGGCTGGGCAGGGCCGTGCTGGGCCCGTGCCCCGCCCGCCCAGCGCCGGTGCCCAGCTCACCTTGTAGCCCCGCAGCACGTCGGCGGCGCCCCGCTGGTCGGGGATGTTCAGCCAGATGTTGGGGAAGGCCGTGGCATTGTAGCTCAGCCCCAGGCACATCTCCACCCGGATCAGCTCGCAGGACTCTGGCGGGGCGCGGGCACTGTCAATGGGGGGCAGGTGCGGGCGCACCGCCCTGCCCGGCCTCGGGCTGCCGGGGCACACGCGCGGGGCACGAGGCACTCACCGACAGGCGGGGGGCGCGTGCTGGTGCAGTTGAGCTCGTCGCTGCCGTCGGGGCAGTCGTGCCAGCCGTCGCACACCGCCTCGGGCGCCTGGCACTCCCCGGTCCCGCAGGGGAACTCCCAGGGGCTGCACGTCCCTGCAGGGGCGAGGGGAGAGGGGCGCGGTGGAGGCTCCCCGCACCCGGCCCCTCTGCGGCCGCAGGCCCTCGGGACCGGGGGTGCAAGGACCCGGGGGAGGCTGGTGCTTCGGGGGCACCGCAGAGCTGCTGTGGCGCCGTCCCCAGCCCCGAGAGAGACGGCGGGCTGGGGCTGAGGGGTCATTATGGCGGGGCCCGGCGTCAGGCTGGGGCATGGGAGCAGGGCCCTGCAAGGAGACCCGTTCCCACGGGGAGGGGGGCAGGGGCAGCGTGGGAAAGTGCGGGGAGCTCAGGACAGCATCCGGCCGCTCCGGGGACCCGGGGCTTGTTCCCAGCTCCTCCATCCACCCCCAGCTGCCCCAGGCGACACGCACGGGGCAGGCGGGGGGGTGCAGCTCCGGCTGTGGCACAGCCCCCCAGCCCCCGCAGCCTCAGCTCCAACTGGGCCGGAGCCCAGCAGGAGGCGCTGGCTGCAGCAGGGTCGCGGGGCAGGGGAGACGGGAGCCAGGCCGGAGCTGGGGCTGCGTGGGCTGGCGTGCCTCCCCGCGGGCAGGCCTGCAGCTCCAAGTCAGCAGCGGGAGACACCCGGCTTCCTCCTCTCCCCTGGGGAAACCGAGGCACAAGCCGGGGGGGGGACCCCCAAGCCCACCCCGCAGGCCTGAAGTAGAGCCAGGAACTAAACCCAGCCAGGCCACCACGCCGCCTGGCATCCCGGGGCGGGCAGACATAGAAGGCGCGGCCCCCCGTGCCCGGGCGCCCCGGCCCCCCAGCCCCGGCTCCTACGCTCCGTGGCGGCCCAGGCCTGGTAGGTGGCGAAGAACCCGTCGTCGGCCACCCCGTCGTCGGCCACGAAGAGCACGGTCATGGCGTGGCGCGTGGAGGTGAGGGCGGGCGGCAG
>NW_017728936.1:10300935-10309079 GCF_001723895.1 Crocodylus porosus | reverse complement strand
GCGGGCGAGGGCCCTACCTGCCCAGCAGACTGCGGGCGCTGGTGCCCGCGCCGTCGTGCACCTCCACGAAGTCGAAGGAGCAGCCGTCCTGCGCCTCCAGGCTGAAGTTGTGGAAGCGCAAGGTGACAAGGTGGCCCTCGGGCACCGAGATCTGCCACAGGCACAGCTGCAAGAGATTGGGGGGGTGCTCTTGCTGGGGGCGTGCCTCAGGCACGAGCCCCCCCCCCCCATTCCCAGGAGCTCGGGGGTGGGGGGGATGCTCTGCCCCACTCCGCTCTCCAGCCAGGGGCTGACCCCTGCCTCACGGAGGTGCCTCCTGGGACGTGAGCTGAGCCCCGTGGCTCGGCCTCCGCACTCACCTGCTGGTGCGGGTAGGGCCGGGGGTGGTTAGGGGTGGAGATCTGCCCCTCCAGGCCGGTCAGTGCCCCGCCGCACTCTGGAAGGACACAGGCAGGCCGTGGGGCAGGAGAGGCCACGCACCCTTCGCCCCTCCCGCCGGCAGCGCAGTGCCAGGGCACGGGCACCCAGGCAGCACCCACACACGCAGCATCCCAGGAACCGCGGCCCCGGGAGGCAGCGGGTTTGGCCACCTCCCCGCCCGCGCCTGCCCCCAGCCCTGCCCGGCCCACCCGCACCTCGGGGCTCGCGGCCGCAGTCGGCTTCGTCGCCGTGGTCGGCGCAGTCGTGGAAGCCGTCGCAGACGGAGCCGAGGGGCAGGCAGCGCCCGGCGTCGCACGGGAACTCGTCCCAGGCGCAGCTCCCTAGGGGCCGGGCAGACGGGGCCTGGAGGGTGCCGGCCCCACCAGAGCCGCGCTGGGCAGGGCGGCGGGCCCTGTGCTCGCCCCAAGCCCCTGCCCCTCCCGGCTGCCCCCCCGGGCCCCGGCGGGGGCGAGCCTCGCACTCACTCTGGCTGGGCACAACGGCGCGGTAGCGGGCGCTGAACCCGCGGGCGCTCACGCTGCCGTCCGACACGAAGGTGACACGGAGCCGGCTGGCGTTGGTGTTGAGCGTGGGGGGCGCCACGCTGCCACAGAACCTGTGGAGGGGGTGCGTGAGCCCCGGTGGTGCCACGCGTGCCCCCCCCTCCATGCCACCCGGGTGCCTGTGGGTGGGCAGACGCAGGGCTGCTCTGCGGTGCCCCCGCCCCAGCCAGCACCAGAGGCCCTGCTCGTGGCGTGGGGCAGGGGTCTCCCCCGCGCCGGCCCGGGCCCCTCCGGCCCAGGCCATCGCTGCAGCCTCCCTTGGCGGGTGCCCCAGCTGCCCCTTCTGAGCAGCGTTTGCCCCGGGCCAGGGCTGCTGGGGGGACACGGTGGAGACGGGCACCAGGGGCTGCCCACAAGAGGGCTGGCTGAGGGAGGGGACGGGGCTACCTGGCCGCACTGCCCGGGGGAGCGCCGGTCCCCGCGCCCTCCTCCTCCGGCTCCTCGTGCAGCTCCAGGCGGTCGAAGAGGCAGGCGGCGGTGCCCTCCACGCTGAGCACCTCCACCTTCAGCTGCACGGCCAGCCCGGGGGGCACCCGGATGTGCCACACGCACAGGGCGTGGGGCGGGTAGGGCGCCGGGTAGTTGGGGGAGCTGAAGGAGCCCTCGCGGCCTCGCAGGGTCCCGCCGCAGGCTGCGGGCAGAGGGGACGCGTGGGGGGCTCAGGGCAGAGAGCCCGCGGGGGTGCTCACCTCCCAGGGGGGCTGCCTCCCCGGGCGGCTGGGCGCGGGGAGGGGGCTGTGCCCCCAGACTCACCGGGCGCTGGCGTGCCAGCCGGGGGCAGCTTGCTCTGTTCCTGGGGCGCCAGGGAGCTCCGGGGGGCAGGTGCCGCGGTGCTGCTGGCAGGGGGAGCCAGGGAGGGAGCGCTGCCTGGGGGGCGCGCTGTCAGCTCTGTGCTGACGGGACGGCGAGGAGGAGTCAGGCCTGGGGGCACCCAGAGCGCAGCTCTGCTCCCTGAGACCTGTGCCCAGCACCTGCAGGTGCCCAAGGCCAGCCAGGGCCTCTCCTCTGCTCCCTCGTCGTCCTCGCCCCAGGCAGCCAGGCTGCCAGCCCCAGCTCTGGCCAGGGTGCGGGGGGGCAGGGAAGATGCTCCCTGTGCCGCCACCACTGCCCTGGCATCGCCCTCCCAGGGTAGGAGCCGTGGAGGGCGGTCCAACAAGGCTGGGCTCCCCGCTCCTCGGTACTCAGCTGGTACTCACGGGACAGGACGAGGCCAAGGAGCAGGGCGAGGAGCAGCAGCAGGAGGACGCTCAGCAGCACCACGCAGAGCCCCGAGAACCTGCAGTCGGGGCGCAGCATCTCCCCCGCCGGGCGCCAGCCCTGCCGGCCTGCGGGAGCCGCGCACGCAGCCCGTCACGGGAGCACTGCTGGGGGGGGGTCTCCCCCACGGTGCCAGTGGGTCCGAGCTGGGCCCGAGCTTATGAGCAACGGACGCCTGGGGCTGGCGGCACAGCAGCTGGCAGGGCCAGTGGTTCGCTGTGCCCATCAAGTGTGAGCCCCTCCGTGGAGGGCCTACAGCCCGGTCTGGCTTGTGACAGAGAGGACCCCCTCAACAGGCAGGGGCAGGCTCAGGGTCCCCCACCCCACTGCAGTGCCCTTCGTTCAGCAGGGCACCCCAGGGTGCCGCAGCCCCCGGCAGACGGTACCGAGGCTGTTCCAGGAGGCTCCCGGGACGCTCCCGTTCCCGGCCGCTGCCCGGCGCGGGGCGGGGGGCACGGGCACGGGCACGGCGCCGGCCCCGACCGCGGCCGCGGCCCCCCCGCTCTCAGGTTCGAAGGCAGGATTGCAAAACTCTGTCTGCAAGGCAAGGAGTGGGGGCTGCGGTCGGGGGCACCACCGTGCCGGGGCGGTTGGCGGCTCCTGAGCTGCAAGCCACGGGGGCTTTCTGGGCCATCAACCCCTGCCGGTGGCGCCGTGCTGGGGGGCACTGGACAGCACTGAAGGGAATGGCCGCGGGGCAGGCCGGAGGCAGGGGGTGCTCCTACCTTGCTCTGGCCCAGCACGTTGGGGCACAGGGTGATCTCCGTGAACTCCTTCATGGCAGCGGGATGGCAGGTCCGGCTACAGTCCCACCCTGGGGGGGGTTCCGCCTGGCACCGCTGCCTGCCCCTGCCAGCCCCAGGCCCCCTCCCACAACCCCCTGGCCATCAGCACAGCTGCGCAGGCCTCTGCCCCCCAGGACGTCCACTTCCACTGAGATATGAACGGGCACAGCTTGGGCGGCGGCCAGGCAGGCTGTGCTGGGCTGGGGGAAGAGGGGAGTGAGACTCCCCGAGCGCCCACCCCCCCGGCCTTAATCCAACTCAGCTGAGGATGCTGAGGTCAGGTGCCCCGGCGCTGCAAGCCGGAGGCTTAAAGGCACAGCTCCGTGCCGCCGGCCCCGGCGGGTGGGCGCAGAGGGGCTGCGGGCTGGCGAGCGGCTCCTCTCCCGCGGTGGCTGCACCGGAGCTGGGGCAGCTGCCCGTGCGCGGTGCCTCCCTGGCAGGTCTCGACCTGCTCGGGGCTGCTCTCCCTGCCGTGCTGGTACCCCCAGAGAGAGCTCGTGTAGCCTTCGGGTCTCGCTCCAGCCTGGCCCCAAGACAAGCGCGGGCTGGACGGGGCAGCTCTGGGTGCTGCGGCCGCCCGATCTGGGGGAGAAGCCCAGCTCCCCCTTTCCCTGCCTCCTTCCAGGCCCCTTCCAGTCTCAGCCTGCCCCAGGGCCTTTTCAGTGCGTGCCCCTGGCCTGCTGCTGCCCCTCGGCAGGCCCTGGGCAGTGTGTGCCCGTGCGGGGGGCACAGTGCCCCTCCCCCCACCCCGCTCCCGCGGTGCCCGGGGCCGGAGCCCACAGGCAGCCGCATTCCTGCTCCCCGAGCGCCGGCTGCCTGCGCCGTTACTACGCGAGGGAGAAAAGCCTTTTGTTGGGAGCTTTGGGGCCAGCGTGGAGCTGCCGGGGCCTGTGGCGGAGAGGGGCTTAGCGCTCGGGGCGTGCCGGGTATTTGGGGGGTGGGGGAGATGGTAGAGGCTGGCTTTGGCACCCCAGGGTGCCTCTATGTCCAGCCCGGTCGTGCGGCTGAAGACAGCTGCCCGGTGGGGCTGATGCTCCACTGCTCCTGCCCTCATGGGTGGTGGGATCTGGTAAGCTCAGGCCAACAGCGACCAGTGCTTCCTGCACAGGCGGCACCGCCAGGCTCCTGGGCACGGTCCCTCCTGACCCCCGCCCGGGGGGCAGCTCCAGCCCCGAAGCAGGCCCTGGGAGGAGCCCCACTGCGGGCTGCTTGCACACCAGACCCCCCAGGCCCGGCTCTGCACAGCTTGGAGCTGCGTGCAGGGCTCTCCCCACCCCGACGAGACCCAGGAAGCACAAGGACGGCAGCCGGGGGTGTCTGAGCTCCAGTTTATTCCTGTACAACACACTCTCCCCCCCGCCTTGCTTACACAGTAAACAAGCAATGCACCCCCAGCCCCCCACGGTGCCCCTTCCCCTCCACGGTGCCCTCGCCAGCCCCTCCGTGAGCCGTGCACGGTCCTCTTCGACCCACCCTGCAGGAGCGAGGACTGTGCAGGGGGCAGGCCAACCGCTGGGCACGCTGGATGTGCCCCCACCCCAGACACGAGTGGGAGGAAAGGGGCTGAGAGAATAAATTACAGAAAAAGCTAAAAAAGGCTGTCAGGGCCCGGGTGGGGGGGGGTGACCATCCTGCATGTCCCCTGTGGCTTGCCCCTGCCGGGTGCTGGGGATCTCACGGGGCAGACGCAGCCAGTCCCTGGAAAGCCGCGGGCTCCCCTGGGTGCTGTGGGCAGGGCCGAGCACCCCAGCCTGCCCCAGAGCAGCGGGGTAGGGGCAGGGCACAGCCCAGCCTGGGGGGATGGGGCCCCCCAGCCGCTCCCCCAATGTTTTAAGGCACGGTCGTATGGGAGGAAGGTAGCACCCGCCCGAAGCGGGGACCCGCGGAGCTGGGCAGCGGCTGCGGGCCGAGAAAGAGCTCGACGAGGCTCCCCCCGGCCAGCTGAGATGGGCACAGGCCTGCTGGGGCTCCCCATCCTGGCCCAGGCAGGGGCAGGGTCGGGGCAGCGCAGCGTCCTTCCCTTCCCGCAGTGCCGTGGTGTGCTGGGTGCAGGCTCCGGGCACGCCGCCACACCGGGTGAAGGAGGCGCGGGCCCGAGCTGCCTGGGCGGCATGCTGCGGGGCACAGGGCGCAGCCAGGCTCCCGTGCCCTCCGTCGCGGCTCAGCATTTTATTACACACCAAAGGGAAGAAACGAAGCTGAACGCCAGCCCCTGCCGGCGGCGGGGCCGCAACTCCAGCTCCTCGGTGCCAGCTCTGCCCCTCCTCGCTCCGCCAATGCCGGGAACCGCCCTGGCTGCCATGCCAGGGGCAGCCTTGCCCTCTCTTCCGGGTGGGGGGGCCTGCGCACCTGCCCCCCGAGGCGTGGTCCTGTCCTCTCCGCCCCGCGGGCACCAGGCTCCGGGGCTGGGCGGCAGGAGCTACATACGGGAAGACGGGCTGGCCAGCTCGTAGAAGAGCAGGTAGGCATCGCTGCCCCGCACGTGGCTGGAGGACATCGGGGTGACGCTGTGGGCAGAGGGGGGCTGTCAGGGCGAGGGGGGAAGAGCAAGGAACCCGCACCGCCCCCCATCCTCTGCAGTCAGAGCTGCCCCACGCCCACAGCCGGCACCCCAGGGTGGGGCTGCCCGGTGCCGGCCTTACCGGGAGTCATTGAAGGTGTGCCACTCGCCGGACACGGGGCTCCGGCAGTAGGCCGTGTAGTGTCCCCCCATGGTGGTCCCGGAGTGGTTCGACACGGCATACAGGTTGTAAACAGCGTGGTCTGGGGGAGCGGGGACAGACACAGTCATTAGCCATGGCAGGGGACAGCGTCTGGTCCGCACCGCCAGGGCCATGCCGGTGCCCCAGAGAGCACCCGTGGGGGACCCCGGGGTCCTGCTCGCCAGGCAGAAGCAGCCTGACCTTGGGGACTGAGGGGGCAGCTGGAGGCACGAGGACACCTGGGTCCTATTCGCAGCTCTGTGGGGAGGATGGAGCAGGGCACAGAGAGGCAGGGCCCTGCCTGGCGAGGCAAGACAAGCCTGGAGTAGGGGGAGTCCGCAGCTCCCCCCAGGCTTTCCCTTGGTGGGGGGCTGTGGAGGGGTGCGTGGCACTGGAGCCCCTGTGATGGGCAAGCGTGTGCCCCCGGCCCCCGCCCGCTGTTCGGGCACTCACTGCAGCTCTGTGCCGCGAACTCCCGCAGGTCCAGGTCCTTAAGAGGGAAGTTGACGAAGGTGGTGAGCTTGCTGGTGCGTATCCTGGCCTCCGAGAAGCGCTTCAGGTCTGGGGGCCGCGTCAAGGAAAGGGCCAGGGCAGCACGGAGACAGGGGCGGGGGGGAAGAGTAGGAGGCCCCAACAGCCTCTGACATGTCCTGCTGGATCTGGAGATACCCCCACCCATGCCCCCCACATCCCTACAGGCTGCCCAGTGCCGGGATGGCAGCTGTGGGGCGCTTGGGCGCACTAAAGGATACGGAGCACCAGGATCTTGGGGAACTTCTGGATGCTGAACTTCTTGGTGCACCTCGTCCGGGCCTTGCAGCGACAGCACGTCTGGGGACACAGGGCCAGTGAGGGACGAAGCCGCGGGTGGGGACGAGAATAAACCGGCCCAGGGCTGCGATGCCCACCTCGAGGTGCCTCCCCAAGGCGAGCAGCCTCGCACCCTGAGCCTGCACAGCTGCTGCAGCAGAGCCCTGAGGACATCTGCGTCCCATCCATCCGTCCTGCCCTGCCCATCTATCTGCCCCCCGCCCTGGCGCCCCGTACCGGTTTCTCGTTCCCGTCCAGCACGTCCTCCTTGGTGAAGAGGCGCAGGCAGTCCATGAGGGTCACTTCCCCGTAGCCCTTCTGCGGGGAGAGGAGGCAGGGTGAGAACGTGCCTGGGGCAGGCAGGACAGGAGCAGGTTGGGGGCGCGAGGCTGCAGGCATTACCTTGGGGATGGGCAGGGACAGGTCCCAGAAGGGGTCGAAGGCCGTGGAGCAGTAGCCGCACTCACTGCAGGTCAGGGAGCTCTTCAGCTGTCCCACAAAAAGATCTGGGGGCAGGAGTAGGAGCAGTGAGGTGCCAGGGGCTGCATCTGGGAGTGCTAGCTGCACCCACAGCCCCGGCCCTGCCCGTGCCCTCCCCAGCTGCCCCCGGCCCTGCTACAGAGCCCAGCTGCCCCCCGTGCCCCACTCACCCCCAATCCGGCTGTCCTCCCGCTCCTGGTACCGCCTCCACATCTGCCTCCCCTTCTCCTCGTCCCTGCGGGGACATGCAGCGTGTGAGAGGTGCCCCAGCCTGAGCCCTCCAACCCCAGCATCTAGGGTCGGGCTGCCCCCTTTCTCCTCCTGGCATGGGCACCCCTGGCCTCGAGCTCTGTCCAGGCCCAGCTGTGTGCCACGTGCCAGAGGGCCCATAGACCGAGGAAACCGAGACGTCATGGGCAGCTTTCAGCCCTCTGCAGGGACCCCGGCTCTGCAGGACACAGGTCGCAGCTGCTCACGTGGGAAAGGGCCAAGGGGAGAAGGTGCCTGGGGGCCACGGACCCTGTTGGTTGAGGGCGGCTCTAGAGTCCTATTCCCCACCCCGAGCATTACTCTGATCGAGGCCTGACGGGCTGCAGGGGACGCTGCCCACCCCCAATGTGGTCCCGCAGGGAGGGTGGGGGCCATGGGGTAGGGGGCATTGGTGGTAGAAGCCGGTGCTGGAGAGGCTGGGTGCCTCTGCCTGGGGATGCTCCCTCATCCCAGGGAGGGCACCTTGACGCCGCCCCCTGAGTGATGCCCACTCACGGGAGATGATCCAGGTTGTCGGCACTGGCGCGGGGCCGAACCAGCACCCGGTTGACCTCGCTGTGCAGCCCGTCGAGGAGGAAGCGCAGGAACTCCTGGGCGTCCTGCTGGCTGGAAAGGGCAGGGGGTGGGGTGAGACGGCCCCGTCCCTGCCCAGGCCTCCCCGCCTCCGGCCGGGCAGAGCCTTACTTGTAGCCCACGAAGCGGGGGGCGTATCTCTGGATCTGTGTCTTGAACTCCGAGGGGCTCACGGCATCGCTGGGCGGCGAGGTCCAGAGCAGCTGGAGCAGCTTCGCGAACTCTGCGGGCGGAGCGCGGCGGTGATGGGGGTGGCAGGCCCAGAGCCCTGCTTGCCCCGCCCG
>NW_017728936.1:10297854-10300835 GCF_001723895.1 Crocodylus porosus | reverse complement strand
CGCTGCAGGGGCACCGAGGCAGCGCGGGGCCGGCGCAGGCTCTCACCTGACATGAGGGCCGTGTGCGTGCGGCTGGTGTTGTTGAGGTCCCGCAGGTACTGGCTCTGCAGGCAGTAGTCCCGCAGCTCCCGCGTGTTGCTCAGGCACTGCAGGATGGAGTTCATGAAGCACTGGGGGAGGCAGAGGAGACATCATGGCAACGGCAGGCGTGACAGCCCCAGCTGGGGCGGGAGCGGGCCCGGGACCTACCTCCTGGTACGTCTCTGGGGTTGGTGGGGGGCAACATAGGGAAGGAAGGGCCCAGAGTGGGGCTTCAAAGCCACAAGCAAAGGGGACTTCCACCCCAGGGCTGGAATGCCCTGGGGGGGGGAGCCGGACGCCGGGGACTCGGGGCTGGGATTTCCTGCCGTTGCAGGGGTTCCTCTTTGCGTGGGTGCTGCGGAGGCGGTGCGAAGGAGGGGTGCTTGCTGAGGGCTGCGGTTTCCGCAGCAGTTGCAAGACGCGGGCACGTGGCTGGCGGGCAGCGCAGGGAGGGAGAGAGGTGGGGGCATCGGGGTTCCCCGGCTGGGTGGGGGGACTCACCGTGTTGCCCAGGTTGCGGAGGCCGGTCAGACCCTGCACCGTCTTGGAGTTCTGCAGAGAGAGCACGGGGGCAGTGAGACGGGGGCCAGGACTAGGGAGCCGGGGGGATGTGGCTCTGGAGCCGGTGCCACCCCAGCCCCTGGCACGCAGGGGAGGAGCAGTCTTACACGTGCTGCCCCTGGCAGCCGCGCTCATCCTCCCTGCCCTGCTCCGTTCACCCGAGTGCCCCGTGGGGCGGCAAGCAGGGCGGGAGATGCCACGGGCCCTGCCGGGCCTCCTCCAGACCTCCCTGCCTCAGCCCTTCTCCAGACGCAAAGTCTGCCTGTGCTCAAAGTCCTCGAGTGCGAGGCCCTGGCAAAGCCGCCTCTCCCGGGTCTGTGATGGGGCACGGGCTGGAGCCAGCAGGACGAGGTGCCCAGCACCTGCAGGCCCTGCCCCTGGACTGGGTGAGGCATGGAGCCTGCCCCTGGCACTGGGAGCGAGTGGGTGGTGCTCAAGCACATGGCACCGGGCACGCCACAGGCAGCACGTGGGTGCTCAGGTGTTCACCGTCCCAGCCCTCGAGCCCGGAGTCTGGGCACAGCCGGCTGCCGAGCGGGCTGGCTTGGCCCACGCCCGGTGTAAGGCAGCTGCGGCCGGCATCGGAGCCAGACTGGCTCCCTTTGCCGCTGGCAAATCACTCTGCCGGTGGGGTCAGGGCCCTGCTCCCCCCCGGAGCGCAGCCCCCGCGGTGGCTGGGGCAGCACGACGCCTGGGCGCCACGTCTGACCTCGGGCAGGCTGTTTCTCAGCATCCTGCCTCAGTTTCCCCCTATGCTAGTGGAGGGGGATTCATCCTTTCCCCAAGCTCCAGGGCGCTGCGTGGCAGGCCCCAGGTGACCCTGGCCGGTGCAGGGCAACGCCCCGACCATAAGGAGCATTCGCCTGGACTGCCATATGCTGCAATGCTGTCGCATGCGGGACACTGACCCCGGGCAGGTCCCGGGCAGAGACGGTGCCCAGAGCCCTGGCGCGCGGGCCTGCAGCTGCTTGCACACGAGCGCGCGGGACTTTGGAACCCGCGGCCCGGATAAAGTCCGCTCGTCGCGTGGCAGCTGGAGTGAGGGCCCCCATCTGACTCAGCTCCTGGGCACCGGCAGCGCTGCGGGCTTCCTCACAGCAGTGCCCTGACTGGGGACTCAGAGGGTTTCGCATGACCTTGGGCGACCTCACCCTGGACCTGCCAGCGGAGCAGGCTTAGCGAGGCGCCTCGTGTGAGGGACACCAGCAGCTGGGCAAGCTGTAACGGAGCCCGTTAGCACGGAGCCCGCGGGCGCGGGGGCGGCGGGGGCAGGGAGCAAGTGTCCGTCCCCCTCGGGATCGTCAGCTGCACAGAAGACAGGGGCGAGGGGAGAACTTGGGAGGCTTGTTCCCCGAGCTGCACGTGACACATGCTGCCTACCCACCCCCTCCGGCAACCCAGGGGTCCTGGCCCCGGCCCTGCAGGCAGGGCTCCCCTCTCAGCGAGGTTACGGAGGAGCTGGGCAGAGGCTTTGGCCGGACCAGCGCTGGCTGGGTTAAGGCGGTGACTCCCACACCCTCCCCTGCCAGGCTTACAGCTCTCGGATGACGTGAGGCCACCCCCAGCCGCGGGAGGGGGCCGTGCCAGCAGCTCCGAAATAGCAGCAGCTGGTGCACGCGGGGGAGGCGCAGGCCCAGCCTGGCAGCGCCCAAAATAGCCCAGATACCATTACACGCGCTGCTTGGTGAGAGCGCGGGGGATCTGGCGTTGGCACCGGGTGCTGCCCACCCCGGCCTGGCGCCGCCATGCTGCCTGCCCCCTCCAGGTACCCCCCTGCACCCCCTCGTGATGCCTGCACTGGCCTGGCACCCCTGCCCCGGGCCTGTCCCTGCCTGGCTCTGGCCCTGGCTCTCCCAAAACACCCCCCCACCCTGTGGATCTTTGTGTGCTGTGAGCTTTCCCCCAGCAGTGCCCCAGCAGGTCTCTACTCCAGCCACGCAGCTCACAGCAAAGGCCGCACGGGGGCCCCTCTCCGGATCTGGCCCAGGAGCGGGGCCGTGAGGAACCCCGGTGTCCGGGCACACCGCTCTGGCCAGAGCCAGCACCTCTCTCCCACTGTGGCGGGCGCCCGCACGGGCAGGAAGCCCCGGGGCAGTGCGCGGCCGTCAGCCTCCCGCCCACAGCGCCTGGACCCTGCCAGTCAGGGCGGCGGTGCTGCGAGCTGCCCCTGCACAGTGCCCTGGCTCTGCCAGGCGGACACCCGGCCGCAGCAGGGCACCGCGTGGATGCAAGGCGGGGGCTGTGACGCAGCCTGGCAGGCCCCGGGGCAGCCCAGGCCAGGCCGGGCGCGCTCGGGGTCACCGAGGAATCCGGCAGGGCTGTGACGCGGGCGGCGGGGG
>NW_017728936.1:10295441-10297339 GCF_001723895.1 Crocodylus porosus | reverse complement strand
GACCTACCGGCAAGCTGGACGTCTCTCGCGAAGTGCTGGCCCCTCACGTGAGGGCACCCCGGGGCCCCTGGCGCCCGGCCCCTCCGGCAACGCGCCACGGCCAGCCAGCGCCTGCCGGGGCTTTGGGCTCAGAGGACGTCGTGCCGGGCCCGCTGGCCCAATCCTGCCCGAGGTCGCCTTGGGGTGCAGAGGATAGCGGCCCCCCCGGCAGCCACCTCCTTGCCAGTGCGGCTGCACGGCCTTGCCGGGGAGCTGGCTGTGGTGGGGGAGGCAGGACTATTTTTGGCAGCGTTGAAAATATCCAAGGAGGCATCCTGTAGTGTCACTCGCTCCTCCCGGGTGCCTGCCGCCGTGCTGAGCTCGGTGTACGTGTACAGGGGGCCTGGCAGAGCGGGGCGTCCCAAGCGCGCCCGTCACAGCTGCCGTGTACAGCGCGCATCAGCGCAGGAGGGAGAAGCCCACACGCGGGCGTGCAAGCTGGGCAGGCAGGCACTGCTAGCCGTGTATACACACCAGACTACAAGTGCTTACCTGCACACATGCACACACCAGCATGCACAAAAAGCATGTACACACACAGACACACAGCATGCATACATACACGCACACCGGGCATGCACACACACAGCATGTACATGCATGCACACACACCATGCACACAGAGCGTGCACACACACGCATGCACACACAGCATGAACTCCAAGCCCCAGCCAACCGTGTGCCAAGAAGCCAGACATGCACAGAGCATGCACGGACAGGCATAAACACAGCATGCACACACACACACACACATCATGCATGCGGAGCTTGCATATACACACACAGCATGCACCCCCACACACCATGCACGCAGAAAGTGTGCCCATCCCGAGCGTGCACACGTATACACACAGAGCACACACACAGTAGAAAGATGTACGATATGCTGCATCCAAGTACAGATTCGGTGCCAGACGCCCTGAATTCTGCACGCCGCAAGCACACACGTGTCTTGACGCCTGCCCAGCCGCTGTGAACTCCAAGCCCCAGCCAACCGTGTGCCAAGAAGCCAGGCTGCTAGTGCTCCCCGCAGCCAGGCCCCGACACGCACCTTGGGCAGATGCCCTAGCACAGCTGTGGGAGCCGGCGCAAAGCCAGAGGCAAGTGCCGGGGCAGACGCTGGGGCAGGGAGGGTGAGCGAGCACCAAGCCGCCGAGGCTTTGGGGAGAGAGCAGAGGGCGACTGTCATGCCCAGCCCAGACTGGCCCTCGTGCTTGTAGCCGCAGGCAAGAGATGGGCGTGAAGAGGCCACACTGGCAAGGCTGGGGCATGGCCAGCCAGCTGGGATTCCTCACCAGGGCCTGCGGGGTTAGACCCACATTAGCTCCAGACGTGAGCATCCACCCACCTGCAGCCAGACGAGGGCTGCTGGCACTGTCCACACTCGCCGGGCAGGGCGCACCATGCCAGGCTGCAGAGCCGCCCCGGCTCTAGGCCTCAGGGCTTCACCCTGCCCCGTCTGCTCGGCGCCTGGTGGGAGGAGGACATAGCACGATGGCCCCGGGTGGGGGGTAACAGGAGTCGTGGCTGTAAAACGCACAGTGGTGGCCGCTCCGGGAACCTGGAGCACAGCCGGGGGTCAGCTGAGGCCGGGCTTCCCAGAAGCCGGGTTATTGATAGAAGAGCGCGGTGCCACGTGAGCCCGTGGCCCCGGGGAGCATCCCCCAGCCCCCGCGTTCCCAGCAGGGCACAATGACAAGGCCCCCCTGCAGTGCCCTTGAGGTGCCCGCAGCCTGGCAGACAGGGGCAGGGCACAGAGGACAGGGCTGGCTGGAGGCCAAGCCCGGTGACCCAGCTGGGGGCGGAAGCGTCAATGCTGCCGGCGATTTTCTGGATGGCTGCGGCCGCTGGGTGCTGCC
>NW_017728936.1:10277660-10294276 GCF_001723895.1 Crocodylus porosus | reverse complement strand
GGCCGGGACTCAGCTCAGCTGGGAAGGGCACAAAGGAGCGGGGTCCCAGCTTTCCCCCAGGGTACGAGCGCATGGCATCACAGGGCAGCTTGCTCCTGTTGGCAGGGGGAGCTCCCAGAGGTGGGGGCCAGGCCCGGCTTGCGTGAGAGCTTGCAGGTGGCTGCCCGAGTCCCATGACTGCCTAGCAGTGGGGGAGGTGGCAATGCCCCAGCAGGCTCCTGTCTCGTGCTGTCCTGCCCCCCCACCCCCCGCAGCAGCGTTCAGACAGGACGCAGGGCCTGGCTGGTCCCAGCTCTGGCTGCTTACGTCTGCACTGAGGCCTCAAGGGCAGGGCTAGGACAGCACCTGCACTCTCCTCTGTTGTCCCCGGGCAGCCACGCGCCTGGGGCTGGCTCTGCCCCTCCTCCCCAGGCACGGGTGGGGCAGGGCTGGACGCAGGCTGCCCTCTGGCTCCTACCAACCACCCCCGGGTGCAAATCCAGCAGGGACGAGCTGAAGGGCAGAGTCACTGCCCCCAGTCCCATACCGGGCCGGGGGGTGGGAGCAGACGGGGACCAGGCAGGTGCCCAGGGGCAGAAGCAAGTGCCCGACTGAACCTGGAGTGCAAAATTCCCCGCTGGGCCCTGGGCGCCGTGTGCTGCCACATGTGGGTGCGTGTGCAGGCGTGTACGCAGAGCAGCTACGCCATGGGGAACGGGCTGTCTCCATGCAACACTCAGGGTGGACACGCTCCGATGCTCGCGGAGCAGCATGGTAAGAAGCAGACGCCATGGCAAAAGCGCAGGCGGCTGGCCGTGGCTACAGCCCCCACAGCGACAAAGCCCTCGAGGAACGGTGCCGTCGGGCTACCCAGGTGCCCCCGCCCTCTTGCAGCTCTGATCCAGCCCCAGCCTGCCAGCGCAAGGTGCTGCACGGAGGGTGGCTCCTGGCTGCCAGGGGCAGTCACGGCGCGGACCCCTCCCACCAAGCAGCTCCCAGGGGTCCCTGGATCCCCGGCAGAGCAGCTCGAGGTGCCCAAGCTGAGCAGAGGAGGCATCAGGAGTCCTGCCACCCGGTGCCGCGTGCCCCGTGTAGCGCAGGCACCGCGAGCTCCCCTCACCGCAGCTGGGGACGAGCGCGGGTCCCTATCCGAGCCCCCGTCAGGAGCCCCTGGCGCAGGCCGAACCAGCCTCCCCCAACGGTGTCTCCGGCAGCCGGCGCAGCCTGGCCCAGCCCAGGTTACGTCACCCGGCTCCTGTTGCCGGCGAGGGCGAGCCGGGCACTCAGGCAGCGCAGAACGGGCTGTGCCGGGCCCGGTGCCAGGGGCAGGGAGGGGGCACGTGGATGCCTTGATTCGCTGTATTCCCAGCTAGGCCCACCCTTAGCATGAGCTACCTGGCTCCTCAGTGCCCCTCGCTCCCAACCCACCCCTGGCAGCGACTGCTGCCCGCTGCATCCGCCCAGCTGCCCCCACCCGCCGCCCCCCAGGCACCAGCAGGCACCTCCTGGCAGGGGTCAGAAGCAGAAGGCAGGGTCCTGGCAGGGAGGGATCGGGGCCCAGGCGGAGCAGAGGTCTGTGCGAGCCTGGCGCTCTCTCCCGGCTCTGCGCGGCAGAGCTTACATAACAAGCGTCATTGTTCAACCACGTCTCGGGAACATGCACACGCAGCCGGGCTGGCGTGCCCACAGCAGGGCCAGCCTGGGCTTCACACGTCCCAGCAGGAGCCCATCGCGGGAGCTGGGGGAGAAGAGGTGAGCATGGCCCCGGGTGTATGTGTGTGTGTGTGTGTGGGGGGGCTGTGCAAATGGGGGCAGTGCACTGCACGTGTGTGCATATAGGTCTGTGCACAGCAGGGGTAAACTGAGTGCACTGGTTTCTGTATGTAGGTGGAGGTGATACGTGAACGTGTGTGCATCGGGTGGAGTGGTGAGTGTGTGTGTGAAGCACGAGTGCCGGAGTGTGTGTATGCCCATGGGAGAGGAAACCAGGCTGTGAGCTGGTGTGTGTAGGTGGTGTGAATGTGCGTGTGTGTGTGGGTATGTACATGTAAGAAGAAGCCAGACTGTGTGGCCTTGCGCATGTGTGTCCGTGTGCCCATGCACTCCCCTGTGCGCGTGTGGGGTGTGTGTATGCAGAACCCCCTGCCCAGTGCAAGGGTTTTGTGGGGGCTCTGCTGTGCTCGGTGACCTCAGCGAGCAGGGGCCCTCAGAAAGCCAGTGTCCCCTGGATGGGTCTGGGGCAGAAGGGACAGGCGTGCAGGGCTTGTGGGCAGGCTGGATGCTGGAGCACCAGAAGACTGTCCAGGACTGGAGGGAGCACCGAGCTGGTCTGGCCTTCCCCAGGACACAGAGCTGCCCGCCTGTCCCCCCGGGCACCGCCCCCATGCCAAGGTCTCCTGCCTGCAGCACCCCGACCCCTGCGGGGCACCTGGCGCAGCCCTGGTGCTAGGGGGGATGCATGGAGCCAGGTGGACCTGGACACACAGGGGTAGCAAATCCAGACCCCCACCCCACCTGGATTAGCATGACCGCTCGGGTAGCTAGGGCTTATGAGCAAGGAGCTCCTGCCCTGTGCTGCTGTCCGGTCCCCTGGGCAGCTCACTGCCCGCGCTCCCTGCCAGCCAGCCCTTCACTTTGCTGCCACTGGAAGTGGGGAGCAGGGGTGAGAGGCTTGCAGGGTGCCCCGCTGGGCATGGCCAAAGCGCAGGTGTCTGGGAGACGGGTCCATGTCCGGACAGCAACCGCGAGAGGAGAGCTGCCAAGCGCTCCGCTATGCGGGACTGTCCGTGTGTGCAGGGCTCTGCCCAGGACCGGCCCTCCCTTCTCAGACCCGCCCGTGTGACCACGTGCCCTGCCCGTGCCCTGCGAGCCGGCTCAGCCTCACCCCCGATACCCTCCCTGGCACAGCCCATCCGCACCCCTCACCGAGGGAGGCAGGACCCGGGGCAGGGCAGGGGTCACCCAGCTCCAGCGGCTGCAGCTCTGCAGGTCAGGCACTGGCGAGGTTCAGGGTGAGATGGGGCCCAGGCGTCCTGCCGCTTGCCCTCTGCTCCAGCGCACCAAGCTCCACGTAAGACACGGGAGCAGAGCCCAGGTGTCCGGCCTCTCTCACTGTTGCTCTAACCACTGCACAGCACTGCCATGCTCATTTGCTCACTGCTGCTGACCTGAATCTCGGTTCGAGCACCCCCACCCCAAACCAGGCACCAACACCTTCCACCTCCCGGGCCGAGACGCGGCGCTTACCGAGGCATCCCTGGCCGGCGAGTCGGTGCGGCTCTGGCTGCGCTCCCAGGGCTGGCCGGAGCAGTGGCTGGGGGTGCGCAGGGTGGGCGTGATAACCTCCTGGGCCGAGGGGTGGGGGCTGGCGAGGGGACGGCCGCCCGTGCGGCTGTAGGACTGCAGGTACTCCTGAACGTACTCCGAGCGGCTGGCGGCCTGGTAGAGACTCTGCAGGGCGCACAGCTCCGGCCGGCTGCGGGCGACGAGGGGGCTGTGGGCGGGCGAGTCCACTCGGTACGAGTCAGACGTGTGCAGCCCTGCAAACTCTCGCGCCAGGTCCGAGTGGCTGCTGGACTTCTTGCGGCTCAGGGGGGCCGGCGCTGGGACGTAGCTGGAGGGGCTGCTGGGCGAGCCGGCGTAGGAGTAGCAGGATCCCCCATTTAGGCCGCTGGTACCCGCTGGTCGCCCTGGCATGTGCCTGTAGCCCAGGTTCAGCCGGATGCTGGGGTCGGGGTGCAGGGCCAGCCGGCCCGGGTCGTAGCTGGTCGGGGAGGTGCCCGCGGCACGGAGATGGCCAGGGACCACGTAGGTGCCAGTGGGGCCAGTTTTGAAGCCGATTTTGTCCTTGTCTGGGTAGGAGGTGGTAAGGCTGGAGCCATAGGAGTAGGAGCCATAGCTGGGGGTCTTGCTGTAGGTGGTCTCTGCGTAGCGGGATGAGTCCACGTAGCGCTTCAGGGTGGAGGAGAGCTGGGACATCCTGGTGGCCGGGGCTGGGTGAGCACCACTGGCAGCATCGGCTGTGGGAGGAGAGCCCAGAGACAGGGGTCAGAGGCTGGAAAAGGGCATCTCCCCATGCCCGGGGGGGACCCAGGGGGAAGGAGCCCTCTGCCCACGCCTGCCGGGGGGACAGGCTCCAGCACCGCCGCCACCTGCCTCACCAAAACCTGCTCCCCCAGCCCCTGGGAGGGAGCCACGGCCTGGCAGGGGTCTGCCTGTCCTCCCCACCTTCCTGGGGGCAGTCAGTGGCACGTGGTGGGCAGAAAGGAACTGGATCCCGGGCCCAGGGACTGGAGGGGTGTCTGGGGGGCTTGGAAGGCCCGAAAGCCCTGCCCATCTTGCAGCCACATGGAGAGTGAGTCTGTACAGTCTCAACCCAGTTGCCAGAGGACGGAGCGTGGCCCCAGAAGTTCCCCCCCCCACAGCCTGGTTGGCATGTGCAGCAGAGACCAGGAGCCGGACCCCTTCCTGCCCCACTGAGAGGTCAGAGGAAGACAACAGAGCGAAGGACTGGACCTGGGAGTCCAGGCTCACAGGCCCCTGCTGGACTAAGTTCCCAGGACCCTGTTTGACGGGAGGAATTTGGGTGGGGATGGGAAAGGGACATGACAAGGGACACAGGGCAAATCAGTGTCAGAGAAGCCCCACATCCAATCCAGATTGTGGGCTTTCTCCATCCTCATCTCCCATTTGCACCTGCCCACCCAGAGGCCCCCTGAGGCAAGGCCCTGTCCTTGCCCCGCTGCTCCCTGTCACCGCAAGGTGGGCAGGAGACAGGGGCTTGGCCCTCTGACCGGGCAGGATGGGGGCACTGACACTGAGGCCCACGTAGCCCTGGGAAGATGAAGGAGAATGCATCTCTCAAGCATCGCCATGGCTGCTGGGAGTGAGCCAGGCCAGGAGAGGGATTGGTGCCCCCCAGCTATCCATGCACCGGGGCCGCCCCCTGTGCTGCGGAGAGGAGCAAGGTGCAGCCTGGGCCTGCACAGTGGGTGCTGCTGGGGGGCGGGGAGAAGGAAGGGCAATGGGAAACCGTGGGAAGACTAAGGATCAGGGCCACAGCAAGGCCCTGCTGCTTGCTCCCATCCACGCTGCACCCGATCTGCCCGGGGAGGCTGCTGCCCCATCAATAATTCAGCCCCGCAAGCGCACTTCCGGCTGCAGCCCGCTGCTGCGATGCCCACGGGATGCCCTGCTGGAGCGGCTGGGCACGGGAACGCCCCCCCGCCGGCCTCCGGACTCTGGTATTTCAGAGGCAGAGGCAGAGGCGGAGGCTGGGGCTCTTCAGGAGCTGCCAGCTCTGCTCCAGGCGGCTGCAAGAAAGGGCTGGGGGTGGGGGGAGACCTGACCCAATTCAAGAGGAGGGGGGAAGGGTGTTACTAGACTGGGGGCCAGCCACAGGCAGCACAGGAGAGCAAAGACACCAGGCCAAGACCCCTGGTGCCAGCCAGTGGTGCCAGCCTCACTTCTGGGCACCTATGGGATGGATGGGGGGCAGGGGATGCCCCTGGGGGGCATCACACCCATGGCTGGAAGTGCCCACTACAGGCAGGCAGTCACGTTTGCACCCAGGGTGGGGTAAGTGCCATGCCCAAGGCCAGCCAATGAGTCAGTAGCAGAGCTAGCAACAGCACCCAGGAGTTTGGAGTCCTACTAGTGTCTGTGAGCCCGGGGCACGTAGCTGACAGTGCCCTGAAGGCAGAAGCACTGCCCCATGTAAGCCAGGGTGCCCAGGGCACCCCCTTGGCCAGCTCCCCACCCCCTGCCCCCAACTCAAGAGCCTGGTGGGTCCCAAGCACTGCTCTCAAGAGCAACCCCCCCGCCACTCCCACTTCCCAACAGACCCCAGGTGAGATGCAGGGGGGCACACCCGGGCACCCGCCGGGCTGCAACTGGGAGGAAAGTTTATTTCTGGTGCAGCTCCACGCAGAGGGGCAGCAGCTGGCATGGGGCAGGGGCAGGGCTCCCGGGCCCGGGCTCTGGCTGGCCCCCAAGGGGCCTAGGGAGAATACCTGGTGCCGGGGAAGCCCCTGGACAGTCCTGCGCACTCTCCGCTCGCTTCCCCACACTTGCAGGACAGCGGCTCGCATGGCTCCGAGAGTCTCCGGTCACCAAGGCAACGACCCTGATTCAAAACCCTTCCCCGGCGCGGCTGGGCGGGATTTCGGCACGCTTGGCCGGGTGCCAGGGCGGGGCTGGCACACTCGCTGGCTGGAGCGGCCGTGCGGCGCGCTGCCTGCCGCTGGCACGGGGGGCACGGTGGAGGGCAGGCTGACCCGCACCCGCCGTGCCTCACCGCTGGGGATCTCCAAGCGTCTGCCACGCCACCCACCCCCGGAGCCTCGCTGCCCCAGGGAAGGAGACGTGTCACGGCGCCGGTGACGCAGCCGCAAGCCCCAGGGCAGGGAGGCCAGCGGCTGGGGTCACATAGCAAGGCCCCGACGCAGCAGGCAGAGGCGTGCAGGGGCCTCGGCTGCAGTATGCGGAGCCAGAGGTAGCTCCCGGGGGTCCCCAGCCCCCTGCAGCCACGAGGGCCGGGGAGCACCGGGCTTGGCCTCCGCCTGCTCCCCCAGCCGGAGGATGCCGAGTCCACCCGAGTCCGGCTCAGCCACCTGGAGCCGTCAGCACTAGCTGTGCCCAAATGAGCCCCCCCACACCGAGGGCCGAGGCCCCCAGACGCAGGGGCTCGGGTCGCGGGGGCCGTGCACGGCCCTCGGGCCCCATCGCGGTGCAGGAGCTTTGGATTTTCCGCTGGCGGGCGGGCGAAAGCGATCCGCGTGGAATCGGAGGCCACCGGAGCGAGCGTCGCGGATGCCGGGGAGGCGACGCTAACCACGCTCGGGCCCAGCAAGCAGCGTCTCCGCCCCGGCCCAGCGCCGGGCTGGGATCCCGGCCTCTCGAGGAAACAGTCATCCCCGAGTGGGTTGGGAACGCCGAGCCGGCAAAGCCGGCCCAGGCGCACAGACCTGTTTGGGGAGGAGGCCGCTGGGGTGAATAATCCACCTCGGGCGGAGCTGCTTCCTCCCTCCATCAGCAGGAGCTGATGCCCCAGCCCCGCTGCCCTTGGCATGGCAGGGGCTTGGCTGGTCGGCTAGCAGGAGCCGCGCTGAAGGGTGGCGCGACCCGGCGGGGACTGGGTGCGTGGGGGCTGCTCCCGGGGCACGGGCCACGCAGCTCCAGGCGAGCTCAGCACAGACCCCCCCGGGCAGCCCCGGAGCCTAGCCCAGAGGCAGCTGTGGGGCACAGCCCAGCCCCACTTCAGCGCCCACCCCCAAGTCCCTCTTCCCCCCACACAGTGCGCATCTCACAACAGGGCCCCCTCCCTCACGTGCCACACACAGGGCTGGGCTCTCCCCCACCTCTCCCGACAGCCCCCAGCCGGGACCGAGGCAGCCACCTCTGGGGTGAAACAAGCAGCTGTGGAAATTCATTTCCAAGAAACACAATATGAGCTTGAAGCTACTGGGGGACAGGGGAGGTATCAGCCAGGACATGCTGCAAGACCACAGAGGCCGAGCCCCGGCGTCAGGCTACGTCGGAGGACATCAGTCGTGTGCCAGCGCCCTGTTCCCAGGCACTCCCATGCCTCTGCCCTGTGTCGGGAGGGCCCCTCACCGCTTACCATCTAAGATCGCCACTTTTCCGCCAGCTGCCTGCCCCGCGGAGCGTCCCAGGCTGTGTCACACCATCCTGGGCCCTGGGACTGCAAGAGACCAGACACCTACCCTGAGACCTCGAGGCGGGAGGATCCCAACCAGCCCAGCTTCTCTCTGGTATAATTCCCCGAGCTTTTATAGGACCTGGGACTTCAAAGGCTGCGGCAGGCCTCAGTGACTCAGGCCTCCACCCTCCCTGGGAGGCCGCCGCTCTGTCATTAGTCCCATTGTGCAGATGGAGAAGCTGAGGCACAGACACGTCCAGTCCACAGTCATGTGGCGAGGGAGAGGCGAGCCTGGGAATGAGACCCAGGAGTCTTGGCTCTCGGCCCTCACCACTAGACTGCCCCGTCCCCTCTTGAGCAGTCTGGAGCTGAAGCTTCAAGGCAGGGAAGCGTGCCGAGGCCTAGACGCCCTCTGAGAGACAGGCAGGGGCTTGGCTCCACCTCTGGGTGAGGAGAGAGGCCCGGTCCCCTCAGACAACCCCCAAGTGCTGCAGGAGGTTGCAGAGCTGGCCTGCAGGTGCTGGGCTGCACACGAGGGCGGTCACTGAGCCGGTCAGCTGGGCATGACGGAGGGGACCCTGCGCCTTCCCAAACCTGCTGGCAAGAGTGCCTGGGCCACGGTGCCTGCCAGGGCAAGGAGTGGGAGGGCAGGGGAATCCAGGTCCCGGGGCAGAGCTCTGTCCCCACCCCTGCACCGACACTGTCCCCGTGGACTTGGCTTCCCCAGCGTCGGCCCGCGTGCTAGAGCCATCACGACGGAGGCATTTCATGCTTACCCAAGTGCTGGAGCGGAGTCAAAGCCCCAGAGACACAATGTCCTGGCCTGGAGGTTACCCTGGATCTCAACAAGCTGTACCCAGCACCACGGGGCATCCGCCACCTCCCGGGGCAGGGTCACCTCCCACCGGCGGACGGCTGCTGGGGGCTGGGATGAGAGAGGGGGCCCGGCGGAGCTCTTAGCAGGGAGGGACACCAAATCGAACCCCTCACGGACCCACTCCACCCAGGCCTCCAGGCTCGGGGAGAGGCAATGCCCCGCTGCGAGGGTCCCCAGGGGAAGGGCCTGTTTGCTGCCGGGCTGTGTGGTCTGTTATGCCAGGAATGCCTCGCAGCCCGTGGGGTTATCTGGGGGGTGGGAGCTGCCTGCACGTTTCTCTTGCTCCATCGCCCAGGGGACGCTGCCTATCAGCGGATCAGCCGGGCACCTTAACTCCTCCGGGGCTCAGCGCAAATCACCTGCTGGCCCCGCCGGCATGGCTGGGGGGCGCGCAGACTGCACGCGGGGCCAGATCCACAACCCTCTCCTGGAGCTGGAGCCAGGAGACACAGGATGAGCTCCTGGCCTGGAGCCCCAGCGCTGGTCCCTGCGTGCAAGGTGCCCAAACCCCCACGGCTCCCCTCTTGGGTGGCAATGGGCCTTCTCCCACCCACACGTATCACAGAGCTGGCCAAGGCCCCAGCTTTCAAAGCCCTTCTCTGCTCAAGGCCCTGTTTCACAGCACTTCCAGAGGCAGCTTTCCGGGCTGTCCCCTGGGTCCCAAGCTGAGACCTACCCAGTCATGCCACATGCTGCCAAGCAGCAACCAGAGGGCACCAACCTCCGCTGCCCTAAGTCCAAGCTGGCTCTCAGTGCCCGAGCTCCCCACAGCCCGGTCAAGCCCACCGCGCGACACGGACTGACACCCAACGGCCAAGGGGGTTTGGTGGGACTGGACGACAAGCAGGCCGGTTTTGTGTCCAGCGGGCTGCGTAGGCGAGCGGAGGATGCTTGGTTTTGGGTCAAACGACAAAGAACAAGCAAAGGGTGGGTGCCAGGAGCTGCTGCGTGCCCTGCGCCCTGGCCAGGACATCGCACCATCCCCTCTCCAGGCTGCTCAGCATCTTCCTTTCCAGGCAGCAACGAACTCGGCTAAGTCCTCCCTGAACTTTCTCTACCTCCCGGGGCCCCAGAGCGAGTCCCATAAGCCCCGAGCGGGCCCATACGCACCTGCGTGTGGATGAGCAGGGCCGGAGGGTCACGGTTTGTCATGGGGCGACACCGGAGCAGCCGGGACGGGCTCACGTTGGGATCGGCGCAGCGCTGGCTCCGGCGCACAAGCAGAAACCCGGTGGCTACTAACCTGTTTGCGGGACAGGAGGGGAAGTCTGCGCGGGCGGCTCTGCCGGGACCGGGCTGGCACGGGCCGAGGGCCGAGCCGGCTGCCTGAGCCGCTGAAGAAATTCTCAGCTCAGGTTACCGGCTAGATAAATATAGCGTCTTATCTGACCTCACTGGGCGCCGGAGCACGCCTCTGGCATGCCAGCCCGGGGAGCTTAAAGGGGCAGCACAGTGCACACCGGGCCCAGTCCAGCGTGGCCCTCCGCCCGCAGAAAGAGAGCACGGCCCGGGAGCGTGGGGGGCATGGGGAACCAGAGGCACCGGGGGCTGGAGGCAGGGGAGGCCAAGGTTTGGAGGGCCTGGCTGGGGCGATGTTCTGGGGACAGGGCAAGGGGACGGAGCCGGGACAGGCAGCGGGGCCTCTGGGCGCTGAAGCAGCCGTGCAGCAGATGCAGGGTCTGAGTCACCCGATGCCAGGCTGCTCCGATCCCGACCCAGCACCTGCTGCCCCATGCCCCGGCCAGGGGACGCGGCGCCCCGGGGCCTTCCTGCGGGGGACGGGAGCCTACAAGGAGAGGCAGGGACTCGTCTGGGCGGCCGGGCAGGGCTGGCTGGGGTGGTGCGAACAGACAGGTTGGGGGCAGAGGTCACAGGGCACTCAGCTCCACAAGCGAGGCAGGGCAGGCCCTTCGCAGCCGGCTTTGCCTGGTGGGTCTGTGGCGACAGGTCGGTCACCCCCGGGGGCTCTGTGGGCTGGGGCACGCCGGGGCCTGCGCGCAGACCCAGAGCAACGTGGATCGGGCGGCACGCCACCCACCGAGGCTGGTCCCCAGGGCTGACGTGGGGCGCAGGCAGGCGGTGACTCAGTCTGCGCACCCGGGATGATTAGGCAGGATGCAATTACCCCGGCATTTCCCTCCCTTCTGCGTTACAGGCCAGGAATGGGGCAGGCGGCGCCAGGAAACCTCCTGGGGCAGCCTCAGCCCTGGCCTCCACCCCCAGGAGGGTGACACCCGGGGTCCGGCTGCTCCCCGCTCCGCCCCGCTGCAGGGAGGGGCATGGCCCCTGCCCCTGGGTCACAACCTCCACATGCAGCACGGTGCGGCACATGCCGCTGTGACGTGCCACGGCCTCACGTGCACGTGCCGTACGAGGGGCCATGTGCCCTCCCCTACCTGGCAGGGGCTGGCTTGGCCCATGCACGCCCTGGCCTGCACGAAGCTGGGGGCAAACCCCAGTGGGCACCAGCCTGGGGGCAGGGGGCACAGCTCCCCCAGCCTGGGGGGCACTGCCATGGGGCGGGCAGGCGGGCACCGCCCCGCTCCCTAGGCCCGGAGGAGGCGGCTGCGATGCACTCACCTGGCTCCGGCGCAGCAGCCAGCGCCCGTGTCCAGGCGGGGCTGCCCGGGCCGCGATGTCACAATGGGGCCCGGTCCCCCCCCCCCAGCCTGGGCTGGGCTGGGCCAGGCCAGGCATCCCCGGGCACCGCGCCCCGCGCCCCCGCAAGGAAGACAGGGCCGGCTCGGGCATCCAGTGGGTTTATTCTGTGGCAGAGCAGGCACTGCCCCGCCGGGTCGAGCTGCAGCAAGCCAGGGACACAACGACAGCGGGCATGGATCACGGATCGGGGCCGGGCTGCGCCCCCCTCGCTGGCGCAGGGGGAGAGGGCGGGGGGAGGCCTCCCCCGCATCTTCTTGGGGGCCTCTCCTGGCCCGGGGGGCCCCAAAGCAGTGGGGAGGTGCAAAGGGGTCGCCAGCCCTGGCGAGCAGGAACTGCTGGGGGAGGAAGACTGGAGCCTGGACCTGGAGGAAGACTGGGCTGGAGCAAAGCAGCTGGAAGCACGGAGGGAGCGGCGCTGGCATCGAGGGGTTGCCCCCCGGCCTCTGTCCCGCGGGAGACAGCAGCCAGCACTGACCAGGGGATGACTGGAGATGTGGCCGCTGGACCCCAAATGAGAGGGAGGGGGGTATCCACCTGCGGAGACCCCCAGGGCATCGGTGTCTTGGCCTGGGCTGGGCAGCTTGGCCCTGCTCTTATTCCTGCATCCGGGGAGAGAACAAGCCCCAGCTCCAGGAGACCGGAGGGGTGCGAGCATGGGCGTCCCCAGCCTGCTGGGGGGCAAGGAGCCTGCTGGCTTGCCCTGCCCCGCTTTTCGGGGGCTCTGGCCAGCGAGGGGGTGTCTCTAGCTCAGAGAGGGGTCTCTCCGCAGCGGCTCTCTCTCGTCACAGCCGAGGACTGGATTCCAGGGCACGGCGCGGAGCTCGGGATATCGTCTAGCCTGGACCGGCTCTCTCTACCCCTCAAGTGCCACTCGGTTCAAGAAAAAAGTATGCACACCCCCCCCCACCTCACACCCAGCTCCTGGAGCAGCCTCCGTAACACCCCCCCTTGACTGAGGGCTGGAGGCATGGGTCCCTCTCCAGGTCTGAGCTGTGCCCCCCCTGCCTTGCTCTGCCCAGGCCCCTCTCTTTGCTCACACTTCCCTAGGACTGCCCCCCCAGGCCTCTCCCAGGCAGACAGCACCAGTCGACCCTGTGTTGTGCAGTGCGAAAGACAGGGCTCAGAGCCTACCCGCTTCACCGCACCGGTGGCCCCAGCGGGATGAGCCCAGACTCCAGTGGTGACCCCCCGCCCCGAGACCCCTGGGCCTGGCAGGTTAGCCCTTATCGCTTGGGCATGCCCCAAGTACCCCGTCCGCATCTCCCCCGGCTTGCTGACCTCCCGCGCCTTCCCTGCTGGACAGAGCAAAATAAACAAGAAAAAGCTGCCCCCCCCCCCCGACAACGAAGGACAGGCGGACGGACAGGTAGAGGGCCGGGCAAACAAAATCGCGATGGAAGAAGCAGCACTGCCTAGCAGAACGTGAGGGAACGGCGCCATGCGCGGGGCTCCGGCATACTATGGGGACCCCCCCAGCGGGTGTGGGGCACGATGACGGGGGGCGGGGGGGCAGCGCGGCAGGTATACGGCTATAGATAGATAGATAGAGGGATACAGTGCGTGTGTTCAAAGCGTTCGCCTCCTTCCTCGGTCCAAGGGCCGCGGCCTGGCGGCAGGGCACTGCCCTCACAGGGACACGAAGTCCACGGCTTGCAGCAGCGGCAGGGACAGGAGCAGGAGCAGCAGCCACGAGGTGTTCTGGATCAGGAGGCTGATGCCAGCACACTTCTCCAGCTTGTCTGTGGAGGGAGGGTGCGGGGGGGGAGGGAGAGTGAGAGCCCTGCTGGGAGCTGGGGGACGCGGGCTGTTCTCTGCCACTGCTCAGTCCCGTGCCCCTGGGCAAGTCCCATCCTCCAGTGTCTGCCACTCCTGGCACAGCGGGGCCGTGGTCTCGCCCAGGACCTCAGGACCCTGTGACTGAGCCAGCAAACCGCCTGCCTCATTTCTTGTCTGACTGTGGCTCGCAGGTGCTGGTGACCGTGTTACACAGCTCCATCCCTTGCGGACCCCAGGAGGGAAATACAGGGGGGCTACTGGGCTCCGGGGTGGAAGATCCCTCCCCAGATGGAGCAGAGACAGGGAGGCGAGCCCCAGAAGGGCAGCCCTGCAGGCTGAAGTCCTGCCCCGCCGGAGCAGGTAAAGCCAGGGCGCTGCCAAGGCAAGCGCACAGGCTCCCACTGGATGCGTCTCGGGGTCTGCAGCCACACAGGCTTGCAAGGGGCCTTCAGTCCTTCCCCGGGACTCAGGCTGGGATCCAGCAAACTCGCTCCACATACGGGCTACCCACGGGTGGAAACGGCTCTCTCGGGTCCCACCCGGTGCTGCAGGGGCAGCAGCACAGGAAGGAGCAGAGACCCAGCCCCCACCCCGCTGACCTTTGATGACGGTGATGTTCTTGATCTGGTGGTCAGTGTAGTCATTGGTGGCCTTCAGCTCGCAGATGTAGACACCCTCGTCGCTGGTGGTGAAGCTGGACAGGAAGAGGTGGATCAGGTTCCGGTGCAGGGCGACGTTGGAGCGGGACCGGTAGGTGCTCTCCGGGATGTTCATGTTGCTGTTGATCACGCGCTTGCGGGTGTCCCGGGTGATGCTGAACTCGTAGGTCAGGGGGTTGCTGGTCTTGTTCTCAAAGTGGCAGTCCACCCGCAGACTCTGGCCCAGCAGGCAGGCGCTCAGGTCCCTGATTGTCTGGCACTGGGCAGCCTGGAGCACTGGGACAGGCACGTGGGTCATGCCAGGGCTGGAGAAGCCAGGACCTCCCACCCCGTAGAGGCAGATGCTGTGCCCTGCACTAGCAGGGAGGGGCTCTTCCCGAGCTGGCAGCAGTAGTTTGGTTTTTATCCTCCCCCCATGCTCCACTGGGAGGTCACAACAACACTCAAAACAGGGAGTCCTGCAGCTTTCCCTGCACCCAGGCAGGGGCCAAGGGGCATTTGCTCTCCCCAGTGGGGCAGGGATAACCCAGAGGCATCCTGGTCCTTCGCCCAGCCTGCAGAGCATGCACAAAATGGGGCTAGATGGGCCCTGGGGAAGCCATGCGCAGTGGCTGGGGCGCTGCAAAATCCTGCAACCCCTTCCGTAACAGGCCTCCAGCTTCCCCAGGGCCATTTGGGACCACGTGAAAGGACCCGGGACCCCTCCGGCTCCAGGGCAAAGCAGCTGTTTGCAGCTGTGGCTGCTCTGCATCTACAGGCAGTGGCCACCAGATGGCATCTGTGCCCACCTCTGCAGCCCTACCTGCCAGGAGCACGGCGATGCTGAGGGTGGGATTCATCTTCCCGCCGGCGCGGCCCACGGGTCTCCGCAGCTCGAGTCTGGGATCAGGGCCTGGGCAGAGGCAAGAGAGCGCTGGTGAGCTACAAGGCAGGGGCAGGCTGGGAAGAGACAAGATAGACCCGCCTCACACACACCCAGAGGGGGGAGAGGCGTGCACACATCCATGTGCAACCACATGCACCCCTACGCACTCAGGGGCAGACACAGCTGGACACAGAAAACCCGCCACGGACCCCCAGGCCCAGATGAACCCCCCTCTGCTGAGCGCCGAGAGAAGCATGCGTACTCCCAGAGCGTACCTGAGCTGCAGTGGGCATGCACACAGCCCTCCACGGGACGTGGAGAAACAGGACTGGGCTTCCTGCAAGCAGGCAGGAATCAGGGGTCCATTAAAGGATCCATTAAAGGATCACAAGGCTGGAAGGCAGGCGAGGCTGCGCATCTGCTGCTCTTTAAAGGCAGCATGAGTCGGCCGCCCAGCCCTGACCGTCCCTGCACAGCTGGCCCACGCAGACCCCAACCCTGGGTCTGAGAAGCAAGGGAAAGTAGGGGTGTCCCGAGCGAGCCGCAGGCACGGGCAGCACACGCTTCCCCTTTCTATTCCCTCCCTGAGACTTAGCACAAACCGTCTTGGCCCTGCCACGGGGGAGCTGGCCGCATCCAGGCAGGCTGGGCTAGGATGATTCAGAGGGTGCAGGAAGAGTGGGGCTGAGCAGGGAGGGGGCCAGCCAGGCCAGAGGTCCAGCACATCCTGGGGCCAGGCCTAGATCTGTTGACCGTTGCCTGGTGGGGACGGGTGGCTGGAGTTTGGAGGGGAGAGCTCTCCAGCTGTCCCTGGCCGGGCTGGGGTGACGTGGGTGGGTGCCAGGCTGATGCACCACGCGGACCCCGGTTGCAGCTGCAGCCGCGCGCGGGGAACAAATCAGCCGCAGTCAGCAGCGTGGCGAAGTGTCTGCGCAGCAAAACCCAACGGCGGATGCTTCGAACCCAGGAGCCCTGCATGCTGCCAGGGGGAGCTGGTTTGGGAAGGGCGCATCCAGTAGCCTCCTCTCAGGCCACAGGGATGGGATGGGGTGGGGGTACAGGCGGCAGGGCTCTGTCTGCACCCCGGGTAGCAGGGGATGCTGGAGGGGCTGGGGCAGAGAAGGCCACGTCCACCCCCGCCAGCCGGGGCCTGCTGCAGCAGGGGGGAGCACATATGATGCTGCCCCACTGGTGCCGGCTGTGGGGGAAGAACGAGGCAGATCCAGCCCCCAGCCGGCAGCAGAGCCAGGGAGGCGATAGCTGAGCTGGCAGGTGCTGATGTGCCCGCTTTCCATGAAGAAGGCCCTGTGTCGGCCCAAACCCTGGGAAAAGCAGCCCCCCCGAGACACTCCCTGGCCCTGACGCATGCAACCAGCTCCCCCGAGCTGTGGCAACCCCCCTGGGTCTCCTCCCCTGACCCTGCAAAGCCACCGAGTGTGGGAGAGCTGTAAGGACCCAGCCTGCTTCCCCATCTTCACTGCAGAGCTAGTGGGGAGGATCTGACCTCAGCTGGGAGTCAATGATCCCCCCTCCCAGCGGGGGCCACCGCCTGCACTATGAGGGCCAGGGCACTGGGGATGCTGCTAGAAAATGGAGCATGGGGGGGGAGGAAAATGGGGCTGTGGCAGAGGGAGGCTCAGCGGTGCTGTGCGCCAGCGTGCCCGGGCGTGCAGGAGCCATGCACACGCAGGGCAGGAAGGGCAGGCTTGGCTCGGGGTGGGGGGCAGTAGCCCTGCGCGCCTCCTAGCCTCCTCCGGCGTGGCTCGGCCGGGTGGGGACCAGACGATAAGACCCTCTGGGGGGCTGAGCGCAGCATTTCCCCCGCCCCTGCCCTGAGTGCCCACTGCCACCTTGGCCCCCCAAGGTCAGGGGGACCGCGGGCGTCCCGGCTCCCTGTGCCCGCTGGCGAGGGGGGCAGATGCTGGCCACGACGGGCCCCCAGGCAGGGCTGTGCCGCAGCCTCCCGCCTCAGCTTGCCCCACACGCAAAGGGGTCCCCGGAGGAGGGGTGGAGAGCCCGGCCCCGCTCACCCTGCGGCCGATGCTGTCTCCGCCGCTGCGGCCGATGCTGTCTCCGCCGCTCCTGCCGCGACTGCTCCGGCTGCGCCGAGCCCGCCGCAGTGGGGGGGAGGGGGCGGGG
>NW_017728936.1:10271004-10277270 GCF_001723895.1 Crocodylus porosus | reverse complement strand
TGGCAGCCTTGAGATTTCCTCCTGGAAAGTGGTGACATTTTCCCTGTTTCCATAGAAACGGTGGTCTGCCGGTGCAAAAAACGTGTCACGCCTCTTAAATGTGGGCACTGCTTTGCTGGAGGAGGAGGGGGGCTTGTGGGAAGGGACAGGCCTATCCTCAACCCCCACCGCCCTGACCCCAGCTGCCATGTCCCACAGGCCCGGTGCCCCATGGGGCTGGCTGGCAAAGCCCCCTCCAGCACAGGGGGGACCTGGAGGTGGAGAAGTGTGGCTGCTGTGTGTCCCTGCTGCGGTGGAGGGAGTAGTTCCTGCCTTCCTGGCTTTTGGGGCTTCCGGTGACATGGAGACCCATGGTGCCATCAGCACCTGGAATAAAATGCAAACTTTGTACCAGCGAGTAGCTGGAGATGGAGAGGACAGGCTTCCTGAGCACCTGGCTTTGGCCTTGGCAGCTTTGGAAACATGGCTTTATTACAGCCCCTGGCACCAGGGAGCAGCCTGGGCAAAGGCCCTGACTGCAGAGCAGACACCATCACATGGGGGATCGGGTCCTTCACATTGGTGCCGTGTCACAAGGCTTTGGCAGAGTAGGAGAGCAAGGCCAAGGAGTGGGAGGCCACCACGACTACCTTGGCCAGACCTCGCCCCTGGGCAGCGTCTACATCTGCAGGCGGGGGAGAGCCGGGCTGGTCTCAAGCTGGAAGCAGTGCCTGTGGCCAAGGCGCTGAGCTGGTCCGTGCAGTGAAAGCCGATCCACAAAGTCACACCCTGCAGGTGACATTGGAGCTCGGAGGTTTTGCAAGGTGGCCGGGCAGCAGGGTTTTTGCTGGAGTCGCACATTCATGGCCCCCCCGAGCTCTCTCCCCCTCTCTCCCAGATCGTCTGTTCTCAGGCTGGGCTGCGCGGCTGGCGCGCGCCCGCGTGGCCCCAAAACAGAAAGAAGAGAGGGTGCAAGAACTGGTTCTGGACTGGGGGACGGCAGGGAAGGGTCTGAACACGGAGCCAGGCCATAGGAGAGGGTCTGGCTGGGCCCTTGATAGCGTCGGGTAACACAGACACAGCTGGACACGGGCAGCACAGTACAACAGCCCAGCCTGTGCTGCAGATCAAGCCCGAGCCAAGGTACAGCAGTAACACGTCCTACACACACACAGCTTGCACGCCTGTAGTTTTGCAACACCAGTGCAAAACCAACCACAGCACGTGCACACACTGCATCTTAACACACACAACTATGCAATCCATTGTAGGGCCTAACACAACATGCACGTGTGCACATGCATGCATGCACACACGCACCCCTCCCTCTCTCTCAGGCACTAACATCAGATTATCAAATATCATGCACGCTGCACGCTAGCACTGCCGACGCAGCCTGCCGGGTGCCAGGGCTGTGGAGGAGCAGAAGCAAATGCAGCAGGAGACCCTGGTTGGGGGAAAGGGGAGCCAGGCTGGAGCATGCGCATGGCAGGGGGAAGTGACGTGCTTCTGCTGCATTGGCAATCCACCGTGAAGGCTTGCCTGCTATTGTGGGAGAGGGGAGCATCTCCCCTGTCCCCCTCCCTCCAGCATCGCCTTGCAGACAGGCACTGTGGGATAGGGAAGGCCTCCCTCCTCCCCAGCCCACGCATCACTGTGCAGAGGTGCACTGTGGGCCTCGCTCCAAACACAGCAGCAGCATGCTAAGCAGCTCCAGGCAGCGAGCTCCTGCCCGGAGCAGGCTGCATCCCCGCATCCCAGCTGCATCCACAGCCCCGAGCCAGCCCTGCAAAGGGGAACAGGGGCCACAGCCGCTCCGGGGACTCCACTTTGCATTGAATAGGGCACCGTGCTCAGCTCCATGCCCCAGGGCCAAGCAAGCCCTGGCCCATGCTGCACTCCTGCCTAGTTTGGCCCTGGGGTCAGTCCTGGGTGCAGGGAGCAGAGACCCTTCTGGAGAGATGCCCACAGCCCATACCAACACCCTCAGTTTGCCAACCCAAATGGGCTATGGGGACAGGCGCCCCCCTTTCCATATCACAGTAGAGGTATGCTGAGGCTTTGGAGTGGCGGGGAGGGAGTTAGGGATGAGGACAAACTCACCCAGCTCTAGGCAAGCCTGCCCAGGCCTGGACAAGCCCCGGCACAGACAGCCCTGACCCCGCTAACCAGCCCTGCTGTGTGGCTGCCACAACTGGGTAGGGATGGTCCAGAGCAATGGGGCAGGGTCACTGAGGCACTCCAGGGTCCACCGAGGCACCTCCGTCACCTTGTCACAAAGGCTTGGGGCCAGCAGCCAGCATCTCTGAGGAGCTCTGCTCTTCTTGCTCTAGCGCACGGATATGGGGTTGGCACCGGAGGCTCTCTACAGCTTTGCTCTCCCTTTAAACAGAAGCAAAACCCCTGCATGGAGACTGCGCGACACCAGAGCGCAAAATAAGCCTTTATGAGCTTGCGCTTGCTCCGTGGGAGTGGGAGCCAGTGCAGGAGATCCAGGCAAAGTTCTCCACTCCCCACAGGCGCTGGAGATGCTGGAAAGCTGGAAGAAGGAGCATCTGTGCACAAATGAGCCGAGGTGGTTATTGGGCGTGTTGCAGGTTTTAGCTCTGGGCCAAACGCTGCAAATTCATTGCAAAGATGCCGCCATGGATGGCAGAGGAGGTCTCTTCACTTGGCCATCGGCTTCTGTGCTTTGCTTTAAAAAAGAAAAGAAAAAAAAGAAGAAAAGCACTACTGTTGCACTCTATTTGCTGAGCATGTCTGGTGGGTTTTAGTCTGACCTGTCCAAAACAAAGGGGTCCTGGTGTTCCTCACATGATAAAAGTCTGCTTAACACATAGCTGGGATACTGTCCGAATATATTAAGGAAGATAAATTATTTTCTTCCTGGAGGAGGGAGAGGTTTATCTGTGGCTCCCTAATTAAATATTCTTTTTTGCTCTGGCTTTAAACTGATTATGTCTTATGAGAAACTAGCTCAGCTTCCCCACCAGCCCCTTTGCACCCATCAGGGCATTAGTGACTCCTTCTGGGGAAGGCAACTCACCCAGAAGACTTTTGGGGCTCTTAGGCGATGCTCAGTTTGTCCAACATCGACTTCAGCTTCCAGAAGGACACAATTTGCTCTGTGGGCTTCATAAAGCAGACCCCCCTGCCCCAGAGGCCGAGGGTGCAGATTTTTTTGAAGCTGCCACTTCAGCTTCACTGGGAGTTGGGGGTCTGGCAGCTCTCTGCAGGGTTGAGTTTTTGGGGCCGTGAACTCCTGAAGCCGGGCCCTGGTAAGCTCCGGCTGTGCTTTGATAAACATGATGGTCACTGCCACGGCAATGAATAGACTCTGAAGCCCATTGAACTTTATTTCACTTTCTGTGCAGAGTTGTGCCATCATCACACGCTTTCCTGGAACAAAGTCATGCTTTTGTTGAGGCCTCAGATTCACCCCCTGCATGCCCCATCTTTGCCTTCTGTGCTTCTCACAGCCTTGTCGAAATTTCACGTTGCTGGATGAGACTCCCATTCCTCTTGCCTCTTCATCATTATCCAGAGGCAGCAGTGATGCCAGGAGTATAAGCTGCTGTGTCTCCTTCCTGCAGCAACAGGGAGCCTGGCCGTGGCAGGTGGGGGAAACATAATGCAGCCAGAAGGCTGCTCTAAAGTGTCGTGGGAGGGGGGGAGGCTGGGACCCAGGCGGGAAGGGGAACTTCAAAGCATGGCTTGTGCTCATGGATCACAGCAGGGTCCTGCCACCTTCTTCTGCTCCTTGTCACTACTGGCTTATGCCATCTGAAGACTGTCCCACCTCCTGGAAGTGCATCCAGGAGTGTCTGATCATGACCTGGTGTATTTGGTGAGCAAATGCACCAGGTTCAAGCCTCACTTAGGACACCCAGTGACTAAGGACATAGGTCCCTATGACAGCCTCCACAGCCCATGTCCTGGCACAGCCCTGCAGGGATGCACCTTCTCCCCACCACCCTACCTTGTCCTGGTGCTGCTGAGGGGAACCCACACTGCTGGGACCCTGGGGCTGAAGGGGTCTGGCACTAGGGTAAGGGGTGGTGGCCCCCTTGCAAGCCTGCTCCGCAGCCCACAGGAGTCAGAGCCGAGTCCTGTGCCTTTTGGGATGCTCCCACAGGCCCTTCCACCCTGTGCATGCTGAAAGCTGCTCCCTGCTCCACTGGCTGGTGATGGAGCCATGAATAAAACATAATAAAATAGAAATGGTCTCAGCTGCATCATGCCAAGAGAGCTTATGCCTGGCTGTGTTAACCCATGCTAGACAGGACCCCACAGCCTCTGGGACCAGTTGGGCATCAAAACCATGCTTAGCTGCAGCCCTGGAGCTGTTTTTGTCCCTGGGCCTGTGATCCTCCTGGTTTGGAGGGGTGGGAGGAGGCTCACCTGCAGAGGAATGGTCAGCGCTGGCTGGATGCGGGCATCTTCCCTGCTTTGTGCTGCACACCATCAGATAGCTGTCATGTTCCACCCCAGAGCTGGCTGCACCAGCAGGAAACGTGCCAAGAAGAAAAGGTCTGGGATACAGATCCTCCCAAGCCAATGGGAGGCACAGGGAGAGGGGCTGGGGACACTGCTGGAGGCAGAGGCACAAGGGTGGACTGGCCGGTGCTGGCTGCTGTCCCTGTAGCGCTCACAGTGGTTCCCTTGAAGGCAGACAGCTGCTGCGCACTTGGGCTTGCATCAGTGCCAGCACAGGGGTTAGCTCATCCCACAATTGTCCATGGGGACAATTCAGGCATTCAACTGGGGAGAGAGAATCCCTTGCCAACAACTGTCCCGGGACAGTTGTTCCCGCTCCAGCCCTTACGCTGCCCGAGGGAACCTCCGCCTTCATCCTCGCCGCAGACTGCAGAGCGCATGGGCAGCCAAGGCTTGTGCTGGGAAGGGGTGTTTCCTTCCTGGCATCAGAGGCCTCTGCCCCCATGAAAGCCTGATGCCGACAGATGCCAGGAGCCCCACTCCTTGCACCCTGCTACTGTCTGTGCACATGGCAAGGGGAGCCCAGCTCCCCCAAAGCTGAAGTACTCACTCCCGCAGCCCAGGGGCACCGCAGGACCCTGCCCTACAGATGGGGAGGCTGCAGGCCATGGGGGTGGCTGCGCCCTGCCTTGCCTGGCCCTTGGGGTGCCCCACACTGCCAGCATCTCGCTCCCAGAGCTGTTAATTAACAAGGAAATGGGCTGAGCCACTGACTGCAGGCATTGCACTCAGGGAGCAGCAAACCAGCGTTGCAGCACTCGGCCCCTTGCTAACTGCAGGAAGCAGGCGAGCAAGGAGCTGAGGGCAGGAGTGGGGACCCCGGCTGGCACAAGCCCCAGCCCAGCCCAGGCTCACGCTGCTCCTTGCCCAGTTCAATCCCCGTGTGACAGCGCTGAGCGGGCCCTTGCCCCCAGCAGTTCCAGTGCTAGGCGGGGTCGCCCACGTCAGGAAGCGCTGGCGACAGGTACCTTTGCTGTGCTCATGCAGACACCCGTGTTGCAGTGGTTCAAGTGCCCAGCGCAGAATAACAGCTTCACCCCTGCCCACATGGGGCTGTCCTCTGCGTAGCCTTTGTGTTGTTCAGTCCCCTGAGTTTCCCCCCACAAGGACTGTGCAACTCAGGGAGGGATCATCTCCCTCATTTGCCCCTTCCTCTACCTGCCCAATGGCAAACGTCCTGGCTTCATCCTTAATACCCCGCCTGCTATTTCCATCGTCTTTTCTAGTTAGTTCTGGACATAGGGAGGTGGCAAAATTGCTCACAAATCATGGCATTGGTTATCATTTCGCTACATGTAATAGCTAGTGTTTTTTTCTGAAGGGTTTACTTTCAACGCTATTGAGGCTACCTTCTGCTCCCTTTCATGCCTGGGGCTCGGGTCAGGGACATCACGGAGAGGATCCCGGCCTACATCCGACCTGTAGACCAGTACCCCATGGTTGTCGTTCATGTGGGTACGAAAGACGCGGCCACGGGCAACCCTGACCGCATTATGAAGGATTTCAAGGCTCTGGGAGACAAGCTGAAGGAGACGGGGGCGCAGGTAGTATTTTCCTCTCTTCTTCTGCTGAGTAGGTGGGGACGGCGACATGAGGCCGGCATTGGCGTGGTTAACCGGGGCTTATGCAGCTGGTGCCGCCAGGCAGGCTTTGGGTTCCTGGATAATGCCCCATGCTTTCAGGCGGGGGACTTGCTGGGGTGGGATGGGCTTCATCTCTCTCCTAAAGGCAAGCATATCTTCTCTTCCAAGTTGTCTGATCTTGTACGGCGAGCTTTAAATTAGCTTCGC
>NW_017728936.1:10257016-10269088 GCF_001723895.1 Crocodylus porosus | reverse complement strand
GCGGGGGGCTTCGGGGGAGCAGGGGCACAGCGGGCTTCACCCGCGCATCTCTCACCGCTCTGGAGCCTAACTCAGCTTAGGGAGCTGTGAGCTTACCCAGTGCCCCCCACAGCAGCCCCTCCTGGCCACCCTTCGGGACTCAGCTCCCAGGCTGCCCCCGCTGCGCTCAGCTCACCAGAGGTAACAAGGGCCAGGTGAGGCTGCACCTGGCTGTGCAGGGGTGGGGGTGGGGGGTGGCTGAAAGCCTTGTGTGCCCATGGCTGCATACCCATGCCTGCACACATGCCCCTAAACACACGCACACACACTAGTAAATGCATGCCCGCGCACGCTGGGCAGGAAGGAGATATATGAACTCTGTGCCCCCTACCTCTTGCTGCTTCCTGAATGCCACAGCTCCCACGCAGCGCTTCCCCCTCCGTGTGGGGAGGCTGGGGCTGCAGCTGGGAAGCTCCTGGAGGTAAATCCCCAAAGCAGCCTGCACACAGGAGTGAATCAGGAGTGACAGGACAAGATATATTTTGCATGCCCTAGCCCGGCCTGGCCCCCTGATGCTCTCCCAGCCCCTAAGGCTCTTCTGACTGCTATGGCAGCTGGGGCCAAGGAGGGAACTTCACCCTGAGCTGCCAGGACTGAGGCTGTGACTCTGCTGGTCTGGCCCCAGAGCTGGCTGCTGCAGTTGTGAGGGGCAGACACGAGAGGGCAACGTTGCCATGTGCCCCACACCAGCTTGGTCTATGCAGCAGGCTGGCACTCAGCACCGGCCGCGGCCTGCGGGGCCTTCCCAGGAGGGCAGGGAGAGGCAGGCAACTGCCCTGGACCTTGGCATCCTCCTGAGCCCACAGCAAGGGCTGACGGGCAAGACGTTCTCAGTCTGACCATGCACAGCTGCAACGGGGCACACGCACCTGCCCTGGGGGAGAGGGACATGTGCCCCCCCGCGCACCTGCTCCCGGGCACGTGGCACCGGCTGTTGTGCCAGTGTGCAGCAGAGGGCAGCATTGCCCTTCGCTGAGTGCCCATCCCAGCTCCAGGGGCAGGAGAGGGGGCTTTGCAGGGCAGTGGGGGCAGACAGGGGGCCGCTGGGCCCGGGGGCAGGGGCTTTGCAGAGCCTGTGGGTTAAGGAGCTACTTTTCCGGCCCGTGCACCTCCTTTCTGCTTGGAAGTGCAGGGCCCTGCCCCACACCAGACTGCAAGCACAAGGAGGGGTCTGTGCTACAGGCCTTGACCCCCTCTTTCCCCCCCGATACTTGGGGGTAAAGTGAGTTCCCAGCTGGCAGCCCCCCAGCTCCAGGCCTGGGTGCCCACTGGTCTTCAGAGCCACGGGCAGAGCAGGGTCCGGCGCGGTCTGGGGTGGGGGCACCGTCAGAGACTTCTGGCTGCCCGGGATGCCTCTGACTGAGCCCTGTGCCCCTGCCCTGGGGCTGGGGGTCCAGGGGGGCCTGGCCCCTCTCTGACTGGTGGTACCCACTTGCTCCCAGCAGGTGTCGCTGTTGCTGCAGGAATGGGCCAGGCAGAGGTGGAGGGGGGGTGCTGCCAGTCCAGATGTGCTGGGCGGGGGTGCATGCTCCCAAGCACCCAGCAGGAAGGGGCCTGACCAAGCTGTATGCACTGACACCCCTGGCCCTGACCCTCAACCCCTGTGCTCCCGCACCCATGGGCCGTAGGGCTCACAGCACTTCCCAGAATCAGCCGCTTCTGGGCTGGGGTCCCCGAGTGCTGCAGAACGGTGTTGGAGGCCCCGAGTGCCCAGCTCCTCATTGGCATCGCCTGGGTTTATCCATGCCCCAAACCAGGCTTGGGGTCCATAGAGCAGGGGCCGGTGCCTGGCAGGGTAGCAGGCCAAGGGGCTTGGGTCTGGGGCATCTCCTGCCCTGCTGTTTTGTCCCAGCTGTGAGTCACCAGGCACGAGCTCCCTGTGGCCCCCGGGGGGCTGGTGGCTGCATCCAGCCCATTAACCATACCCAAAACAATCCCCTTGCTCGGACAATTCACACAGCACCTTTAAAGGCCAGATTTCTTCTGAAAACCACCCCTGAGTCTTTCTATCTCTTGCAGGGCATGGCACTCCACCCCAGAAGCAGCTGCATTTCTGCAGCGCTGCAGCTAGCAAAGCAGCTCCAAGCTGTGGCTACATGGAGCGCTATTATCCCTCAATCCTTTGGAGATGCGGCCTTTTCCCTTGAGCCGAGCCCTGTCATTTCGACTCTTTGCAGCTCCCCGGCAGCCACAGCCATTTGTGGAAAAACAGGAAAATAAATACCACCTCCGTGGCTGGGTGCATGGAGCCTCGGTGCCCTGCTGCTGCCTGGCGTGAGCGTTCACAGCCAGGTTATGAACCCCGGCCCTGCCAGGCTGCGATACCAACAGGCCTTTGAGGAGCTGCTCTAATGCCCGAGTGCAGCAGCCCTGGGGGTGGGGTCAGAGGCAGGACCACTCACTTCACAGGCACCTCGATCCTGGGCTCAGAGAGCTCAGACCACTCTGCCCAGTTGCCAGCTCTGCTCCCAGGAGGGACCGAGTGTGAGCACCCTTCAAGCCCAGGCTTTGGGGTCTGCTGGAGTTGCACGGGGACCGTCAGAGGCCGAAGGGAATGGGGTACATGAATGCCTGTGAAATGCAATGGTGCTGTTTGCACAGCAGGCCAGACCCCAACCTGCGGCAGCGGCACGGGCTTGCTCTGACCTCAGTTTCCATCTCTACAGCATGTCTTATGCCGGAGCCCCCTGTGATCCCTTCCTGTCACCAGGAAGATGCAGCCACCTCTGGGGTGTATCACGGCAGCTCTTCACCAGCCACATGTGCTCTCGGCTGGCTCAGTGCCTGCCTGTGGCGCATCCATCCCAAGAGGGTGGGCAGCGGGCACGGATGGTGCCTCCTGCCTTGGAGGCCCTCAGCATGCAGGGCTGGGGGCGGAGGCAGACTGAGGCCTGGCTCTTGCACCTGCCCTGAGGGAGAGGGATGTGTGCTGTCCAGGTGTGCCTGGTTAGTTAAAATCAATGGTGTTACAGATGTGCTGCCCCAAGGCACTGACAGCAGGACTAGGCAGAAGAGATTAACCCCTTCCTCCCCTTCAGAGCTGAGGACTAAGGCCTGGCCTGGGCTCAGAGACTGCCCCGATCGCTGATCCAACCCCGAAGGGCCTTCCCCACCACAAGCCCAGCCTTGACCTCAGGCCTGGCAGGGCTGGGTGAGGAGAAGGGGCTGCTCCTCTGCCTGGAGCCTCATGGTGCAGTGCCGGTGCCGCAGCAGGCTGCAGTCCCTGGAGAGGCGGCACAAGTTTGCCTGCGTCCTCCAGCCCTTGAGCTCCTGATTAAGAACATTAATTATCTCCCTCTTTCAGCAGCGACTTCACTGCCAAGGTCTCCCAGGCCCTCATCAAGTTGCTGTCTTGGAGAGAGTCTTGCAGTGAAACAAGCTGCACTCCGGTTCATTGGGTGGGCGGGTGCGGGGGGCTGGCCCAGGGCCTCCCTGTGCTGCCAGGAGGATGCCTGGCAACTAGAGGGGGCACGGGTGGGCGCAGGACTGTGCTCCCAGTGATCTGCTGCAGCCTCCAACACTGTGAGGTCATGGTGATGTCATCAGCAGGCAAGGATGCGCTCATGCAATGGACCCAGGAGCATGTGGACATCCTGCCAACAGAGGAGCTGGGTTTGTGCTTGGCTCCTGCCACATCGGGGCAGACGGACCTGGGAGATCAGTCGCTCCACCAGCAACGCAGAGAGAAGCCAGGGGCCTGGAGCGGCAGGCGGAGCAGGGCAGGGACTGAGAGGGCCAGGAGAGACGGAGCAGGGAGGAGAAGGATGATGAAGGGGTGAGCTAGGCATGGACTGAAATAGCCCTGGGAAGACTGAAATAGCAGCTGGAAAAGTGTCTGGTATCCATCACCGGGGGCAGGCCGTAAGCATGGCCTGACACCTCCCTCCCCTCCCCTGCCCTTCATTGGTAAGAAGCTTAATGCCATTCATCTGCCTGCTTCATAAATCACCTGTCCCCAGAGCAGCACTGGGGATGCGGGCAGCGCGGCACCTTGCGGGGGTGGGGGGGGGCAGGAGGGTATAGTGGCAGCTCCATTGCAGCCTGTGAAAGCTGTAGTCTCTCACACCAGGTCCAGCTCTGCACCTCTCTGGCCCCCTGAACGGGGGACAATGCTGCCCCCGGGAAGGCAGGCACCTGCTGCCCATTGAAACGGGTGGGAGCTGGGCCCTTGGACAGACAACCAAATCTTGGTGAGGGTCCGAGCTCGGCTCTAAGGGCAGGGACTGTGCCTCACTGACATCCAGCCCCTTGCACCCCGAGGCTGGGATTGCAGTCGGGGCCTCTGTGCCCTCTCGCAGCCCTGCTCAGAGGCCAGTGTCTCCAGGGGAATCGTCTGGCGCTCCTCCAGCAGCCCCGGCTGCCGCCCAGACACTTGCGTTTTCCCAACAGAGCCCATGAATAAATATCAAGCGCTCAGCATGCGTGCGTGAGAGCCTCTTATCTCTCCGAGAGTCCCTCCTCTCCCCCCCATGGGAGCTGAGCAGCGTGTGGGTATGCGTGCGCGTGTGCATGTGTATGGGCAGGGGCGGGGGGGCACTGGGATGCAGCATGGAGCAGAGTCCTGGTTCGCATTGCCGGCATCATGGAGATCCCACTGATCCAGTGGGGGGTAGGTCAGGGCAGACTATGGCCCCCTCCTGCCTGGGAGCCCAAGCCAGAATTTCCTGGTCAGTCCAGGAGGGTCGATCAGCCTGGCCGGAGCTTCCCGCTTTATATCACAGCAGCGGGCAGCACAGATCTCAGGCTGAAGCCAGGTTAGACTCTTTTGCATGTGGAGCTGGTGAAGGAAGTCCTCAGCCCCTGCTCCCCTGACAGCTTGCCCTGCCTCTACCAGCATATACGGTTGGGGATGCTATAAAATAGCTCACGCTGGGGGGATTTTGCAGCAAGGAAAATATATTCCCACCCCATGGGCTTGTGGGCTTTGTGCGCAAACCATCTCCCATTGCAGGGCTCCCTGTCCCAAGGGTGCCCAGCAAAAGGAGCCGTTGGCTGCTGTAGTGAAGACTAGCCAGGACTCATGAAATGCAACAGCCCATGGCCAGCAGTGAGCAACGCCTGCTCATCAACCTCAGGAAAGTGCCCCCCATCCACCCTCATGCATGCCCTGCCTGCCCCTGCGCCCCACCAGCTCTGGAATGGACCCGTTTTCTTTTTTGCATGGCAAGCTGAATATTTAAAAAAAACCACAGCTTCCCATCTATAACTGATGGGCTCAGCTTTGGAAGGGAGGGCAGTCACCACCTCTCCAGGTGCTGAGGCGGCTGTGCCAGCCGCAGCTGCATTTCTGCAACCACAGCTGGGCAGAGCTGATGCCATGCAGCAGGTGAGACTCGACTCCAGCAAAGCAAGCAGCTGCAGGGGGCCCAGCCACCACTCAGTCCTCCCCCGAAGTGGCCTGATTAGTGGGCTGCATGAACCCAGCTGGATGTTAACATTGATCAAAGGTAGTGAGTCTGTGGTGGCAGCTGGCAGCAGGTGGCACCGGGACACAGACTTCCAAGCTCTTACTGTACGAGTGAATTTTTAGCACGGGGGTTGGGGGGGGGAGACACTCCTGTCTTTAGGGAGGTTCTGGGCTGGGGGATATGCCTGAGCAGCTGCTGCTAGCTCTTGATTGGAGTCAGTTTTTGGAGGATGCTGCTGCCTGCATGTATCCATGCATGCATGTCTGTCTGAGCTCAGCACAGCGTTCCTGGCTCCGTGCTGCCCGGCGGGCGAGATGGAGGGGGCCAAGCAGTGTGGGGAGAGAAGCATATTGGAAACCCATAAGCACCAGGTGGCTTTGAACACATGCTCCACTGCAGATTCCCATGCCTGCCAGCCCCGCTGGAGTGCAAGTGGGCAGGCGCGTCTATACCAATCGCCCGTGCTGGCAGGGCCAAGCTGGCACCCAGGGGCTTCCCTCCAGCTGGTTTGACCTGTTCCTCCAAGGCAGATATGGGCAGAGATTGCCTGTTCCCCTCACTTTCTCCAGTGCCCTATCAGTCCAGATCCCAGAGACTTTCAGCCCATACAGGCCCTCCCTTGCTTCTGCCTTGATCCATTGCAAGGCCCATCGCAGACACAGGGGCCTCTCACTGCCCAACGTCCTGCACCCCTGTGCACCCAGGCCCTGCACACAGCCCCAGTTGCTGGTCGGGAATGGGCAGAGGTGCCTGCTGCTCGCTCGAGGCTGGAGCCTGGGGCACTGCGTCCAGTTCAGATGCAGTCCCAGGTGCAGTGCCCAGCAGAGCCCCGATGCCCCAGGACAGGGGCCGTGGCAGTACCAGGCAGCCTCGCCCTGGTCGCCAACATGCTCCCAGGCTCAGCTCAGCGCAGGGATTTGGGAGGGGAGCGGGGTGCAGACTTCTTGCTTGTTTTGTAATGGGAGAGGAGAGGCTTTTGCTTAGATTAATTAATTTGCTGCTCTTCCCCATTTTCTGGCCCATCTTTTATTCATGCCCAAGTGGTGCAGACACCACTCCTGCTGCCTGCTGCCTTCCCAGGATGTCAGCATGCATTTTTCATCCTGGAGCCTGCCCGGGCCCAGCAGTGCCAGGGTCCCACACACTTGCCTCACAGCCCATCATCCCCATCCTAGCCCTCCACCTCTGCCCCTTGGGTTCCCTCTGCTCTGTGTGCCCTGCTATGAACTCCCCTGGGCTTGGCCCTCCTTTGCTGTGGCCGAGCCATGAGCATGCAACGATGCCATGAGCAAAGGTGCTGGGAAGGATGGGCAGAGCCGCGGGGGCAGGACTGAAGCCACAAAGACCGGGGCTGTGGGGAATGCCCACGGGCCTTCTTGCCAGGATGCAGCCCTGGGGGGAGATGCAGCAGCCAGAAGGCAGGCTAGACCCGGCTTCCTGATGGCATCCCATGGAGGGGTAGCCGGCCCTGACTTCCAGCAGTGGTCCTGTAATCGGGCCTCCTATAATCTTCTTCAAACAACAGCCATACCTTTGTGCGCAGGCCAGCGTGGCACAAAGGCTGCTTCCTCGCAGGATTTGGGAATCCCAGGCTTTCCCCCCACCTTCTCTTCTGCTTCACTGGAGGCCTTGAAGGATCAAGCTGGCTTCAAAGGGTGTGGGGAGCTCCTCCCTGGCTCCCTCGTTAGGGCCCAACTCTGCACGCCTGGCACTGCCATCAACAGGCTGTGATGCTGGTGATTGCTGCTAAAGAGGCAGATTAATTGAAGCTCAGTTGGATGCAGTTCTGCTTCAGTGTCCTCTGCTTAGGAGCCAGCAAGTGGGCTGGGGAGGGACTGGGAGTACGGCGTGGTGCTGAGCCTGGGTGGTGGCAGGGAGGGATGGGGCAGGAGGGCGGGGGGCCTGGGGCAGAAGGGGAAGGTGACAGAGAGATGCCAGAGGTGGACGCAGCAGCAGATAAGCCCGCCCTGCCAGCATTGCAGGGTGAGGACCAGTCCGGGCAGGGCGCTACATGGCTGCTGAGTCCTTCCAGAGCGTGGGAGATGCTTCTGCGGGTGGGTGGGTGCCATCCCCCGGCAACACTGCTGGCAGGGGCAGCGCCAAGACCCACGGACCTGTGGAAGGGCAGCTTCTGGGGGTGGATGAGGCAGGTTCAGCCTCCCTGGCTCCTAACTGGCCTCGTGTGTGCTTGGTGGGCCAGAGCTGCGTGTAGCCCCAGGATTAACCCCTGCAAAGCCAGGGGGAGGTGCTGAGTGGGGTGCTTTGGTGGCCAAGGACTGCTCCTGTATTCAGAGGGGACAGACCCATGCCTGCCTCCCCAGAGAGACACCAAGGAGTGCTGCACTGTGGTGCTGGGGACAAGGCAAGGCTAGGACACCGGGGCATTGGGCCCCATTGCATGCAGTGTCAGCGCAAGCCAGCCTGCCCAGTGCGTGTGTATTTGTGTACGTGTGTACGTATGTATGTGTGCACGTGTGAGCGAGCAAATGTGCCGGCAGGTTGCAGGATGTGGAGGCTGTGAGCACTGGAATCTGCACCACCTCATTATGCTCTCGTGTCCAAATTAAATGTCAGATTTGCATATTGACGCCGTGTGCTCAGCCCCAGGCTGCGGCAGCTGCGAGGAAGTGCACGGAGAGGGGAGGTGGGTTGCAGAGCCGGGCTTTGGCAGAGGGGTCAGTCCCCGGGGCAAGGATGTGCCCAGGAAGGGGGGCATGGAGAGAGCTGGGCAGGGAAGGGCAGGTGGCTGCATGTGCACGCGTGGGCACTGGTGTGCGGAGCCGCTGCATGTCCGAGGGGTGGGGAGCATTGTATTGTGCAGGCGGAGTGCCCGCAGGCCCTGACAGGTCCCAGCACTTTCCCATGCAGCACTGATATCCCCATTGTGCGGATGTGGAAACTGAGGCACAGGGTGGGCTGTGACCCACCCGCAGGGGTTGCAGCTAGGCGGCTCTATCCCGGAGTTCATTACTGGGAGACACCTCCGGGAATATGAAACTTGGGCTTCTGCTCCCACCTCCCTTGCAGCCCCTGCTCCTCCCCCCCCACTTCATCTCGGCCTCAGCTCTCTCCTTTCGTTGCCTGTTAAAGAGGCTGGTCAAAGCAATTCCTACAGCCAGCAACCGGAAAGACATATAAGAAGGCCGTCTCCAACAGCCCAACACCGGTACATGCTGCCAGGGCTCGGGGTGGCCGACCAGGCCACACACCGCGCTTGTCTTTCTCCAGAGGCAAGAATACAAGTCAGAGCTGGCCCAGGAGTCGAAGCAGTGCTTTCTCCCTGGGCTGGGCTTTTTTCCTTTTGTGTGTCTGTCTTGTTTTGTCTTGCAGAGAGGCAGCTCAGGTCAAAGCACAGCAGCAGCAAGAGCAGCAGCTCCGGGCCATCTCCGCTAACTTCTCATGTCCCCAGAAAGGACAATGGTTTTCATCCTTAATGCAGGCTGCCAGGAGGGAGGGGAGGGAGCAGGGATGCTCCGTATAGATGAGATTTCTGCAGGGCTACAGGGAAAGAGGGCTGTGGTTGAAAGCTTTTCTGAGTACTTTGCATTTCAGACCTCTGCCCTGTGTTTCCTTCCTCGCCTCTGTCCTGAAGAGGAGGTTATAAAAAGACTTTGAGTGGCAGGGGACTAAGGAGGGCAGGGAAGCTGCATTGCAGCCCTGAGCCCTGTTCGGTGTGGACGCACCCCGTTAATCCCTCATGCCAGGGACACGGATACAGCAGCACCCATGGCAGCAAGGCAAGGAGCTGCGGGTTCGCGGGCCCCAGGAGCGGCCCAGCAGGGAGGCACCGTGGGGGAACCCTGCCTGGGAGCATCTCCGGCTCAGGAAACTCTGCTTAGTTGTCAAGTATCCATCTTAATTAGCCCAGCCGTCAGCTGCGCCGCTCTCGTTATCTCACTGTGCTCCTGTCCAAGGAAGAAACGGCCCCAGCCGGGAGGAAGTGGGAGCACCACGAAGGCAACAGAGCGCTCCCAAACAGAGCTGCAGCCCGCGGAGAGGCCGAAGCTGGAGGCACATGGAGCTGGGGTGGGAGCCTCTGCGTCGGGAGCGGGTCTGGTCCTCATGGACCCGACGGGCTTAGCAGGGGCCCTGCAAGGCCTGGAGGCAGGGATACAAGCAACGTGCAGGGCTGTCAAGCCCAGGCCCTTCACGCTCTCCTGTTCCCGGCGTGCAGGAAGCCATGTCTGAGGTATCCATCTTCCTGGCAGAAAATCCTTAGCCCCCAAACTGATTTCCCCTCCAATCTATGAGCTTTTTAGCACAGTCTGGTTAAAGAAGGGAGGAGAGCCAGGTTGCAGGGCTCAGTGTGCTGGGCACTCCCCATGTCTGGCTAAGCCAGCGTCTTTCTGTGAAGCAATCAGAGCGCTGCAGACAGAGCCGCTGCCCCGGGCTCAGCCGCTGAATGCCCCGGGTGCTGGTATTGGGACGTGAACACTTGTTAGTGCTACCATGATCAAACCCACGTACACGGGTCAGTTCACCTCCCCTTGTGCTGGCTGGACCAGCTCCCAGACCCAGCTCGCCGGCTCTCATCCAGCCCCATCCTGCCACCCGCGATGGAGCTCAGCTCTGGGCCCCACTGGCCTCATCATGACTCCAGCCCCGGGACCTGCTCGCCGTCCCCCCGGAGCCAGCTGCCTCCCCGCAGCACGGCTCCAGCCCTGGAGAGCAGGCCCAATTCATTATCGGAGGCAGATCAGGTTAAAGGGAAAATAAAACGTGGCGCAGAGGAGTACAGAGTGCTCGGCTGCGAACGCCAGGGGCCAGTACAAATGGGGCTGGCGGAGGGGAGCGCACAGCCGCCACGTATCGATCAGCCGTGGAAAAGCAAAACACTGCAGGCAGGCAGATAATCATGGGGGTGAGGAAGCGCCCGGCGCTTGGGAAATGAAAAGCAGGATTTATTCATGGCTTGGGCCAGCGATCGGGGCTCCTCCGGCCGAGAGGACAGAGCCACGCAGCCAAGGGGACTCGGCCTGTGCATTTGCACAGCGCAGGGCAGCACCGAGCCCCCGGGAGACCTCCCCAGACCTCCGGGAGCAGCCGTTGCTCACGCCCATGTGGCGAGCCCAACACAGGTCTGCAGCCAGCTCCTTCCCCATCACGCCTGGCCCTAAAAATCCCTGCCTCTTCATGAGCTGGAGCCTCGGCTGCAATTACCAGCTCCTCTGTCCCCCGGAGCCGGCTAGTTCACGCCGTGTGTGTGGTGGGGAGGGGTCACCTGCCTCCCCCGGAGAAGGGGAGCGACCCCATCACTGCCGACCCGGGTGCTGGGTGACCTATGGAGCTGCTGCAGCCGGCGGGGAGGTTCTCGCACACTGGCCTGAGCAGTCGGTCTCCGGAGGGGCTATTCTGCACCCCCTGGCCTGGCCACACGACCCCGGGGACTGCGCGGCCCCTGGCCCTGTTCAGCACAATATGTACATCTTTGCGCCCCTCCTGCCTCCTCTGCATCTCGCTCCCTTCTGCCTGCTCTCCCCTCACCCCCCCACCCACAAGAGTTGCTGTTTGCAAGCTTTTGCCGGGCCTCAAACTCCGGCATCTGCGAGAGGCGTGGACGCTCCCCGGCACAGCTGCAGAGCTGGGGATCCGCAGCCAGGAGCGCGACGGAGCCGCGGAGAGGGGGGCACACACCCGGCCGGGGGAGTCACGACCACACGGAGAGGCGTGGCTCATCTCTGCGGGGGGCTTTCTTTCTGCTCGGCATCGTGGGGCAGACGTGACCCCGTCCCCCAGCAGGGCAGCTCCGCTCCAGCCTCCCTCGGGACTCTCCGCGCTGCATGGAGGCCCCCAGCGTGACTGGAGGGGCATGGCCCCAATCTGATGCCTGAGCTGGTGCGAGGCCTGGCCCGGGGTGACGGATTAGCCCAAGGGTGCTGAGGGCAGTGTGAAAAGGAAGCGTGCATCCTGGAGGGGAAGGCGGCCAAGTCTCCCAGAGCCGTCCCCATAGCTGCAACTCCTGTCTGATGGCAGCTGAGCTCCGGCTGGGATCCTCCCAGCTCTGCTACAGACTGCCCTGGTGGCCCCGGGCAATTCCCTTCATCCCCTTGAGGTGACTCCTTGGCCCGCCCATCCTGCGAGCTGTGTGTGGCAGGCGTGGACACTCATGGCCTGGTGCGGCCTGCAATGCATGTAAAGAAGATGGATAGCAGTGTCGGCTCACAGGGAAGCTATCGAGGCTGCATTTGCAGGGCTCAGCCTGGGCACTGCTGGCTCATTACCTGCAACGTTAACATCAAAAACAGGCCGAGCTGGCCGCTCCGCCTTCACTTGGAGGCAGTGGTTTGTCCCTCCTTGTTCACTGCCAAATAAATAATCTATCAGGTGTGCAGTTTACACAACCCTCAGGGGGTGGGGGCGGGCTGCCGGAGCCGAGGCAAGCGTGTCTTGTCTTCCAGGTTGGCTGGTCTCGTGCGGCGAGCTTTAAACTAGCCTCACCGGGGGAGGGGGCCGCAGGAAGATGAGGAGACACCACCCGAGCAAGACAGGTGACAAATGCAAGGAGTGCCCAGGTAAGAAACGGGGGTCCGGACAGTCTCCCAAATCAGAGGGAAACACACGCAGCGAGGCAGGGCCTTGAATGCCTGTATACCAATGCTCACAGTATGGGGAACAAACAGGGGGA
>NW_017728936.1:10250570-10254886 GCF_001723895.1 Crocodylus porosus | reverse complement strand
GGGAAACTCTTTGAGAAGATCCTCAAGGAGCACATCTGTGATGGGCAAGCTTCACGGATGATGCTCAAGGGCAACCAGCACGGTTTCATTAGGGGCACGTCATGTCAGACCAACCTGATTGCCTTTTATGATCAGGTCACCAAAGCCTTGGATGCAGGTGTCGCCGTGGGCGTAGTCTTTCTGGACTCCAGCAAGGCCTTTGACACCGTCTCCCACCCCGTCTTCATTAAAAAACTAGGCGACTGTGGCATTGATGCCTCCACAGTCAGATGGATTGCAGATTGGCTGAAGGGTCGCACTCAGAGGGCGGTGGTGGACGGGTCATATTCGACCTGGGGGGAAGTGGGCAGCGGGGTCCCCAGGGCTCGGTCCTGGGCCCGCGCTGTTCAATCTCTTTATCAGAGACTTGGACGATGGGGTGAAAAGCACCTGTTTAAATTCACTGATGACACCAAAATTTGGGGCGAGGTGAGCACGCCAGTAGGGAGGGAAAGCCTGCAGCAAGACCTGGATAGGTTACGGGGTGGACTAGCAAAAATGGGATGCACTTCAATACTGACCAGTGCAGGGTGCTGCATGTGGGCAGTAGAAACCAGCAGCACACTTATAAGATGGGAAACTCCCTTCTTGAGAGCAGGGAGGCAGAAAGGGATCTTGGAGTCATTATTGTCTCCAAGACGAACATGGGTCACGGCTGGCATGCTGAGATGGCTAAGAGCAGTCCAGGCCCCACGGGGCAGCCGCCATCCCGAGGGGTGGAAGCTGGTGTTGCGGATGAAGTTTGTCGGCTGCAATTCTCGCACAGCATTTTGCCTGCTCCGCAGAGGGGAGGGCCATGCTGTAGGTGACGTGCCAGATTCATACAGATGCATCTATCTGCAGGTGAGATTCAATGAGCTTCTTGGCCCAAGTGGAGAATGGGTTCTGAGACTTCAGGCGGTCGTTGGTTTTCTGGCTTGCGACTGCTAGGCTGGAGTGCTAAGAATTGGTTTGGATCTTGGGCTTTGAGGCCTCGGGCTAGGGTGGCAGCTTGTCTCCGGATGTCATGGGGTGGGGATGCCTGAGAGGACTGGTGAGCAGTCAGTTGGAGCTGGCATAAGGCATCTGGTGATGGTCCTCATGACACTGCTAAGGCTGGGATCCACTAGCTTAGTGTGCATGCTCGAGCCCTGCCCTGGTGCACGCCACCCAGCAGGAGCACACTCAAGTGCAAAAGTGGAGGTGCCAAGTGTTTGGAAACTTGCACTCTGGGTGGTGCCAGCAAGGCGATGGATAAGAGCTCCTCTGCTATTAACCTTACCCTGGACCCCTTCCAGATACTGGCAGTGGGTAAGGGAGTGATGCGCGTGAGCGATGGGGAAACCACCCAGAACAGGCAGCAAGTGCAGCGAGGGACACCCCAGCAGGAGCTGTATTAGACCCACCGTGGGGTGCATGTGTCATGTGCATGTGTGTGTGCTTTCTTCCAGGTAAGACAGCACCCGACAGATGAACTCTATAGATGAACTCAGGGGCTCATGCCTCTGCTGGCTACAGGGCATGCCAGAGCCCCAGCTAGCAAAAAGCAGGTGCACCTGGGATTGTTTGGACACTCATAGAGCAGGAAAAAGCTCAGGGGCATGTGGTAACACTCCTGAGGATGGTGGGATACAGCACAGAAATGCAGCAGGGGTCCCTGGGCCATGCCTAGCTGCAGAGCCGGCCAGCTGAGATCACTGGGAAGCATCGAGTCGTCACAGGGTCCCGGGCACCGGGGATGAGCAAGTAGCACAGGGCTGCCCAGAAGTCTTTCAGAGCAAACAGACATGTGAGGAGCCCATGTCTGCCTCTCCCAGACAGAGGCTGGGCTCAGGAAAGCTGGTGAGGAGCCTTGGCAGTGTGAGACTGGAGGGGAAGGGCATGCAGGGGCTGAGCAGCCAGGCCCGTCATGTTAACATGGCAGGGAACCACAGACCCCATCCCAGAGAGGCTGGACCACGCGGCTCCATCGGGACAGAGGGGCACGCTCGAGAGGCACTGACCCGTGGGTGCCCCTCGCCCAGCGGCATGGAGCGACGGCCCAGCACTGGGGATGTGCCTGTCAGACAGGGGCGTGTGCGCCAGGCTGGCCTGACCTGTTCTGCCTCAGCGAAGCAGGTCCCCCGTGTCCAGTACTAACTTGTGAGTGAGGTCTATCCCTGCCAGTGTCACTGGCAATTGCAACTCGGCCTGAGCACCACAACCAGTGTGGCTGCTCCCTTCTGGTGGGCAGAGGCACAGCGGGCATGCCTGCATTGGGTGTCTATCTGCCAGGCCCAGGGTGCCATCACTGCATGGACACAGGGCAAGCGGCACAGCTGGAGAGGTGAGAGGCAAGCAAAAGGTCTCCCAAGACCCCAGGGGCACCCTGCCCCCTGGGATGAACCCGAGCCCAGGTGATGCCCGCAGGAGGCTGCTTAGCCGATAAAGAGGCCAATGCAGCTTTCTTGCTCTGCAGCTTGGGCGTCCTCCCCTCTCCCCAGCTCCGGGATGAATCACAGGCCGTGGGACAGGCAGCTGCAGTGGGAGACGTCATTTGTCTCCACTTGCCAGCATTCATCTCCAGAACAATACGCAGTAATGAATGGCAGTGGTAGCGTGGGGCTGTTGCTGGCGGGATGGGAGATCATTAGCGCCTTGAACCCGCCCTGGGAAAGAGGAGGCAGCTGACAGGGCTGGCTCTGCACGGTTGCACTTGATTAACTGTCCTGGGATAGCTCTGCTTGGGGAAGCCCGGATGTCAGAGCAGAGGCAGACTGGGCCTGTTTAACCTGCCTGGCTGGGAAGGCCTTGGCTGCCCTCCATCCTTGCAGCGCAAGAGGGATCCAGGGGCTGCTTGCACCTGCATGTCCCATCCATTGAGGAGAGGAGCAGAGTTCCCTGCGGGGGTCAAGGGGAGACCCTCCGGCTTGGAGACAGGACGAGTCCAACTAGGATCAAAGCCATTCATGGACAGATGCACATCGTCACTGACAGGGCTAGGGGTGGAGGAGAGCTGAGGAAGAGGCTCTCTTCCTCCCAGGGCTTCCTTGTCCTCAGCCGGTGCTTCATCTTGATCCAGAAGTTTGGAGACTCGTAGAAAATGAGGGTGTGAAGGGACCTCAGGAGGTCACATCTAGTCCAACCCCTGCTCCAAGCAGGACCAGCCCCAACTACATCATCCCAGCCAAGGTTTTACCTATTTGGGTCTTACAAACCAGAAACATGTCTCCCTCTGCCATTGTCACTTGTCACCCCGGGTTGTGCTGGGGAAGTGTGGATGCAATTGGAGTCCCCTGGGAATGAGAGGGGAGATCGCCAGCCCTGGGGGTGCGGGAAGGACCCTTTGGCACAATGCCACAGCAGATAGGATCCAGCCCCTCCCTGCTCCGGAAGCTCAGGGCCCTGTCAAACTGAAGGAGAATCTTCAAGAGCAATACGGGGCCCATGATACGCCATAGACACAATGCACAGTAGACACTTCTGCTCTCCCTCCACTGCCCTTGACCGTGCTTGAATAGGGGTGTCAGAAGCACGAGCCCCTCCTTCTTCCATACATTTGTGCTAAAATAGGACAAGCAGGCTCATGACTAGTCATGAGGAAAGGGGGCTCTGGGGAATGGAAGGGAACAGCTGCGTGGGTGGGAGTGGGCTCTGCTCTGGGAATAGCACTGGGCCCCTCCGAACTCAGTCCTGAATTCGCTGGTCACGTCCTGCCCTGCGTTGCTGACTTGAGCGTCCAATCTCCCTTCCCCTTCAGCTTCTCGACTGGCTGGAAATGAACTTTTTCTCCTTCTCCTTCCACACATGAGAAATGAGCCGAGCATAATTTCCTGCTACTGTGGGGAGGTTTGAAATGCTCTCTTCCCCTTTTTTTAAAAAACAACACCAAACTTCAAGAACAAAGTGGACGCCAGGCTGCAAACCCTGAACTGGAAGGCAGGGGGAAATAAAGAAACAATTTTCTCTTTAAAGCTCTCACTGATTTTTCTCCTGATACATCAGAGAGGAAAGGGAAAAATATAAACAGCTTTTTGAAAACTTCACCGAAGAAAAGCAAAGAATGACTAAATGCAACATAGCAGAGTGCGTCATGGCCGTATCTGCCTCCATCTCCTGTAAAACAACATTTGCTGCAGCCACGGAGTGAAATTCCCTATTATTTATTGTTGTGTCCACCACATGATATTAAAAAACATCGAATCCAACCTGGCTGTGATCCAGGAGCGCTGAGCGCGGCGGGGCCCTGCAGTGGATGCACAACAGAGGGAAAGGAAGGATTGCAAATCCTGTGAGCGTGGAGATGGGAGCAGGGCAGG
>NW_017728936.1:10212061-10250305 GCF_001723895.1 Crocodylus porosus | reverse complement strand
GGGGAGGAGAGTGGGGCAAGTGGCACTTACTGCCCCAGCCAGAGGAGTCATGCCAGTCTTGCCCATGCCTTGGCCTTCAAAGCATGGCGCTCAGCTGGACCTGGGTAGCAGTGTCCATGCCTCCTGCCTGGCCTTGTTCCCACATATCTGGATTAGGAAGGGATTAGCAGCGATGCTGATGACCCCCTTGAGCCCTCCAAGCCTTCGCCGGCAGGCTGGTTAGGGCGAGAGAGCAGGGGCCCAGCAGCGAGTGGTGCAGGGAGGGGAGGCCTCCTTAGCGAGCGCCTTAGCGAGCAGGGCAGCTGCCAGGGCGGGGACGCTCTCCGCCAGCTCCAGCCACACGGCTTGCTTTGGCAAGCTGAGCTAGGAGCTGCGGTCAGGGCCAGGCTCCCCAGCAGGAAGGCCCCGTCGGACTGGGGCTTTCAGCACGCCGGAGAGCTCCCGGAGCGGCCCAGGCCTGCAGGCTCCCGCCGGGCACCACAGCCCCTGCGCTAGGCGCCCTCGGGTCCCTCGCCAGCCTCCCCTTGCGCATGTGCCTGTCCTCGTTGCTCAGCAGTCCCCTCCGGCGCAGCCCCTGCTTCCGCCCCTGCCACTGCCTGCGCGGCGGTGGGCCACCCCTTCCCACGCCTGCTCCCCCATCGCCGGCGGGAGCCGTGAGGCTACCAGAAAGGGCATTGCTGTCCCTTGCTGCTGTGGTTCCTGGGCTGGTGCGGACTGAGGAAGCCTTGCTTGCCTGATAACTGGCTTTGTCATCTGGGCCGCCCCTCTGGAAGCCACCAGAGAGACACCCCAGATGCTGAACGGGGCTCTGTAGCCAGAGCTGTAACAGACCCATCCCTCGCTGGAGCAGGCCTGCAGGAGAGCACAACGGCTCCTGCGCGTTGTCCGTGCCTCCCAGCTCTCTCCATTGCTTTGCTGGCACATATTCTCCTGTCGCCTTCACTCCCCTTTCTCCACTCCCTCGGACTCGTTACTTGTTGTTAGCACTCCTGCCTGGGTTTGATTTTGTAAATTGTTAATACCAGACCGGGACACATGCCGAGCAGGAGAATGGATTGTGAATGTCTTCGTTAAACAAATGCATGTTGCCTCCCGTCTTCGGGCGGAAATTAATTACCCTCCAAGAACCTCGACCTGCCTGCGCAGCTTTGACTGACAGCTGCAGGCTGTGTATAAACACTCCTGCGGGTGGAAGTCAGCGCCGGCTTGACAGTGCCAGGAAGCTGAATCCTTTTTTTAGCCTCTGGGCCAGCGGCCAGGGGGGATAGGCCCAGCAGCATCCTTAGCCCGGCTCCTAAAGCCTGGATTTGAAGGAACGTGGTAAGACACGAGTAGGGTAATGCAAACCCTGGGGCCTGCTCAGCTCTGCTGGGCTCCTGATGAGCATTTCTAGGAGGTTCGTAGGTGGCAGATGGGACCCCTGGGAGGTGTTTCATGCAGGGATGCAGTCATTTAGTGGAGGAGATTCACACTGAGACAGCCCCTGGGAGCCCCATACTACCTCTGCCCTCTCCAAAATGCACAGTCCCCTCTGGCTGCTGGAGATCTCGCAGCGGCCACTCGGCCGGGCCACACCGCAGTGACCTCTGGTCCTACCACCCTGCGTGCTGCATCCATCCCAGGCAGCCGAGTGGATTTGCCACTGAGCCACGGCGAAGCCGAGTCGGGCCTGCCACCATCCGCGGGCTGCAGCCACGTTTACACAGAGGCCGAGAGAGAGATGGGAATGAAGGAAAATGGGAACGGGCCTCAGAAAGGGGTTAGACCCTGTCCTGGAAGCTCTGCGCCATACCCCGTGCCTCAGTTTCCCCCATGCTATCATTTGGCCCGAGACTAGGAGGTCACAGTGAGGCCTCGTTCCCCCCGAGGTAAATCCTACTCTCTCTGGAGAGGAAGGCAAGAGGTCCCGGCCCAACGAAGGGACAGGCACAGGGCTGAAGGGTACCTCGGGGCTGCAGTTGTTTTGCGGCCTTGCCTGGCTCCATGGGCCATTCCTGGGGATGGAGTGGGGAGGGGGCAGATCTGCTGCCCCAGTGACTCACGGCCAGCAAGGCCCCACATGCCCCTTTCCGCCGGCCTAGTGGATGTAGACTGGGCCCTCGCTCGCATCTCCAGCTCATGCCCCCGTTGCTGGAGGAGCAGGACATCCCAGTCCTTGGGGTCTTGATCCCAGGCTGCCAGAGTCACTCCACAGCTGCAAAGGGAGCAGGAGTTAACAGCTCTGGGGTCCAGAAGGTGTTTTCTGCCTGGGCACTGGCAGCACAACGAGCCCGGCTGGGGCGAAGCTGCCGGGGAGGCGAGGAAGCTCCCTCAGGCCTGCAGCTCCACCAGGATGAAATGCGGATGCCACACAATGGATTGCTTTAATAAGGCTCCCTCCCTCGTGCCAGCTGTTACTCTCATGCGTGCCAACCGTCCCGGCACTGTCCTTGGGGTACCAGCTTGCCCCGGGGGGCCCAAAGCCCCCCCGGCTGGAGCGAGGGGGGGAAGCAGAGGGGTTGGGAATCTGGTGTTTCTCAGTTTCAGGGTGGGAGCAGAGAAAGGCCTGGCCAGGGGAGGGGTCCTGGAGCTATGGATAAGGATGGAAAGCCAGAGCCAGACCCCTGGAGTGACAGTGGAGCCCTGGGCAAGCTGTCTGGCCCAGCAGAGACAGGGTGGGGGAAATGGTGGGGACTGAAATGTCTCAAGCCAGCTCCGGGCTCTGACTCTCCATCTCCACCAGTGCTGGGGGCACTGGACCGTCCAGCTCAGCCCAGTCTATGCTCGGCACCTGCCGGCCTCGATGCAGGGACAGCCCCAAGGGTTAATTTGGGCTGCAAATGCCACTGGTGTGGGGCAGTGCTATCCCAATGGTTCATGAATGAGCCCCCAGCTCCCTCTCCCATGTGGCCTGGAGACCAGGGGCTTGGCTCCTGCGCACTGCCCTGCTGGGCACCTAGTGCCGGGAGGTGCGGTCCTCCCGATGCCTAGCTTTGAAGGGCACCGGCAGGCACTCTTCCAGAGGCTCTCTGTGGTCTGGTAGCCATCAGGCATCTTGGCTTGGGCTTGCGTTGCCCCTGGGCTCTACGGCTGCCTGCTGCAGAAGCCGCGGGTACCCTGCTCCCAAGATCCTCGCGCGGGATGGCTCAGACCCATCCCGGGGTCCCCACAGGGCAGGGAAAGCTGCTGTCTCTGGGTGCTTCACCCAGGTACTAACTCCTGCCTTGCCTGGCCCAGCCCTGCCAGGTTTGTAGACATGCACGGTCTGATAGCCCCGACAGCGCCAATCCTGTCTGCTTGTCCCTGTTGGACTGGCACTTTCAGGGCACCAAATGCTATCAAGTCCCAGCTGCACCCCTGGGGCATATCACCCCCTTGCTGTCCTGGCCGCGGGGCTTGGATGGGATGCTGGGCCGTGCTATGTGTGCTGAGCCGCTCTCAAGCCAGCTGGATTTACCCCCTCAGGCAGGGTTGCAGAGAGGCAGGGCTCGTGCCACGGTGGCTGAGGGTCCATGAGGCCAAACGGGCCGAGGCCGCCCAGACGTCTGGATGGCCTGCCTCGGCCCCAGCCTCGCCAGCAGAACCAGCCCAGCCCTAGCCACGCGGGGCTGACGTGATGACATTTCAGTCCATCTGAGACCCGGGCACATCTCTGTGCCTCTGGGCCAGAATAATGAGGCGTGCAGTGGGGGAGTGCAGCTAGAAAGAAGGGAAGAAAGAGAATGAATGAGTGAGAAAAGAGAGAATGACTGCAGCTCCAGTTAATTAATAAAGGGAATGCGGAAAGCAAGGTGAAGAGACAGTGGTAATTTTATGCACTGCCAGTCAGGCCCATTCATCCTGGGAGCAGCTCCAATTTCTCTCCGTGCTGTTCCTTTTCTTTCGAAATGGAGCTGTGAAAGACGAAAAAAACTGATTAAAATCAGCACCCAAAGTGACAAGAAAAAAAGGCCATTTTAATCTCGGCGCCCACAGATTTATCTTCTCCCAAATAAATGAAACAAAGAGGTATTTAAAATATTAGCTGGCAACACAGGGCCGAGACTGAAACCAGCCACGCTATGACGGTCTCGCTACCATATCACAGCCCCGAGTACAGTGCCAAGTCCCATCTACCCATCCGGTCCCACTCCCCTTCTGCCCATTTTGGGGAATATGTTGAGGTGGGAAATCTTCTCGCCTCGTTTCAGACCAGGAGGCAGGAGCTGGTAGAGAAGAGGAAGGGGGTGAGATGAGAGCTCGCGATTCGGAGGAAGGGAGAGCCGCGGCGGGAAGGCAAAGGAGTTTGAGGAATTGTACTTCCAGGACTGGTCGGGGAGTCTGTCTTGGGAAAAGGAGGTAGAAGAGTTGGCAGCTTCTAAATGCAACTCTATTAAGCCCTAAGGGTAAACCATCTGCACCCCAAGGAGGGAGAAGGGGAGTGGGGTAAGAGATGGATAAACCTTGAGCCGTTTGGTGCCCTCAAGCTCCGGAGGGAATGGCACACGACGCAGAGGTGAGGTCAAATCACTGAGGGTGAGTGGGGAAGAAGGGCACAAGCAGAGCAGCCCAGCACCGGGTGAGACATGGCCAACACGGGGCACGCAGGGCAACAAGCCTGCAGGGAACAAGGGAAGTGTTGGCCCTTTCTCCAGCACAGGGTGAGGTGCTCTGTGTCTCCTGCTTCGGCCTTTGCTATAGAAATGACCTGTGCCAGGAGAGCTAATGCAAGGGGCAAGGAGGAGACTAGAGACTGTCGGATCGGCTGGGCCCAGCGAGATTCATCCTTGGGGCTCAGGGAGATTGCCAGCCACCACCTCCAAGCTCCCCAAGGTCGTTGCCAACAGCTGAGGCCAGGCTGCGACTTAGCCCAAGGCAGACTGCCGTCTCCTCCTGCCCCCGCACCGGGACTCTGCTCCAGCAGCCGCCGTCCAGCTACGTGTAATTGCTGAGCGGAGGGAACTTCAGGGAGGCTGGAGGGAAGCAAAGCACCGGTGGTTTATGAAATTAGAAAGCTGCAAGGCCCTGCGTCCACCCGGCGGGAGGGGAGAGGCCTTGGCGATGTGCATGTGGGTGGCACGGGGAGCTCTGTGGTACCTGGATGCTTATCTTGCTGGGATCCTATGACCCCAGCTGACTTCCTGCCCTTTGGGCGGGGGCTGGACTCGATGATCTCCCCAGGTCCCTTCCAGCCCTGATGTCTATGAAATCTATGAAATCTATGAAACCTGACCCACTATCTCCACTCAGCACGTGGGCTGCGATCTCTGCCTGCAGGGTTTTGGGGGAGATTTCTAAACACTCGGGGGTTGGTGTCTGCGGAGACCCAACCTGCGCGGTACCAGGGCCCCTGGGCAGAGGTTGTGGTCACTAACGGAGGGGTCAGGAGAGGAGCCCTTTGACCAAGGCTCACAGACAGGCCCAATGCCCTGGCCAGACTGTGCTGGACACCGGCTGGAAGGAGCGGCCGGATCCCCCAGCACAGACACAGCCAGGGACCAGGCTTGCTGTCCCCATGGGATGAATGCACGGGCTGAGACGTCCCAAGGAGAACTGGGGCCTCTAGCCAGTTGCTGGGGTAGATGCCTTGTGGCACGATTCATGCTGTACACCTGGCACGGAGAGATTTAAAAATGGAAGCAGCAGGTGAGGATCAGCAAGGGAACCCAGGCGTTGCGGCTCCCCGTCCCCGATGGAGTGAGAGGGGTGCTCCGAATACTACCTTGTGTTGTGGGTGCTCAGGACCAGCAAGTCCCTAGGCTGACCCTGATGCCAGCACCAAGGCACCCCACCAGTGGATGTCCTATGGCACGTGATATAGTCCAAACCTCCCTAAGCAGCCATAAAACCCAGCCAGACAGAGTCCCTAACCCTGCTGGCCCCAGCCGTGTGTGCGGCTCTGCTCCTGGAGCCCACAGCGTGTTGGCCAGGGGTTTCGTAACAGCAGGCCTCTCCGTGCCGGCGCATCTCTCTGCTGCTCGGCGCTCGCGCAAACACAGCTGCTATTTGCATTGTAAATGTTACGGGGCCAGGCAACTCCGGCCTGGAGGGGCCCTGGTGTGCCATGTCAGCGCTTTTTGGGGAAAGGAGTCGTGCTGCAGCGGAGCTGGCGGGGGGGGGGCAGGGGGAGGAGGTTTGATGCATGTTACAGGGATGTGATTGCCGGGGGACCCCACAGCTTGGCTCCTGGCTGAGCTTGGGGCCTCTGCATTCAAGGGAAGGGCTCTCTCTGCACCCCATGTATTAGCCATTCAGCTGCTGTCTGGCAGTCTCTGCTCCTCTGCACCCTCAGGACCTCCAGGCTGTTCCCAGGAACGTGCCCCTTGCCACGACCTGTGCACACAAGCTGGGCCTCTGGGACCAGACCGACCTGTGCCCTATTAATTTACACAGGGTTCGCCAGCTTCATGAGCCAGTGACCCCGAGACAGACCTGCCTGTGCCGATGACACGCGCTCCCAACTCAGAGGAGCTCAGGGATGTGGCTGGGCCTAACCCAGCATCCAGATATGCCCAGAGGCAGGCCCAGCATGACTCCAACCCCAAATCCAGCTGTGCTCAGCTGCTCTGCATGCTGCAGCTGGCTCTCAGCCCCCAGATGTGTTCAATTCTGCACTGCCCATGTGTGACCTGCGTGTTTGCTGCTCCGTGCTAACAGTCCGTCTGCCCGCTTTCCCCCCAACTACACCGTGGTAACTTGACCTTCTCTGCCGTGGGGCAGTGGAGCTGTCACATCCCACAGGGCAGCAGCAAGCAGACAGGGCATTGATGTGTGATAAAGCCCTGCTATCTTGCTGGCATCTGTTCATTTCTACAGGTCCCTCATGCCCCTAAATCACTTTGGCCTCTGTCAGCAGCAGGAAGGGAGCTCTCAGAGACAGATGGGGATGAAAGCAGCCAGGAGGATAACTGGAGTTGGGGAGCTGAATCAATTAGAGACAAAAAACGTTTCCTCGCTGATGCTTTGGAGTTCAGTACTAGGTCTGGGGATGCTTCCCTTTGTCTGGATCTGCCGCGACATAAAGGGGCAGCAGGCAGCGGGGACTGGTGCTTGTGAGCTGGGTGATGGATGGGCAGACAGCCAGGCAGCACTGCTCGTGCCCCGCAGAGCCGACCTGCAGCAAACCCTGCTCCCCCGACCCCCCAAAACTCTGCTTACCCCCATCAGCCCAGCCCACTCCCCTACAACATAGCCATCCTAAGAAGATCAGTCAGCATGGAGGGTCTGTTCTGCTCTTACAGGGGACACAGGCCATTATGCTCAACCCCGGGGGACCCCAGCCAGCTTCAGTCCCAGTCTGTGCCTGAGCCTGGGGACTCCATGAGCTCTGCTGCCTTTACTCAGCTTGCAGCTCCCTGACCCGCCAGGGCCTGCAACCCAGATGACCTGAACCCAGCCCCAAAGGGCTTGCTGCCTTGCATAGGCTCATGTTCCCCTGAGTTTTTTCCAGGAGAAGCCCCAGGGACCTTAGGTTTACGAGACTCCCAAGAAAGGCTCTGGCAGCCTGACACCACTCCCCGGCCCTGCAGCGCCCGGGCGGAGCATCACCCAGCCCTTCTCTGCCACAGCCAACAGCTGGTTCAACGTGTTGCACCTTCCAAAGGCATCACCCCTCACTTTGCATCCTGCCTGGCCTGGCGCATGGAGACCCCCACACCGCTCCAGTCTGCCTGGGCACTGGGGCCGGGGCTCTGGAGACGCTGGCTCCACGATGGGGTGGGAGCTTTCACTGCAAAAAACACGTGCTTTGTTTGGAAGAGAGAAGGACCAATGCTGGGCTGGATGGGATTGGCGAGGGCAGCGGAGACCACTCAGCGCATCATGGCCCAGACAAAGCACCATCAGCTCAGGAGCCCTGTCCCCTATTCACTGCCCCCCGGATGGGTGCTTCCCATCTCTCTCCATGCCCGGGGGAGCTTCCTGTACCATGCGGCGGGGAGCGCGGCAAAGTGCAGGGCAGGGAGCCCAGGCCCCGAAACCCCTCTGCCTCTCGCAGACACTTAGCGACAGCATCCCAGGAGGCTGGCAGCTGCACAAGAGGAAATTGGTGCAGTAAAATATTTCCCTCCTCGCTGCGTCCCATTTACATGTTTATAATGGAGGTTTTTAAGCCCCTAATGAGAAGGATGCTCATTGCAGGGAGACGATGATTAAAGCGGAGACAGACGTGAGCGCGGGCCATAACAAAGGGATGTTAATTACAGCAAGGAGCCAGGAGGACCGCACCGCCTGCTCCACAGCTGCTGGCGGCCCCGCGACCCCGCTCCCCCCTCCTGCGCCCACCCGCAGCTCCCAGCCGTCGCGGAAAGCAGCCCAGATGCTGCCAAGGGGGGGATGGTCCTTAAATTCATGCCAACTGCAGACTGCCGGACCATAAGGGAGCCGGACCAGTGCGCCAGCCCAGCAGGCCCCTGCACTGACCCCTGGTCTGGGCAAAGGAAGGGAGGAGGGCTGCAGGGAGGCAATGGGATGTGGAGCATCCTTCAGACCTGGCCACTGCGGTCCAAGCACTCAGCCAAGTGGGAGAGGCCAACAAGGCTGCCAGATATTTGGGCAAGACCAGGTCTGCATTAACAGAAGGGAAGGGGCAGTTCCTCCTGAGTTACAGTATGGACAGTGATGGTCTGCTCTGTACCGCCTCAGCTCCTGAAAGTAACTTCGGGTTTTCCCCAGCCTTGTCTGCTCTGACGGGATAGCACACGGAGGGAGACGGGAGGAATAACCCCAGGGAGGAAGCTCTTCTCCTCTGGTGGGGAAGAGACACAAAGGCTATCTAGCTCTGGAGCCCTGAACTGAAGGACTTCGGCACAGCAGAGGGGATCAGAGAGATGAAGAACAGGATGAACACGCAGATAATGGCACAAGCAAATAGCAGGAGAGAGAGACGAAGTGGTAGGATGAATGAATGCATGAGCGAGGGAGAGAACGAATGCAGGAAAGGTGTTTAGCAGTTGGGCAGAGCTTAATTCAAGCAGAATAATCCTGATCCGTTCTCTTTAAATAAATAAATCAGCAGAGCCCTGCATGTTTGAGTTAGTCCCAGCCGAAGCTGCAGTATCAAACTTTAATCTATTCTTGACGGAGCAATTAAAGAGAAGGATACGGGCACAGGAATGCAGCCCAATGGAGCAGTGTGAATATTTAATATGGTTCCAGGCTTTGAAAGTCCCAACAAACCAGCAGAATGGGGAAGCCGATGACAGCTTTATCTTAATAAGGAGAAGGGGAGAAAAAAACCCACCCTTGCGCTTTGCAAAGAGAGAGTGTCTCATTAAAAGGGAAGGAAACGCTGTGTTGGAAGTGATATTGTGGTGGTGGAGTAAGTGAGGGTACACTGAGGCTAGGAGCCCCTGGGAAGCGGGGGAGCAGGAGGTTTGAAGGTGCATTGGGACCCGGGCTGAAGGGAGCCTGGCCGGAGCTGGCTGAGTGCAATGAGCCTGATGAAGGTGGAGGTGGGCTGCCACCCTCTGAGTAGCACCTTGACCCTGGGGAAATCCCACTGAAATCAGCGGGAATGCCTTGCTGTGCAGAGGAGGCCTTTTGCTGAGATTCCCCTATGCACAGAGGGCACCTACAGCTCCTGCAGCAATCCTGTCCCTAAGTCTGGGGCACAGCTCCTATACAGAAAGTCCCCAGGCCTGGTTGTCCTCTGCCTTGTGCAGTCCTGGCCTGTGCTAAGTTCGTGTGGAGAGGTGGGGAGTCAGCTGCCTCCTCTCCTCCATGCTGGTCTCACCCCCTGCATCATAGCAATGATGACCAAGGAGGCCTATGGATGGGAGGCCAGAGGGGAGCTTGTCAGATGCAGGCTGGATGAGGGATGCAGTTAGCACAGGCACCTGCTGTGACTTTCTGGGCGGTGTCGTCCCAGGCGGCAGGGCAGAGGGGAAGCCAGCCTCTCCCGAGGCAGCCTAGACTGCAGGAGCTGGGGTGGGCTGGATTCCTCCCACTCCCATGCCTCATGTTTTATGCAGCACTGAGCACATGGGCGGCACTCGCAGATAACAGAGAATAACGAGAACAAAGATGATCGTGCACAGCAGGGGCCTCCCCTCCCCTCCTGCTTCAGGGAAACATTCTTGCTTTAACACCCAGGAAGCAAATCCCACCCTAATCCAGTCCCCACAGTGCCACCTCCGATACGGCCCAAGCAGCAGGGCTCTGCCGGAAGCCGTGGGGCTCACTCACACCCCTACACCCGGGAAGGCAGGATTGCTAATTGTGAACTCACAAGTGAGCCTGGGGGACTTGCAGCTTGAACTCCATGGGGGTCCTGGCCTGCAATTACCACTGGCGTGACCTCGCCGGTCGTAGAGCCAAGCTCTTCTCGGGTGGCAGCTGGAAATCGATGGCAACGGCACCACGGAGCAAAGGCAGGGGCACAACCGGGCCTGAGGCTGCTGGAATTATTGACTGGAGAGAGGCAGCAACAAAGTTTTAGGAGCAAATCGCTCACTATTTCGGGCTGGCTTGTGGGCTCCCACTCCCGGTAGGGCCAGGCCATCGTGGGGAGGCTGAGGAGGGGGCTCTGAGGTGAGAGGCCAGGAGATGTCAGGCACTGAACTGGCCCGGGGAGAGCCCAGTCCTCACCACTGAGCACACAAATGGGCTAGTGCTGCAGCCAGAGCTGAAGCAACTCATTAAGGGGATTAGCCACCGTCCCTGACTGGATTTGTGATGGTGGCTGTTGTTATCATTGGGTAATCCTGCCTCAAATCCTCTCCAGTGGCTTGGGGCAGCAGAGAAGAGAGGAGGAGGGGCCCAAAGCAAATGGAGGAGGAACGAGATGGGAAGAGGGAGAGGGAATGGGGAAGGAAAGGAGGGAGGCAGGGAGGGAGATGGAGGCCTTAAAATCGTACTGTGGGGCCAACCCTGTCCTCAGTGCCCAGCCCGAGTAACCGGGCCAGGCCACGGAGAGCCCTGCGAGGACCACAGAGAGGCATTGGATCCACTCTGCAGCCTTGGCACCATCCCCGCGGCCCTTGAGCAGCCTGCTCTGCGTGTGCTGCGCCCTCCCATCCAGCAGCCTCTCCCACGCTGCACCCAGGGGGGCCCCGCATCATGCCAGGGGTGGCTGGCACCGAGTGGGGAAGGAACAGGACTGCCGTGTCCTTTGGATGGAAGTGCCATAGGAGGGCAGCACGAAGCAGGGAGCATGGACTACATGCAGCTGGGAAACCCCTCTGGGCCCTGGTCTTGCCTCCCATGTCTCCAAAACACCTCTGAGCTGTCAGCCGGCAGCTGGTCAAGGGCTCTGTGGGCTGCAGAGGTGGCTGGCAGGGGCTGGGATGGGCTAAACCCACAGGGAGGGAGTCGGGTGCAGTGGTTCATGTGGTATTGAAATAAAAGTGGGGCTGGGCAGTCATTTAGTATTTTGGTTTTGCAATCAAAGTGCAGAAAAGACTTTTGCTTTTCATTTGGGGCTGACTGGGAACATAGAAGCTGGGGATTCTTGGTGGAATCACTTCCCCCTCACAAAACCCCCTAATTTGCAGTCAAATTAAATGTTTGTGTGCATTCTTATTTTTTAAAGCCAACTGAGCCAATGCTGGTCTCAAACCAATGCTTCAAAATGAAGCAAGAAGAAAAGAAAGAGAGAGAGAGAGAGAGAGAAATGTTGCATTAAAAAAAACAAACTGCCAATGAAACGTTCCAACTTTTCCGGGTTTTCTTCTCCAGCGAAAACTCTTGGTCTCCTGCCCCAATCCGTGAGTCATTGCGCTGGGCCAGGAATGGGAGCATGAAGTATTTATGTGTGAGATTTTGCCTGGCTCTAATTGGGACTGATGTGTGCTTGGAATCACAACGGGCAGCACAGGGGAGGCCGCCAGCCAAGCGCATCAGAAGCAAGCGCAGCCATCGTTAGCACAGCTTGATCTATGTCCTCCTCTAGTGACTGATTCGGGTACGGGCCTTACGCATCTCCTGTCTGCAGCTAATGGGGTTGCGTCCGGATTTGTCAAGGTATTTAGGTGCCTAAAGATGCAGAGTGGTGGCCGGGGGGGTTTGCAATGCATGTTGGTGCCTTGCTTCCATCACTTCCCTGCCCTCAGGGAGCTGCTTTGGCCCTGGCTAGCGCATTAGCTTGCCTGCTTACTCACGGAGCTGCAGCACATGCCGATCACTTTGGCCTCTGGCCCACAGCCTTGTCCTGGAAGCCCCTCACCTGTACTGATGGAGGTGCCCACGTCCTCTTACAAATCCTGCTTGGTGTTTTTCTGAGTGTGTAGGGCACCTCCAGACCTTGCAGAACCTGATTCTTAGGGTGTGGACAAAAGACCCCCTGCTAGCTCCTCAAAAAGGGTAACCATCCACAGATCTGCTCCCCCAGCAAGATACGTGAAAGTTAAACTGCGGTAGCTTATCAGGGCATCTCTGAGAGGTGAGCCACCATGGTTCGGCTACCCCATAGCATGGGGGAAATGTGGATACACCCGCACAGATGCTTAGTGATGCTGCCTTGCCACTTGGCACCTCACTGTCATTTGCTCATGTAACTCGGTTTGTCCAAGCCCTGCCTGCTGCAGAAAGGGCTTCTGCATTTAGACCCAGGGGCCACAGGCTCTGTTTTTGCCTGTGTCCCATCCAGGGGGGGCATTGCAGAGATATTACCTGCAGAGTTCACCTGCCTGCCATCTTAGAGGTCATTAGGGTCAGTCTCCAAAGACCAGCGCTGGGCAGACCCCTTACTTCCAGCACCACGGCCCCGGCAGCCTAACGAGCTGGGGTGGGCTGGGCGGCGCGGGTGCCCTGCTGCGATCTGGTTCCCAAGGCAGGGTATTAAACACTGATTAGCTCTGACACACTCACTCGTAACCTTTTCATTAGGAAATTACGTTTAATAGAAATTGTTCTGACACCTCTCAGCGGCGCTTTCTCACGATTCATTACCGACGCACCAGGCAGGAGGGGAAGGGGGGATACAAGGAGAGGGCCCGGCCCCGCCGTTTCTGCTGGGTGGAGATATTTGTGCTCATTGGGAAGTGGTGTGAAGCAAATGGAGAGCAGGAGGTGGATGGAGCAGGAGCATGGAGAATAAATAGCAACTTGAATAGCTGCCTGGAGCCCTCGGGGGACGTAGAAAGGGGGAAGGAAGGAAGCAGGGAAATAGGGCTGAGTGCGGAGCAGTAGGGTGAGACGCCTGGGAAGGATGCTACGTGGGGTACAAAGCAAGACCCACTGACCTGTTGTGAGCTGACAACATCTGGCTCGATATCTTAGGAGGGGACTGGAGCCTGCATACCTCTCCCTTCATCCATCCACCCCCTCCATCCATCCATCCATCTGATCTATGTGGGCTGGACGTATCCATCCACAGGAAAAGCTGCAAGTTTCAACTTTGTGCCAAAAGAAACAGAATGACGGGCTCATATTTTCCCATTAAATTATTTTTTTATTGGGGGTGGGGGGGTAATTCATTTTGTGTCGATGGAAACATTTCTTTTTAATTGCAACATTGAAACAAGCCACGTAATGCAATGCACCAGTGTCGCCATGGAAAGCTTTCCCCAAACAGCATATTAAAATGTTCTGCTCCCCAAATGTTGACACCGAGCGGTTTGACCTTGTCAGAAGGCTTTCTTGCTTTTCAAGATTTTTTGGAAGAAAAAAACCCCAAACCCCCTCCATCAACATGAATGTGTTTCTGTGGAAAATCACATGAAGAAAAACAAAGAGCCATGTGATTCCTCCATCCGGTCTGCTCTGTCTGTCACTGCTGTGCAGGACTTGGAAGCTGCCTGGCTCTGGTCAGAGGAGCTCATCATCTCATCTCCTCGCACCTTCGCGTGCCTGAACGACGGGCAGGTGGGGGACGCGCCCTGCTGCCTGCCAGCTCCCGGGGAAGCGTGGTGCAGGGGGCACGTGGAGATGCCACGTCCCTGCTCTGCTTCTGAGCCACGCTGGCCTCAATGGCCAGGTGCCTCCTGTCAACAGGGTCAGACGCTTTGCTGCTGCCATCCTATTCCTCAGGCCTGATCTGCCTATTAGGCTCCCCTGGTGAATCCGCTCAGCACTTGGGCTCAATGCTATCCAGTGGCAGCAAGACCCACAGAGCCTAAGTCCCAGCCATGCTAAGATGTGATGGGGACCCTTCTGCTGAGCTCCTAGAAAGCCCCATGTCAGGACACACATGGATCCAGCATGGCCATTAGGAACTGGGACAGGCTGAAGCTTGTGAATCCAATGGGCCTTCGCGGGCTGCAGAAGGACACCAGCTCTGGGGGAGTCTCCATCCTGCCTGAGAGTTTCCATGTCCCCTTTTTGGGTTTACAAGGGGAGGGGAAACTGAGGCACAGAGCCTCTGAGCCTGCTGCACTGCCACACACCTCTCCCTCCAGACAGAGAGCAGCAGGGGACCTTTGGCACATGCCCCCTACCCCTGCCAGCATGCCAGAGCTAGGACCCTGGAAGCGAGCAGGGAATTCAGCCTCCGGGCTCTTTACCAACGCTCATCAAAAAACCCATGCTCTTTACCGATGCTCATCTAGAAAGTCTGGTCCCATCTAGCCCTGCAGTGACTGCCCCACTCCCATGGACTCTGCTCTCTCTGGGGGTGCAACATGGCAGGGCTCTCTATCAGAAGCCTCTGGTTTGCATTCAAAACCATAGAGGAAAATCAGGAGATGCAGACCGTGATTCACTGAGCTGAAGTTCTCTGCAAGCAGGGGGATTTCTCCCCGGGACCAGGGATCTGGACTTAGTCATGAAGTGAGCCGCCTAGAGCAGAGGTTCCTGGGAAGCTTGTGAGGATGGGGCCCGGGAGAGCCATCGCTCTGCACAGGCCTGTGCCCCTGCTTGCAACCTGGCTGGAGGAAATCAGGGCGCAGGCTAATTTGCTTGCAGATCCTTCACTTTAATCAGAGCAAGCCGGGACCCTGCTGGCCTGACCCCATTCGCCGACTCGGGTGGGGGGACAGAGCTGGAGTGCGGTGTTTTGCTGTTGTGTCAGAGAGCTGGGATTTGCGGTGGGGTTTGACATCCAAGACCCTTCTCAGTTCCTCCCAGCGCCAAGAATAACGAAGCGTTAGCATCAATAGGAATTAAGACAGCACTCGCAGCTAGTTCATCTCCACAGAGGAGGGAGCAGCACCTAACAGCTGGCGCCCAGAAGCGACACCCCCGAGCTCTGGGTTCTGCTCCCTGACTCCACGCGTGACCTGGCATAAGGCATGGATCAGTGCTGTGCCTCGGTTTCCCCCTCCGTGAGATGGACGAGACTCTTCAGAGCGGAGGTGAGACCTCATTGTCACATGCACAGCTCTCTGAGACCCTCATGGGGAGGCTTGGGGGCAGCTAAAGTGCTCTTAGAGGGCCCATGAGTTCATTGCAGGCAGTTAAAGGAATAATAAATCTGCAGTTTGGGAGCTGTGGCTGCCTGGGCTCTGTGCAGAGTATGGAAAAGAGGTGCAGGTGTGGGAGATGAGGAACTGGAGTACTGCATTCAGTTTTGGGCTCCACAATTCAAGAAGGATGTGGAGAAGCTTCAGAGAGTCCAGAGGAGAGCCACGCGCATGATCAGAGGTCAGGAAAACAGATCTTACGATGACAGGCTGAGAGCCATGGGATTCTTTAGCCTGGAAAAGCGCAGGCTCAGGGGTGATCTGATGGCCACCTATAAGTTTATCAGGGGTGACCACCAGGATCTGGGGGAACGTCTGTTCACCAGAGCGCCCCAAGTGATGACTAGGGCGAACGGTCACAAACTCCTGCAAGACCGTTTCAGGCTGGACATGAGGAAGAATGTCTTTACTGTCCGAGCCCCCAAGGTCTGGAACAGTCTGCCAGCGGAGGTGGTTCAAGCACCTACATTGAACACCTTCAAGAGTAAATTGGATGCTTATCTTGCTGGGATCCTATGACCCCAGCTGACTTCCTGCCCTTTGGGCAGGGGGCTGGACTCGATGATCTCCCGAGGTCCCTTCCAGCCCTAATGTCCATGAAATCTATGGGTGCAGTGGAAGGGGCTAGCCTGAGGCAGGTGCCTGTGCTGGGGGCTCATGGTGAGCTCTGGCCCACGGTCCATTGATCCCCAGGCTCCTTATCTACTGAACAGGGGTGGGCTGAGTAGATGAGGTGACTCCCTGCCTGTGCTGGAGGCTGCAGCCTGGTCAGCTGGTTATCAGGGAGGAGGGAAGAGAGAGGAGATGCTTCCCCCACCATCCTTCTCTGCAGGAGCTTTGGTTAAGGCCAGAAGAAACCCCTGGACCATTGCTCAGCTGTGGCATCCCAGTTCGTCCCAGTCTCCAGGACGCTGTCCCAGGCTTGCCTTCCCTGTTCCTAGATGGCTGGCTTTGCATTCAGCACCACGAAAGCACATCTCGTTGGACTAGGCCTGGCTTGCCAAAGGACCTGAAATGTGATTCCCCCTTCCATAAATCGTTGTGTCACCTGCAAATGCTATCAACAGCAATTTTGCATTTCCTTCCAGATCATCGATGAGCCTGTCGAGTCGCGGCAGGCCTTCATCAGATCCTGCTGGAACCTCCAAAAAAACACCTCTGCTCACTGATGCTTTTCCATTGACAGCAGCTTTGTGAGCTCTACCAGCCACACTGCCCTTAATCCATTTAATGGCCGCTCTATTGATATTGCATCGTGCTAATTTTTAATCAGAGTGTTGTGTGATATCGAGTCAAATGCCTTACAACAGCCTAAGTGCATTATAGCTTTGCGGCTCCCCTTACCAACCAAACTTGTAATCTCATCAAAGAATGAAATCAGATTTGTTTGACAAGACTTATTTTCCATAAAACCATGTTGACGGGCATTAATTATATTCCTGGGCTTTAAGTCTTTATCAATTGAATCACGGATCAGCTTCTCCAGGATTTGGCTTGGGACTGATACAAAAACTGGCCTTTGGCTTCCAACCTTGATGTCCTGATGCCTATTACAAAGGAGCGCTAGTGCTGGAAGGGGCAGTGCTAGAGCAAAGGAGACATGAACCTGTCTACCTGGCTAGGGCAGGCCGGCTGCTTCGTTTGCTTGGCAGCCCCTTGCCATGGGCATGGCTGGCTCTTTCCTGTCTCTGAAGCTGCAGCAGCCCTGTCCTACAAATCCACCCACAAATCTGATCTGGTTCACAATCAGCCCAAAGGAAGAGCTAGCAAAGGGCCGGGAGGTGCATTTAAGCTGGTGTATGAAGACTCTGGGAACGCCATGGAGGCTCTGGGGTTGGGTCCGGCTAAAAGGCTGATCTCTCCCTAATAAGCACCTGAATGGAAACTGCCTCTGGCCCTCTTTGGTAGGGTCCCTGGCCCCCTGGCTGGGCACCAGTTTGAGCCCTGCTTGTGCCAATCACTCCCCAACAGCTTGCAAATGACTTTGCACAAAGACTTCCTGACCCAATCGTCCCTCCCCTGCTATCACAGCCCTTTCACAGCCTCTAACGCAATTACTGCTGGCCCAATAATAACGTGTAATGCAATTATAGCCAGCCTGCCTGCCAACTGAATGCTCAAGTGACTCCGGCTCATCTGCTCGCGCTCCATCTGACGGGCCGTGACCAGCTGCAGGCCCGGCGGGGGCCCTGGCCAGGCTACCCCGCAGCTGCCCAGGTGGGTGGCAGCATGGCAGGGAGCCAGGGCCCACCCTGGACCTGGCTGAATGGATGGAGACAAGGAGCCTGAATCCCCTGCTCACTTCCAGGGTCCTGGCTGTGGCATGCTGGCAGGGGCAGGGGGCATGTGCCAAAGGTCCTTTATTGCTCTCTGCCTAGGGGAGAGGCGTGGCGTAGGGGAGCAGGCTCAGACACTGAGGAGATAGGATGTCAGCCCAGCTCCGTGCCTCAGTTTCCTTGTAAACCCAGGAAGGGGAGGTGTAAACACTCAGGCAGGGTGGAGACTACCCCAACGCTGGCGTCCTTCTACAACCCGTGAATCCCCATTGGATTCACAAGCTCCAGCCTCTCCAGATTACTAACGTCCACATTCAATCCAGGCGTGTCCTTGTCGCCCGCCACAGTCCTGACATGGGCTTCCTAGGAGCTCAGACCCGGGCTCCTAGGAGAACGGTGCCCATTGCATCTTAGCACTCCTGGGACTCAGGCAGGATTTCTCTGTGGATTTCGCTGCCATGGGATAGCACCGAGGCCAAGCGCTGAGCAGATTCACCAGGGGACGAGGCAGCTCCCTGGCTAACGAGCACACCCAGGATTGTACTAGACAGATGGGCATTTCGGGTGCACCAATACATGCACTTTAATATGCGTTACCCTATTTGAATGCATGTTAAGGCATCACAACCCCCTCCTCCCCCCCAACAGTGCTCTTTAGCTAATATGCAGTAAGATAGGCTAAAGCACATTTTTCTAGTAACTCTCAGTGGATTTACTGTGCATTCATTGAATGTATAGATGCATTTTTGCTTGCTTTTCCACCCCTCTCAGCTGGCTCAGGGTGTTAGCTGACCACCTGACGGCGGGGCAGGAGGAAGTTTCTCCGAGGGGCCGATCTGTCCATGATTCTCCACCACGTGGTTTCTTGCACTCTTGTAGCTGGGATTAGTTCGGAGAAGAAACAGGGCCCGGTGGGCACCGGGGCTAATCCAGCCTGTAGGTTTGCTCCACCGTGTCCGCAGCTGGCAGGAGAGATCCCAGCGTTCCCTCCTCCCGCTCCCTGATGAACCGCGTCAGATTTGTACCTCTGCCGATAAGAACTAACTCCGCGTTTTACAACTGTGCGTGTGAAATTAGGAGCCGCTTAATCTCCCTCTGCTGGATCACTCAGAGGTGTAATTGTGCAGAAGAAAAAGGGTATTAACATGCAAAACACTCCGCTGTACTTTTTCATGTTAAATCCCTTGCTCATGCTCTCATTCTTTTAATTTTACAAGAGGGTTTTTTTCTGTCCGTGGGTGCGTGCGGGCGCCTTGCACAAAGAGATGGAGCCGGGCACACAGCGAGAATCATTTCAATTTCTCCATAAATCTTAAAAAATGAATACTTAAATTCAAGCAAAAAATACATTCTTACACCTTTAATTTCCTCTCTATGAAGTATAATGAAAAAGCCTGATTATTTTTAATTCTTCCCTTTAATAATTCAGCGGCAGAGTGATTTAAAGCTGGGGACGATAATTACCTTTTCACTTCCCTGGTAAATGGAGTTTTAATAGAAATGGGAGCTCAAATGCTGGAATTAATTCCAGCGGGTCAGCGTCAGGTCAGCCGTAGCTCCTTCTGTGTACATCGTTTATCTGTGAAATGGCCTGCGTCTCTGTTTCACAGGGATCCCTGCCCAGGGGCTACGTCCGAAAGGGACACGCTGTGTTTATATCTTGTACGGGGGGAGTCCAGTGCACATCGTCACAGGAGGAGGGTTTCTGATGCAAGTGCAACCGCAGGTGGAAGAAGAGGACTCTGGGCCACTCCAGGTTGGGAGAATTCACTGCTGGCCCTGGGGCAGGGACAAAGGATGGGCCCTGTGCCCTCCATGCAGGCTTGCCAACACTACACACCTGGGACGTCAGGCCGGACTGTTAGGGATGATTGCTAGGACCTGGCTCCCGTTGCAGTCAATAGAATTGGCCCCTACATGTGTTCGAGGAGCCTGTTGCAAAAGGACTTGACCCAGGATGGGCATAAAGTCATGACCGAGCTAGGAGTTGAACTCAGCCCTTCCAAAGCCAAGGCCTAGGCTAGTGCCTTCTCCCAGACCCACCTTTCCTGGGATACAAGTGTCCTGAAAAGCTAGATTAGCTCAATGGAAACCCAAGCTGATGCTCTCCTACAGAGCCTGGAAGACAGACAGGTGTCCTGGCTTAGCTCCCAGCTGAGCTGCTGCCTGTTGCAACCTTCAAGGCTTTCTAGGGCATAGCCAGTGCCAGGCCTGGGGCTGCGGGGGAGATGTGGGTGGTTTTGTCCCAAATGTAGTAGGTGAGGGGCATGGTGGGGGCTACAAGATTGCCAACAAAATATTCAGCTGCTTTGAAAATGCTCCACAGTCCCCCATACATCTACCCTGGCCTTCACCTCCTTAGTTTGTCCCTGAGAGCTATTCTAGGGCTGATGGTGGTTTCATCTGCATGCCCAGGCTTAGCTCAACGCGAGCTGCTGCCTCGCCTTCAGTCCCACTCCACCTTCCCCCTTCAAAGGCTGCAGCAGGGATGCTGGCTTGTGGCCACGTCCTGACCTGGGCTGGGCTGGGCTGGCTTAGGGGAAAGCAGCTGGGGGTTAAATTTTCCCCGAGCCTTAAACATAGGCAGCCGGGTGCTAATTAAGCTCCGGGATGGCGGAAATCTAAAGCACTCCAGCGCTGATTGGCTACAAGTGCGTGCTAATGAGAGCTGGGGAAATGTCAAGCAGTTCTGTTGCTATTTCCTTTCATAAATAATTTGTACCAAGCTGGTGCCGGCGACAGTGCCCATCTGATGCGAGGAGCCCTCTGCACCGCCTCCAGCATCCAGCCCCTCAGCGACGTGGGGAGGAGGAGCGTGTATTTTGTGGCACCACCTGTGGTCTGGGGACGCAGAGGGCTGGTAGGGGCGTGAGCAGGGGCTGACAAGCTGCTATGCCAGTCGATGGATACCGGGATGCTCACGAAGGGTTGGAGGCGGTGTTGGGCTCTGCCCCAGCCCTGTGCATTGCCCCCCTGCAGCCAGAGGAGAAGGAGGGAGCAGGGACACTGTCTCAGCCTGCTTCTGGGTCAGCATGGGGAAGTGCTGCCCCTTTCTGAACCCAGCTGGAGAGTGCTGCCCAGGCAGGAGGAGGGAGGCAATGTGCAGGAGGGCACAGATGCCATCTTCAGAGACAGCAGCACATTTCCTTATGGCCATACAGGGCAGATAGGGTATAGGCCCCTACTATGGGCTGGGTACGAGACCTGTTGGGTGGCCTCAGCTGCCCTATGCTGGGCAGGGGGTCAGAGCCAGGGCAGAGGATGGACTCTTCTGAAATCCCTGGGAGGATCCTGAGCAAGGATGCACCTGATACACTGGTCTCCCACGGGAGGGGAGGGAAACCTCTTTGCTTGGGAGAGAGCAGGCTGGCAGCATGCAACCCCGCAGCACAGCGGAAACGAGCTCTGGAGCCTTCTCCAAAGAGGTGGGAGGGGCTGGGCCCTGCTGGCACCTGGAGATGATGCCCATCCAGGTGAGGACCATCCTCCCCTGCCAGAGCCAGCGCAACACAAGCTCTCCGTGTGAAGAGGAGTCTCCCTGCCCCTCTGACCCCAGCTCACAGCACACCGACATTTCTCCATCTGCTCCCCTTTGGGGTCACACGCTATTTCCTGGGGACTTCCAGTGATTGCAGTGCTCGAAGCACAGAGTCCTTGGGCATACCCACACCCAGCTCCCAGGCTCAGGCAATGAACCCAGCAGCCATCAAGACACAACTGCAAAGAGAGATGCCTCTCTCTTTTGCTCCCCCTCTTTCGAGAGCTGTTTAAGGCCCTGCCGGAAAGTCCTATGTTACAGGGAGCTGGAAGGAGGCACCCGGGGCTTTCCTTAGCCTCATGAATGCACCACCTAGCCCAGCCCAGGGCCATCCATCCCATGGCTGCATCCCGCACTCGCCCTCCTTTCTTCTGAAAGTTTTTCCCCTTGCATGCGCCCATCTCCATGGCAACTGTAAACCCAACCAGCCAGATGCAGCAGCCGATGTGTGTGTGTGTGTGCGTGTGTGTGCGTGCGCACACGCCAGGCTTAGAGCTCCCCCCCGCCAGGGAATGGTACACGGGCTGGAGGAGAGCCCATTAGCTCAGCCCCAAAGAGCCCAGGCTGGGCCAGGAACGGCTCCGACCCGGTGAGCGCAGGCTGGACGTCAGAGCAAGGTGGAAGCAGTGGAGCTGGTACCTGGACTTGGGTCACACAGCCTTTCTGCAGCTCTGGCTGCATTCCCACCACCAGCAGCTAAGCCTTGATGGTACTTTGCACTGGGGCAGATTGGACGATCAGGCCAGGCGGTGCCCTCTTGCCCAGCAGATCAGGTGCCCAGCTGGGATGCAGGACACCTGGGTTTGAGGCCCAGCTCTGCTGCCCACCCGCTGCCTGAGCTGTGACCCTCTGGCAGCCACATATTTGCATTTCCACGGGCTGGCGCTCTCGCGCGCTGGCTTCTAGCCCACCCAGGCAGAGCACAAAACAACTGCAGATGCTTCCTCTGCCCGAAGAAGGGTGTTTGTACCCAAAAGCTTGCAAAGGAAAACTCTTTCAACTATTTTAGTTGCTCTAATAAAAAAAAATCACATCTACCCAAAGAACCTTGTCTGCCTATGAGTGTTGGCAAGGCACTTCTCTCAGGGCCCCCCTTCTCCCCACTACTTGTCTAGGCAGCCGGCACGCTCTCTGGGGCAGCGGCTGTCTCTGGACGATGCGTGTGCACCCCGGCAGCCTTGACCTTACCGGGAGCTGCCAGGTGCCGCTAAATCCCAACAGCTAAAGCTATCCCTGCCATCCCCCCCGCCCCGCCACAGAACCGGCTGTAAGGATTGACGGCTCAATATGCGCACTGTGCTTAGTAGTAGTACTGTATAAATGCTAAAGTTTCACGGCTCCATTAGCGTCTATTATTTATCTACTCCAAAGTCCTCTCAGGCACCTGGGAAGGCACTGGTAGATATCTGTGCTGCAGTATTCTGTAATTACATTGGTAAATACCTTCCAATTACTGGTTCCTCATAGTTGACAATCAGTTATGAATTATCCTTGCTGCATTGTATATCTTTGTCAGGCTTTCTGCCACGTGAGCACTGTTATCTATTTATAGGTAAGGGCATTTTTTTTTTTTATCAAAGGTTATTTAAGAAACTCGATACAAATATTGAGTCATAACAAAAATAATATCCAGGCGTTTTGCCTGCGACTTGTTAGCAAAGTGTGCATGTGCTCCTTCTTCTACTGGTCTGCTTTCAGACTATATTTGTCAGGAGAAGCAGACCATGGATTATCTCCTGAGAGGCTCTGTGGCATCACAATGCACCCCACAAGATCTGGCGACACCAACACCAGAAGCGGTGACCTGTGCCGATTATTGGGTACAGACCATATAGAAAGGTTGGACTGGAGACACGATGAAGAAGATAATAGCCTACTACTAGAGTTACTCCTCCAGGTCCAGGGCTAGGGGTGCATGTGGATGGTCCTGGATGGAAGCTCTGCTGATGTCTGGGTTGTTCCTAGAGCCGTTTAGAAAGTGGTGAATTTGTTCCCCGTCCTGTGGAAAAATGAATCCATGTGGAAAACAAGGAAGTTGCTCTTGAAGGAATTATCCACGGAAATTGCCTTTTCCACAGAACAATAATGAAACCCTGCCCCATGCCAGGTCTGAAGCACTGCTGCTGCGTGAGCAGGAGTTCAGTTTGGAGACCACAACAAGCGTCCTTCCCCCGGACGCTGGGGACACTGCCCCCCAGGCAGTTTTGAAAGCATGGAGGTTTACTGTCTACTGGCAAACCAGGAGTTAATAGCAACTTGAGTTCACCCAGGTGTTTTGGAGGCCTGAGCCAAGCCCTGGGAGCCTCTGCACAGACTGCTCTTCTGGAGGGTTCAGGCCCCGAGGCTGCGGGTGGGGAGAGAGGCAGGGGTGCACACATGCAGGGCTGTGGGCAGATGCTCCCCTCCTCATGGTTGCTTTCTGCTTTGGGATCCAACCTTGCCCTGCCCAGATAGCTGAGTGTGAATGGTGCTGAGGGGGCACCACTGTATCCCCCTGGATGGACCCCCATGCCCCTGTACCTCACCATGGGACAGGCATGTTCCAACCCCAATGCATCCCATCCCCATGGGATGGACTGGAGCAAGGCACAATGTAGCCACAGAAAACATGTGAACACACGCATGAAACACACATGTGCAGAGCTCCAGGATGTGCCCAGACTCACTCACACTTCCATTCATTTGCACTGTTCAGCTTCTCCCTGCTGGTCATGGCTTGATGCAACAAGAAGCAACTCTCGGTGGTGGCTTGTGTATCCCCACTACATGTGTACAAATGCATGTGTGCAAACACGCATGTGTGTGCCAAATCATGGAGAAACAGGGCTGGCAGGGTCCTTGGGTGTGGGGGGGATCCATTTAATCCAACCCCCTGCTGAAGGCAGGATCACTTCTGTTTAAACATGCTCATGTAGGTGTTTGTCTAGAATGCACTTGTGTATCCAACACATGCACTCACGCACAGAGAGCCTGTATAAATCACACCCACCCACACAATGCCAATATGAATCTCACACACTCAGGTGTGCCCACATCCCAGGCTGATCACTGGTGCTGAGTGCAATGGGACCATTTTCCTGGCGGTCCCCAGACTGAGACTGGGGGGTGTCCGGCTCCGAGCCACTCTCCTCTCGGGGGCTTGTAAGTGGTGCGCTAGGGCAAAGGCTGGGCCTGGCGGTGCCTCCCGCCCTTGTCCAAACAGACCTTCCCCTGGCCTGTGCTGCAATGATGTTTATCGAGTCACACACACATCCTGTCTCCTGCATTTTTCATGGGCCTGGGCCCCTGCGGCCACAATGCTTGCTGATCAAACAGCGGCGGAGCCAGCGTGGGCAGCGCCAGCCTGGCTCCTATGGAGAATTCCCCTCCCCTCCTTGCAGCCGGCTCCAGCCTCCGGGACCCCCAGGGTACTGGTCCGGCTTTAATGGACAGAAGAGGCAGGGCAACTCTCAAGAGGGCTCTGAGGGTCTGTGGGAGGAGGCGGCAGCCAGGCCCAGTCAGGCTTAGCCGGAGGAAGTGGCCATTCAACACGGCACAAGTGAGGGGTGGGAGGCAGCAGTGGCCTGAGCTGAATCACTCAGAGTTTTGTTGGGAGCAGGGGGGAGAAGACCCAGCAGTCCAGACCCTTTGCTACCTGCCTGGTTGCATGTGAAACCTGAGCGTGCATCCACGTGCAAGGGTGTCACCAGGGCAGTGTCTTTCCCGGGGTGGGCTGCAAATGTGAGTGCCTGGCTCTGAGGTCAGACATGTCCTACGTTCCCCTCTCTGCCACACGTTTTTGCATGTGCCTGTGCTGGCATGTGCGTGCCCATGTGCAAGGTGTGCAAGTGTAAATGCGCCTCGTCCCCTGGCAGCCAGGCTTCTGTGCAGCTGCATGCTGCTCTCCACCGCGAGCCTCAGGGAAGCTCCCTGCTCGCAGCCCTTGTATGGTTCCACATCAGCCCTCTGGCCCCTCCATCCCATCTGCCCGTGCCCTGCAGGGCAGGGCCGAGAGGTCACTGGGCTCCTTGCAAGACAGCCCCCAGATGCATGCGAGTCGGGGTGGGGACAGCCCCCATGATCCAGCCAGCTTTGGGCTTCCTAATGAAGGACTGATGCATCACGGAGATGTGCAAAGCTATTAGCCCCGCGGATCAGCGTCCTCCCTCTGGGCTCAGCTGCTCACCGTGGGCAGGGGCCATGAAATTGCTTCCAGGAGACTTGTTGCTTTCACCCAAGCTGCCGCTGCCATGGCCTGGCCCAGAGCGTGTGCTCTGCTGGCTGGCACGGATCAGGCCTGATCCCCCTAAAACCCTGACCTGGAGCCCAGGGGCCCTTGAGGTCTCTCCACCAGTGTATTCCCACTCTTTGCTCTTCCTTCAGGTCAGTGGGTTGCATCCATCTGAGCTTGTTCCCATCCCTCCTGTGCTGGGCACCTCTGGCAACCCTGGCACTGGAGGCTCTGCATGCCCCTTCGAGCAACCCGGGGTGGTGATGCATGTGCTCTGCTGCAGAGACAGCCTGCGGTGGCTTTGCTCCTGGGCTTCTGGGTCAAGCGCAACCCTTGTGCGCTGGGGGGAAGGATTAGGGAAGGCAGGGGATCTAGGAGCCAGGCAGGTCCCCTTGTAGCAGGGCTACAGCACTCAGCTGAGGGGGGAGGCACCCAATCACCCGTGTGGCCTGTGTCCCTGATGGCCTATGCTGGGCACATGCTGGGGCAGAGGCAGTGCTCATGGGGAGTGCATTTAGGACCCACACTGTGCCCCCAGCACCATGCTGCCCTGCAAAGCCCTATAAGAGCTGGTCCTTAGGGCCTTGCCTCCAGCCACTATCAGTCAGGCACAGAGAAGCAATGAGGCACTGGGACAGGGAAAGCTGGGTCGGTGCTTGCTACTGAGGGCTACGGAGTGCCCCGAGGGCTCCTTGACTGCCTCTTCTGCCCTGCCATTCAGGCAGGTAGGTTTCTCCACGTGGCCACGGATCAGGATGATGCACAGAGGCATCCACAGGCCAAGCAAGCTCATCCCAAAGCATCCCCCGGCTGGCACCTGTCTCAGTGACAAACACGTCCACGGGACTCAGGGCCACCAGCCCCTGCCAAAGCAATAGCATGAGTTGTTGGCAATGAATAATGCAGCTAGCTCCCATGCTCGGATATCCTCTGTAACTGTCCCCAGGGAAACCCTCCTGCCCACCTCTTCCCAGGCACACATTTCCATGGGAAACCACAGCTGGGAGAGATCCCCAAGGGATCAGTGCTGTGATACCCACACCCAGGGCACTTTTCCCGTTGCATCTGCCTATCGTGCCATGCACCCCTGGGACCAGACGCCCATCTGCATGCCCAACACAGGCACCTCTCAGTCTCTCTGCTTTCCCTTGCCCCCGTATCCTAGGGCCCTGCACTGAAGTGGGGCCCTTATGAGCGCTCTTTAAATAAGAGCCGGGAAGGTGTTAATAATTCATAAGCCGTGTTTGACAATGTAAAGCGCAGTGAGGTTATTTGCATCCTATAGCAGGGAAACAAATGCCACGATTTGCCAGCAGCTCCGATCCCGCTGCCCAGTTTTTTCCCGGGCTGAGCATAAATAACACAATTTATTCAAAGAAGCCCTTTCTCCTATTTACATTTATATTGAATAATTTAAAGCACCTTCCTCTATTTCCATAAATTATTCCCTCCAGGACAGAGGGAACCTGCCCACATCTGAGGCACATGCTCGCGTGTTGTGGGGAGGGAGTGTTTAATTACATTAACATGCACACGTGTACACACACACACACACACACACACACACACACATGCTGATGTGCAATGAAGGGCTCTACCAGTGGCTGGGGAGAGTTGTGTGGGGCAGGGGCAGGGGGATGTGGGGGTCTGGTATGGCTTGGGTTGGAGAAGGATCAGGGGGCTGAGCATTGCAGCAAAGGAAACCCAGGCTGAAAGCACCCTGGTGCATGGCAAAAGCAGACAGGCTGAGCAGGGAGTGAAGGGGGTGGGATTGGGGTCTCTGATCATGCATCGATGGCAGAACAACCTTTTCCCTGACACGCTCCTGGCTGCTCTGCTCTCCCTGAGGTCCAGGGCCCCAGATCCCTGGTTGGCGTTCATCACTACAGCTCCGTGGTAGTTCGTGGACAGCTCAGCCCCAGCTAAGGGTCTCCCGGCTGGAGCCCTCCCTCTATCCCCCTTCCCCTACATTTCCACCACTTGCTGGGGTGCCTTTGGGTTGGGTGATCTCCAAGGCCCAGGATCTGCCGCGCGTGCAGGTGGAGACTCTTCTTCGCTGGCTTCCAGGCCAATTATTTGCAATATCAAGCACACCTGACAGGCAAGAGGAAACTGAGTCACGGGCCCAGGTGCCACACTGTGGGGAGAGTTCACTTGCCTCCAGGCAGACCAAGCATCTGCGTGTCGGAGGGGCGCCAGGATCCCTGCAGCCAGGCCCAGTGCTGCCGTGCTCTGCTGCCAGCCCAGGCTGGGGTAGATGCCTCTCCAGCCCTTCACGGGCACCGGTCCCTGCAGTATCCAGGTGCTGGGATCTGCTGTTCAGACTGGAGCAGAACGGACCCTGCCCCACCCCTCTGCAGCTTGACAGGTCCCAGAGCCCATGGGCTGCTGGCAGGGAGATGGTTTCTGTGCTCTGCATCCTCCGTCACGTCCAGTCTGATGGCCCCCTTCACTCAAGAGGCATCAGCTCCGCTCCATCAGTGAGCAGCCTCCTCCAAGGATGATCACAGGCAAATGCTGGCAGATGCTCTCCGTGCCCCTACTGAAATCATGGTTATTTATTCCCATCTTGCGCCTGAGCTCTGCTAGGCAGGGGCTGCTCTGCTGGCCCCGACCATGCACGAGCCCTGAGCTGATAGTCAGCCCTGCTCCAAGTGTCCCAGGAAGGCTCCAAGAGCAGCTTTATCCACAGCAGGAAGAGAAGGAAACAATCGACCCTTCTCAGGCCTTTCCAACAGGACCCGAGCTCCTCCCCCAACTCTTCCTTCTGCTTGAAAGTCCACCCGCCGGTCGTGCGCAGACAAATTAGATCAGTGCGCGCGTCTCCTGTCGGGCAGAGCCAGCCCTTAATGGGAGCTGCAGAAGTTGGGAGTAATTAGCAGTGGGAAAGAGCAGCTCTTTGTAAACAGGCTCTCCTGCCCTCCCACCCCCTGCTATGAACGGCATCTTGCTCAGGCTCAGCCTGGAAGGCCTCCCTGGAGTTTAATGTTCTCAGGCTAATTTGCTGCTGGAAGAGCTGGGTGATCCCCACGGACAGGAGGGGCCATTAATCAACTCTGAAGGGACAGGGTCTTCTTACCAGCAGGAAAGGTGCAGGTCGTGGCACTTGGGAGCTGGCTTATGGCATGACGGGAGCTTGGATCCTCCAGCCTTGAAAGCAGCAGCCGTGTGGGTCACAGGCACTGGTTACAGACAGGAATTATAGGGGCGGGGGGAGAAATCTGCTGGGAGATTGCCAGCCCTTGGGCCCACCTCTGCACAAACCATTGAGAGAGACAGACATCTCTATGGAAATGGAAGGGAGAACCCGATGGAGAGGAACAGGGCTGGGATGACCTGGGAGAGGCATGAGAGTTGTCAGTGATCTCTTGGAGGAGACTTTTGGGGGTCTACACAGACCCCAGGCAGCAATCAGGAAGACATTGCCTTCTGCTGCTACGCATCTCAGGGCAAGGACTGGGAGTGGAAGGCTTATAGACCACATATAGAGCCTCAGCAGCTGCATAGGGGTCATGCCGAGCCACAGAGCTGGACCACTGAACTGAATCCTGCTCTCGGATGGGTGTAAATCAGGAATGACTGAACGGCAGTCGGGGTCAGATGCACTCCACGTCACCTCTGCCTCCGAGCACCGGAGCCCAAGCAACCTGACACGAGCCAGGAATAAAGCAGAGACAGCCCCCAGCGAATCAGGCCTGGCGGAGTAACAGCCATGTTAAACTTTTAATTGAGAGTTAAATAAATCCACCTGCGTGTCATTTCTCCCCGGAAAATTCTCCCCGCAAGATAGCTCCCTTTTTTTGTTCCTGGCTATTGCTAACATTTCAGGGTTAGAGATTAATTATAATTGTAATATTACCATTTATTTTACTGCTGGCTGTACAGGGAGAATAAATCTAGCTGGAAAATAAATTGTGATTACTGTGTCTCCACTTAAAAGCGTGTGATATAGCCTCTGTATTAATGAAATATTATTGACTAATTCTATTGAATTTGGCAAAGGTTTTTCCCCTGCCTCCTCTGTGCTGGAGTAGAAATCTCTGAAATGAAACCAGAGTTCAACTCCTGGCATCTTGCAAACTGCTAGATCAGAGATGAAAATGATGAACGTCCTTTCATTTTTCCCCCCCCTTAAAATAACTTGTTCCCATTCCCCTGTCCTTTGTCTCATTTATTTCTCTGAAAGCCAATACTCAGCGGGTGCCTCTGGTAGTGTTTTATGTTGGAGGGCACAGATACCCATTTAATTAACTCCATAATTGTATGGTAACTGCTGGCCCTCAGATTGCTCAGTAAGCACCGGATAGATTAAGACAGTAATTTCATGGTTATTTCTGTCTTCCCAACTAGTGGTCTCTCAGGGACAGATTCAGAGGCCCTTTATTCACTGCCTAATCAGGCAGAGCCAGGCAAAACTGGGCATTTTGGGGCAGTGGAGAAAGACCGGAGAAAGGACCTTAGGATGTGACCCAATGACTTAAATCATTACGAGTGTTATTATAGCATTCAGACCAGAGCTGCATTGTGTCAGGCTCTGCACAAACACAGTGGGAGATGCTCTCGTAACCAGTAATATATTGACAGTCTCAACAGGCAAGAGTGAAAGGGGAGACAGAGGCAGAGAGAGGGGCACCCAGCAGGGCAGTGGGAAAGGCAGGCTCAGAGCCCTACACCACTGCCTCCTTGACTAATCAGGTCCCCTCCTAACCCCCAACTGATGCCTCCTAGTTGCCCTATACCCAGGGGTGAGCTTCGGCCACCAGGAGTAGGTCTTTGCAAGCCACAGTGTTGCTGAGTTCCCAAGACACTCCTATGTAGTTGGTTGTCATTCCCTGTAGTGCTCCTGCCGCATCCTAATGGCCCTGCCCCAGATGCAGTGTGGAAATGATGGGGAGCCGAGAGAGGGGAAAGGCAGAGGTGCAACATCCCCCCATCTCCCGTGGGGAAACGCGTGAGCCTGGCTCCCCGGCTCTGTGTAGGGCGATGGTGTCTGGAAGCAGCTGCCTGACACAGCGTGTCCCCTGACTCATCTGCATGAAGCGCAGATTGAGGGACTGAGGGCAGCGCAGCTCTTCATCGTCCAACTTGTTATTGAATGTGGCAGCATCACTGGAGGAAGCAGAGAGGAGTTCGGAGTGCAGCTTCTGTCTCTCATGCCAGTGCCCCTTAGTCATCCTCGCCGATGGAGGTGGATGTACAGGCCGTGCAAGGAAAGACAGATGGTTCCTGCTAAATGCTGCCTACGGGAAACTTGCTGGTAGGGTTGGAGGCACAGACCTGGGCAGAAGCTGGGAGAAAACCTGCAGCAAAATCAGGATGAGAGAGAGAGAGAGAGAGCTCTCCTGGTCCCAGCTTTACCACTCGTGTTGCCTACCTCAATATCCTTCCTCTTGATATAACTGTACTCCCTCAATTCGCTGTCTTTGAAGCCCTTCTCATCACCACACAGACATGTTTCCCATGAGCTCCTGGCACTTGCAGCAAGAGCCTATTGCCAAGATGAGCCACAAAGGCTCTCCCGGCTGCAAGCGCACTTCACAGCGAGCGAACCCCACGCAGGCACGTAGTAGGAAGCACTTTGATTTATTAGCTCTGGCTCCTTCACATTATGAAACCGGGTGGCACATGAACAACAGCTCTTCTCTGCACCGGGGGCATTCTGCGATGTTTCTGAATTGGCTTCTCTGAGCCCCAAGAAATGCCAAACCTTGCACCCTGCTTCCTTCTGGACTGGTGTGCCTCAGCTCGGTGCTCTCCAAGTGGGCTCCGAGGACCCAAGTCTGACTTAAGTTTCCCTGCAAAAGGTTTGAACGAGTGAACAAAGCATCGGTGGGAGCACAGCCTTCACTGCCCACCAGGCTGGATCTGAAAACCACTGAAGTCAATGAAAGTCTTCCCTCTACCTGCAGGAATACTGGATCAAAGCACAGGGTGAGCATTCAGGCATCAGGCAGTATCTACTCTAGATGCTGTCATGACTCCGTGAACGCCAGTCTCATCAGGGACTGACTGAAGCAAGGGGGAGATTGCAGAGAAGCACTCAATATGGAGCCCATCCAAGAGCCCTCATTCTTCAAACTATCTTTGGCTGCAAGAACATCTGGAGAACATCTGGTGCTGATGGTGCTTGTGACAATGCTCAGTGTACTGGAAACTCCATTTGGGAACGCCAAGGAAGTCCTCGCTCCGGATACATCTCCCAAAGCCCCACATGATGGGAGCCCCCAAAGCCCTGAGCAGGGGACCATTAGAGAATTTGTGTTTGAACACCGGAGGCAATTATTCATGTTCATCCCGCTCCAAGTAGCTACCAAACACCATGTGGTTTTCCTCAGTGTTAATAAAAGCCTAAATGATTCTTCATTAAGAAGCCCATTAAAAAGCCTGCAGTTTCCTCGAAGCTCATTAGAGGATATTCTTCCCAGTAAATTATCACATTGGAGTTTTACAGAAGTCTGAGGGAAGATGCCCTATTGTGATTAATCCATGATAGATTTTCTCGCCTTCCCTCGCCGCCCGCTCCCCAGACCGGGTTCAGCTCATTGCTGAACCCCTCGGTTTCTTGGAGCGCAGCTGTGATCCTCCCACTCCTCGCTGCGGGGACGTCTTCCAGAGCTGTGAGGTGAAGAGCTTGCAATCCATCTTCGTGGGCCTCCTCTTTGCTGTTGACTTTGCACCGGGGCCTCTGTGTGGATTTCTTTGTGGAGATGCTTATTCCCATGTCTAGCTTTCCCTTTTCTTTCAGGGAACAGAGGATCTGCAACAGGTTCTCTCTGTGGCCATGGAGGTGGCGAAGAAGAGACCAGCCTGCCCTGTCCTGCGAGCAGGAGTCAGGGTGTTGGTGCTGAGCAGCCTCCCCCCTAAGATGGAAGAAAGTCGCGGCCTTTATAATATATACACTCCTCATGAAAACCACACTGGCTGTCCCTATATATTTTTTTCCACCCTCATTTCCCAGCAGCGAAGAGCAGGATCAACCGCAACCTGAAAGCCCAAAGGGCTAAAAACAGGATGTGCAGAAGAACGGCTTGAATTCAGGCCATGCGGGAGTCAGCTGGTGCCAGCCCCGGAGTCAAATTTGCTGAACTCATGAGCTGGGGATTACCAAATTTTGGGGAAAGCCAGCTGCTTTAAAAATAAACCCACTCCATGAAGTATTAAAATCTTTTTTGATGGTACATTATACCCTTGGCCATTCAAAAAATCAGTGGCTATAAATGATGTTTGCATCCTGAAGCCAAATTGGGAGAAAGAACCAGAGAAAATCCATCTGGCTGGAGAGGACAGAGCAGGAAGGGCCAGTGCAGCGCAATTATTTCCATCCATTCCCAGTCACAGGGAAATTAAGTACAGTAATGGGGCTGCCAGGCCCTCCTCCGAAGGTGGCTTTAAATGATATTGATGTGGTGCTAATAGCCGCACAGTTTGTCTTGTGCATATTGCAGGGGAGCAGTTGGAACTGCCACGTGGACAGGAGCTTGAGCAATATCCCGTCACTCTGGTTGGATTTGTTTCTGGGGATTTAGTGTTTCAAAGCCCGCAAAACAAATTCCAGCACAGCAAGCCGTCCAGCTGCATGAGGGATCTCAGGGCCTTGATGCCTGCTTGATCAGCGCACCCAGCTCACGGGGGCCAAGTCAGATGCTCAGAGAGAGATCAGGGCCCCAGCATCCTAGGTGCTGTGTGCACCTGCCTTGTCTGGCTAGCATGCTGAGACAGGAAAAGGGGGAAGGGAAACTGAGGCATTGAGAGGGGAAATGACTTGCCCAAGGTTAAATAGCGGTGTCACGGGCAGAGCTGGAGCAGAGTGCAGGTGTTCATGATCCCAGCCCAGATCCCCATGCCGTTGATCCTCCTCCCTTGTGCTAGCCTATGATACAAAGTCTTCCTCCAGCTGGGTTCACAGCCCCATCCAGGACACTAACCAGCCGCGATCCTCAGCTAGCATCTCTCAGTGTAACCTCACTGACATGCATGGGGCCATACTGATTTTCTCCAGGCAGCTGCTTCTCCTCTTTGTTTCCCCTCTCCCTTGCCGACCTAGGAGGGTCCAGTTCTGCAGAGCTCATTCAGGGACCAAGCTGCCATCCTGAAACCATGGGAGTGGATTATACCCTGGCAGCAAAAATGAGGTCTTACTGTCCGTCAGGCTCAGCCTCCTCTCCTCTGCCAGGCCCTGTGCTGAGACCCAGCTACTGCCCTCCCCACAACATGCAGAAGAAATCCACCCATTTGCTGCCAAACCCTGGACCGGCTCTAATCCAGCCCTGGCCCACTCAGCCTGCTCCCTTCCCTGTGGCAACTGGGCATTGGGAGCGCTAACGAGGGAGTGAACCCTGCCCCAAAGTGTCCAGCATCAGACAGGCTTCTGTATTGCCAAGGCTCATTGGTGAAGCCTGATCTGGGTCCAGGTCTGGCGTATGGCTCCTACAATCCTGTCTGGAGCAAAGGAGGCAAGGCCAGGCTCAGGATACCAGGGCCCCGAGCGAGGCTGGGTTAACACCCCCTTTGGGGCTCTGCAGGAGAGTTTGGATTAACAAGACACAAGATGAAGGATTTCACTGCAGGGGAAAGCGGCCAATGCAAGTGCCTCTCTCCCCACCGAGGCCTCATTAATTATTGTTTGTGAAGCGCAGAGCACTGCAGATGAAAGGGGCTATCTATGTATTGCAGGCGCTGGTCCTGCTGCTAGCAGGCAGGGATTGCAACCGCGTGGGGAACGGGTGCCGTGAGTGGGAGATTTCCAGGGTCCCTGGGGCCCCTTGTCTGCCCCACGCACCCTTTGGGTTGTATCTTGGCAGCCTCGTCTCCTCCTTGTTTCCCCTCTCGCTTGCTGGCCCGGGTGGTGGCAATCTGAGTGTCTCGCTGAATAATAATACCGATACTAGAGGGTCATGGAGGAGTGCAGCACGTGTACAGTGCGCGGGTGAATCCTGGGTAGCCTTCAGATGCTGCAGATGAGCGGGTGGGGGTGCGATGCTTCCTCCCTAAATGCTCAGATTCGAGATCCCATTCTCACTCCTTTCCTCACCGAGGCCTCCCTTTCCTTGGGGGAGAAGCTAATTCACCCTTCCTCCATTCAGTTGTGTGCAGATACCCTTTGTGATGCTCCCTGCTCTGCCTTGGACTGACCCTATGGCTCCTGGTACCAGCTGCCCTGTCAGGGCGATGCCCGTGCCAGTCCAGATCAGAACATTTCCTAGGGATTCAGGGGCAACAGGAGCTGGGGGCAGTGCTTTATCTCATCTCATCTCATCTCAGGCTGCCCAGGAGGAACCAAACTGATCTGGCAACTGCTCTGTACTGACTGTAGGTGCGTCACCCCAGTGCCTGCTGGACCCAGATGAGACAGGCCCCAGTGCATGGTGAAAACACAGCCCTAATGAGCTTCCAAGTGCTAGAACATGATCCTGGGGATTAATAAAGAGCCAAATCATCTGGCTGGGGAAAATGCCACTGCCTTCTTATCCCACAAGTGCATTCTCCAAGCTTATTCTTCTGAGAAACTTTCTGCCTAGGAGGGCGGTCGGGCACTGGGACAGGCACGGAGAGATGTGGAGTCTGCATCCTTGGAGACCTTCAGAAACAAGTTAGATAGACACTTCGCTGGGGTGGTAGAGCCAGGGGTGATCCTGGCTTGAGCAGAGCCCTGAATTAAATGACCTTGTGAAATCCCTGCCAACCCAACTTTCCTATCTTCTTTCAGAGCAGAGGACACTGGGACCAAGTCTTACCCCAATTCTATTCAACTCAATGCATGAGCTGTCCAGTTGGCATCCATCCACCGAGTTGGCAGCTCCGACCTGACGTCCGGTCGATGCCCATTCATTGAGGTGGCATCCATCCATTGCCTAGCTGGCAGCTCCACTGAGATTAATGGGCCTGATTGAAAGTGAGCAAAAATCAGTGCAGTCCCATGGAAGCCAATAGGTCACAGGTTTAGGCGGCATAAATCTGCACGGCTTCATGCAAGTCAATGGGGCAGGTCGCACTAGCTGAGGAGCTGCTGCTGGAGATCAAACTTTCTCCCCGTGTCTCGGGGCCTGAGCTAGCTGTTAATGTAAGATGAACGCAAGGCTGGGCAGGAGCCGGCAGGGCTATCTGGGCACGTGCCGTGTGTGTTTTTCTCTCCCCTAACTGAGATGATTATTTCTGTGCATTGTGGCTCCAAAGTGAACATCACTGATACAGGCACTGGCTCTTATCACACGGCTGCTGCAAAATTGCTTTCAAATTGTTTTACAATTGGGTTTTGCTCGCAAGCCTCTTGATTGAGCCAGGCAAACTCGACATGAGAAAAGAGTGTGGGGGGGAGGAAGGCGGCTCAAGTGGCTCTGATTTGTGGGGGGGAGGGAGGACGTGGAGCAAGACAGGCCCCTGGATCAGAGCTGAGAGGCTGTTCCATAGCCTGGTCCTTGCTGACAGCCCCTCGGGCAGTGGGCGAGCCTCTGCACCACCTGTAAGCACCTCTTAGGTGCCTAAGCCTGATGTCTTGCAGCCTGCTCAAGTCTCATTCCCACCCCTGCCTTTGCCACACTCCGTCCTCTGAAACATCCACCCGCCTTTTGTGCTTTGCAGGGCCTTGAGTAGGGTTGGCTCAGGCCCTGCATCCATGCTAAATAGCTCAGTGGGACCTGGAGCCAAGTCCAAGCGTCACTTTGGCAAAGGGTCAGTGGCTTCCCTGGGGCTTGGATGCTATCCCATGCAATCAAGTGTGGACCTCTTCCCTCGCAAGTGCACAACACCAGCCCTTCAGGCACTTGGCACAGCTGAGGCAGCTTCTTTCCTGGCGATTTTCTCCCCCTTGCCACGCAATAAAAATAAAACAACACCCGATCCAACAATTCCAAGAGCAGCAACTTTGTTTAAATAACTTTATAATGAATCTCGGCCCTTCTCCCAACAGATGCCTTTGCAGTAATATCTTGAAGTAGCAATGGAATAAAATAAATCAACTTTTACAAACTCATAAACTCATAGAGGGGAATGTAAACCAATTTCTGATCTAGTTGAGGCGCACTGAGATTTCACCAAGTGGCACAAAGCTTGAGTGGGTTCTGAAATTGCTCTTGAACTGGAGAATTTGTCTCCTTTTTTCTCTCCCACCAGTGCAGAAGACAGCTGTTAACCCTGTGTACACACAGACACACACACACCCTTTGTCTCACAACTTGTGCATGCTCAGACACGCTTGCACACCCAAGGGCACACACACCTTCACATGCAGGGTCACATGCACGTGCCCGCATGTACAAAGACACCACCCATCTTGCACACACACACTCAGCATGTGCTGTGGCACCCTCTAGTGCCTCATCTTCCCCAACACAGCAGGAGGTTTGAATTACCCTATAGGTATAGGATTTATAGGTAGGCTTCCCATGAGCCTTAGTGGAGAATCTGCCCCTGTGTCAGGAGTCCTCTGTATGCCATTTACGGTGTGGCTGCTTTGCAAAGGTTAAACCCCCAAGGGCTCTGTTCAAACAATACAGCTCCCAGTGTTTTGTAAGAGTCAGGACTACAATCACACCGCCTCCCTCCCACACAGCCCTATGTGCTTTGAATTGTCTTGCAGAGTACAGCTGCGCCCGTCACCTAAATTTCCCCTTTCCCTCGTGCTGCATGAGATGGTGTTGGTGGGGCTGCCGCCTTCCACCCCAGAGGTGGCTGCATCGGGCTAAATGCGTGCGATGCCAAGAGCGGTGGGCGGTGAGGTGCCGGGTGTCAGCTGTGGTTACACTCGCCCCCCTCCTTGGCATTCATCCCCAGCCTGGGAAACACCAAGGCAGTGGAGCCTGTACACGTGGCAAGATCAGCCTCCGAGACCTGTTTAATGACATGGAGAGCAGATGCCAGTGAGCTCCCGGCTCTGGAGAGCTCTGCAGCTCAGCAGGCCGCGGGGGAGAAGGTGGAGCGGGCAGCTGGGCACCGCGATACCCGGCGACTGGGCTCTGCCGTGGCTGATTAAACCTAGAGGAATGATCCAACATAAGGTCCAGGTGGAGAGGACGTGGTCAGGGCTGAGCAGGGCCAGCCTCCCTTGGTTGTGCAGGGACGCGCCATCCGTGGCTGGAGGCCTGGGTGTCGCAGGGTTACTGGATGGGTGGCTCATCTCATCCTTCTCCTCCCTGCTGCTGCATTTGGGAGAAAAGCAGCTTAGCTGATTCTGGCCAGTGGTGTCCAGGACTTGCGGTGTCCACCTCCGTGCTGCCTCCCTTTCCCCTTCCCCTTCCCCTCCCAGAAGTTCTTGCCAAAGCCATTCCCCATCTCCACCATCACCGGAGCTAGTCACACAGCGCTGCACCCCTGCAGAGCCACTGCGTGGGGACGGGGTTGCTGTAGCAACCGCACGCTGCGTGTGAACCCCCCTGCACGCACAGCCCTGGCCACCGAGAAGCCTGCCGCATCTTCAGTGCCGTGCCCGGGTCACTCAGCTTATACAGCTGTCAGAGATAACAGGGCCGGGGAGACATGGCGATGCATGCTAACACGCGCCAAGGGGCCGGCAGGCTGTTCCTGTCATGTTCGGAGGGGCTGGCTCCAGGGACTGCAGCTCCTGGACCACGGGCAAGCCCTGGTGGGGCCGATGGTGACCTCTTGTTAGCTCACCAGAGCACAGGGAACCGAGGTCAGTTCAGGGCATGCCCGGAGCACACCTGACTCCCCTGGGTCTCCTCTATACCTACCCCAGCTGGTTCATGCCCAGGAAGGAGGGGACCCTGAGATGTCCAACAGCGTCGTGGCCAGAGCAATGGCAAAAGGATTTGGTGGTAGGGGTCTGCTACAGACCCCCACATCAAGGGGAAGAAATAGATTTGGGGCTCCTGAGGCAACTCTCAGAGACCATAAAAGCTAAAGAGGCGGTGGTCATGGGGGACCTAAACTACCCGGACATCTGCTGGGAGACACAGACAGCAAAGTCCC
>NW_017728936.1:10187434-10212050 GCF_001723895.1 Crocodylus porosus | reverse complement strand
TAATGTAGGCCCAGCACTCTTTCCTGCTTATGCAGGGGGTCGGACTCGATGATCTACTGAGGTCCCTTCCGACCCTAGCATCTATGAATCTATGGGATTGGACTGCTAGGATGTCCCAAGCCGTCAGCTCTGCTGCTCTGCACCCACAGACAGCCCCCGATAGCAGGGGTTGCCTGGAAGCCCCATGTCAGACCCTCTCATGTTACTATGGGGCATGGTGACTTCAGCAAAAGCCAGGGGACAGTGTCTTCAGACACACGGGCATCTTGCAGCTGGGATGAGCAGCTCTATTCCCAGCCCACTGCCTGGGCATTTACACCGTCATGCAATGGGCCCAGCCGTCCTGGTCCCTGGCAATCCCTGGCAGGAGGTGGAGACCCCAGTGGGAACGTGGGCAGCCGACCCTTCCCACCTGCTCTTTGGGCATAGCTAACTGCATGGAGGTGCCCTCTCCTCCTTGCCCACCAGCCAGCCAGGAAGGGGACAGAGCTTCCCCTCTTCCCTTTCTGCTTCTCCCACAACATTGCTTCATTCCCAACACTGGAGAGAGATGGACCCACATCTCCCAGTCTTTGGGAGGGGGGTAACCCTGGGATGACGGCCGGCTGCAAGGGGGCGACGTGTTTGGGGGGCATGAGAGGGCTCCCCCGCAGACGGCAACACGAGCCAGGAGGCAGGCAAGGGTGGGAGCCAAAGCAGCCTCCCGGCAGCTCCGCAGCTCAGCTGCGCACGTCTGCCGCGTGCTCGGGACGAGGGGTTTCGGGCGGCTGGGCTGATCCCCCAGCCGTCGGCAAGCAGCGTGAACGGGGCCTCTGCGCACGGAGCCCATCTTCCAGATCAGCAGCCAAAGACACAACACGACTCTTTCCCGGATACGCTGATTAATAACCCCGCAACACGTGCCGTGTCCCAGGAAAGCCAGGGGGGGACGTGCGCTGCATGGCAGGTATTACCGGCTCATGAGTGTGGTGGGAATGCTAACCAGCAGGTACCTGGCTCTGCAGCGCTGTGCTGCGCGGACAGCCTGTCGGCTCTGGAGCATCTCCGCTGCAGCCTGGCAGGAGATAGCATCTGAGCCGGGGGAGCACACTGGCAGCCCCGCAGGAAGGGGGGACCCTACAGGCACTGTTGCACATGCTCCACGAGGCCCAGACCCCTCGGCCTGTTTGTGGCTTCGGATGCTAAAGAATTAGCCAGTTTACCCGCCATGAGTGATGGGCCCTCGCTCCCGGCAGAGGCAGCATTGGCGTTATGACATGTGAAATAGAGCTCCTGCTCCACACGAGTGTCCAAGGCGATGCTTCGTTATTGAAATCAATGGGTGTCCATGAGTTCATCCTTGAGAGGCTGCACAATTCCACCCAGCCTCCGGATAAATTCTCCCCGGGCTCCGCTGGGACCTTCTCATCTGCATTATTTATAGCAGCGGGGGGCCCGTGGAGATTGGGACCCGTTTGTATAAGGTTCTCTACAAAGAGAGTCAGGCTGGCGATATGGGAAGAGATCATGGAGGGACACAGAGGCACAGCACAGACTCGGTGCATCTCCCAAACCTCACTCTGTGCCATTAAAGGAAACCTCTTCCCATGGACGGCAGCTGTTGCTACTTCCCCCAGCGCCGCAGCACCTGCCGCGAAAGTCGGGCCATGTTCTCATCATCAGTTTGTCTTTACCAGAAGCACATGCCCATCCACTGTGTAATTAACCCAGTTAACTGAGACATTGATCCACGCTAACTCCATGAAACCAGCTTATTATCTACAGTGCTAATTAGCCACGCGGCTTTGGTAGCATATCCTTCTCCAGGTGGAGGAAGGGCAGAAGCCTTTAAAGCTGTTTGCTTCCACTCCCCATTTCCTCATAAGTGAGAGCTGGAAAATAAAAGCCTAAACGTACAGGTATGAAAAAGCCCCATTGAAGGAGTCCACCAGTAATGGTTAGATGTGCACGTCCCAGCTGGCATGCAGGAGGCAGGAGCGACACCCTGTCATAGAAGGGGGTGAAAGAACGAGTTGGGTACCAAAGCCACGTCCACACTTGGGTTCTGCACCTTTTAGACATCCATATTGCCTCGTGACAAAGCACGGGCTGTGTGGGCACCAGCAAAGCTGGGCTGTGCACATAGAACTGCCTCTAGTGGGATCACAACCCGTCCTTACCCCGGCCTAATGCTGTAGTGTGGACAGTCCGAAATGGTCTTTATAATCTTGGGGGAAATGTTGCTCAGCCAGAAGAAATGGTGGCTTTGCACTGGGGATAAAGAGAGGGGAAGCTGGCATTTTCCTTCTAGGTTTGTGCAGCACCTAGCACCCTGGGGCTCCAGACTGGTCTCTCATCCTCTAAGATGGAATAAGAATCTGGGTGCTACCGAAAGCAATGGCAATTACTGACTGTTTCCTTGAGACCATGGGTGGGTGGAGGAGAAATGCTAATAAATCATTGCATCCATTGCAATGATTGTACATATATTCTTGGGAAACCTCCCAAAACTAAGGCTGGGAGTTTTAAAGCTGCCCTAAGCACCCGACTCCCCTGCTCATTACTAGGATCTAGGTGCCTAATGCTGTTAGGTTCCTTTGAAAGTCCAGCCTAAACACCAGGTCTGAACCCAGCTGTGTTTGTACCGGATGCAAAGTGTGAAATTCAATGGCACCATAAACCATCTGGGATCACTGGAGGCAGCAACAAAGCTGAGGGAGGCTGGTTTTGTGCTGAGGACTGTCTGGTTTGATTCCTGGCGCTGCTTGCATCTCCTGCTGTGCGACTGTCCTACCACTCGCAGCTGTTGTGAGGCTAGAACCCATGAATGATGACTCGTAAAAGCACAGTTTTGCAGGTTTGAGAGTGGTGGGGGCCAGTACTTAGCTAGATCTGAGCGGAAGCAGGGAAAAAGTATAGATGACAGAAGCAACGCACAATCCACTGTGTATATCAAATCCCAACTATATAAAGCAGAGCCAGTTGCTACCGGAGGAAGCTCAATTTGGAGCTTTACTGCGGCATTTAGCATCGGGAGAGAAGTCCAATTTGCTCATTGTGCTGATGGGATATGAAAGGCAGGCTAGAGTTTTACTGCAGAGCAGTTGACCTAACTCGGGAGATATTACCGATACACAGCTGTTATTCAACATTTCAGAAAAATGGAGTCGTCATATGAAGCTGTCGGCTAAGGAAGCAATTAGACTTCAGGGCATCATGACCTGCAGTTCCAAGAAAATATACAGCAGACACAGAGCCCTCTTTGTCTTAGCCAGCTGGGAGCGCTATGGGAAAGGCACATAGGACACGATGCTTTAGTCTCCATCCCAGCTTCCCAGGTGAGCAGCAGAGAGTACTAGGGGACTGAATGCACAAGATCCCAGCTAGCAGAAGCCAGGCAGACTGAGTGGAGCAAAAGCCATGCACGGAGGGCTGAGGGTTTGCAAGGGGAGTATGCAAAGGGGTGAGGAGGCAGTGAGGAGTCACTGGAGGGAATGAGACCGATGAGGCACAAAGAAGGCATGGAGGAGTTGCCCGGCCAGCCTCTGGTGTGCATGGACGACTGCACAGCAGCCAAGGAAGCAGTGTTGCAGCCCTGGGGGAATGCCCAGGAAATGGGGCAATCTCTGCCCAGGGTAGCAGGGGGCATTTCAGAGCATGGGGAGCAGAGCGTGCAAACCAGCGAGGCTGTAGTGTGGGGACGTGGGTCCTGGAGATGGATGGGACTGTCCTAGGGGCAGAACCAGACCACTGCTAGGAAGGAGCTTTGTAAGCACTTGAAGAGGATTTGAGGACATGCTGTCTGGAGCGAGGGGCACAAACTCACACCCCAGATGCCACTTCCATCACCCAAATAGTCCCCATGGAAATGCACAGGAATGCCTGAGGGCTGACAGCCAAGCCTGTGCTGACGTGCATTGTTGGATTGCATGACTGGTCTGGCACAGGGCATCAGCAGTGCAGATGTGCCCTGTTAATGCCCTGCCAATGCCCAGAGCTCTGCATAGACCCCATGCTGAAGGCTGCCCCAGATGGCACAGCTGTAAAGGGGTACCCTGGTCATGCAGCTTGGGAAGCCAAAACTGACCCAATGTGGTGTCAGCTGTAGTTGCCTCTTAAGTGCTGTTGGTGCTTGGAGTTGGCTTGCCTTTACTCTGGTGCCCAGTGGGCTGTTTGGCTGGGGTGTACCTGGGCTAGCAAGGAGAGGGGTGTTCAGTCTCCATGGCTCGCCCTCTCCTCAGTCTTTCTGCTGCTGAGATCCGGCTCCTGAGAATATCAGCAGTGATAGATGCTTTCTTGATTGTACCCACATGGTCTGAGCATGGGGCTGCTTCATCAGCAACGGTAATGGCGCTTGGGGTACCAGCTTGAGCTCTAGCATGAAGACAAGTACCAGGCAGGGCTGCCCAAGTTTTGAGTTTGTTCCCCAAGCCTCAGCTGCATCTCACCCTGGACTGCAAAGGGAGCAGGCTAGGGTGCAGTGGTCATTCGCAGTGACTTAGTTGCCTAAAGTCATGCATGTGGCAGCAAAGCATTGAATGCATCCTTTTTGCAAAGCCCAGAGTAAAAGTCCTCCTCACACTGATTAGGAGATGTCTGGAGCTTGGGAGGGCTCCTTGCACGCAGAGCATTTCACTCCAGATGCTGCCTTTGCCATCAGACTGAGAGGAAAGGACCTCTCCAGTGACAAGGGGCTGGAGGAAGGAGCCGAGCATAAATCAAACTCCTCCAGCAGCCGTAGGAGGAGGGGGCTTGCCTCTGTGCTGGCTGCTGCGCCGTAATTATGTTGGAAGTCCATATCACCGGTTACACTTGTTCTCCATGTACAGCACGGGGCTGCTGGCTTGTTTAACAATGCACAGAGCATTGTTCTCTCTGCAGCCGTAACACCACCAAATTGATACTGCTCTTACCCGGGCTGCAGAGATAAGACATGTGTTCAGCACAATGTCAGGGCCATGATACCATCACCACACTGGGAAATTAAACATTTTGCCACAGCAACACAACCTGGGCCCTTCTCCAGCACAATGCAGAGCAGCAGGGAGGCTCCCCCTGGGGAAGGTGTGCAAGACGGCGCCCTTGGAGGGTCAGCTCTGATTCCCGCGGGGCTCAGAGGGGATGGGGCTGTTCTTAGAGCCAAGGGGCATGGATTAAAAAGGCAGCAGCTGAATCCTCCCATCCAGGGGGTGTTTGGGCGGGCAGCTGAGTCTGTCTCATCTATGCACGGCTCTCTCCACCTCAGCTTGCTCACATGCACTCCCTGCGCTACTTCCTGGGGGATTCTGGGGAAGCAGGAATGGCTTAGCCTGGCTTTTGCATGGTGCCTGAAATGCAGCAGGTGTATGTAGGCTAAGATGAACTGCAACGAGTATCTGAAGTCCCCAACTAAAGAGTCTGGGATGGAGGATGCTTACCTGGGAGCATCTGGATCCCAAGACCTCCAGACTTGGGCCTGCAAGTAGGATGCCTGCCAATGGATTTGGGAGCATCTGAAGTCCCAGGGTAATGGGTCTGGGATGGAGGATGCTCACCGGTTGTAGCACCATACAGGGTGTAGTGTTTGAAATGACTGAGTTTCTGCCTGCTCAATCATTATGGTTTTTGGAACAACTGAGTTCTGCTCACCCGATAGGATTTGGAACTGATTTGGCTATTTGACCTGGAACACAAACGATACTATTAAAAAAAAAAAAAATCTATGGTGCGTGTTAGGAGCAGGGTATGGGAGAAGTGTGTGTGTGTGTTTGTGCATGCATGCACATGTGCATTTGTGTCTGCCGGAGCTGGTTAGGAGATTTTTCAGTGTCCCCCCTCCTCCGCCCCCCAGCACTTGCCAGTTCATTAGCGTGGAGTCCATTCATGGTAAAGCATCATAAGACCATAAGAAGTACTGGGTCAGACCACAGGTCCACCTTGCCCAGTCTCTGTGTCACACCAGGGCAGGGTGGATGCTGGCCTGCCTGGATGAGTTTCCCAGACTTGAAACAAGGGCCTACAGCTTGCCAAGCACCGTCTTCGGACATTTGCACAAAACCCCAATGTATGGGCTTCCAGTTTGTGCTGTGGTTCGATCGAGTGTAGGGAAAAGAAAGGAAAAGAAAGCAGGAATTGGAAGGGAACATTGTGGCGTGTCTGGAGCTCAGTGCTTCCACGGGTCCCCGCTGATGCTTGCTGGGTTACCACCGGGGCAGATGTTTGCGACTGATTTCCTGACCTTGTTTGAAATGCAAAATGGCTTTTACCACCCCACCAACTCTTGAAGGTTTTCCTAGTCCAGGATGACTGGGTCTCGTCTCTCTGTTCAGGAACCAGACCCATGACTGCACTGTGCAGTGAGCTGCAGCATCTCTCCGTGCAGGTCACTCTTTGCCTCTTTGCATGGTGCACGGAAAGCATCAGGGTGCCCCTCAAGGTGCAGGAGCCCTGTGCCCACTGCGTGCCAGGCTGGGGCCAGCAGCGGGAGAGGCTCCACTTTGTGCGTCGGTGCCTGGCTGTCAGGAGGAGCAGAAGGGCTGCCACATCACACGCACATGGAGCCGTCAGAGACAGATGGTTCCAGGAGACCCACAGGCTGAATAGGGGGAGCAGAAATGCAGTTTTAATTAAACATAGTTTCCGAGTGCCGCGGGCCTGGGGGAGACAGAATGTGGAGAAGCAAAACAACATCCTCCGAACCTGCTTTTCCCCCGTTTTCTCTCTCCGGAGGGAGCTGGCTGTGGGCCTGAATCCGACGCCCCAAGAAATGGGAGTGGAAGTAGGCGCAGGAGGGTCACGCCAGAGAGGGGAGAGCTGTGTGCGGCAGGGGCCCCGTGGGGTGGGAGCAGAGACAGGGATGAGGACACATGAACCAGACTTTGTGAAGTGGAGGCAGGAGCCTGGAGTCAGAACAGGAGGCTGGGGCTGTCAGAGGGACATGCCCAGCCCAGGGGTGTCCAGGACACTTTACCCCCGGGGGGAGGAACAGCCAGGATGGGGACCGGGGATCTCTTTGCCACTCCCAGCTGCATCCCCAGTTCCCTGCCTGACCAGCTTTGTGGTCAGTTCTTCCACATCCTCTGATGGTAGTGCCCTGGGCAGGGGCTGGAGAGGACATGCTCCCTTGGGAGTGCAGAGCATTTGGACGGTACAGCCAGAGCCCCACACATCAGGTGCTGGCTGCAGCCTTGGCTTGTTGCATCCCCCTGCTCCAAGCATCCCCTCACCAATGCTGATACTGGGCACCGCAAACCCGACCCCCGAAACAGGAACAGCATCTTCCTTGTAGCAGTCCGAGCACTCCTGATGCCACACACGGAGAAACCCCCCGCCCCCGGGAGCGGCAGAGGCCAGGGGAGTGAGTGATGAAGCCGTCGGGGAGGGGTGAGGTAGGGTCACTGAGGCCTAACTGGACCGCGCTGATTGATGATGGAATAACGAGAAAGAGATGGGGCAGAGAGACAAGGGCGGTGCAATTAAGTTTCCTGACAGCGGTCCCTGATTACTGGGGACATGTGCTGGATAAGTCTTCCGATAAGGGCTCCCAGATGGAGGTGCAGCCACCGTGACTGTTGCAGAGGTGGTGACAGACCGGGGCCGATAAGGAGGGAGCTCTGCACACTGGCGCTAGCTGCCTCACGGGGAAAGGTCCTGCCGTAAGGACTCACTCCATGGACCCAGGCCAACCAAGCTAAGGGGCAGGGGGAACAGAGGCCACCCACCCCTCCCAGCCTGACCCCAAACACGCGGGCAGTGCTCTCCTGATGCATCATGATAGAGTCAAGCAATACGTTATTGAGGGAAAACAATTTTGCTAAAATCTGGGAGTTTCGAGGAGATTAAAATGAGTCTCCAGCTTGGGTTGAAGAGCCCTGGCCAACAAAGCGAGGAACTTTTCTCCCGCAGTCTCAATGTGCCACTCCGGCACGGGCAGGGAGAGAAGTTTTGTTTCACAAGTGCTGGAACGGGGGCTTTCAACCAACACGACTCCACCAGCATTGGATTTTTTCAACTAAAAAAATTACCTACATTCCAGGAACAGGCTGAAAGAAGAGTACAAGATCCACAAAAAGGAAAGGAAACTTTCCCTATTAGGTTAAATGAAATGGTGCTGGTGATCCACAAGAGATGTTTTCTTTACTTCCATCATCTGCTCCTCAACAGCTCGTCCCCAGAGCAGCAGGAGCAGCCATGCCCATCCCTGTGTGCCTTGAAGGATACCAAGCTTTGGGGGACTCACAGGCAACAGGCCCAGCTTCTCCAGGGCAAGAGACAAGCCTGGGCAGGGATGTTCAGAGCTGGACCCATCCTCATCCACCATCCCGAGTGGTTTGGTTTTGAGCCCACCTTGGCCCCCAGAGGCTCTCAGAAAGGCGTCTCAGCCTCACTCTGTCCCCACCTCATCCCCCTTCCCCCAATTTCCCTTGAGAAGTCCCATTTTCATACATTTACTGGTTTAATGCTTTGTTGGAACAATAAAAGCATGTTAATTATCCAGTAAGAAAGCCGACTGCCCTGGCAGCCCCCTCCCCCTCGCTGCCCCACAGCTATATATTAATCTTTTGTTAGTTCATTTTATTTGGAGCTGAATAAATTGGAAAAGCCGGAGTGATTCATGTACTGTGGATTGTGTATCGATCGGGCACACTTTCCTCTGTAAAGTCCCCATCCGTCACGCCGATCAGTGGGGCATTCGGGCCTCGCCATGGTTGTGGTTCAGGGTGGAGGAGTGGTGTGCAACCGTGTCCCAGCCCCTGCCCTGACCACGAGCCCTGCCGCATGGGGACAGCAGATGCAAAACCCTCAGCAGCAATAGCACCGTGCTCTTAATGCAGACCCCGAGGCCTCATCCTCAGCATCCTCAAAGGCCACACCGGGGTCTTCATGGAGCTTCCTCTGGTTTGGCCAATTCAATGGTTTGGTCTAGGATGGGGGTCACCAGCTCACGGTGCCACCGCTGCCAGCCGCTACCTAATTAAGTTTCCCATTGGAAATGCCCCAGAGGACATCATCCAAGGGGCTGTTGTGACATCTCAGCCCAGCGCCTGGGCACTTGGTTGAGCAGCAATAGCGGAGAGCAAGGAGTATGTGACCTATCTGTCTTGGTGTGTATCTGAGGCCTGTCACTCAGGCAGTCCCCAGACATCAGGCAAGGCAACTTAACCCCTGAGTCATGTATTATTGCTGCCACCAAGATGGGACCCTGTTGTGCCTGGCATAGAAAGAGACTGTGGCTGCCACCTCAACAGACAGGGTAGGTCACAGAAGTGCTGCTGCCTCCCTTATCCCATGGAGGACCTCAAATCCAGCAGGCTGAAATGACACATCCAAGGCCAGCCAGGGAGCCCACGAGGAAGCTGGCATCCAACCCCAAATCCCTTCACCGTGCCCTTCTGAGAAGCTATGGAGAGAGGGGAGGATGGTCCTATGGGCTAGAACATGTTGTAGAGGTGCGGGGCACAGCAGTGGGGTTGTGCCAGGGGGGATATCACTCCCTGAGCTCCCCCCACCGCTGGGAGCCGTCTCCAAGCCAGCAGCGAGGGACTTGTTTGCAGCTGCAGTCGCATCTAGGGAGTGCAGCCATGTGCTAATGGGGAAGCAGGCTCAGGCAACTGGATGCAATCTGCCATTGATCCAGAGGCTCTTCCCAGTGGGAGGCGGAATGAAAATGGGAAGATTTGCAAATTGGAAGCGGTGAGACTCTAACTACTGATAGGCATGGCATGGGGGAGGGGGGCAGGCCGCTGCTGGAGGAGGGGGCTGCAGCGACAGAACCAGTTCAGGGATGATTGCATAAGCCTGTCTGCTGGATGCCAAGCTGACACACGCCGTCTAATACCCAAGACAGACAGACCTAACATGAGCACCCGCCGCGGGCTGCGCATCAGCAGCCACGGGCACGCTCCAGACCAACTTATGCTCTTCCCTGTCTTGCTGGTGGGGACGCCCCGCACAGATACAGCCCTGCTGTCCCGTAATGATAGGTGTCCTCCTGCGAACAGTGTCGGGGGGAAGCTGGGCCAGCTCATGATAAGAAGGGAAGCTCTTCACAGCCTTTTCCACTTGATATTTTCCCTGTCTCAGTGAAGAAGCAACTTGTCCCAGGCCCTTGAGGCTGTGCATGAACGAAGCACGTTCCTGTCACCAGGCTTGGTGACCCTGCTTCTGCCTCTGGCTCATTGAGACCTTCACTTTGCTGTGACTCAGTTTCCCCCAGGAGCCGTTCTGCTCCCAGTGGGGGCTGTGCCAGAGGAGCGCTGGGGACCTCGGCTCTGAGAGTCGCTACGTACTCCATCACCACCCGTATCACCGACGCATGCCCACACGCGCATCAGTGCTGGCACGTGCCCCCCGCAGGGGTTCCCGCCTGCGCCCTGGCCCCGCGGTTGCCCTATAGGAGGATCTCTCTAACAGCCATGTTAGCGGCATGGTCGCGAAGCAGGACTGGTACAGCCCTCCCTGTCAGGCCGATAACAGCCTCAGATGTGCTAACACGTTCTGCCTGCCAACTCCAGGGCGATGGGAGCGCCTGACAGACAGCGATTTCCCATGTGTTAAACATTAATAGCTTTCCAGCTTTGCCTCTGGATTTCCCGTTGCTGAAGACCCGAGCTGCCTCTCTGGAGATGTCAGACCGCGACAGAACAATTACTTCCCCAGCTCAGCGCTTCTGGAGAGGGCCGATGGCTGCGGCATGGCAAGAGGGTGCGTTTGCCCGAGAGTGGCACAGGAAATGTAGGGGTGGGAAGGGCTCGCTGCAAGATTTTGTCAGGAAAAGAGCACACACTGCATAGCTGGGGAAGCAGAGTCCTGGGCAGAAGATGCGCTTTAATATGCAGGAGATACCGGCTCAGCCTCATGGCCCCTGCTCCCATGCATGGGTGATGAGACTAACAGGCCAGCCTAGTGCATGGGGGGCTGGACCCGATGATCTTGCGAGGTCCCTTCCAGCCCCTGATAATCTGTGTATCTATGCTTCCTAGGAAAGGACTGGTGGTGTCCTGGGCAGACTCCAGCTCTGCTGTGTCTATGCATGCTGCTCTCGATTCCTCCTGGCCTCCCTGACCCAAGAGGTCATGTTCAGAAGTTGCCTGAAGTTGGTAAATACAGCAGCAAAGGGCACAGATTCCCTTGGTAAAAGGTTTCCTAGTTTTATCTTGGGGAATGTAAGGAACACACAGGCATTGGCATCAATGCCTCCATCTTATATCCATCCTCCATTATATAAAGGCTGGAGCAAACTCTGGGTAACCTTGCTGAGACAGGCAGGCTTGCAAGGCCAGACTCTATGTTTTTGCTGATGTAAACGAGAAAATACTGATTTAGACATTTGGCTGTAGTCAGTTATATAAACAAAGCAACTGAAACCCATTACCACAAGGAAGAGCACTCTTATTCATCTTGTTCAAGGCCAAATCCATTCCAGATTCAACCGGGCAAAGCCCAATAGTCAAATTCCAAAAGTTGCCTGAGAAAACTCAGTTGTCAAGTCCATGTGGCTCTACCGCCGGACAAGTATCCTCCCTCCCGGGCTTCAGACAGTCCCCACGTCCAGGCAGGCATCCACTGTGCAACCCCCAGGCCCAGAGGCCTTGGGTTTCAGATGCCCCCAGTCTTGCTTGATCTTAGCCAAGAAAATGAGACCGGCACTCATTGTCGAGAGGGAAACCTAACCGATAACAACGGAGGCCATCCTGACTAAACAGTTGTTCAGTATTTAGCATTCATTCTTCACTTAGTTGGTGAGGGGGTCTTCATGATCATGAATGCCTTTCATTAATGTGAACCCAATCAGGTTGTAGATAGATGCAATGCCATTAATACTTGCGTGTGTGTGTGTGTGCGTGCAAGTGTTAACCTGGGGGAAGGGGAAATCATGGACCTGTACTTTTGGAAGACCTGAACCAGAGCTCAGAGATCCTGGGCGGGGGTCCAGCCTACACGCCCATCCTCCCAGGCACAAGTATGTTTTTGCATTTCTATTGCCCAACCTGAATGTTAATGAAATGTATGTCCAGTTTTCCAATAAAGTTTCAGGCAAGCTCTCTCCTTACTCCCTGCCCAACAAAGTAGGGTCCCTTTGTCCCAGCTCAGGAGAAGTCCACCCTTGTAACTTCACCATCACTCGAAAACAGGCGAAAGCTTGGCTCCGTACTCATGGTCTGTGTAATGTCTCATCGCCCTTTGAAAACAGGACCACTTCCTAGCACACACAAAAACCCACAAGCAAGTCCAATGCCCTGTGAACCCAGGGCCATCTTCACATTAAGCTCTGAGAACACCCACACCGGGCTGCTGCTGTTGAAAACACAACTTGCCTTTAATACAGCTATTGACCAAACCAATGATCAGCTTTCTGCCCCATTGAAATCAATGGAGCAAGGAAGACTCGTGTGCCTTGGGGACCTGCCCTGTTGCAGGTAAAAGGACTTTGTGGTTGGTTTGGACCAAGGTCCCCTTCCTGTCTTCTAAGGTCCCCAGCACCACATGCCCCAAGGACAATTCAGCAGGAAGAAAAGGGCCCTTCCCACATAACATAGCTTCTGTTGGGTGGTTGCAGGTGTGTACACGCTTGTGCCTTTCACAGAGTGGCTCCCTTAGAGGAGTGACACCCTCCCTGCTAAAAAACTCAAGGCCTAATGGTATTGCTAATGGTATTGCTCAGTGCTCAACAGCTAGTGGTTTGCAGCCACCTTCAGAGCCAAGGCGGGGTCCAATTCTCACGTGCAATTTGTTTTATGGCCAGGTCACAACCCTGTCACCTGCAGGCCAGGTGGGTCCTACATGCCAGGCCATGCAGGGGCAAGCTTCCTAGGCAAACTAGTCGAAGCTATCCTCACAACAAAGCTGCAGTCTGCCCAGAGGCCTCTGGAGCCCTCTGTAAGCAGCATGGCTTGTGCACTCTCTGTACCTCCAGGGTTGTAAGCGTGTTATGCCTGGAAGAGCCCACAAAACAGCCCGGGGCTTCTAGCAGACATCTTGGGGGATAAAACAGCACAGCAGGTACCCAAACCATTTAGCATGGAGACAGGAACTTACCATGTGAATACGGAAAGCTTTGGAGACTTCTGCGAACATGGTTTGGAATCGACGCTTCTCCCCCTGGCTTGGAGAGATGCAACGCGGCCACAGATTCATCCCCAGCCCCTGCCACTCCTCCACCTGCCTCCCTTGGAAAGCCTGAGGCTGTGAATCCTCGTGCATCACAGCGTGTGCTCTGCGGAGGCTCTTGAGGATTATATGGCCTAATGGCTACATCCATTTGCTTCCTAATTGTCCTATTATGAATGTTGTGAGTGCTCAGAGCCCCAGATAAATCTTAGCAGCCTAAACCCACTTTACTGTTTCGCACAGCAGAGCCTTTTCCACGTGGTGCGCTCCACTGGCAGAAAGCTGCATCTAGCTGGGGGCATGTATTATCATCATCACAGCCCCTAACTGAATTCATTAGAAACAGCCCTGTTGCTTTAATCTTTCCACAAAGTTTTTCCTTTTATTACAGTGCAAATGAAAGTCTCTATTAATTCTTCCATTGCTTGTTTACCTGGGAAATGGTGGTAAGGGGAGGAGGTGGGGGGCAGAGGGGAGACAGATGCCTCTCTTAATACCATTAAAAGTTCCTGTGATTATTTTCCTCACTTGCCAACAGCCCAAGGTCTGAGGCTATGGCTTTGTGCTCCACCAGCAGAGGAAAGAGCACTGGATGGGGAGGCTTACATGGGGAAAGAATGGCAATTGGAAACCAGTGCTGGACTGGTCCCTTGGACTGCAGGGTCTGGACATAGCTGGATGCGATGTAACCAGCTCGATGAGGCCTTTAGGCTCCTTAGCCCTTGTGGCAGAAAGCCACCTTGGTTTCTCCCCAAAATCTCTGCCCTGCGACAATGCGATCAAGACGGGCCAGCACGGAGGATTCACACCTCAGCCTGTTTCTTTAGGTCACCTGAGCTGGCTGCAGTCCTGAGGGAGGGGGAAACCTGCTCCTTCTGCCTACGTGACTGGCATCAGCCACCTGGGTGAGGGGCATCTACCTGGTGGGCTGGAATCTGCCTGGTGACAGACGATGTATTTCAAATTGGTTGGTGGACAGCCAACTGGAGCTGACCTCCACTGGACCAGGTGAATGAGATCACGGGGGCTATGTAAGTTAGGACGGGCGAGGAGGCGGTCTCTTGGGCCATGAGGTGAAGCAGCAGCCATGGGGGGGACACAGAGGAGCCTTACCATCTGAAACTAGCTCTCTCTCACCCCAAAACTCATGAGCAGGGAACTGCCTGCCTCCAAAGGGAAACTTCACCTGCCTTTGGAAGATGCTTGTGAGTAAGCTACTCAATCTGATTAGATATTTAGCTGGCAGTAACACAGATACGTGATCAAAAGGCTACCTCAGCCACACTGTTTGCTCTTTAGGATTTCTAAGATATTGCTCAACCCTGTACCCTAGTTTCCCCTACCCCTTGTAATCAATAAAGTTCTCCTTTTTGACTGGTGTGGGAGACTTATTGAGGGGTGGGTCTAAATTATGCCTAAGAGACCCCTTAGGTCTGCGGACTAAGGGAGACTTTACTTTTTGCCCCCTGACTTGGGGAAGTGCCCCAAGTGCCTGTACCAGGTCGAATACCCATAGGACTCTTAGGCCTGTGTTTCCCCGAGGATACAGGGCCGAGACAGTCCCTTCTCGGGGTGGTGGTGGCGGCGTTACCCCCAGGCTAGTGAGTGTGCTCCAGGAAGGGGTCGGGCCGGACATAAGGCGCCCCTAGGGAGGCACTTGGAGCCTGGCAGGGGGTCGGGCACAGGGAGGTGGGCGGCTCAACGCAGGAGCGCCCCCTACTGGCCCGCCACAGCCCTCTGCAGGTAACCCACCCCTGCTACCACTGGAGACAAGACCCTGCCAGTGAAGTCCTGCCTGCCTTCAATAACTCTGAGGAAGATTGGAAGAGGGGGAAGGAAAAATGGTTACATATTCATCAGCTCATTCATATTTATGAGACCTGTAAACCAGATTAATTTCCATGCACCATTTCTCCCGTGATTCCTTCTTCCCATATTTTATGTGAGGGGGGGGGAAAAAAAGCAAGAAACGAAAGGAGCCCAAGCACTTTGGCTGTTATCTTTTGCTTCACTTAAATGGAACAGGAGCCATTCGTCATTTCAAGAGAGGCCCTTGCTCTGTGCAGAAGGGGTCTTTCCTCTGCATCGCTTACCGTGTGCCCCCAGCTAGGGCCGAGGCTTGAAATGCCTTATCCTTGCAGCTCTGGCCTGCCACCTGGCAGTGCCCAGAGGCACTAGGAGCTGTCCCACTCATACGTTTCACAGCACCCCGGGAATCCCATCCACTCATCTGCGCATCAGGGGCTCCATACTGCTGCTAGTCTGAGAAGAGTCTCCCATACCCTAAAGGCAGTGGCCTGTGCTTTGAGGCTGAGACTGGGAGTAGGGCACTTACCGCATCAATTGGGTGAGGGGTATTTCTTGGTAAGGCTGGCAGCAGCCCCTATGAAGTGGGGCTGTCCCTAGGTGGGAAAGGTCTGTCTTGGGAGAAGACTGGGGAGCGGGGCGAGGGGCTCAGTGTCCCACAGCAGATCAATACAAGAGCCCAGGTGTCCTAGCAGGCAGTGCAATGCCCTTTCCACCAGCCACCCAGGTCTTCAGCACTCACAACTTTGTTTCTGCATCTCCAGAGAGCCCTTCCCACTGGAGCATCTTGGGCCCTGGAGGAAGCCATCCCTCATCTAGATGAGAAAGACAGAGATGTCCCCAGCTCAAACTAGTTATCTCCATACATGAACATTTAAAACCCTCTCCAGTTTACATCTCCATTTATAAAAGCTCCCGTTAAGATGATTTGATAATGCAAATGCTCATCTACTGCCTTAATAGACCCTTCAAGCATTGGGGTAGGGATGGATTTCAATTCTTTTCCCCCCCTAGTAATAGGATCCACTGTATCTATGACACATTTGTCACTGGAATTCGAACAAATAATATTAAATGAACTTTAAATGCCATTTGTATCATCAATTTTTAATTTCAAAAGTGTCACCCAATTGCATTTTGGGAATATGCAGATTCACAGCTCACCTCCTCGATTTTTGTGGCAGCCTGACGTGTCTAGAATGCTTCTGCTGATATTTCTGCTTATTTAATCCTGGCAATATAAGGGAAAGATTAGCTGCTCCTATTTTTTATATTTGTTTGATAATGGGCAGGCTTTTTCATTAATGAAACTATTGAGAATTATGCAAAGCAAGGTACAAACTGCACAGGAAGGTGCCACCAGTGCTCCTTGCCTGGGAAAAACAATGGAGCTGGAGACACGGAAGCAAGTTCTCATGCAGGAGCATGTGAGGAGAGATGTTCAACCCCTGCAGCAATCTGTTTCTGCGAGGAAGAGACAGGAGGAAGAGGCCCTGAGCATTCATGGCCACTCGGAGAGCAGAGCAGCGCAGGGGCGATAGCTTGGAGGCCTTGCAGCCTGAAGATTTTACATCCTTCCCTCCAGGAATGACCTGTGGCACTTCATTAACACCTTGCCTTCTTCCCCTGGCACAGTCCTGACCCCGTTGAGATCATCAGGGCAGTCAGACAGGCCCCATCCTGTAGAAGTTAGTAAGTACTTGCAGCTGCCTAGGGAAGGGAGCGATGCCTCCTCTCTTCCTTGTTACTGGCCATGGAAATTAAGCCTCCATGGGTCTGTGCCAGCCAGGGGGCAATGGGCGCTCCGTGGGGCCTGTGCTTTGCAATGCGGTCCTGCATCGGTGAATAACTTCCCTGCACTGAGATTCTTCCTGGATCTAAGGGCCACATGTACACGAAGCCGGATCAGTGATAGCCTGCACTAAAATGGGACCACGCAACGTTAGCCTGATCATCGCACCTGGCGTCCAAGTCCTGCACCTGGGTGTGGGGTTCCCAGAGGTCACCGCATGCAGGGCCGTTGCAGATGGGTTGTTGCAGACGGGGGCTGAGGGCTGGAGGAGTGCAGACAGCTGAGTGCCAGGCTCCAGTGCACAGAGGGGGACCTTTGTTCCCATGGTCCTTAAAGAGCTTCCTCTCTCCAGAAGGTCCCAGACAATGGTGCAGCCACAGGGCAGTGCAGGCTGCAGCCCAACAGTGTCCTGGGAATGGCACTGAGCAGCAACGCAGTCTGGCCGGGGGCAAAGACTAGCAGAGGGACCTGGCTCCCAGATGGCAGGAAGTCTGTATCCCATGGTCCTCGCTGTCCAGGCTGTCAAGGGCTCATTTTTCCAGATTCCCCCTCCTTCCTGCATCATGAGGGACCTGCATTTTGGACCCCCCATATGGCTCCCAGCAGGGGCTAGGGACTTGCTTGCTCTGGGCAGGCAGGCCTCCCCGGCGCAGCCGTCCGTGCCGCATGCTCTGCCTCTAATGAACAAATCTTTATGATAAAGTGTTTATCACTTCATCAGAGAAAATTAATTTCCACCACGGAGAGATGCATCTTTCATGAAGCCACTGGAGTGCGAATGCTCTCCCACAGCCCTTCTCCTCTTCTCCTCCAACGTGACCACATCTCCGGGGAGTTGCCAGCCCAAGCCTCAGGTGCGTCTCCATTAATTACCATAAGCTGGTTAACCGCGGAGTCCTGATAAATGCCTGCCATTTGTTACTGGCCAGTGATTACAGCTGCCAAGGGGCTGGGGGGTGGGGAGCCATAAATCTCCCATCACAAGGAGTTGGAGCCTCGTCACACCGAGCCATCTCCTGATTGTTTATGCTCTCGCCTGCCGGTCCCATGAGGCCCTTTCTCTCCCGGATAATGACCTCGGCAAATGCCGATTTGTTCAGGCAAAGGCTCAAGTGGCTCTTGCAAGCTTCTCGGGCCAGAGAAAGACCATGCTTGGCTCTTCTGGAGATGCCACTGCAGCTGCAGTTGCAGGGACAGATGTTTGTGGCCTCTCAGCACTTGGAAGGCACTTGGGATTGTGCTGAGAGGAGGTGTCCATGTATAAGAGAGCTTGCTCCTTTGGGGAAATAAGGTACCTACTGCTAGGCCAGCCATAGAGGGAGTGACTCTAGTTCCCCTAGCAGAGGCTGTGTGTCTGGAGGTAGGAGACTGTGTTTCTAGACCCAGCTTTTCCACCGGGGAAAGTTCCCCTAAAAGCAGCTTTAGAAATTGGGGATGAAGCTTGGTGCAATTTCCAAGCCTTGTACATAGGAAGCCCTGCTGCGTGGTGTGCACACAAGCACAGCGCATTGGCAGGCCACATCCTTCACATGCAACCAGGCCACCTGCCTGGGATACGCAGCATTTACAAACATTCATTTACAAGCATTGATGTCCTCAATGCAGTCATGGCGTCGCCCTGACAAGGGGTTTATACACAGATCACTGCTCTTGCACATCCAGTCTGTTTATAGGCGCAGCTATGGTCTGATATGCCTGTGTACATGCATGTAGAGACATCCATAGCTTAGCCAGGCCATGCACGCACACAGTGCAGCCCCTCTCACGTTGGAAAAACCCAAAGGCCCTGCCCGGCAGCTCTCATTGGAGCAGGAATGCAGCCCTATCATAGCTGGGTAAATAACTCCCTCCGGATCGTTTTGCTCAACTGACTTCATGACCCGTGCCAAAGTGCTCAAACACAAGGAAGGAGCATCGCACTAATTGCAATCCTCTTGTTATGCAAAGTCATAAACGGACTAATGTCCCATGTTATTGCCAGGCATCGCAGACACCTCCATTCAAACAGAAAGCAGGGAAAGCACTTACCCCGGAGATGCAGTCCTCCAGGAGAGCTGGCCATGTATTTGCAGGGCTGGCTATATATTGGCAGAGGCAGCTCTGCAGGCTAAGTTGGAGGTCAAGGCCCTCTTTTGGTTTGCTTGGCTTAAAGAGTTTGCAGCCACAGAAGGCAGCAACATCCAGTGCTCATAGCAGAGCCTGGCGCAGTCCTATGTCCTACTCTCCACTGACTTCCAGCTAATGGCTTCCTTCTTCAGGTGGTATGGACTGGGATGATATAGTTAGGGATGGTCCTACTCTGAGCAGGGGTTGGACTACATGACCTCTTGAGGGCCCGTCCAACCCTCATTTTCTATGATCTCCACTCCCCCAAAAGCACTTGCGGCTCCTCAGATGCTTTCCAAGGGTAAAGCCCTGTTAATTATGAGCGCTAGTGACTTGTTATATGTCCTCCTGGGGACAAAGCCATGTTGATGGCTGCGGTGTTTGCTGAGGACATTGTCTCCATGCTGCAAAAATCCATGCTTTAAGGTCTCTGGCTGCGATGCATGGTAGAGTTGTGGGTGATGGCTGGAGCCAGACCTGGCTGCTGTGATGAGTTAGGCTTTTTTGCAGGATTCCTCTGCTTCTGCCCTTATCCCTAATGGGGCTGGTTTCCCTGGGGACTATTTGACCCACCTAATGCTTTTGCTGCCCCGCCGCACTGCTCCCCCTACACACAGCTGGGAGAAGGAAGCCAGAGCCAAACAGGCCTCTGCTGTGTTGAAGATCATGTTTGGTGTTGGGTGTTTTTTGCATGAATTTCAGGTGAAGTCAAAGCTCTTGAAAGGCTCCACTGTGAGGTGACCAAAGCCTTCTGCCATACACAGACCTCACTTTTGGGGAGAGGCATAGCGACTTCTTGCTCCCACCCCACATCAAGCATCTGGGGACGTGACCTTCCCTGGTCCATTTTGCTGAGATGGAGAATTGCTATTGCCCCTGGGGATTTAGAGGCAGGACCTCCCCTCCATAGCCATCATCCATTCCTCCCAGGGATTTGAAAGCTGTCTTCCCTTGGATGTGTGTGTGCCCTTGGATGTGTGTGTGCCTGGGGTTTTCCTGTTTCTCCCAAGTTCTGGTCATGGAGACTGGTGGCTCCCCAGTCTCTCGTGCTCTTCCCTGTTGGGCACTGTAGGTTTTGCTTTGGATTGAGTCTTTTGTGGCTGTGCCATGTGATGGCATGGACCACGTTGTGGCTCGTGCGTGTCTGTGAGGGAGAGGATGTGATGGTAGGGGCCCTACGAGTCATATAGTCCGTGCTCCCTCTATGGACACACTTTCCAATCCTGCAAGGTACCAGACACCTGATCGGCTCCTAAATTAAAGGTAATGGAGGAGCCCTCAGCATTTCATGGGACAGGGCCCAAGCAGAGACTTCCCCCAGCTCCAGTGCACGAGGCAGATCAATTCAAATAACCCTTCCATGATAAAACCATGTCGGGGTGGGTTCAGGATGGGAGATACAAGATGCAAAGGAGGTTAAATCTTATGCACATGCAAGCATGAGCATGAATAACAATAACCGCCAGGCAAAAGCCACCAACGTGTGCCAGAAGCTGCCACCGCTGGGATGCAGGCTGATGGATTGCTTCCTGCAATGCTGGGTTTTTTAGCAAGATACTGAAATATTTGGGGGGGAAAAAAGCCTTGTTTTCTCCCCAGGTTTCTTCATGGGCACCGTAGCAAGAGCAGGAAGGTTCAGGGGGTCCTGATTTATCAATAGTACCTTAATTAAACAGCTGCCTCTCATCTCCCTTCCCCTCCCAACATCAGCTTGGGCCTTTGTTCTCTTTCTACAGAGTGGGTTTTTCTAGCTTTTTTCTCCCAAAGCCACTGGCCTTCTGTGAAGCTGTCGTGCAGGGCCCTGATTTCCCAAGCAATCCAGGCACAGATACACTTGGGCACTGGGAGCCCACGGTGCATCGATTGCTGTGATGGTCTCTAGGCTGGAGTCCCCTCATGTGAACAGTGGGGAAATCAGGAGGGAGGTCCATCTCCAGCAAAGGGACCGGGGCACCGGGGGGACGATGGAGCCCTTTGCCATCTGCAGCAGGAGGCACATAGCAGCAAGTGATGCCCAAGGAGGAGGGCATGGCTGGGCAGACTGTGACGGGGAGTGAGGCAGCTGGGCCCTTCTCCCCTGTTTCCATATGGGTTGCTCTGAACCTCCCATCAGCAGTGACAAGGTAAATGCTCCTCCATAGCCTGGTCTCAGCCACCAAACAAGGGACCGACCCCCGGGCACGGGCGCAGCACCAGCACCAGCACCACCCGCAGCGCCAGCCCCCATCCATCAGGGAGAAGGCTGCTCCAGGCTCTCTGGAGAGCTGTATTTCACACTGTTTATATCGATAAACTCCCTCCTCCCTGCACAGACAGGCAGGCAGGGGCTTGCAAGGCCCCTCGTGCCTCTGCCGTGGATGCTGGATAAAATACTGCTTATGATATGATATCAAATACATCACAGCGCAATCGCCAGCAGAGTGGAAGGGCCAACTGTGCTGGAGCCATTTTTCCATCAATCTTCCCGGAGCAGGGAAGCTCACCCCAGCTCCTCGCCCCGTGTGGGGGTATCAGGGAGCAAGACGATTGCCTCCCCTCCCCCGGCCCTCTGCTTCCATCGCTCTCTCTCCATTTTTCTCCACCGTCTTTTCCTTTGCCGCGGCAGCCGGCGCTGGGCTGTGGGAGCCCGCGATTTTCTATTCAAAGCGCCACGGCACTGTAATTTTCTACACTTCCATAATTAGGGGAATTTTAAGCAAACTACCCTGTGGATGATTACAGCCGGATTCAATTTCTGGTGCTTTGATCACCCGAGGAGGAGGACGCGGCTGGAATATTTGCTGATGTGCTCTGCTTCAGGAGGAGATGCCTTGCTCTTCTCTACGGTGCCCTATGTATTAGCCCCCCTCGCCTATTCTGCTGCACCCTCCATTTGGGCGCTATCAAGTGGCACCCTCCTCTCCCCTACTTCCACCAAGGAGAAGATGGGGAGGCAGCGTGGGCTCGTAGTTGAAGCAGGAGTCAGGGGAGCCAGAGTCTTGGAGACTTCTGAGCTTCCTGGCCACCAGGTGGGCCGCGAGGATGTTCCTCTTGACACCTTGCTCCTGGGTCTTGCTCATACCCTGCATTGCTAGACCTGGGCTTAGAAATGCGTTTTCCCCCAGGTCACCCTGCAATGGCTGTGGGGGTTTCGCCTTCCTCTGTGGGTGAAGCAACAAGGACCATCAGAGTGCATTTTATCTGACACCATTCCCGCTGGGTTCTCCCGCTCCCTCCACAGTCAGCTTATTCCTAGCAGGTGCTTTGAGGTTATGGACAGGCCCAAAGGGATGCTCTGGTAGACACTTGCAGACGAGCAGTTGCCACCGCTTGACATCATTTTGCTGGCCAAGATCACCCACTGCAGGCAGGAGTTTGTGGCGTCTCCCATCCTGGTCAGGACTGGTCATTACAGCCACAAGCCAGGAGGGCACCAGGCCCAGACAAGCTGGGCAGGAGACAGGAGGTCCATCCTGGGGCGCGCAAGCAGAGGCATGGCTCAGAAAGCAGGTACTGGGCTCCGTGCCTGTCCCAGCCATGGCAGCCATGCTCTCTGGACCTGCCCCTGTCCCCTGGGCTCTGACTAGTGGCAGCAGAGACAAGGCAAGTCCTTATTTTGCCCAGGTAGCCCCGTTCCCGGCAGGAGCTTCCGCATTACAGTTCCCCAACGTGCTCATGACAGGCTGACAGCTCCGGTATATTAATAGACTATTAATGCATCCGACTTTCCTGAGCAGCATGTATGGGTTTTCCATAGGTTAATTAGGCCATATTTCAGGATAATTACAGCTGTATATTTCTGCACTAATTAAGTGGCTTTAAAACATACCCACAATGTGGCTCACTGAATCATAATTAAACTTCCTCTGCCTCCCGCTATACGCCATGGAACTAATACCCATAAAAGACCCAAACGCTGCTCCTCACCAGCCGCAAATTAGAGCTCGCAGAAGAAATCTTATGGAATGTATCTTTTTTATAGAATCGCGTACAAATTAATGCCGAATGAATATTACATGAGTCATCAAAATGGTTCAACTTCCTTGGCTTTATTTATATTTATCCTTCCCCCTGAGCCCTCTCACCTGATGGGGACAGGGGACGTAGCAGGCAGTGATTCATCCATGGAAGAACAGCGCACGTGCCTCTTCCCTAACCCCCCCCAGACCATCTAGGGGCCATGTCAAGCCAGCTGGAGCACTATATTTAGCTATTTTTCTATGGTTCCCTGAAAGCCTTGGCTGGGGGGCGTGCTGAAGGAGATCTGGGGGTGTGCTGAAGGAGGTAGGTGCACAGGTGGTTTCCTCTTCTGTCCTACCAGTGAGCGGACGTGGAAGACGCATGAGACCAACTGGCGGCTTCGGGAACGGTGTTTCGAGGTGGGCTTTGGCTTCCTCGACAACGACACGCACATCACGACAAGAGATATGCTTGGGTGGGATGGGCTCCACCTTTCCCCCAAAGGTAAGCGTGTGTTTTCTTCTAGGTTGGCGGATCTCCTCCGGCGGGCTTTAAACTAGGCTTGCTGGGGGAAGGGGAAGACGAGGGCAGAGGAAGCCTTGGACTGCCAAACCAAGCAACAACCACAAGTACAGCCCAGCCTAGACCGACGAGCTGAACAAATACCCAGGTAAGTGACAGGGGCCAGGGCGATGCTGTGATTAGGGGACCAGTGCACATATCCATGGGAGGCCTCAATGCCTCTGCACAAACGCTCGTAGCATGGGAAACAAGCAGGAGGAACTCACCCTCCTGCTAGCTGACACCAACCCAGACACAGTGGGGCTCACTGAAACGTGGTGGGACCCAACGCATGACTGGGCGGTGAGTATCGAGGGCTATCGGCTGTACAGGAGGGACAGGACAGGGAGGAAAGGCGGGGGGTGGTGCTCTACGTCAAGGAGGAATACACATCCTCACCAGGTAGCACAGAGTCCGAGGAGGGGCACACAGAAGTGCTCTGGGCGAGAATACAAGGGGGTCGAGGGGAAAGGGACTTAACGGCGGGGTCTACTACAGACCACCCAACCACAGGGAGGAGCTAGACCAGCAATTCTCACGTCAGCTCACGGAGCTCGTTACGTCCAAGGATGTGGTCATCATGGGGGACCTGAACTTTCTGGACATCTGCTGGGAGGAGCAGTCAGCCAGGTCTGACCGCTCACGTAGGTCCCTAGCCAGAGTACAGGACCTCCATCTAACCCAGGAGGTGCCCAGCCCCACCGGGGAGACGCCTTGTTGGACCCGGTGCTGGCCACTGATGACCTGGTGCGGGGGCTGCGGGTGCTCGACCACCTGGGCCACAGCGATCCTCGCCTGCTGGGATTCACCATCCAGCGCAGGGTGGCAAAGGCCTACAGCAAGGCAGCGGCCCTGATTTCAGGAGGGCAAACTTCAACGAGCTAAGGAGAATAGTCAGGGAAGCGCTGAGGTCCCGGAGGGGAGGGGAGCCTGGTGTCCAAGGAGAGTGGTTGCTCTTTAAGAAGACGATCCTCCAAGCCCAAAGGGAGATCATCCCAACATGGACCAAAGAGAGCAGGAGGGCACACAGGCCCCCATGGCTCACCAAAAGCATCCGGGAGTGTCTCCTAGCTAAAAGGGAGGCGCACCCCCAATGGCAGGGAGGGGCCATCCCCAGGGATGACTATACTGCGGTTGCTCGGGGGTGCAGGGGGGGCAGGGAGGCCAAGGCAGAGATGGGACTGGGACGAGCGACCTGGATCAAGGACAACCAGAAGTCCTTTTTTGAATACATAGGGGGCAAAAAGAAGGTACCGGGTAACGTGGGGCCTCTGCAAGACATGCTAGGAAATGTGGTCGTCACACCAGACGACAAAGCTAACTTATTTAACGACTTCTTTGCCT
>NW_017728936.1:10171607-10187334 GCF_001723895.1 Crocodylus porosus | reverse complement strand
GCTTTGAGCCAGGGGTTGGACTAGATGTGACCTGTAGAGGTCCCTTTCCACCCTCATTTTCTACAATTCGGTGCCATGGCATCCTTTAGACATAAAGGCAGGGGCATTGTCTTTATAGTCTGTGTTCATACAGCCCCAAGCACACGGGAGACTCAGTCATATTAGGGCTTCTAAGCACTGCTGCAATGCAAATAATGAAGATCAGTCTCTTGTACATCTTCATTTGAAGGCTCGAGTGGAGCATCTGTGTCTGCGGGCGAATTCAAACCTGGATTGCATTTATCTGACAGGCCACTGGAAACTGGCACTATCATCATTGCACAGTTTAGCGTGTGTCGAGGAACCTGGGATTAAATACGGGAAAATAGCCCCCCACAAATTTTAGCCAGCATCTGACTTTCAACCCATTTGCTTCATGGCGTCTGCAACCCTCGGATGTCAGCTCTCAGTAAATAGTCGAGTGGACAAATTAGTGGCTTGCTGCTGCAGTGATGGGCAATATAGAGAGAAAATTAGATAGACAGACAGATAGATAGATAGACCTGCCTGGGAAAAATGAATTTTAAGCAATGTTGCAGAACATTTGTGGAAAGCAAATGTCAAGATTCTTATTCATGTCAGAAATTGATGGTGGGAGCCCGGCTCACCCACTCAGGGAGCAGGACCGGCATCAGGTGAGCTCCAGGCCCAATTGGCAGCCAGCTCTTGTTTGGAGCCTGGGATTTTTTGCAGCTAATTTCACTGGAGCAAGCCACCAAGCAAAGGCAAAACCCAAAGCTTGCATGGGGCTGGGATCTTAGCCCCGGGAAGCTCACTTGCCACCACGACAAGCAATTTGAACTAATGAAGACATGTTCAGGCGTGGAACCGGCAGACAGACATGGAAGCCAACGTCTATGGCTTCCTAATGAATTATTCAGCCAGCGCTGCCTGCAGCCCTGATGCGTGAGTCAGGAGCCTGCTGCCCTGAGGCGTTGCACTGAGTGGGAGTAGGAATCCTGGCACCGGTGCCCTGATATATCAAACTACAGTCTACTTAATACATGATGCCTCCCCCCCACCAGTCCTTTAGACCCAGGATACTTTTATGGGGGTCCAGGCCTTAAATCGACAGCCCAGCCTGCTCCCTAGCCATGTTTATGGGGGTTTCAGATGATCCATGGGGTGGATCATAAATACGCATCGTGCAAGGGCTTGAGTGCTGCAGCCTCATTATTTTCTACTGTGCACCACAAGAAAGGAAGGCCCAGTTAGGTTAGATAATAGGAAAGGGCTCCCAAGTCCAGGGGTGGTGGAGCATTGGGCTGGGTGACTGGTGGAGGCTGTGGATTGTCCTCGCTGGAGGTTTTTAAAAGCAAGTTAGACCAGGATCACTTCGGCACAGTTGGGGGATACTTGGGCCAACCTCCCTGCAGCCCGACCTGCAAAAGGAAGACATTACCATGACGCACCTGCCCAGCCAGGCAGGGCTGTGATGAAGACGTTCCCAGCGCGGTGCTAAGCACGGGAGACTTCCAGGCTGGAGAATATGAATATTTCCCTGGACAGATAAGACCTGCCTGGATTAAAAATGAAGGAAGCTTCACCGTGCTGCTGTCACTGGAGAGCGCGCTGCAGCCTTGGAAGGGCTCAACCCCCCCCGCAGCCTTCTCTGCCCTGGTGGGGGCTGGCGAGGGGGTGGGGAGAAGGTTTTTGAAGCTCATAGTTGAGGTGTGATGAGGATAGGCTGCAGCTGTCCAAAGTTGCCGCTGGGACTCTCAAGGTCTCCACCCCGGGACTTTCTTTTTTTTGATTTAAGCACTCAAATGCTGGGGAAGTGCATCGCCTCATCCCATGGCCCCGATCCCTTGCAGCTCAGGGGCAGGCCGACCTGTCCGGCCCTGGCCAGGGCACCACAGCCCCCGCTCCGAGGGGGCACTGAGGAAAGGCGCCGTTCACTTTTGGCCCAGCCAGCCCTTGGACTGGAGGCAGAGAGCATTGCTGGGGGCTGCGATTGTTCTGGGGGGCTTCTTGGCCCGGCTGTGCTGAGACCCACCAAGCTCAAAGGCCTGCAGGGCAGATTTCGAATGGTTTGAATTACCCAGCGCTGACCCACAGCCCCATATCTGGAGCTCAGCATAGCCAGGATGGGGATGGCAGGCTGCTGGCGCCAAACCCCAGGAGGAGTCTGGCCCTTTCCAGAGCTCTTCACACCTGCAGCTTTATTTGGAGGTTATTCCTGTTTTCCATCTGGGAAAACCTCCCTGAACCCAGCCAGCGAGGGAGCCCTGTGCAAGACAGCCAGACATTTGCTTTCCTCCTTTCATCGCCATTCTCAGAGCAGCTCCAAGCAGAGGCTGTTCCCCGGTTTCGCCCGCTGGTAAGAGCTGAAAGAGCCCTCCGCCAGCTTGTCCCCATTGTCAGGCAGGCCCTGGTGTGCCGTATATATATTTCCTGACTGCAAAAACGCCTGGAGAGGCTTCCTTTTCCTGTCCTAGATGGAAACCAGAAGTAAAAAGTCTTCAGAGGGCATGAGCTGGACAAGTGTTTGGGGTCTTGTTTCCACATCCACTTGGCTTGTCCAGCACTGATAGAGTGCTTGGCACAACCTGCATTTTAGCAGCTTGACAAGTGGGGAAGGGAGAGCGAGCAGGGTAAGATAGAAGGACACTTGGAGGCGGTCACCGGGATTAATGCCTAGTGCCCTCCAAACACCCTGTGCGGGGTCCCAGCGGAGGTTTCCACTAAGAGACTTGCACACCCAGTTGCAGCGAATGGTTGCAGCCTCCTCCCCGGAGCACTGGGCAGGGCTGCGACGTGTGTTAACACGGCTTTGACATTGCGCCCAAGAGGTGGCTGCAGCTCCCATGCCGGATGGAGCAGGCGGCTGTCACTACTCGTCTTGCGCGGTGCCCAGCGACGCTTCAGGCTGGAAGCGCGGCATAAAATGTCAGCCATTATCATTAATCGCGCCACGATGTTGACACTGACTTTTATGTGGCAGGCGCCACAGTCTATAACAAGCTGCTGTCACTGAGAAAGGCTCCTGCGCGTTTGCAGCTGAGCTAGAGGGCAGGTGCGCAGAGGGGGGAGCACGTCACAGCTGCCGAGTGATACCAGAGGGGCTGGCATATGTGGCCAAGGAGTTTGGCTCGGGTCTCTGGATGTTGCTGGGAGGGACGGCGCTGGGATTTCGGGTTGTGCAAAAGGAGGGCCCTGGTGCAGCTAAAGGGACAGGAGGGCTTGTGTCGCACCCTGCACGTGGCGTGCACCTCCGCAAGGCACGCAGTGCTCCTGGCTGGACAGTGACCCCAGGCCCTCTTGCCGATGAGGCTGAAGGAGGAGACAGATCGCCTGCAGCTGATGTATTTGAGGGGGCAGAGGGTATTTCCAGCCAAAGCCAAAAGAGATGGAGAGTCAACAGCGGTAGGGCATCCTGGGATTCCTGGAGAAGGGGGCGTCCAGGGGCAGCACTGGTTCTGGGGTGGGCACAAGGTTGGGAGTCACTGGTGGAAGAACTGGGATGGATGGCTATGTGGCCGAGGGAAATCCAGTCCCCTTTCGATCCGGGAGAAGCTGTTCCCAGAAGGCAGGGTGGAGGGCTACAGGCAATAGCATGGGGAGAGTCGGGTGGCACGTCCTCAGCACCAGCTACAGGTGAGAGCAAGGACAGGCCCCCTAATGTGAAGCCAAATCAGGTGAGGAACCAGCGAATGTGATGTTCTTCCCAGAGCAAAGCATCCCTGCAGGTCCAAGCTGCTCCGTGCCAGAGGCACGGGGCGAGGGCATGGCACAGCCAGGCCAGGCCTCCTCCCAGAGCGGGGACGTGCAACTTTGGCAGCAAACGGGAGGCCCTTGGCTTTGTCTGGGCAATAAACCGGGCCAGTAATAGATTAAACAAGAGCGCGGAGGATTTGTTCTAGCAGAAATGCTATCACCCGGGGCGGTTTTAATAAACCGATAATCAAATAAAGAGCAGACTACAATAAATTAATGCCTTTTGCTGGGGAGTCGGGCTAGACTAGCCTTTTCATGCCGGTGCCGATGTTGTAATGGGGGGAGGGGGGAAGCATTTAACCTGCTTGTTAGACATGCAAGTCCCACGTCTCGTTTCCGATGGACTTACACCATGTGCGCGCGCTGATAAGGCCCCGTGTGAAATTGACAGCTCGGGCTGAGCCGTCTATCTGCCGTAAACCATTTCTTTATTGCGCAGATAAAGGCACTGGCCCAGTTGAGCATGACTGTATGATTAAACTTTTCATCTGAGGGAGGAGAGGTGAAGAAAGAAACACGTTGCTATTACGGCTGCTATTAGCTAATGAGGGAGCGGGACATACACACGCCAGCTGTCCCCCCGGCCCCCGAGATCGATAAGCACGTGTGTACATGCACATGCTTAGCGACCCGCCTTCAGGCTTCAGGGAAGGGCAGCGGAAGGGGCAGGGGTCATGGGGCACGGATGGAGGAGCCCATGCCAAGTGAGCTGCTGCTGAAGAGGAGGGTTGGGGGGCTGCGTGTGCAAAGGGAGGGTCTGAGCGAGTGTGCACCAAGGCCCGGAGTTTGGACAAGTGGGGGAGGGATCTGCATGTGGCTCTGGTCATAGGGGTGTTGTGGTATGATCACAGGGCCATGTGCTTGTGTGTGGCAGCGTGAGCACGTGTGCACACACACACTGACACACATGGGAGTGTTTCTATTCAGGGGAAAGCTGTACATGCAAAGCTGTAACAACCGACCGCTGCTGCCAGCGAATGGAGCTGCAGGTGTTGCCGATCCCGGCTGTCCGTGCCCTTATCCTTGCCCATGTGTCCATCTGGCAGGGCCTGTGTTTCTGTGGGGACTTGGCAGTCCGTGTCTGTGGGGCCACGCATGCGTGTGGCAGTGCGTGGGTGCATGCACGCTGGCTGTGCCCTAGCGAGCGGGAGCGTGTTGCGAGGGGCTGGGGTTGCGTTTTGCTCGGTGAGTGCTGCAGCATCACGTGACCTTTGGTTCCCAGAAGTTTCTCCTGGTGTCCTGAGCTCTTGCCAAGGCAGAATGGGAAATGCAAAGGGTCCCTGTGTTCAGCCACTGACCCCCTGGACTCTCTCTTGGGGCCCCTAAAACCAGCCTGTTCCTGCATCTCACTGCCGACTATACAGAAAATCATTGAAAATGAGGGTTGGAAAGGACCTCAGGAGGTCACATCTACTCCAACCCCTGCTCCAAGTAGGACCAGCCCCAACTACATCATCCCAGTCGAAATCGCCCCCAGGACACGCTGTTGCACCAAAAGCCAGCATCCATCCTAGATCCCATAAGACCTACAGCCAGGCCTTGAGTGAGGGGCTTAGCTGGAAATCATTCTCCTGTAACCAGGGCCCCCCAAGCTCGGGTCTTCTCCAGGCCTCTCCCCGCAGAGGCAGCACTTGGCACATGGATGAACGGGAAGCGCAGTGCGTATCAAGCAGAGATCTTCCACCCCTGCTGAAGGAGGTTGCCGATTCGGGGAGGGGACCTCTGGCCCGGAGGAGGTGGATACGCCTGGATCGGAGCAGTCCTGTTCACTCAGCCTACACGGCCACATTAGTCCCGCAGAGGAGCCGCAAGCCTCCCTGTCCATCAGGGGCTTGCCGGCTGGGCCCAGCCTTCCAATTTTCTCTGCAAGCTTTTGACAGCTGCTCCCGGGGAAACCGCGCTGGCAGGGCGAAGCCACGCGGTCCTCACCTCCTTTCATTATCCATAAACAGGAGCTCCCTTTGTCTTCTAAAGCAATTTCATAGCCGGTGCACAAACACGGAGCCATCAAAGGAGCCTTTCAGTGGGCCAGGGCGAGAGACAATGGGAGGCAGATACACCTTCATCAACAAAGAGACGCATTTCCATTTCGATAACGGACGCCCCGCGCCTTGTTGTGCACACGTTTGCTGTCTCCCTCCCCGCACCGGTGCAAGGAGCCCGGGGAGAATGGGCTCTCACAATAGCATCCCCCTTCCCTCCTCTTGCCATTGCCGCGTTGACAGATCTGATAGGCCTCCACGCCGCGGCTTGCTTTTCATACTAAACAGCAAAGCCAAACAGGCTTTATTTTCCTCCCCGGCCGTTATCTCCCCTCTCCCTTGCTCTTATGACAATGCAGCTGCCGTGACGCCGAGCAGAGCGGAGCTGTTGCACCTTTTATGCTCCTCCCCGGGTGCTTGCAGATGTGGGGCCAACTGCAACCCCCCCACCCCCTCTCTGCTGGCTTCAGCTTCCCTTGGCTGCCCCCTGCGCTGAGCTTGGCCTCAGGGGCTTGCTGCTTTCAAGAGCAAGCAGGTGTTTGGATGCACTGTGTCAGCACACGGGCAGGCCGATGCTTCACGGCATCAGTAATGAAGCAGTAATCTCAGGTATTGCACAGCGAGACACCTCGAGCCGTGGAGGGGAGGGCTCGTGGGGGCGGCACTAGGGGCTGGCGCTCCCTCCCTCTCCTGCTTCAGCGCCTGCTGGGCCAGCTGCATCCCCCTGCTACCCAGGTCAGCCTGTGGGATCGTGCTAATGCCTCGGCCTCCAGGATACCTCCATAGCATCACTCCATGAGGGTAGCCTTAGATTGGGGCCGATGGCACCGACACACATGCCACCAGGCAGCTCATCCGTGGGGCCGAAGAGGAGTCATGAGACGCTTGGCTTCATTCGGTGCTGACCGAGCTCATGTGGCTCCCGCTGCCTGGAGGGGGGCCTGGGAAGGACGCAGCCTCCTCCGTCCTGTGCACCTGTGAGCCTTGGCCCGGCAGCCCTGGGACAGTCCCCAGAACCTGGAAGGGCACTTACAGCGCCAAGACGGAGAGGACGCAAGCAAACTGGGCTCTGGGCAGGGCAGGGCCATGCCAGCTCCTCTGGGCACTGGGCTGGGAGAGAGCCCTGCATCCTGAGCTCAAGCGAAAGGGAGATAAACTGAGCACAAGTCCTTGTGTTTCAGGTAACTCTCCAGCATGGCGTCTGACGGTCCGAGGCAGCCAGCGTGCCCTGGTTCACCTGGCAGTGCCAACCGCTCAGGGAGGAGCCGGAGACCCCTCCACATCTTCCAAGGACTGCTGGCGAGGACCACACACACACCGGCCGCTGGTCCCCGGGAGATTGATGCGCTCCACTCCCCACGGCTTGTTTACGGCCATTATCTCTGCTGCCAAGCCAGCGCGGTCTGCCAAAGTCTCCAGACTCAGCAGAAAAACGGCTTCCTTATCGGCCTCCACCTGAGGGGAATCAACAGATGTCTCCTTTCATCGCGGCACCTTCTGGGCCGCACAGGCTGAGAGCAAGTGCTGGGGAGGGGGGTGGAAGCATGTTTGGAAAGGAAGATAGAAAGGAGGGAAGAAGAGAAGAGCCCGGAGCGGGGTAAAGGGGAAACTGGAAAGGAAGGAGAGGAAATTTTGGAGGACAGGAGGAAATGGGAGGGGGTGGGCAGAGCACAGCACACAATACACAGTACGCCAGGAGTCCAAGATCCAAATGCTATCTGAATCCGGGTGCCGCGGGTCACCGAGCAGAAATTTCATGATGGTTGAACCTCTAACGAAGGTTAAAACACGGAACAAAGGCGAATAATGACCAAATCCAGAGGCAGTGACCATAAACGCTGAGCAGGAGAGAGGGCGATGCGGCGATGACGGGAAAGCAGAAGAAATCATTGTCTGCAATCAATGTGCAGCGGGTCAGACGGAAAACGAAATGTGCTTTTTTGAGCACATTGGCCTCCCTGACGCGAGCACGGGGAAGTAAGTTTGACAATGTCTCCCGATAAAATTACTACGCTCGGAGTATTTGATGGGAAGGAGAATCCAGCATCAGCGTGGGGACAGAGAGGGGCATGACTGCAATATGCGGTAACGCAGGATAGCGTCGTCCCCCGGGAGGACCCTCTGGGGTCTCCGGGTGGTTGAGCTCAGCAGCTCGGGCATTTTTCAATGCATTGCAAATCATTGGACAGGGATCCTGGACTGAATAGACCATTGCTCTCATCTGGTCTGGCACAGCTAATGCTCTTATACTCTTAACGTGTAGCAACTAGAGCCCTTTGCGGGAACGGATGACTTGGAGACTCACGTTGAAAATATATAGTCCTGCAGAGTTTTGAAGCGGTGGCAATGCCCCATGCCAATGACACCTTTCCCTTCAAGGTGACGCCTGGTTTTCAGGAAAGGAAAAGCTGACACTGAGAAGGTCTGAAACAAAGCAATCAAAATGTGGATATTTCAGCTCAAAAATATTGATGTCTTGACTTTATTCTTGGTTCAGGCTCCCCCGAAATTAGCTGCCAGACCAAACCTGGTTTTCCTGTACCTCTAGAGCTAAGTGCCACCTGCTCCCACTGGGATCCATGGACACCCCCAGAGGACACCGCATCTCCCATGGATGCTTCAGACCTCACCGAATGCTACACCATGGCCCTAGGGAGGTGCAGCAGAGATAGGGACGGCCTCATGCCCACGTGGAAGGCAGGGGTGAGGCCTTGGTGGGAATGCCATGTGCAAGACCGGTCACCACACGCAAGAAGGCTGGACTCTGGCAGGGTGGTGCCTCCTTCATGGAGGTAGATTTTGCCTTTTCTGTGAGCATCTGGATCCAGATTCAGCCAGCCCCTAACTGACCCAGTCCTGTATCCACATCTACAGCCTGTGAAAGCAGGATCTGGCCTGTGAGGCTTAGCGCTCTCCATGCTCCTACCTGCATCATGTGCCTGGGTCTCTGGACTGAAGCGCCGCCTCACCAGCAGCACAGCAGCCCGTTCCAGCGGGGATGGCTCTGTCTTGGCTATTGCCCAGATGTGCAAGAGGACAAAGGACCCCTGGGGACTGGGAACTGGTGACTCTCATCCTTTTCTGGACAAAGAAGTTCTCGCAAGGCTTGGGAAACTGCATTTGTTAAGCCTAGCATCCTCTTTCCCAGCCCCACTTCAAGGGGCATTTCTACCCCAGCTTACATAGAGGGAAACCGAGGAGAAGCAATTAGTGCAACCATCCCGGGCAGGCAAGTGGCAGAGCGCAGCACACAACCCAGGAGTCCTGCCTTCCAGTTGCCCACGTCCCTGGACACCATCCTGGCCCAGAGCTGGGAACGGGGTCCCCTGCTGCCCTGCCTTCCCTCTGAGTGAGCCGTTTCCACTTCAGCCAGCAGCCTGTACATGATTTATTGGTTGCAATGGCAGCACAATGGCTATCTTCCAATCTTAAACAAGCAACTCCACTCCACGCACTCCATCTGCAATGCGCAGCGTGGCTCCGTCGTGCCGGCCCCGGGGATGCTGCCCCGTCCCGCTGGAGCTGGGATGCTTCAGGGCCCGATGCTCTCCTGGTTGATGCTGCAGTGAGACTTGAGGCCAGTACAGGGAGGGTGGATGACTCACTTCATGGTCCCTCTCCCCACTCACCCTGAGCAGCTGCACGGCCTCTCCGGCCCTTCACTTCCCAGCCTCGGATGAGGACAAACATCATGGGCTTCACAGCGAGAGGGGCTAAAGGCGGAGGTGGCGGCGGGCAGTGGACAACCAGGCCTTTGCTAGGGACCTGGGATCACACTGGAAGGCACCTAGAGGGCCATCCAGTCCTGGCCCCTGCCCAGGATGCCCAGTGCACCCCAAAGAGGTGCCCAGCCATCTTCTTCTGTGCAGCCTCCACCCAGCATCCCCCCCCCCCCGAGCAAACTGCCACACTCAGGCCAAGTAACTTGATTAAAGGCCGAGCCAGGTGGGGCTTTTGTAGAGCTGCAAACCTTGGCTGCTCCAGGGAGGGGTGTCACGCAGCGCTGGGCCTGGGGGAGCAGCTTGCAGAGGTGCCTGGGGATCAGTGTGCAGCAAGGGGGGCTGCGGGTCAAAGCCTGTCTTCGGAGGGAGGGGAACCAGCCCCCCTTTAATCTTCTAAGACCCTCCTCCGAGCTTTTGTTCATCTCTGCAGGGCTTGTCTTCTCCCCGAGGCAGGCAGGAGGCGCAGGGGGTGTGCTGCAGCGTGGGGAGTGTCAGGACTCCTCCCAAAAAACCAGGAGGGCACAGGGCAGGGGAGGGCTCCCCTGTGGGCGTCAAGCCCTGGCGATACTGCGCCGTGCAACTTCTCCCCACTTCCCCTCCAACTTTCCCCAAGCCCGGGCTCCTTTCATCCCAGGAGCACTTGGATGGGGTGCAAAAGCAGCTTTCAGGGCACCCAGCAAGGAGCCGCGGGGGCCTTGCTCTTTGCCAGCTGCTTCAAGCCAGCGGCTGGGAGTCAGGACATTTGGACAGCTCAGAGAGGGAGCAGGGTCTCATGATGAAATCAAGGGGTTCAAGGTTTTCTTCTCCATCTCTGCCTCTCGGCAGGCTTTATTGCCCAGTGCCTCAGTGTTCCCATGCAGCCAGCACAGGGCACGTGGCCGGCTGGGAGAGGAAGCGCAGGCTAGCAGGCTGCCTCCGGGGCTGGCAGCTGAGATAAAGGGTGGGTGCCTTTGTGGGCACAATAAGCCAGGCTTTTTGGCAGGTGATGCAGGCGGGCAAGTCGCTGCTGTACACTGGCACCGAGTCTCGGCAGATAGCGCTAGTCGAAAGGCATGACGAGGGAGCGAGGAGGGGACAGAGAGCGCCATGTACCTGTGATAAGCAGACACTCCTGGGTGAGATGGAGCTCGCTCTGTCTTATCCAAGCAGGTTTCAGTCCAAAAACCACATGTGAAAGGGAGCTTGAAAGCTGTACTTTCCACTGCCACCGCGGCGGCCGCAGTCAAAGCTGAAGAAATACAGTGCTCAGCAAGCCGGCAGAGGTGTCTAAAAATAAGACGGGTCAAACAGGAAAGCAAGCAAGAGGCGCTGAGCCGCGAGAGGCAGCCGGCCCCTGCATGGAGGCGAGGGGCTGGCTGGCTCCCGGAGAAGCAGCAGGGACCGCCGCGTGTCGGTGCGTCTGGGCACTAATTTTGGGGAGCTGTCGAGGGCGAATTCCCTCACGTCTTTATCTTCTCGTCATCGTGGGGAGGAAAGGTTATAATCAAATCCCGAGGAAGAGGCAGGAGCAAATTTGCCTTTACTTGTTCGGCAAGAGAACAATTTCTGGATCCTGCTAATCCTGCCTAGATCATATTAACACCAATAAAATACTTAGACAGTTCCCTCTGTAAAAATGTCAACATTTATTAAGTCCCGTAGCAAGAGCAGCTGGGGTTTTTTCTGCTGCTTCTTTCTTTGCCTTTGTGGGTGTTTTTTTTATTTTTTTTTGCTTTTAACATTATTTTCCAGAGCACTGATGAGAGGAGACAGATTTAAAAGCAATCAAGAGGGAGCGGAGAACCTGGAAATTCATTAGGCAAAAGCAAGCGGCATCACCTTGACTGCAGGTGCCACACGAGCCCCTTAGAAGTCAATGGATATTTTCTGCTCTGAGTGCACTTCTGAGCTTAGTCAGGGTTTCTCCCCTCTCCAGTTTGTAGAGCTGTCATGTACACGCCAACCTGTACGTGTTGGGTATAAGCTGTCGTGTAGGCGCCAATCTGAGCTATAACAGGACTACTGACGCTGCCTCTTTCTTCCGTATCTGTCACACACTACCTAATTTTCAACTTATTACCATTCCTTATCTGTCTGTCTGTCAGTCTGTCCATCTGTCTCCCAGCCCTGCCTTGCAAGCCCCGCGGCTCAATGCAACTGCAGTCAACTCGCACGGGACCGAGCGAGCCGCACCGTAGCCAATATATAAAAAAGCTTCTTACATCCCTGCGTGAGCCGCAGGACGGGTGGGGGGAAGGTCCAGGAGAACAGGCCCCAACCCAGTGCTTTGGACGTGGAGCTTGTATGGATTGTGCTCTGAAAGCCGTTCAGCGAGCCAGGGCAAAGCTGAGCCGAGAGGTCAATACCTGAGTATCTGGAAACGGCTGAGCGTGGAAGGATTTAGACAGGATCCTATCACGGAAACAGGAAGGTCCGCACCTCATTAAGTGGAGTTAGGCTAGTGTGAAAATGAGATGAAGGCTATCAACCATTTGCTCTGTATCAAAGGCGAGGGCAGAACTCGCCTCTTAATGCGGGCGGGGGAAAGGGGCGGCTTTTGTGCGGCCTTGGGAGTTGAAGCAAGCAGGGCAAAGGGACATTACTGCTGCTCATGGACCCCATAGACCGCTGCAGTCCATCTTGGTAGGGCAGGGGCCTCCTGGCCTAGTCTCTTCCATGAGGAAGGCCCTGCCGCAAGCGTTTCTAGGGCATGGGGGGATAAAACAATGGTCCATGTCCAGCACGGCTCCCACCCCCAGCGTCTGGCTTGCAGCGGGTGACTGGACTCATGTCTGCCCCTGCCAGTGCCATCTTCTTCAGTGCTTTCTTCCAGGGAGAAGCAATTATTATAGTACCCCCCAAACTACAGAGCAGACCCTCACATCAGGAATTGCCCAGAGCCTTGCCAGCCAGCAACCAAACATTGTGAGAAGGGGCTGAAGGAAACCCAAAATGCACAGGGGGGGAGGCCCATCTGTGAAGGGTGCTGGGGGCTCAGGTCTGAAAACACTTCCATGTGCTGTTCAAGGCGAGGGTGATGCCAAGCATCTATTTGCCTTTTGGAAGCCAGCGATGCTTAAGAGCTCCAGTTGATGCCATGGGGTCAGGAGCTTTACAAACACAGGGTAAGAGGCACTCCCAGCCTGAAAGTGCATCTATCAAAGTGGACAAGGCAGACAAATGGTTTCCAGCTGGTATATGACATGAAGAGAGACTTCCCAGTCTCACATGAGGCAGAGGCAGGTCTTGAACTCAGCCGCGCTGGGGTCATGAGACTGCTCTGCCCCATTCCCTGCAGCAGCTGCTCCCTGCACCAGTCCCTTTACTCAGTGGAGGCCCACTGCCTGTGCCCCCGAGGTAGGCACCTTGTCCCAGGGGGTGTAGCAGGGAGTTCAACAGTTTTGCTGCAGATCCCATTCCCACCCAGATCACCGAGCTCAGAGCCGCCTGCTTCACTAGTCCAGACTCACACCTGTGCTGAGCCATGGCTCTGCTGGCCCTGAATGACAGCACCTTCATGGAGAAGGGGGTGGGGGGTATTTCACAAGCTTTAACTTATGCACATTCATTCCTCCTCATTAGCTGATTCAGCTCCACCTTCTCCGCTCTTCCCCTGCAGAGGAGCTTATTGCCATGCATGCAATGCAAAACGAAAGTGCCCAAGGCCCAATTTTTCGAGGCACAGAGCAGCCTTTGTTTCCAGCACCTTTGGCTGGAGCCAGGGAGGCTTAGCGGTTTGGAAAGCCAAGCCTCTAGTGCTTGCCCCTTTTCACACCAGGAGCAGCCGGGGCTCAAGTGTGCTGGACCGGAACAGCTTTGTATTCAATGAATGTGTGTGCAGAGGCCTGCAGGATCCAGGGCCGCGCGCGTGTGTGTGTGTGTATGGCACAGGGACACAAATCCAAACGCCACCGAGTCAGTTGAGTGTTATCTGCAGAGCAGAAAAATCGAGTGAGGCTGCAGCCAGCCCTGGTAGCTATTGATGTGAGACAACCCGCAGCCCGGCCCACAATGATGTAGTGCGGCGGGCAAGGAGGGTGGCAGAACTGGCAGTGCCTTCACTCCCGGCCCTCTCGAAAAGAGCCCCGGTCCTGGTGAGCGCCTGCCTCCCCTTTGATCGGGGAGCTGCTGATTAAAGAGCCATCTCCATAGGATTAGTTGGTACATCTCTTTCCCACCCTGACTCCTTTAATGTGAAGGGTTAAAAATCATGTTGTTGCTACAAGGTCCTGGAGAAAGCTCCCAGCCCCCAGCTCATCCATGTCACCCCCAGACGGCCCTACATGGGTGGCAATTTCTCCTTCCCCTTCCAAAGCCCCCTTTGCCCTTCTGGCCCAGACAAGCAGCCGGGGGCTGGCCAGGCTGGGTGTACAGCCGGTGCTATATCCGCTTTGCTGTGACACGGCCCCCACTATGGAGCAAGTATGAGCACTGCTTCTGTGCAGGGACAATGAGCTGTGGTTTGATAAGACGCGCTCTCCATTAATGTGCTACTGATCTGGAAGCAATGATAGGCCTATACGTCCTCCCATCTCAGCGGTGGCGTGCGGCTCCTGTGCGCGTCGCCTGCCATTGCTTTCCCTTGTAGCAAAGGGGGTTGTGTTTGCACCGGATGCTCTGCGCTGGAGCAGGGGGGGACTCAGCCTTGGAAAGGTTTCAAGGCACTGACTGCTTGGCTGGAAAATGACTTGTCCTCACCATTCGGGCAGCCCCTGTAGGCACGGCCGTGGCGCCGGTTTCTCGTCAGCCTGGCGCCGGCGAGCTGTTTGCGCACGGAGTCGTCTCGTGCGATTAGGCAGGTAACGGCACCTTCCAGCCACACATCTAATATACGACGCAGTAAAATAAAGCCCCGCAGAAAATCTCCTTGACACACAACTCCTGATTTACGCCGCGAGTCACCAAGATAATTACATTTCAGCTTGATATATAAAAGGCGGCCTGGGAAGCTTATGAAGAATTAACGCGGCACACGGCGATGATCGCTAAGTCAGAGGCGTCTTGTTAATCATTGTTTTGTACTAATCAAACAAACAGTGATGCAAAGAGGGACTAACCTGGCTGTTCTCTGCGGGGAGTGTGGCTGGGCAGGGTTCAAGGAAGGACACGGATTACTTCAGCCTGGCTCTCGGGTCTGGCGCTCAAATGAACCCAAGGGCTTGGGTGGACAAGGATCCTGGATGGAGGGCAGAGGAGGCTGAGAAGCTGCAGGAAGGTCACTGAGGGTCCATCACTGGGGACTGACATGGGAGGATAATATAGACACAGGCAGAAGAGATAAAGTGCAAGAAGAAGTGGGCATTGTTACGCGGATGGTTCCTGGGTCTGGTTTACCCATCCCTGGAGGAACGATGACGGATAAATCCTGCTCCCACTCGTCCCTGGGAAAGTGCAGAAACCCTGGAAGTGTCCCCTGGCCTGAAGCCTGGGGACTGGAGGCAAGTCCAGATATGGAGCAGAACCGGCCCATTGGGGAGCCCAGCCTGGGCTGCTGGAGAGGTTCACGGTCCCCCAAGCCAAGAGGAGCATCGGGGAGATGGAGTCCTACATGTTGCCCCATGCAGCAGGAGCAGGGGGCGGAGGATGCGGAGCACTTTATTCCCAAGCAATTCATAGTCCTTCAGCCTTGGCAGCCTCTGCAATTCGTCATGTAAGGAAAAGGAATATGTATTAGAAATGACAGGCAGATTACACTCCGGGTACAGCCAGGCCTTCTTCAGTTGGGGCCGGAATTGGTCTGAGGCTGCAGGGAGCCTTGACAGTGATGAATTGCTGGTGCAGCGGATGCTGCTGCCGGTGCTCTTGTCCCGGGAAGCAGAGCGGGCACTTCATTACGATGATCAGTGCATTAGCCGCGCCATGACACGAGGGCTCGGCTGTCACGTTGCATTTTGGTTTGGGGAAACTTGGAAGAAGCAGGAGTCCTGGCCTGAGCTCTGGCCAGGGCTCTTCTGGGCCTTGCCTGCAGACAGAGATCTCAGTGGGACATTTCAGACTGAAGAGGAGACACCAGTGCCCCAGGAGCCGGTGGAGGAGGGTGAACAAGGCTGGGACTGGAACCAACTGGGAGCCCGTTTCCAAATCGCCGTCAGAGCAAAGCAAACAGCCGACCTCACCCATGAGCTGCTCTGCTCGGCAGCTTTGCCGGCCTCTTGCTTTCCAGAAGAAGAGCAAAATAATCAGTGTGATTAAAAATATATATATTAATTACCTCTAATGAACTTTTTGGAGCTTCACTTGGACTTTGCCTCCTTAACAGTCTGTGAGGCCGGTGAGAGCCGGCGCTGC
>NW_017728936.1:10168606-10170177 GCF_001723895.1 Crocodylus porosus | reverse complement strand
GGCAAGGATTTCCAATGCCACCGGCCTGCCCTACTTGCACAAGGGGGATTCATTTCATTCCCTCTAACACGATCAGTGAAGCCTTTTCACCGTGTAAAATCCATCAGTCTCCTCATTAATCCGCCAGGGTACAGACACTTATTCTGGGCCTAATCTGCCTTTGCTATTGTGTCTGTCGACTACAGCCTCCCTTCATCGGCTTAACAAATCCCCTCCATTTCAATAAAGCATCCACAGCGGAACAAGCAAGTGAAACCATCCCTCTGGAGCAGCTCTACCTTTGCCAGCCTTCTTGCTCAGGGCGGGTCTGAGATGTCGAGGGCACCCGGTGGGACATCAAAAACCAGCTCCCCCCGGAGCTGGTGTCGGGTGAGCCGGAAACAGATCGCGCACCCGGCAAATTGCAATTGAGCCCGGGTTTGTTTGGTCGTTTCATCCGGGGTGGATGTCGTCTCGGGTGAGAACGGCCAGGGCGGCGATAAGGCCACCAAATCTAATTAAGGGCTTTGTTTCTCCTGTCGAGGCAGCCCAATGCATCAAGTACAAGCAGCCCCCCTCCACACTTAGATACTTGTACTTAAGCCCAAGGCAAGCCCCATGCTGAGGACATGTCAGGCCACAGATGCCCTCCCTGAACCTCTTTGGCTTTTCTCAGAGCTGTCACAGAGAGCTGCCCTTGAGGAGCCTCTTCAGGGAGTTGTGGCTTCTATCTCTGATGCTGGGGTCCTTTTTCCTTCAGGTGCTCGGGTCGCTTTGCTTCCCTCTTGTCTTCTGGCTATTCTGGCTGCGGCCAGGGAAACTGGAGCAGGGCTCCTGGATCCTTTTCCTGACTCTCAGCAGCAATGCAGGCAGCGGTGGGTCACAAGAGGGGTCTGAGAGTCAGCGGTCTTGAGTTCGGCCCCGGATCCAGTGAGGAAGCTTGCGCGATAATCGGAGTGGGGCCGCTGAGGACTCCTGGGTTCCAGCCTCAGCCTTGCTATGGATTCACAGCAAGAACTCAGGACTAGGATGACTGAACCCACCTCTGCCTTAGTTTATCCACCTGTGAAATGGGGCAATACTACCTTATTTGCCTCACATTGTCTTGGAGATCTTTGCCAGAAAGGCTGCGGGAGTGTTACATTAATATTCCCCTCCCTGGGCACTTGGATGGACATCCCTACCCACCATTGTATTTAAATAAGTATTTTAAGCATCTGTTTCCCTACCGTACCTCATGCATATTTATACAGCCTTCTAATCCAGACCATTGGCTCCACCATTTCCCTGACACTTGAAGACTATTCTCTGAGCACCAATAGCTACCCACATTTCAAATGGTTGTCATCTATCCTGCCTCTGTAGGTTCAGATTTGGACTGAGAGTCAAAGGCATCACAGCTCCATCTCCCCTTTCAGACCTGTCCTTTGTGATTTTTGAATACCCCGGGCTAATAACGCTTGGTGCGGTTCCATTTTTAAGTCACGTTTCCCATGTAAATGTTTCCTTTGCTTCTGCAATTACTTTGATCTCTTTAGAATCTTTCATCTCTTTTTATTGTACTGTGGAAGCATAATCCTGTTTTATGTCAC